>NC_071637.1:927500-1667500 GCF_014839835.1 Dryobates pubescens
AGCCTGAACCTCCCCTGGCACAGCTTGAGACTGTGTCCTCTTGTTCTGCTGCTGGCTGCCTGGCACAAGAGACCAACCCCCACCTGGCTCCAACCTCCCTGCAGGGAGCTGTGGATGGCAGTAAGGTCTCCCCTGAGCAAGGCAGATGCAATTTAGCTGCACCAGAGACTGCTGGGGGCTAACACCAAGCAGTGCAGGCCAGGGAAGAGCAAGAAGGAACAGCTCCTGCCATGGGAAGGACAAATGTGTGCCTGGGGATGCTGAGACAAGCAGGGTGGCACCAGAGTGGATGTGCATCTGGGGTGCCAGTGATGGTGCCCCTGGGCTGGGCACTGCTCAGGCTGCACCTCCAATCCTGGGCTCAGTTCTGGGCTCCTCACTCCCAGAAGGACACTGAGGGCTGGGGCAGGGCCAGAGAAGGGCAACCAAGCTGGGGAAGGGTCTGGAGAGCAGGGCTGGGGAGCAGCAGCTGAGGGAGCTGGGGGGGGTTGGTGTGGAGCAGAGGAGGCTGAGGGAGACCTCATTGCTCTCTGCAGCTCCCTGAGAGGAGGCTGCAGGGAGCTGGGGGTTGGGCTCTGCTCCCTGCTCTCAGGTGAGAGAAGCAGAGGACATGGCCTGGAATTGTGCCAGGGGAGGCTGAGCTTGGAGAGGAGGCAAAATGTCTTTGCTGGCAGAGTGGTCAGGGCCTGGCAGAGGCTGCCCGGGGAGGTGGTGGAGTCCCCATGGCTGGAGGGGTTCCAGGACTGTGTGGCCATGGCACTTGGGGCCAGGGTTTAGGGGGCATGGCAGAGCTGGGGTGATGTAGGACTGGGTGCTCTGAGAGGGCTTTGCCAACCCAACCCCTTCTGAGGCCCTGGGGGAGACACAAAGATGGAGCTGCGTCCGGCGAGGGGGCGCGAGGGACGGGAACGGAGCAGCGGCCTGCAAAGCGCTCGCTGTGGCAGGAGGCCATATGCCAAGGGAGCATGAGGCTCTGCAGAGGGGCTGGAAGCCTCTTTCACCTGCTCCAGAGTCCTCTTGAGCTCAGCATTGAGCTGCTTCAGCTCCACCTTCTCCAGCTCCAGCTTCGCCACCGCTCGCTGCAGGCGCTGCAGCCGCTGCGACTCCAGGAGCTGCTCCGGCGGCCGGCACCCAGCCTGCCCTGCAGCAGCCTGCTGGGGACACACAGGAGAGGAACTCAGCTGCTGCACAGCAAGGTCAGGAAAGCCTCAAGCAACCCACTGGGAAGAGTGACTGGGGCAGAGGAATCACAGAGCTGCCAGAGTCCTTCCCCTGTGCCAGTGCCACAGCTGAAGCAGCTGGGCTGGAGGCTCAGGAGCTGCTGCTCTGAGCAGGCCCTGGGGCAGCCTGAAGCCAGCTCTGGCACTGGGAGAGTGGTGAGGAAGGTCCTGCTGGGTGGCCTGGGAGCAGCCAGCTCCTTCACTGCAAACACCAATCCCCCAGGCTGCCTGTCTGCACCCTGGGCAAGTGCCAGCCAGGAGTCCATCCAGATCTAGGCCCAGGGCTGAGAGCTTCCAGGAAACACTGAGCCAAAGCAACTCTGCTGGCTGCAAAGTGCAGAGACACAGCCCTGCTCCTTGGGACCTTAGAGCTGCCAGGGCTGGAAGGGAGCTCAAGGCTCAGCCAGCCCCAACCCCCTGCCATGGGCAGGGACACCTCACACCACAGCAGGTTGCTCACAGCCACCTCCAGCCTGGCTGCAAACACCTCCAGGCAGGAGGCTTCCACCACCTCCCTGGGCAGCCTGGGCCAGGCTCTCACCACCCTCCTGGCCAACAACTTCTTCCTCACAGCCAAGCTCCAGCTCCCCACTTCTAGTGCTGCTCCATCCCCCCCAGTCCTGTCCCTCCCTCACACCCCAGAGCAGAGGGGCAGGATCCTCTCCCTCCACCTCTGCCAATGGGCACTGGCAGCCCAGAAGCAGCTCAGCTGCCCTTGGCCTTCTGGGCTGCCAGTGCCCATTGCTGGCTCCCTGTCCCAGGCCTGATTCCTGCCCCCCTCAGAGGTGTCCCAGACCCCTATCCCTCCCTGACACCCTCCAAAGTCCCTCCCCAGCTTGCTTGCAGCCCCCTGCAGCTCCTGGCAGGCCACCAGAAGCTCTCCTGGGAGCCTTCTCCTCTGCAGCCTGCACAACCCCAACTCTCTCAGGCTGTCTCCAGAGCAGCTCCAGCCCTCTGCTCCTCCTCCTGGCCCTTCCAGGACTGGGCAGTGCCAAGTCTCTTCCCCTCTGGGGTCACAACTGACCCTGTCCTAGAGGCCCTGCTCCAGGTCACCCTGGAGAATGCAGTTGGCTTTTCCTGGCTCTGCTTCCTGCTTCTTTTGGTTCAGTGTCCCCCACTCTGCTTTGCAGAGAGACTGCAAACAATCCTTTCCTGTTCAGTCTCCTGAGGGATTGACAAAGGTCTGCAGTGCCTCCAGCAGCCTTTCCTGCAGCCACTGCTTGCCACAGAGTCCCCATGGCTGGAGAAGGCCTCTGAGAGCATCAGGTCCAACCATGATCTGAGCCCACCAGGGCCACTGCTGTCCCACATCCCTGAGCACCATGTCTGGAAGGCTCTTAACCCCCTCCAGGGATGGGGATCCAAGCACTGCCCTCTTCCAGCCTTTGGGAACCCTTCTGGCACAGAGGTTTCTCCTCCTCTCCAACCTGACCCTCCCCTGGCACCATTCCAGGCCAGTTCCTCTTGTCCTCTCAGTTGTGGCTTTTGAGCAGAGCCCAACCCCAGCTCCCTGCAGCCTCCTCTCAGGGAGCTGCAGAGAGCAATGAGGTCTCCCTCAGCCTCCTCCAGGCTCAACCCCCCCAGCTCCCTCAGCTGCTGCTCCCCAGACCCTTCCCCAGCTTGGTTGCCCTTCTCTGGACACAGTCTCCAGACAGCTGCTGGGGTTTTTGAGGCATGAGGAAGCAGCTGGCAGCCAGGAGGATTCTTGTTTCTTGGGTTCCTCAGAGGGGAACCTGCCTTAGCTCAGAGCCAAGGGATGCATTCTGCAGCCAAGCCTGCTGGCTGCCAGCACAGCTCCTCTGGCCAGGCTGCCTCCACTGGGGGGAACTGCTACTGCCCTGTCTGTATGGGAAACACCTCCAGGGTTCTTTCTGGCCATTCTAAGGGGCTGAGGAGCAACCCCCAGGGGCTGAGGAGCAACCCCCAGTGGCTGAGGAGCAATCCCCAGGGAATGAGGAGCATCCCCAGGGGCTGAGGAGCTTCCCCCCAGGGAATCAGGAGCATCCCCCCAGGGGCTGAGGAGCATCCCCCCAGGGGCTGAGGAGCTTCCCCCCAGGGGCTGAGGAGCATCCCCCCAGGGAATGAGGAGCATCCCCAGGGGCTGAGGAGCTTCCCCCCAGGGAATCAGGAGCATCCCCCCAGGGGCTGAGGAGCATCCCCCCAGGGGCTGAGGAGCATCCCCCCAGGGAATGAGGAGCATCCCCAGGGGCTGAGGAGCTTCCCCCAGGGGCTGAGGAGCTTCCCCCCAGGGAATGAGGAGCATCCCCAGGGGCTGAGGAGCTTCCCCCAGGGGCTGAGGAGCTTCCCCCCAGGGAATGAGGAGCATCCCCAGGGGCTGAGGAGCTTCCCCCAGGGGCTGAGGAGCTTCCCCCCAGGGGCTGAGGAGCTTCCCCCAGGGGCTGAGGAGCATCCCCCAGGGGCTGAGGAGCATCCCCCCAGGGAATGAGGAGCATCCCCCCAGGGAATGAGGAGCATCCCCCCAGGGGCTGAGGAGCATCCCCCCAGGGACTGAGGAGCATCCCCCCAGGGAATCAGGAGCATCCCCAGGGGCTGAGGAGCTTCCCCCCAGGGAATCAGGAGCATCCCCAGGGGCTGGGGAGCTTCCCCCCAGGGAATCAGGAGCATCCCCAGGGGCTGGGGAGCTTCCCCCCAGGGAATGAGGAGCATCCCCCCAGGGAATGAGGAGCATCCCCCCAGGGAATGAGGAGCATCCCCCCAGGGGCTGAGGAGCATCCCCCAGGGAATGAGGAGCACCCACAGGGAATGAGGAGCATCCCTTAGGGAATGAGGAGCACCCCCAGGGAATGAGGAGCACCCCCAGGGAATGAGGAGCATCCCTTAGGGAATGAGGAGCATCCCCAGGGGCTAGGGAGCACCCCCCAGGGGCTGAGGAGCAATCCCCCCAGGGGCTGAGGAGCACCCCCCAGGGAATGAGGAGCACCCACAGGGAATGAGGAGCATCCCTTAGGGAATGAGGAGCATCCCCAGGGGCTGAGGAGCATCCCTTAGGGAATGAGGAGCACCCCCAGGGGCTGAGGAGCATCCCTTAGGGAATGAGGAGCACCCCCCAGGGAATGAGGAGCATCCCTTAGGGAATGAGGAGCACCCCTTAGGGAATGAGGAGCATCCCCAGGGACTGAGGAGCATCCCTTAGGGAATGAGGAGCACCCCCAGGGAATGAGGAGCATCCCCCCAGGGAATGAGGAGCACCCCCAGGGAATGAGGAGCATCCCTTAGGGAATGAGGAGCATCCCTTAGGGAATGAGGAGCACCCCCAGGGAATGAGGAGCACCCCCAGGGAATGAGGAGCATCCCTTAGGGAATGAGGAGCATCCCTTAGGGAATGAGGAGCACCCCCAGGGAATGAGGAGCACCCCCAGGGAATGAGGAGCATCCCCAGGGAATGAGGAGCATCCCTTAGGGAATGAGGAGCACCCCCAGGGAATGAGGAGCACCCCCAGGGAATGAGGAGCACCCCCAGGGAATGAGGAGCATCCCCCCAGGGAATGAGGAGCACCCCCAGGGACTGAGGAGCATCCCTTAGGGAATGAGGAGCACCCCCAGGGACTGAGGAGCATCCCTTAGGGAATGAGGAGCACCCCCCAGGGAATGAGGAGCATCCCTTAGGGAATGAGGAGCACCCCCAGGGGCTGAGGAGCACCCCCAGGGAATGAGGAGCACCCCCAGGGAATGAGGAGCATCCCTTAGGGAATGAGGAGCATCCCCAGGGGCTGAGGAGCAATCCCCCCAGGGGCTGAGGAGCACCCCCCAGGGAATGAGGAGCACCCCCCAGGGAATGAGGAGCATCCCCCCAGGGGCTGAGGAGCACCCCCCAGGGAATGAGGAGCACCCCCAGGGAATGAGGAGCACCCCCCAGGGGCTGAGGAGCACCCCCCAGGGAATGAGGAGCACCCCCAGGGAATGAGGAGCATCCCTTAGGGAATGAGGAGCATCCCCAGGGAATGAGGAGCTTCCCCCCAGGGAATGAGGAGCACCCCCAGGGGCTGAGGAGCACCCTCCAGGGAATGAGGAGCACCCCCAGGGGCTGGGGAGCATCCCTTAGGGAATGAGGAGCACCCCCCAGGGAATGAGGAGCACCCCCAGGGAATGAGGAGCACCCACAGGGAATGAGGAGCATCCCTTAGGGAATGAGGAGCACCCCCAGGGAATGAGGAGCATCCCTTAGGGAATGAGGAGCACCCCCAGGGAATGAGGAGCACCCCCAGGGAATGAGGAGCATCCCTTAGGGAATGAGGAGCATCCCCAGGGGCTAGGGAGCACCCCCCAGGGGCTGAGGAGCAATCCCCCCAGGGGCTGAGGAGCACCCCCCAGGGAATGAGGAGCACCCACAGGGAATGAGGAGCATCCCTTAGGGAATGAGGAGCACCCCCAGGGGCTGAGGAGCATCCCTTAGGGAATGAGGAGCACCCCCCAGGGAATGAGGAGCACCCCCAGGGGCTGAGGAGCATCCCTTAGGGAATGAGGAGCACCCCCCAGGGACTGAGGAGCATCCCTTAGGGAATGAGGAGCACCCCCAGGGAATGAGGAGCATCCCCCCAGGGAATGAGGAGCACCCGCAGGGACTGAGGAGCATCCCTTAGGGAATGAGGAGCACCCCCCAGGGAATGAGGAGCACCCCCAGGGAATGAGGAGCATCCCTTAGGGAATGAGGAGCACCCCCAGGGGCTGAGGAGCACTCCCACCAGGGGCTGAGGAGCACCCCCCAGGGAATGAGGAGCACCCCCAGGGAATGAGGAGCATCCCTTAGGGAATGAGGAGCACCCCTTAGGGAATGAGGAGCATCCCCAGGGGCTGAGGAGCAATCCCCCCAGGGGCTGAGGAGCAATCCCCCCAGGGGCTGAGGAGCACCCCCCAGGGAATGAGGAGCACCCCCCAGGGAATGAGGAGCATCCCCCCAGGGGCTGAGGAGCACCCCCCAGGGAATGAGGAGCACCCCCAGGGAATGAGGAGCACCCCCAGGGGCTGGGGAGCACCCCCAGGGAATGAGGAGCACCCCCCAGGGGCTGAGGAGCACCCCCCAGGGAATGAGGAGCACCCCCAGGGAATGAGGAGCACCCCCCAGGGGCTGAGGAGCACCCCCCAGGGAATGAGGAGCACCCCCAGGGAATGAGGAGCATCCCTTAGGGAATGAGGAGCATCCCCAGGGAATGAGGAGCTTCCCCCCAGGGAATGAGGAGCACCCCCAGGGGCTGAGGAGCACCCTCCAGGGAATGAGGAGCACCCCCAGGGGCTGAGGAGCACCCTCCAGGGAATGAGGAGCACCCCCAGGGGCTGGGGAGCATCCCTTAGGGAATGAGGAGCACCCCCCAGGGAATGAGGAGCACCCCCAGGGAATGAGGAGCTTCCCCCCAGGGAATGAGGAGCATCCCCAGGGGCTGAGGAGCTTCCCCCCAGGGAATCAGGAGCATCCCCCAGGGGCTGAGGAGCATCCCCCCAGGGAATGAGGAGTAACCCCCAGGGACTGAGGAGCATCCCCCAGGCGCTGAGGAGCATCCCCCAGGGGCTGAGGAGCAATCCCCCCAGGGGCTGAGGAGCAATCCCCCCAGGGGCTGAGGAGCAATCCCCCCAGGGGCTGAGGAGCACCCCCAGGGAATGAGGAGCATCCCTTAGGGAATGAGGAGCACCCCCAGGGGCTGGGGAGCACCCCCAGGGAATGAGGAGCACCCCCAGGGAATGAGGAGCACCCCCAGGGGCTGGGGAGCACCCCCAGGGAATGAGGAGCACCCCCAGGGAATGAGGAGCACCCCCAGGGGCTGGGGAGCACCCCCAGGGAATGAGGAGCACCCCCAGGGAATGAGGAGCACCCCCAGGGGCTGGGGAGCACCCCCCAGGGGCTGAGGAGCACCCCCCAGGGAATGAGGAGCACCCCCAGGGAATGAGGAGCATCCCTTAGGGAATGAGGAGCACCCCCAGGGAATGAGGAGCACCCCCCAGGGAATGAGGAGCATCCCTTAGGGAATGAGGAGCACCCCCAGGGGCTGGGGAGCACCCCCCAGGGAATGAGGAGCACCCCCCAGGGAATGAGGAGCACCCCCAGGGAATGAGGAGCATCCCTTAGGGAATGAGGAGCACCCCCAGGGAATGAGGAGCACCCCCCAGGGAATGAGGAGCATCCCTTAGGGAATGAGGAGCACCCCCAGGGGCTGGGGAGCACCCCCCAGGGAATGAGGAGCATCCCTTAGGGAATGAGGAGCACCCCCAGGGGCTGGGGAGCACCCCCAGGGAATGAGGAGCATCCCTTAGGGAATGAGGAGCACCCCCAGGGGCTGGGGAGCACCCCCCAGGGGCTGAGGAGCACCCCCCAGGGAATGAGGAGCACCCCCCAGGGAATGAGGAGCATCCCTTAGGGAATGAGGAGCACCCCCAGGGGCTGAGGA
Organism: Dryobates pubescens; assembly: GCF_014839835.1. Classification (NCBI taxonomy): domain Eukaryota; kingdom Metazoa; phylum Chordata; class Aves; order Piciformes; family Picidae; genus Dryobates; species Dryobates pubescens. Next base: position 935,119 of record NC_071637.1, read on the forward strand.
GCACCCCCCAGGGAATGAGGAGCACCCCCCAGGGAATGAGGAGCACCCCCCAGGGAATGAGGAGCATCCCTTAGGGAATGAGGAGCACCCCCAGGGGCTGGGGAGCACCCCCAGGGAATGAGGAGCATCCCTTAGGGAATGAGGAGCACCCCCAGGGGCTGGGGAGCACCCCCCAGGGGCTGAGGAGCACCCCCCAGGGAATGAGGAGCACCCCCCAGGGAATGAGGAGCATCCCTTAGGGAATGAGGAGCACCCCCAGGGGCTGAGGAGCACCCCCCAGGGAATGAGGAGCACCCCCCAGGGAATGAGGAGCACCCCCCAGGGAATGAGGAGCACCCCCAGGGGCTGGGGAGCACCCCCAGGGGCTGGGGAGCACCCGCAGTGCTTACCTGAAGGTGGAAGCGGTCCTTGTCCCTGTCTGACACCATGCTCTGCAGGATGGCTATCTCCTCCCTCAGGGTGCTGTTGGTCAGCTCACTCTTGGCCAGGGCCTGGCCCAGCCCCTGGGCCTTCTCCTTCCACTCGATTTCTGCGCTCTCAGTCTGCCTGAGAGCAGCCACCACACGCTGCAGCTCCTCCTCCTTGGCCTTGCGCTCCTGCGCCAGCCGCCGGCTCAGCTCCCGCTGCCCGGCCAGGAGGGAGTCCCTCTCCTGCAGCGCTCTCCTCCTCTCTGCTTCCTCCTCCTCCCACTGCTGGAGCTTCTGGATGTGCCTCTGCAGGCTCTCCCCTCCGCTCTTCCACTGCCAAGCTGATGTGAGCTGCTTCAGGAGCTCACTCTGCCTCCTCAGCTCCTCTTCTCTCCCTGCCAGAGGCTCCTCTGAAGACCTCACTCTGCCTCTCTGCCGGCCCAGAGTGTGCTGAGCACGGTGCAGCTCTTCCCCAGGAGCTCTCACCTCCAGCTCTCCTTGCTCACCTTGAGCCTTGCTCACTTCTCCCCCCTGAGGCAAGGCCTCTTCCAGGAGCTGCTCTTGCTCTCTGTGCTCCCTGACCTCTTCCTCCTTCCTGGGCAGCCCAAGCTGGAGAGCCTGCCAGCTCCTCAGCCCTTCCTGGCGCCGTGCCCTTCGCGCCGGAGCTCCATTGTCCTCATCTCTCTTCCTCACCGCTTCCTGAAGCACCACCACCTGCTTCTGCCCTGATGTCAGTGCTCCTTTCCTGCCTCCTTCACCAAGCTGGAAGCTGTCCATTGGCTTTGCCTGCCTGAGGAACTCCAAACCACTCTGCTGCTCCATTTGGCTTCTCCTGTCCGGCTCCTGCCGCAGCCTCTCGGCCTTGCTGCTTTCCGACTCCTTCAGCCCTCGAAGCTCCTGGACAGGCTCCTGCCAAGATCCTATCTCCTGGTCCCTAGCTCCTAGGGAAGATTCTAGAGCTTGCAGCTGGGCTTTAATCTGCATCTCTGCCTCCTCCTTTTGCTGCTGGAGTCGGGCCACAGCCTCCTCCAGGACTCTGATCCTCCTTTCCCTGTCCTTCAGAGTCTCTCTTGCTGCTTGAAGCTTTGCCTGCTCAGCTCCCTGCTTTCCCTCCCTTTCCTTGCATGCCTCACATTGCTCTCTCAGACTGAAGATTTCTTGCCCTTGTTCCTTTAGAGCCACTTGAGGAGGCTGCAGAACTTCCTTCTGCTGGTCAGCATCTTGTTCTTGGAAGGTCTCCATCACTTCCTCCTGAGATTCAGCCTCTTCCTTCAGGCCTGGCTTGGTGTGTCCGGAGCCTCTGTGCAAGGCACTGCCCTGCTCTTCTGGCTGCCCCTCAGAGTTCCCTCTCCCTTCCTTTTGGGTTTCCAGGAGCCTGTCCTTTTCTTTTAAGGTTTCCAAGGCCTGCTCCAGCTGGTCCTGGACAGTCTTTAGCTGCATTCCCATCACCACTTCAGCTTCCTGGATTTGCTTTTGCTGCAATTCCAGCTCTTGATCTTTTTCAGCTAAGGAGAGAGTCATCTTTTCCACCCTGCTGTGAAGCTCTTGCAGGTGCTCCTCTTGCTGGTCCTTGTACTGCTGGAAGAGTCTTAACTGATCCCTTTGAGACTCACATTGGCTCTCTCTGTCCTTCAGAACTGCCCTCAGGTGCTCAAGGCTTGCATGCAGAGCTTGCACTTGCTCCCTCTCCTGTTCCAGCTCCTGGACCTGCTGGGTCAGAGACAGCAGCTCTGTGTTTTTCTCCTTCAAGTGTCCTTTCATGTGGTCAACTTCCAGGAGCAGACTTCTCACTTGGGATGTACACTCTGGCTCTAGAGTCATTCTTTTCAGCTCCTGCTGCTCCCTCTCCTCCAGCTCTCTGCTCACAGCAGTCTTCTGCAGCTCTCTTTGCTTCTCCAGCTCTGCTATCAGCTCTTGCTGGGACCTGATCTGCTGCTCCCTCTCCTCCAGCTCTCTGCTCACAGCAGTCTTCTGCAGCTCTCTTTGCTTCTCCAGCTCTGCTATCAGCTCTTGCTGGGACCTGATCTGCTGCTCCCTCTCCTCCAGCTCTCTGCTCCTGTTCCTGGCAGCAGTCCTCTGTGTTTCCTGCTGCTTCTCCAGCTCTGCTATCAGCTCTTGCTGGGATCTGATCTGCTGCTCCCTCTCCTCCAGCTCTCTGCTCACCTTGCTGGCAGTAATCTGCAATTCCTGCTGCTTCTCCAGGTCCTGTATCTGTTCTTGCTGGGACCTGATCTGCTGCTCCCTCTCCTCCAGCTCTCTGCTCATGTTCCTGGCAGAAGCCTTCTGCAGCTCTTGCTGCTTCTCCAGCTCTGCTATCAGCTCTTGCTGGGATCTGATCTGCTGCTCCCTCTCCTCCAGCTCTCTGCTCCTGCTCCTGGCAGCAGCCTCCTGCAGCTCTTGCTGCTTCTCCAGCTCTGCTATCAGCTCTTGCTGGGACCTGATCTGCTGCTCCCTCTCCTCCAGCTCTCTGCTCCTGTTCCTGGCAGCAGTCTTCTGCAGCTCTTGCTGCTTCTCCAGGTCCTGTATCTGTTCTTGCTGGGACCTGATCTGCTGCTCCCTCTCCTCCAGCTCTCTGCTCATGTTCCTGGCAGCAGCCTCCTGCAGCTCTTGCTGCTTCTCCAGCTCTGCTATCAGCTCTTGCTGGGATCTGATCTGCTGGTCTCTCTCCTCCAGCTCTCTGCTCACCTTGATGGCAACAGTCCTTTGTGTTTCATGATGCTTCTCCAGGTCCTGTATCAGAGCTTGCTGGGATCTGATCTCCTTGTGTCTCTCCTCCAGCTCTCTGCTGAAGATGCTGGCAGCAGCCTTCTGCAATTCTTGCTGCTTCTCCAGCTCTGCTATCAGCTCTTGCTGGGACCTGATCTGCTGCTCCCTCTCCTCCAGCTCTCTGCTCACAGCAGCCTTCTGCAGCTCTTGCTGCTTCTCCAGCTCTGCTATCAGCTCTTGCTGGGATCTGATCTGCTGGCCCTTCTCCTCCAGCTCTCTGCTCATGTTCCTGGCAGCAGTCCTCTGTGTTTCCTGCTGCTTCTCCAGGTCCTGTATCTGCTCTTGCTGGGACCTGATCTTCTTGTATCTCTCCTCCAGCTCTCTGCTCACAGCAGTCTTCTGCAGCTCTCTTTGCTTCTCCAGCTCTGCTATCAGCTCTTGCTGGGATCTGATCTGCTGGCCCTTCTCCTCCAGCTCTCTGCTCATGTTCCTGGCAGCAGCCTCCTGCAGCTCTTGCTGCTTCTCCAGCTCTGCTATCAGCTCTTGCTGGGACCTGATCTGCTGCTCCCTCTCCTCCAGCTCTCTGCTCACCTTGATGGCAGCAGTCCTTTGTGTTTCATGCTGTTTTTCCAGGTCCTGTATCTGTTCTTGCTGGGATTTGAGCTCCTTGTGTCTCTCCTCCAGCTCTCTGCTCACAGCAGCCTTCTGCAGCTCTCTCTGCTTCTCCAGCTCTGCTATCAGTGCTTGCTGGGACCTGATCTGCTGCTCCCTCTCCTCCAGCTCTCTGCTCACAGCAGCCTTCTGTAGCTCTTGCTGCTTCTCCAGCTCTGCTATCAGCTCTTGCTGGGATCTGATCTGCTGGCCCTTCTCCTCCAGCTCTCTGCTCATGTTCCTGGCAGCAGCCTTCTGTGTTTCTTGCTGCTTCTCCAGGTCCTGTATCTGCTCTTGCTGGGATCTGATCTCTCTGTCTCTCTCTTCCAGGTCTTTGCTCATTTTGCCTACAGCAACCCTTTGTTCTTCCTGCTGCTTCTCCAGCTCCTCTATGTGTTTCTGCTGGGACTCTGCCTTCTGTTTTCCCTCTGTCATGTCCTCTCTAACCTGATCAAGAGCATTTTGATGCATTTCTTTCTGCTTTTCCAGCACTCTCACCTGTTCCTGGTATAACCTCACTTCTCCCTCCCTCTCTGACAGGATGGCAGTGAGCTTCTCCTGCAGAGCTTTGCCCTCTGCTGCTTCCCTGTGGAGCACCTGGATTTTCTCCCACAGGGTCTCCATCTCCTCATTTTTCATGTTTAAGACAGAGAGTGTAGTCTGGAGCTGGTGCTCCAGGCAGTGGTTCATATCTGTGGCTGTGTTTGCTCTGCTTTCAGAGGCTGTGACTGACTCCTGAAGCAGTTTTATGTCCCAGGCCAGTTTTTCTTTCAGGGCTTGCAGGCTGTCTCGTTCCTGCTGGAAAACAGGGAGGAAAAGAGTCAACAACTCCATCTCTCAGAGCTGCCTTTCAACTTACAGCTCAGCTCCTGCTCCAGGGCCAGGCAAGGGCTGGGGTTTGGGTTTGTAGAAGATTTGAACCATTCCATTGCTTTCCCTTTGGATGAAAACTGTTTGCTTTCACTTCCCAGATCTGGAAACTGGGCTGCATGCATCAGACTCAATCACAGAATCAGCCAGGCTGGGAAAGACCTCAGAGATCATCAAGTCCAACCCATGACCTAACACCTAACCCCTCCTGACAACTAACCCCTGGCTCCAAGTGCCTCATCCAAGCCTGTTTGGAACACCTCCAGGGATGGGGACTCCACCACCTCCCTGGGCAGCACATCCCCAGGGCCAATCTCTCTTGCTGGGAAGAACTTTCTCCTCACCTCCAGCCTGAACTTCCCCTGGCACAGCTGGAGACTGTGTCCTCTTGTTCTGGTGCTGGTTGCCTGGCAGAGGAGACCAACCCCCACCTGGCTCCAACCTCCCTTCAGGGAGTTGCAGAGAGCAAGAAGGTCTCCCCTGAGCCTCCTCTTCTGCAGGCTAAGCAACCCCAGCTCCCTCAGCCTCTCCTCCCAGGGCTGTGCTCCAGACCCCTCCCCATCCTCATTGCCCTTCTCTGGACATGTTCTGGACCCTGTCCAGATCTCATTTGTGGAGCCATTGGCATTGGAGAAGTGGGGAAGCACTGCACAGGCTCCAGAGTCCAGGCTGCTGTCCTAGTGCCTACAAGGTGAGCCTGCTGGCTCAGCTACACAGCCCAGCAGGGAAGCAAAAGGCTGGGAGAGGAGGAATGAGTGGAAAATGAGCAGGGGGAAGTGAGGGGAACTTGGTCAGCACTTGCACACTCTGGGGCTTCTCAGCTTTGGGCTGAACCTCCACACCAAGGCTCAAAAGCAGCTCCCCACTGGGAAAAGTCTTAGCCTAGGCTGCAGCCAGAGCAGGGTGGGCAGCAGGGCAGCAGAGGGGATTCTGCCCCTGGGCTCTGCTCAGACCTCACCTCCAATCCTGCCTCCAGCTCTGCTGTCCCCAGCAGCAGAAGGCCTCAGAGCTGCTGGAGTGAGGCCAGAGGAGGCCACAAGAATGAGCACAGGCTGAGGGAGCTGGGGCTGTGCAGCCTGCAGAGGAGAAGGCTCCAGGGGGATCTCAGAGCTGCTGCCAGGAGCTGAAGGGATCCTGCAGGAAGGCTGCAGAGAGACTTCTCCTGAGGGGGTCTGGAGCCAGGCCCAGGGGGAATGGTTTGGAGCTGAGGCACAGCAGGGTCAGAGTGGAGCTGAGGGAGAAGTTCTTCAGCAGGAGGGTGGTGAGGCTCTGGCACAGGCTGCCCAGGGAGGCTGTGGCCTGGAGGTGTTCCAGGCCAGGCTGGATGAGGCCTGGAGCAGCTGAGCCTGGCTGAGAGGTGTCCCTGGGCACGGCAGGGGCTTGGAGCAGAGGAGCTCTGAGCTCCCTTCCAACCTGAGCCCTTCTGTGAGTCTGCAACCCCCTGAGAAGCTGCTCCTTGGAGCTGTTAACAGGAGGTCAAGTAAGGCATGCTGCTCTCTGGCCTCAGCCAGCCTCACCAGGACAGCTCTTCTTTGCTGCTCAGTGCTGTGGAGCTTCCTTTCCAAAGATGCCACTCCCTGCTGCAGACTCCTAGCTTCCTCCTTCAGGGCAACAGCCTCCTCCTGCAAGCTGGCCTGCAGGAAGCTCTTCTGGTGCTCTGCCACCTGTGTCTCTGCAGCAGAGGAGTTGAAAGAGAAAGGTGAAAGAGCACAGGGAAGACAAAACTGCTCTGCACCCTGCAGGGACAGCACAGAACTTGCTCCTCTGCCTGCCTGGATTCCCCCAGCCCCGAGGCCAGCAGGACACAGAGAGACAGAAGGGAAAGGCAAGCTCTGGAACAGCCATGTGAGGGGCAAGAGAAGGCAGCAAGGACAAAGCTTTTCAAAGCATGTGGAGAACAAAGAGGCTGAGAGGGTTGGGGCTGCTCAGCCTGGAGAAGGCTCCAGGGAGACCTCAGAGCAGCCCTCCAGTGCCTGGAGGGGCTGCAGGAGAGCTGGGCAGGGACTCTGCACAAGGGGCAAGGGTTCAGAACCGGAGCAGGGGAGATTGAGGTTTGGCCATCAGGAGGAAGCTCTGCACCATGAGGGAAATGCTGGAAGGAATGGCCCAGGGTTGCTCCATCCTTGGAGACCTTCAAGGTCAAACTTGATGTGGCCCTGGGCAGCCTGATCACAGAGTGCCAGGGGCTGGAAGGGAGCTCCAGAGCTCACCCAGCCCAAGCCCCTGCCAGAGCAGGAGCACCCAGGGCAGGGCACCCAGGAGCACAGCCAGGGGGGGTTGGAATCTCTCCAGAGAGGGAGACTCCACAGCCCCCCTGGGCAGCCTGCTCCAGGCCTCTCTCACCCTCACAGGCAAAAATCCTTCCTGCTGTTCCCATGGAGCTTCCTCTGCCTCAGCTTCCAGCACTGCCCCTTGGGCTGGCACTGGGCAGCCCCCAGCAGAGCCTGGCTCCAGCCTCTGGGCACTGCCCCTGCACAGCTTTAGCCCCAGCCATGAGCTCACCCTCAGGCTGCTCCTCAGCTTCCTCCCCTGCCCCTGGTGCTGCTCTAGTTGATGTCCCTGCTCACTGCAGGGGGCTGGGACAGGGAGACCACTCAGCAATCAGATGGGACCTGAAAGGCAGCCCCACTGCCAGCCCCACTGCCTGCCCCACTGCCAGCATCACTGCCAGCCCCACTGCCAGCCCCGCTGCCAGCATCACTGCCAGCAACACTGCCAGCCCCGCTGCCAGCCCCACTGCCAGCCCCACTGCCAGCCCCACTGCCAGCCCCACTGCCAGCCCCACTGCCAGCATCACTGCCAGCCCCACTGCCAGCATCACTGCCAGCCCCACTGCCAGCCCCACTGCCAGCATCACTGCCAGCCCCACTGCCAGCCCCGCTGCCAGCAACACTGCCAGCCCCACTGCCAGCCCCACTGCCAGCCCCACTGCCAGCCCCACTGCCAGCAACACTGCCAGCATCACTGCCAGCCCCACTGCCAGCATCACTGCCAGCCCCACTGCCAGCCCCACTGCCAGCATCACTGCCAGCCCCACTGCCAGCCCCGCTGCCAGCCCCACTGCCAGCATCACTGCCAGCATCACTGCCAGCCCCACTGCCAGCATCACTGCCAGCCCCACTGCCAGCAACACTGCCAGCAACACTGCCAGCCCCACTGCCAGCATCACTGCCAGCCCCACTGCCAGCATCACTGCCAGCCCCACTGCCAGCCCCACTGCCAGCATCACTGCCAGCCCCACTGCCAGCCCCACTGCCAGCATCACTGCCAGCCCCACTGCCAGCCCCACTGCCAGCCCCACTGCCAGCATCACTGCCAGCCCCACTGCCAGCCCCGCTGCCAGCAACACTGCCAGCATCACTGCCAGCATCACTGCCAGCCCCACTGCCAGCATCACTGCCAGCCCCACTGCCAGCCCCACTGCCTGCCCCACTGCCAGCATCACTGCCAGCCCCACTGCCAGCCCCACTGCCCAGCATCACTGCCAGCCCCACTGCCAGCCCACTGCCAGCCCCACTGCCAGGCATCCACTGCAGCCCCACTGCCAGCCCTCACTGCCAGCCCCCACTGCCAGCCCACTGCCAGCCTCACTGCCAGCCCCAGCTGCCAGCCCCCACTGCCAGCATCACTGCCCAGCCCTCACTGCCAGCCCCACTGCCAGCCTCACTGCCAGCCCTCACTGCCAGCCCCACTGCCAGCAACACTGCCAGCCCCACTGCCAGCCCACTGCCAGCCATCACTGCCAGCCACACTGCCAGCCCCACTGCCAGCACCACTGCCAGCATCACTGCCAGCCCCACTGCCAGCCCCACTGCCAGCATCACTGCCAGCCCCACTGCCAGCCCCACTGCCAGCCTCACTGCCAGCATCACTGCCAGCCCCACTGCCAGCCTCCGCTGCCAGCCCCACTGCCAGCATCACTGCCAGCTCACTGCCAGCCCCACTGCCAGCATCACTGCCAGCCCCACTGCCAGCCCCACTGCCAGCATCACTGCCAGCCCCACTGCCAGCCCCACTGCCAGCCCCACTGCCAGCATCACTGCCAGCCCCACTGCCAGCCCCGCTGCCAGCAACACTGCCAGCCCCACTGCCAGCCCCACTGCCAGCATCACTGCCAGCCCCACTGCCAGCCCCACTGCCAGCATCACTGCCAGCCCCACTGCCAGCCCCACTGCCAGCCCCACTGCCAGCATCACTGCCAGCATCACTGCCAGCCCCACTGCCAGCATCACTGCCAGCCCCACTGCCAGCCCCACTGCCTGCCCCACTGCCAGCATCACTGCCAGCCCCACTGCCAGCCCCACTGCCAGCATCACTGCCAGCCCCACTGCCAGCCCCACTGCCAGCAACACTGCAGCATCACTGCCAGCCCCACTGCCAGCCCCACTGCAGCCCCACTGCCAGCCCCACTGCCAGCAACACTGCCAGCAACACTGCCAGCATCACTGCCAGCCCCACTGCCAGCCCCACTGCCAGCATCACTGCCAGCATCACTGCCAGCCCCACTGCCAGACCACTGCCAGCCCCACTGCCAGCCCCACTGCCAGACCACTGCCAGCATCACTGCCAGCCCCACTATCAGCATCACTGCCAGCCCCACTGCCAGCAACACTGCCAGCATCACTGCCAGCCCCACTGCCAGCCCCACTGCCAGCCCCACTGCCAGCCCCACTGCCAGCCCCACTGCCAGCATCACTGCCAGCCCCACTGCCAGCATCACTGCCAGCCCCACTGCCAGCCCCACTGCCAGCATCACTGCCAGCCCCACTGCCAGCCCCGCTGCCAGCAACACTGCCAGCCCCACTGCCAGCCCCACTGCCAGCCCCACTGCCAGCCCCCACTGCCAGCAACACTGCCAGCCCCACTGCCAGCAACACTGCCAGCCCCACTGCCAGCCCCACTGCCAGCCCCACTGCCAGCCCCACTGCCAGCATCACTGCCAGCATCACTGCCAGCCCCACTGCCAGCATCACTGCCAGCAACACTGCCAGCAACACTGCCAGCCCCACTGCCAGCCCCACTGCCAGCCCCACTGCCAGCATCACTGCCAGCCCCACTGCCAGCATCACTGCCAGCATCACTGCCAGCCCCACTGCCAGCAACACTGCCAGCCCCACTGCCAGCCCCACTGCCTGCCCCACTGCCAGCCCCACTGCCAGCATCACTGCCAGCATCACTGCCAGCCCCACTGCCAGCAACACTGCCAGCCCCACTGCCAGCCCCACTGCCTGCCCCACTGCCAGCCCCACTGCCAGCATCACTGCCAGCCCCGCTGCCAGCAACACTGCCAGCAACACTGCCAGCCCCACTATCAGCATCACTGCCAGCCCCACTGCCAGCCCCACTGCCAGCCCCACTGCCAGCATCACTGCCAGCCCCACTGCCAGCCCCACTGCAGCAGCACTGCCAGCATCACTGCCAGCCCCACTGCCAGCATCACTGCCAGCCCCACTGCCAGCCCCACTGCCAGCATCACTGCCAGCCCCACTGCCAGCCCTGCTGCCAGCATCACTGCCAGCCCCACTGCCAGCCCCACTGCCAGCCCCACTGCCAGCATCACTGCCAGCCCCACTGCCAGCCCCACTGCCAGCATCACTGCCAGCCCCACTGCCAGCCCCACTGCCAGCATCACTGCCAGCCCCACTGCCAGCCCCACTGCCAGCCCCACTGCCAGCATCACTGCCAGCCCTGCTGCCAGCCCCACTGCAGCAGCACTGCCAGCCCCACTGCCAGCCCCACTGCCAGCATCACTGCCAGCCCCACTGCCAGCCCCGCTGCCAGCAACACTGCCAGCCCCACTGCCAGCATCACTGTCAGCCCCACTGCCAGCCCCACTGCCTGCCCCACTGCCAGCATCACTGCCAGCCCCACTGCCAGCCCCACTGCCAGCATCACTGCCAGCATCACTGCCAGCCCCACTGCCAGCCCCACTGCCAGCCCCACTGCCAGCATCACTGCCAGCCCCACTGCAGCAGCACTGCCAGCCCCACTATCAGCAGCGCTGCCAGCCCCACTGCCAGCCCCACTATCAGCATCACTGCCAGCCCCACTGCCAACACCACCTGCCAGCCCCACTGCCAGCCCCACTGCCAGCATCACTGCCAGCCCCACTGCCCGCCCCACTGCCCGCCCCACCTGCCAGCCCCACTGCCAGACCACTGCCCGCCCCACTGCCAGCCCCACTGCCAGCCCCACTGCCAGCCCCACTGCCAGCCCCACTATCAGCATCACTGCCCGCCCCACTGCCAACACCACCTGCCAGCCCCACTGCCAGCCCCACTGCCAGCCCCACTATCAGCATCACTGCCAGCCCCACTGCCAGCCCCACTGCCAGCCCCACTGCCAGCCCCACTGCCAGCCCCACTGCCAGCCCCGCTGCCAGCCCCTGGAGCTTTCAGTCTAAAAAGCTTTCCTGGCAGCTCTCCAGGTGAGTCTCCTGCTTCTTGGTTTCCTCCTGCACTGTGCTGTTGCTCTGCAGGGTACAGCAGACCCCCCCTGGGGCCAGAGGGCTGGGTCAGAGGGTTGGAAAGGTGAAGCTGTACCTTCCTGGCTCTGAGCCAACTGCTTCTGCAGCTCCTGGCTCTGGGCACTGAGATGGTCCCTCTCAACTTGCCTCTTGCTCAGCTCCAGCTCCAAGTCCTCTATCTTCTTCTTGCCATCATTCTGGAAGTGGTAAGAACAGGAGCAGCATAGATACAGAATTAACCAGGCTGGAAAAGACCTCAGAGCTCATCCAGTCCAACCTCTCCCCCAGCACCATCTGATCAACCAAACCATGGCACCAAGGGCCTCAGCCAGGCTCTTCCTAAACACCCCCAGGGATAGGGACTCCACCACCTCCCTGGGCAGCACATTCCAGTGGCAAATTACTCTCTCAGTGAAGAACTTTCTCCTCACCTCCAGCCTAAACCTCCCCTGGCACAGCTTGAGACTGTGTCCTCTTGTTCTGCTGCTGGCTGCCTGGGAGAAGAGCCCAACCCCCACCTGGCTACAGCCTCCCTGCAGGGAGTTGTAGAGAGCAAGAAGGTCTCCCCTGAGCCTCCTCTTCTGCAGGCTAAGCAACCCCAGCTCCCTCAGCCTCTCCTCCCAGGGCTGTGCTCACAGAGCTCCTTCTGGCAGGAGGCAGAGGAACAAACACTAAGGCAGACACAGCCAAGGCAGGATGGGGCAGTGGTGGCAGATGTGAGGGGGATTCTCCTTCCTCCCCATGGCAGCAGCAAGCAAACCTGGCTCCAAGGAACCCACACCCACCCTGGCTTTGGCACTGTGCCTTTGAGCTGAGCCCAGCAGGGGCAGAGGACCCCTGGGGGCACCAAACACATTACCAGGTCATGCTGGGTCTGCTTCAGGTGCTGCTGCAGGTCTTGGAGGGCTGCTGCCACTCTGTCCACTGTGAGCTCTGCAGGCAGGTCCCCAGCCTGAGTGACAGCTCCAGCCCAGGCATTGCCCTGTGCTGCAGAGAGAAGCCAGAGCTGTGTCAAGCTGAAGGGGCTGCAAGGACCAAGGCCTCCTGGGAGGCAGGAGAGGGTGGCAGTGCCTGTGACACCCTGCTGGAGCTCACACAACAGCAAGAGGTGAGGTACAGGCTGACAGTGGGTGCTGACCACTGACACCAGGGCTGCTCCAGGGACTAATGCAGTGCCCTATGGCTTGACACCTTGGCTCCTGCTGCTGGGCATGGCCCCACACACAGCCCTTGCCTCTGTGCAGGGATGCTTGGCTCCCACAGCTCCCCTAGACCTGAGGCAGCTCAGAGTGCAAGGCTGAGTCTGTCATGCCAGGAGTACAAAGAGCCAACCCTCCCTTCACACAGAACCACAGAGCTGCCAGGGCTGGAAGGGACCCCAAGGCTCAGCCAGCCCCAACCCCCTGCCATGGGCAGGGACACCTCACACCACAGCAGGTTGCTCACAGCCACCTCCAGCCTGGCTGCAAACACCTCCAGCCAGGAGGCTTCCACCACCTCCCTGGGCAGCCTGGGCCAGGCTCTCACCACCCTCATGGGGAAGAACTTCTTCCTCACAGCCAAGATCCAGCTCCCCACTTCTAGTGCTGCTCCATCCCCCCAGTCCTGTCCCTCCCTCACACCCCAGAGCAGAGGGGCAGGATCCTCTCCCTCCACCTCTGCCAATGGGCACTGGCAGCCCAGAAGCAGCTCAGCTGCCCTTGGCCTTCTGGGCTGCCAGTGCCCATTGCTGCCTCCCTGTCCCAGGCCTGATTCCTGTCCCCCTCAGAGGTGTCCCAGACCCCTATCCCTCCCTGACACCCTCCAAAGTCCCTCCCCAGCTTGCTTGCAGCCCCCTGCAGCTCCTGCAAGGCCACCAGAAGGTCTCCTGGGAGCCTTCTCCTCTCCAGCCTGCACAACCCCAACTCTCTGAGGCCCCTCCAAGAGCCTCCCTCCACCTCTCTCCTCTGCTTCCCCAGCTCCCCACACCTGCCTGCAGTGCAGGAGGCCAGGTCTCTGCTGTCAGAGCTCAGGTGGTGCAGGGTCAAGTGCAGTTTGTGCAGCTGGGCCTGGGCTTCCCTGTGGGCACTCTGAGCCAGCTGGCACTCCGTGGCCAGAGCCTTTGCTCTGCTCTCTGTGCTGCAGAGCTTTGAATGCAGCTCAGCCTTCTCAGCCTCCATCCTGCTCAGAGAGTCTCTCAAGCAGTGTTCCCCAGCCTGGGACTCCTGCAGAGCCTGCAGCAGCTGCTCCTCTCGAGCTGCCAGCTCAGCCTCCTTCTCCAGCAGCACTCCCTGCAGGGACTCTACCTGCAAGAGATGCACAGAGCCTCAGGGCTGCTGCTGGGGCAGCAGAGCAGGAAGGAATGAAGGAGAAGGACTTTTGCCAAGGGCTGGGAGTGCCAGGCTGAGGGTCAAGGGCTTTGAGCTGGGAGAGGAGAGACTGAGAGTGGAGAGGAGGAAGAAACTGTTGAGAGAGAGGGTGAGGAGAGCCTGGCACAGGCTGGCCAGGGAGGCTGTGGCTGCCTCCTGCCTGGAGGTGCTCAGGACCAGGCTGGATGAGGCCTTGAGCAGCCTGTGCTGGTGGGAGGGGTCCCTGCCCATGGCAGGGGGCTGGAGCTGGCTGAGCTTTGAGCTCCCTCCCAACCCCCACAACACTGAAATGCCTCCAGCCCAGAAGCACACTGGAAGCAGAAGGCACAAAGCCAAGGACTCAGACTGGGCACAGGTAGAGACTGGTACCTGGAGGCTGAGGGGCAGCCTCCCCACCCCCAAGGCATGGTCACTGCCCACCTTCCACACTGCCCAGCCCCAGAGATGAAGCCCTGTGTGTGTGGGGCTGGATGGCTGGCAGCTGGAGCAGCCCTGCAGAGTGGGGCTGCTGGGGGGCTTGGGAGGAGAGGCAAAGGGGAGACAAGCAGCACCCATGAGGCTGCACCTCCAACATGCCAGAGGCTGTGGCAGAAGTGCCTCCCCCAGCCTGCCATCCCCACTGCTGCTTCACTGCACTGCCCAGGGCCTGGCAGAGGCAGAAACCCCATCAGGGGATGGGGATCTCTGTTTCTAACAGAGGAGCTCCACAGGAGCCCTTCTGATTCCCCTCAGGGATTTAAGGCCAGGAATCAGAGAATCATAGAAACAATGATGGAAAAGACCTCAGAGATCATCAAGTCCAAGCTGTCCCCCAGCACCTCCTGACAGCTAACCCATGGCTCCAAGTGCCACATCCAAGCCCCTCTGGAACACCTCCAGGGATGGGGACTCCACCACCTCCCTGGGCAGCACATCCCCAGGGCCAATCTCTCTTGCTGGCAAGAACTTTCTCCTCACCTCCAGCCTGAACCTCCCCTGGCACAGCTTGAGACTGTGTCCTCTTGTTCTGCTGCTGGCTGCCTGGCACAAGAGCCCAACCCCCACCTGGCTCCAACCTCCCTGCAGGGAGTTGCAGAGAGCAAGAAGGTCTCCCCTGAGCCTCCTCTTCTGCAGGCTAAGCAACCCCAGCTCCCTCAGCCTCTCCTCCCAGGGCTGTGCCCCAGACCCCTCCCCAGCTTTGTTGCCCTTCTCTGGACACCTTCCAGCAGCTCAACCTCTTTCCTGACCTGAGGAGCCCAGAGCTGGCCACAGGACTCCAGGTGTGGGCTGAGCAGTGCTGAGCACAGGGCAGGATGAGCTCCCTGCTCCTGCTGGCCACACTGCTCCTGATGAGAAATGAAAGGACACCACAGGCAGAGAACAGAGATCCAGCCTTGACCTCCATGTTCAAAGCCTCTGGGCAGAAGACAGGAGGAGTGAAAGCTGTTGGGAGTGGAAAGAAGTTGGGGGCTCCAAGGTGAAGGTGGTGATCTGTGTCCCTGGAGGATGCCAGCACAGAGGTCACCTGGGTGTGGAGCTCTTTCATTTCTGTTCTCTGCTCTGAGTGGAGCTGCTGGGCCTGGTGAAGAGCAGCCACAAGCTGAGAGACCTTGGTGAGCTGGGCAAGGCTGCTTTCTTCCAGGGTCCTGAGGTTCAGGTCCTTCTCTTCCAGAGCCAGAGTCAGGCTGAAAGAGAGAGCATTCAACTCCTCACTCCACGCTGTAACACTTCAGGAACTCCCAGGGGAGAGCTGCAGCCTGCTGAGGCTTCACAGAGCGACTTGGGAGGCACCTCCAGAGCTCATCTACTCCTAGCCCCCTGCTGGAAGCAGGCACAGCCCCAGCTAGAGCAGGTGGCTCAGAGCTCCACCAAGCCTGACCTCAAATGGCTCCAGGGATGAGGCCTCCACCACCTCCCTGGGCAACCTGTGCCAGGCTCTCACCACCCTCCTGGGCAACAACTTCTTCCTAATGCCCAAGCTACTTCCTCTTGCCCCAACTGCTTCAGCCCTAAGCCAGGCTGCCAGCCACACTCAAGCAAGTGCTCCCCAGGCTTCCCAGGGCAATTCCTGGCTAAATCCCCTGTCCTGCAGGTGGGAATTGAATACAAGCATGGCAAAGCCTTGAAATAAGACATTAGGGAGCAGCACTAGAAGTGGGGAGCTGGAGCTTGGCTGTGAGGAAGAAGTTGTTGGCCAGGAGGGTGGTGAGAGCCTGGCCCAGGCTGCCCAGGGAGGTGGTGGAAGCCTCCTGCCTGGAGGTGTTTGCAGCCAGGCTGGAGGTGGCTGTGAGCAACCTGCTGTGGTGTGAGGTGTCCCTGCCCATGGTAGGGGGTTGGGGCTGCCTGAGCCTTGAGCTGAGCCTTGAGCTCCCTTCCAGCCCTGGCAGCTCTGTGGTTCTGTGTGGAGGGAGGGTTGGCTCTTTGTTCTCCTGGCATGACAGACTCAGCCTTGCAGTTTGGGCTGCCTCAGGTCTAGGGGAGCTGTGGGAGCCAAGCATCCCTGCACAGAGGCAAGGGCTGTGTGTGGGGCCATGCCCAGCAGCAGGAGGGAACAGGAGCCAAGGTGTCAAGCCATAGGGCACTGCATTAGCCCTTGGAGCAGCAATGGCCAGGCTGGATGTGGCTGTGAGCAACCTGCTGTGGTGTGAGGTGTCCCTGCCCCTGGCAGGGGGTTGGGGCTGGCTGAGCCTTGAGCTCCCTTCCAGCCCTGGCAGCTCTGTGACTCTGATTCTAAGATGAACATTTTTCACCCAGGACCCTTCAGGATTTTCTGAGGCATGAGGAAACAGCTGGCAAAGAGAAACATCTTGTCTTGTTTGTTCTTGGGTGCCCCAGAGGGCAGCCAGGCTCAGTCCAAACCCATGGGATGGCTTCTGCCAACCAGCAGGATCAGGGTGGAAGGCAGACACAGGTCCCAGTGCATTCCAAGTGTACTGGAGCCAAGGGTAGATCTCTCCAGCTCATACTGCATCTTGTCCTGCCTCCACTGAGACCCCCTGAAAGCTTCATGGACCAGCCTGACCAAGGCAGGCAAAGCACAGCACAGCTCCTCTGGAAGGGAGGACTGCTCCAAGAGCCATGGAGTGCAGGAGGAGGATTAAAGGCAAACAAAAGCCAACATCAAGAGCATGAAACAGAAGTGCAAGGACAGCTCAGGGCCCTGCTTGGCAGCAAATGCTGAGGGGCACTGAACAGGCACAGAGCACTGAATCAGTAAGGTTGGAAAAGACCTCAGAGACCATCAAGTCCAAGCTGTCCCCCAGCACCTCCTGAGAACTGAACCAGGGCTCCAAGTGCCACATCCAAGCCCCTCTGGAACACCTCCAGGGATGGGGACTCCACCACCTCCCTGGGCAGCACAGCCCCAGGGCCAATCTCTCTTGCTGGGAAGAACTTCCTCCTCACCTCCAGCCTGAACCTCCCCTGGCACAGCTTGAGACTGTGTCCTCTTGTTCTGGTGCTGTGTGCCTGGCAGAAGAGACCAACCCCCACCTGGCTACAAGAGCAAGAAGGTCTCCCCTGAGCCTCCTCTTCTGCAGGCTAAGCAACCCCAGCTCCCTCAGCCTCTCCTCCCAGGGCTGTGCTCCAGACCCCTCCCCAGCCTCCTTGCCCTTCTCTGGGCACATTCAAGGTCTGACAGCAGGAGGCCCTCAGGCAGAGTGGAGCTCCCAGGCTTGGCCTTACCTGGCTTTTTCACCCTCCAGGGCCTTCATCACAGCCTGGAGCTCCACATTCTGCTGCTCCACTTCTTCCCACCGAGTCCTTTCTCCCTCCAAGGCCTGCAGGCAGCCCTGCAGCTCCTTGTTCTGATGTTCTACCTCCTCCCATTGCATCTTCTGCTCATCCAAGAGCTTCTGGAGGTGCACAAGCTCCATCCCCTTCTGCCTTGAGAGTTCCTGTGCCTCACTCAGATCTTGCTGAGCTTTGTGGCCAATCTCTTGCTGGGACTCTTCACAGGCTGCCAGCTGAGATGTCAGCTCTTCCACCTCAAGGGGAACAGAATCAAGCAGTCACTGACCCACAGCTTGCCATGGCCACCCCAGATCATGGATGGAAAGGCAAAGAACAACCTTCCATTGCCCTCTGGCATGAGAGTGCAGATTCACAATGGATCACAGCATCACAGAGTGCCAGGGGCTGGAAGGGACCTCCAGGGATCACCCAGCCCAAGCCCCTGCCAGAGCAGGGCACACAAGGCAGGGCACACAGGGCACAGCCAGCTGGGGCTTGAAAGCCTCCAGAGCAGAGACTCCACAGCCTCTCTGGGCAGCCTGCCCCAGGCTCCAGCACCCTCACAGGGACAAAGTTTCCCCTCCTGCTCCCCTGGTACCTCCTCTGCTCCAGCTTGCCCCCAGTGCCCCTTGTGCTGTCCTTGGCCAGCCCTGAGCAGAGCCTGGCTCCAGCCCTGCACATCTTTATCCCCAGCACTGAGGGGTAAAGGCTCAGGCTCCTCTGCTCCAAGCTCCAAGCCCCAGCTCCCTCAGCCTGGCCTCACAGGAGATGCTCCACTGCCTGCAGCAGCTCTGTGCCTCTGGGATGGACTCTCTCAAGCAGTTCCCTGAGGTCCTTCTTGACCTGAGGGGCCCAGAACTGGACACAAGATTCCAGCTGTGGCCTCAGCAGGGCAGAGTAGAGGAGGAGGAGAACCTCTCTGACCTCCTCACCACAGCCCTTCCAATCCACCCCAGATGCCATTGGCCCTCTTGGTCACAGGGGCACACTGCTGGCTCATGGACACAGCCAACTTGTCCAGGAATCAAAGTGGGTCACCCTGCTCAGCTGGAAAATCATCTTCAAAGCCCTGCCAGCAGAAATCCCTTCTGGCCAACAGGGAAGGGACTTCCCCCTCTGCCCAGGGCAGCAGTGACCAGGTGCAGCTCACCACTACCTTTTCTTCAGAGCAGCTGAGCCCCAGGCCAAAGGCAGCCAGAAGGATTTCCCCCTCAGCCAGCTCTGCCCTGAAGAGGCAAAGAGGGGAGAGCCAACCTGTGTGAGGATTGGAGCTGCCCTTGCTGCTCCACTCACCTCTCTGTGCAGAGCATCCCTCTGCTGGAGCAGGACATTCACCTCCTCTCTGACAGTTTTGATTGCTTCCTCATGCCTCTTCTCCACTGCCTTCATCTCCTCCTGAGTCTCCTGCAGCTCTGCTTGCAGCTTCTCTGCCTCATGCTGTGAACAGAGAGGGAGAGCAAGCTGCAGGGAGCTGCCAACAGCCTCAGCTTCCTACTCTGTCTCAAAAGCTCTTTCCTTCAGCTACTTCTTTCTGCTTTGCTACCCAGCTCTGCTTCCCCTGGAAACTTTCCTTCCTGTTCACAGAATCACACAGATCTGATGTGGTTGGAAAAGACCTTTAAGCTCATCCAGTCCAACCATTCTCTAACTCTGCCAAGGCTGGTGCTGAACCCTGGCCCTCAGCACCACATCTCTGCCTCTCTGAAACACCTCCAGGGCTGGGCATTCAACCACCTGCCCCTGGGCAGCCTGTGCCAGTGCTTGAGAACCCTTTCAGGGAAGAAGTTGCTTCTCATGTCCAACCTAACCCTCCCCTGGTGCAACTGGTGGCCATTTCCTCTTCTCCTGGCATTTTTCACTAGGGGAAAGAGACCAACACTCACCCCCCTGCAGCTCTCAGGGAGCTGTAGAGAGCCAGGAGGTCTCCCCTCAGCCTTCCCCAGACTAACCCAGCCCAGCTCCCTCAGCTGCTCCTCCCCAGCCCTGTTCTCCCAACCCTTCCCCACCTTTGTTGCCCTTCTCTGGACCAAACTCCAGCCCCTCAATGTCCTGCTGGGAGCGAGGGGCCCAAAACTGAACCCAGTGCTGCAGGTGTTGCTGATCTCTGGAGCTCACCAGGCTCTGTGCTTCCAGCAGCCCTCTTTCCTCATTGCCAGGGTTTGAATTTCCTCCTTACTGCCCTGGCTCTCTCAAGCCTCTCTGTTACATCTAATTGCCAGCTGCCTGCTCTTCCCAGCCACCCCCCTGGCCAGACTTGCCTGCCCATTCTGTTGCTGCTCCTTCAGCTCCTGCTGGAGCTGCTCCAGCTGCTGGTAGGCTTCCCTTAGCTCTTCCTGAGTTTGGAGAAGTGTCTCTAGCACAGCATTCTTCTCACTTTCTTTTTCCAGCAGGACCTGCACAGAAACAAAGAGAAGAGGAGTCCAAGCTCCCCACACAAAGTATGGCTGGCAAGGCCCAGAGCCTGCTGGGCTCATGCCCTCCCCAGGAGCTGTGGGGCTGCTCACTTGGAGACACAGCTCCCTGAGCATGGACACAGAATCATGTTGGGGCTGGAAAAGCCTTCTGAGCTCACCCCAGCCCAACACCAACCCAACCCCACCATGGCCACCACACCAGGAACCCAAGTGCCATGGCCACAGGGCTCTGGGACCCCTCCAGCCATGGGGACTCCACCACCTCCCTAGGCAGCCTCTGCCAGGCCCTGAGCACTCCTGCAGCAAAGGAATTGTTCCTCCTCTCCAACCTCAGCCTCCCCTGGTGCAGCCTCATGGTTGGTCATGTCATGGTGACTGCATCTTCATCAGACTCTTCCAACAGGACAGAGGGGGGCACTTCCCAGCTGCCTTGCCCTCTGCTGTCCCCTCTTTGCTGCCTTGCCTCCTTTGCTGCTCTCCCCTCTTTGTCTGTCAGTGATGATCAAGGAAGCCTACAGGAAAGCTGGGGAGGGACTTTGGAGGGTGTGAGGGAGGGATAGGGGTCTGGGACACCTCTGAGGGGGGCAGGAATCAGGCCTGGGACAGGGAGCCAGCAATGGGCACTGGCAGCCCAGAAGGCCGAGGGCAGCTGAGCTGCTTCTGGGCTGCCAGTGCCCATTGGCAGAGGTGGAGGGAGAGGATCCTGCCCCTCTGCTCTGGGGTGTGAGGGAGGGACAGGACTGGGGGGGATGGAGCAGCACTAGAAGTGGGGAGCTGGAGCTTGGCTGTGAGGAAGAAGTTGTTGGCCAGGAGGGTGGTGAGAGCCTGGCACAGGCTGCCCAGGGAGGTGGTGGAAGCCTCCTGCCTGGAGGTGTTTGCAGCCAGGCTGGAGGTGGCTGTGAGCAACCTGCTGTGGTGTGAGGTGTCCCTGCCCATGGCAGGGGCTTGGGGCTGGCTGAGCCTTGGGGTCCCTTCCAGCCCTGAGAGCTCTGTGGTTCCATGATTTGCAGCAGGGACACTGCAAGGCTGCCAGAGGGCCCCAGCAGCTCCTGCAGAAAACTCAGGAGTCCCAAGGAGGCTTTGGTGAAAACCACTTCAGTGGTGAGGTCTGCAGTGGGCTGTGATGAGTTAATTCCCTTCACAGCAGCTATGAAGGAGCTGTGTGCTGGATCTGAGCCAGCTGGGGGTTGGTCTCTTGTGCCAGGCAGCCAGCAGCAGAACAAGAGGACACAGTCTCCAGCTGTGCCAGGGGAGGTTCAGGCTGGAGGTGAGGAGAAAGTTCTTCCCAGCAAGAGAGATTGGCCCTGGGGATGTGCTGCCCAGGGAGGTGGTGGAGTCCCCATCCCTGGAGGGGTTCAAGAGGGGACTGGATGTGGCACTTGGAGCCAGGGGTTAGTTGTCAGGAGCTGTTGAGCTCCTGGCTGGACTTGGTGATCTCTGAGGTCTCTTCCAACCTTGTTGATGCCATGAAATCAGTGGGGGTGGCACAGGGATGCTGTAGCTCTTGCTGAGCAATGCTTGCACAGTGTTAGGGCTTTGGCTGCTCTGCTCCCCCCCAGCAGCCAGGCTTGGGCTGCACAAGATTCTGCAGGGGACACAGCTGGAGCACCTGACCACCACTGAGGGAGCTGAGGGAGTTCAGCCTGGAGAAGAGAAGGCTCCAGGGGGACCTCAGAGCTGCCTGCCAGGATCTGAAGACATCCTACAGGCAGGCTGCAGAGGGACATTTCCTGAGGGTGTCTAGAGACAGGAGAAGGGCAAATGGGTTGGAGGCAGAGCAGGGTCAGACTGGAGCTCAGCAAGAAGTTCTTCAGTATGAGAGTGGGGAGACTCTGGCATAGGCTGCCCAGGGAGGTCTGCAGATGCCTTCTGCCTGGGGGTGTTCAAGGGCAGGCAGGAGGAAGCCTTGAGCAGCAAAGTCCAGCTGAGGTGTCCCTGCCCATGGTGGGGAGGTTGGAGATGAGCTCTGAGGTCCCTTCCAAGCTAAGCCAGTCTGTGATTCCATGAGTCCCTGACTGCAGGCCCATGCTGCCCTCTCTGAGCACTGCTCTGTCATGCAGCACCTGCAGACACAGTCAGTGCTGTCCCCAGGCACCCTCAAGAGAGAGGACTTTGGCTAGGAGACCAGGAGGGCTCTCAGTGTGGGACAGAGCTGCTCTGGGTAGCACACCAGGAGGGCTCTCAGTGTGGGACAGAGCTGCTCTGGCACAGCACACCAGGAGGGCTCTCAGTGTGGGACAGAGCTGCTCTGGCACAGCACACCAGGAGGGCTCTCAGTGTGGGACAGAGCTGCTCTGGCACAGCACACCAGGAGGGCTCTCAGTGTGGGACAGAGCTGCTCTGGCACAGCACACCAGGAGGGCTCTCAGTGTGGGACAGAGCTGCTCTGGGTAGGACACCAGGAGGGCTCTCAGTGTGGGACAGAGCTGCTCTGGCACAGCACACCAGGAGGGCTCTCAGTGTGGGACAGAGCTGCTCTGGCACAGCACACCAGGAGAGCTCTCAGTGTGGGACAGAGCTGCTCTGGGTAGCACACCAGGAGGGCTCTCAGTGTGGGACAGAGCTGCTCTGGCACAGCACACCAGGAGGGCTCTCAGTGTGGGACAGAGCTGCTCTGGGTAGCACACCAGGAGGGCTCTCAGTGTGGGACAGAGCTGCTCTGGCACAGCACACCAGGAGGGCTCTCAGTGTGGGACAGAGCTGCTCTGGCACAGCACACCAGGAGAGCTCTCAGTGTGGGACAGAGCTGCTCTGGGTAGCACACCAGGAGGGCTCTCAGTGTGGGACAGAGCTGCTCTGGCACAGCACACCAGGAGGGCTCTCAGTGTGGGACAGAGCTGCTCTGGCACAGCACACCAGGAGGGCTCTCAGTGTGGGACAGAGCTGCTCTGGCACAGCACACCAGGAGGGCTCTCAGTGTGGGACAGAGCTGCTCTGGCACAGCACACCAGGAGGGCTCTCAGTGTGGGACAGAGCTGCTCTGGCACAGCACACCAGGAGGGCTCTCAGTGTGGGACAGAGCTGCTCTGGGTAGGACACCAGGAGGGCTCTCAGTGTGGGACAGAGCTGCTCTGGCACAGCACACCAGGAGGGCTCTCAGTGTGGGACAGAGCTGCTCTGGCACAGCACACCAGGAGAGCTCTCAGTGTGGGACAGAGCTGCTCTGGGTAGCACACCAGGAGGGCTCTCAGTGTGGGACAGAGCTGCTCTGGCACAGCACACCAGGAGGGCTCTCAGTGTGGGACAGAGCTGCTCTGGGTAGCACACCAGGAGGGCTCTCAGTGTGGGACAGAGCTGCTCTGGCACAGCACACCAGGAGGGCTCTCAGTGTGGGACAGAGCTGCTCTGGCACAGCACACCAGGAGAGCTCTCAGTGTGGGACAGAGCTGCTCTGGGTAGCACACCAGGAGGGCTCTCAGTGTGGGACAGAGCTGCTCTGGCACAGCACACCAGGAGGGCTCTCAGTGTGGGACAGAGCTGCTCTGGCACAGCACACCAGGAGGGCTCTCAGTGTGGGACAGAGCTGCTCTGGCACAGCACACCAGGAGGGCTCTCAGTGTGGGACAGAGCTGCTCTGGCACAGCACACCAGGAGGGCTCTCAGTGTGGGACAGAGCTGCTCTGGCACAGCACACCAGGAGGGCTCTCAGTGTGGGACAGAGCTGCTCTGGCACAGCACACCAGGAGGGCTCTCAGTGTGGGACAGAGCTGCTCTGGCACAGCACACCAGGAGAGCTCTCAGTGTGGGACAGAGCTGCTCTGGCACAGCACACCAGGAGGGCTCTCAGTGTGGGACAGAGCTGCTCTGGGTAGCACACCAGGAGGGCTCTCAGTGTGGGACAGAGCTGCTCTGGCACAGCACACCAGGAGGGCTCTCAGTGTGGGACAGAGCTGCTCTGGCACAGCACACAAGGAGGGCTCTCAGTGTGGGACAGAGCTGCTCTGGCACAGCACACCAGGAGGGCTCTCAGTGTGGGACAGAGCTGCTCTGGCACAGCACACCAGGAGGGCTCTCAGTGTGGGACAGAGCTGCTCTGGGTAGCACACCAGGAGGGCTCTCAGTGTGAGACAGAGCTGCTCTGGCACAGCACACCAGGAGGGCTCTCAGTGTGGGACAGAGCTGCTCTGGCACAGCACACCAGGAGGGCTCTCAGTGTGGGACAGAGCTGCTCTGGCACAGGAGAGCTGGGCACAGAATGGTTCAGCAGCAAGTGAGCTCAGTGCCAGCCCAGGAGCCAGCTCTGTTCCACTGCTCTGGAACACCCTGAGCAGCCTTTCCAAAGGGTTTCCTTCTGTTGGCCATCCTGCTGCTCCCCTCCCTGCCCCACCAAGACAAAACCCCAGCCCCAGGGGCATCCAGTCCAGTTGGCCTTCAATGGAGGCTCTCACACCTACAGCCAACACCAGAGCAGACCATGAGGAGAGCTGTGGAGATGCTCTGAGTCCTAGGGAATAAAGAAGAGGATAGAAGAGCAACACAAAGCTCCACCCTGGAAGGGGACATTCCTGCCTGGCTCCCTGGGAAAGCTCTCACTGCCAGTCCCCAGGACAGCACTGCTCACTTTTCACCTCCCCAGCAGGAATGTTGAAGGCCTGCAGGGCTCCCCAGAGGCCAATGCCCAGCCCCCTCCCACAGCTCCAGCTTTGCAGAGCCCCACACCCAATCCTCCCTGCAGTCTTTACCTCTTGCTTGGCATTTTCAGCTCTGGTTTGCTCTTCTTCTCGTTGAGCTTGCATGGCAGCAACTTTCTGCTTCATATCCAACAGCTTCCTTTCATGCTCCCCTTCTGCCTCTGCCTTCTCTCTCTCCCACTGCTCCAGCATCCTCTGCAGCTCTGAGTGGTGCCCTTCCTGCTCTCTTGCCTGAGTAGGGCAGGAGAAGCCTTCAAGGCCAAGTCCTGCTCAAGCTTCTCAACACAGAGGTGAAGCTCTGTCCCTCCCACAAACCACCCCAGCCCCTGCTGAGCTCAGCTAATGCCCACACTGCCCCTGGGGCTGCAGGTACTGTCCCAGCACAGCCCTGGGGGGCTCCAGGTGCCCCCTCTGCTGCCTGGCCTAGCAGCTTGTGTGTGGCCTGTGCCAGCTGCTGCTGCCCCTCACACACTCAGAGTGCTCTGGGCTGGAAGGGAGCTGCACAGCTCAGCCAGTCCCAGCCCCTGCCCCCAGCAGGGACATCCTGCACTGCCCAGAGCCCTCTCCAGCCTCCCCTGGAATAGCTCCAGGGATGGAGCCTCAACCACCTCCCTGGGCAGCCTGCTGCAGTGTTCCAGCAGCCTCCTGGGGCAGAACTTGTTCCTCACATCCAGTCTCAATCTGCTCTGCTCTGAAGCCATTGCCCCTGGGCCTGTCCCTGCAGGCCTTTGGGAACAGTCCCTCTGCAGCCTTCCTGTAGCCCCTTCAGGTACTGGAAGGTTGCTCTAAGGTCTCCCTGGAGCCTTCTCTCCAGGCTGACCACCCCCAGCTCCCTCAGCCTGTGCTCACAGCAGAGCTGCTCCAACCCCCTGAGCATTTTCATGGCCTCCTCTGGATCCTCTCCATCAGCTCCAGGTCCTTCCTGTGCTGAGGGCTGCAGACCTGCAGCCTTCCTGTAGCCCCTTCAGGTACTGGAAGGTTGCTCTAAGGTCTCCCTGGAGCCTTCTCCTCTCCAGGCTGAACACTGCCCCTGGCCCTGCCTTGCAGACCTCCCCCCAGGCCATTCTTCTCCAGCCAGCTCAGAGCTTGCTGGAGGAAGCCAGAAGCTTGAAGGATTTCCTACCAGGTCCTGCAGGAGTTTGCTTCTCTCCTCTTGGTGCTGAGCTTGCCTGAGCCTGAGGGTGGTGTCCCACTGCTGCTCTGCCTGCAGCAGCTGCTGGCCCAGGCGCTCTCGCTCCTGCTTCAGCAGAGACCTCTCTGCTTCCAGCTCACACTGCAGGCACCTCACCTCCCCTGCAAGCATGGCAAGAGGCAGCCCTCACAAACACTGCTGCTGACTCTGCTGACCTGGAGGGATCTGCCTTCAGGCCCCCTCCTCAGAATCACTGCAGACAGAGGCATTTCCAGAGCCTCCTGCCCAGGGCAGGGGGAGGAGGGGAAGCAAAGCCCAGGAGGCTCTCACCTTGGATCACCTCCTTGGCCTGGGTGACTGTGTGAAGCTGCATCTCAAGCTGACTCCTGGTGATCTCCAGCTGAGATAAGTGCTGCTGAGTCTCAAACAGGCTGGATTCCAGGCTCTCCTTCACTGACCTACAAGTTGAACAGAAAGAGAGAAAGAGGAAGGAGTTCCTTGCTCCTGCCCACTACAGGGAGTCCCTCCAGCCAGAAGGGGCTCAAGATCCCTTCCCCTGAGGATGGGAAATCCTTGCAGACAGAAAGCACATTCCAGAGCCAGGCTGCCTTGCTTTGGACTCCACACAGCAATGTGCAAGGGAGCAGACACCTGAGCCCAAGGCTCAGGAGAGCTTTGCTGGCTTTAGCTGTCAGGAACCTCACATTAAAATCACAGAGTGCCAGGGCCTGGAAGGGAGCTCCAGAGCTCACCCAGCCCAAGCCCCTGCCAGAGCAGGAGCACCCAGGGCAGGGCACCCAGGAGCACAGCCAGGGGGGGTTGGAATCTCTCTAGAGAGGGAGACTCCACAGCCCCCCTGGGCAGCCTGCTCCAGGCCTCTCTCACCCTCACAGGCAAAAATCCTTCCTGCTGTGTCCATGGCACTTCCTCTGCCTCAGCTTCCACCACTGCCCTTTGTGCTGGCATTGGGCAGCCCCCAGCAGAGCCTGGCTCCAGCCTCTGGGCATCACCCTGCACAGCTTTAGCCCCAGCCATGAGCTCACCCTCAGGCTGCTCCTCTCCAGGCTCCAGAGCCCTCAGCTCCCTCAGGCTCTCCTCCTGAGGAAGATCTTCCACTGCCTGCAGCATCTCTGTGGCTCTGTGCTGGACTCTCTCCAGCAGTTCCCTGAGGTCCTTCCTGAGCTGAGAGCCCAGAGCTGGACACAAGATTCCAGCTGTGGCCTCAGCAGGGCAGAGCAGAGGGGCAGGAGAACCTCTCTGACCTCCTCACCACAGCCCTTCTAACCCAGCCCAGGAGTCCCTTGGCCTTCTTGGCCACAGTGCTCATTGCTGGCTCATGGTCAACCTCCCACCCACCAGGACCCCCAGGTCCCTTTCCCTTTCCCTGCTCTCCAGCAGCTCAGTCCCCAGCCTGTCCTGCTCCCTGGGGTTGTTCTTCCCCAGGTGCCAGGCTCTCCCCTTGCCCTTGCTGGGCTCCAGCCCAGTCCTGCTGCTCTCTTTGCTCTCAGTTTGGTTCTTGGGAGTCTTCCATTCCCTGAGCCTGGGAGATGAGCAGAGCTGAGAAGCAGCAACTAATCCTCATGGAGTGATGAGCACAGGCCTGGCAGAGCAGCCTGCCCAGGCTCTCCTGCCTGCCTTTACCTGGCCTCTGCCAGCTGCTCTGCCAGGCTGTGCCTGTCCCTCTGCAGGGCTGCCAGCCGCACCTCCAGGGCTGCCTTCTCCCGCGCCAGGACCTCCTTCTCCTTGGCTGCCTTGGCCAAGGCCTGGCCCTGGCGCCAGGCCTCCTGCTGCAGCTGCTCCAGGCCACTGCTGGCCAGCTCCTGCTGGTGGCAAACCTGAAGGGAGACAAAACACAGCCAGAGTCCTTCCCCTGTGCCAGTGCCACAGCTGAAGCAGCTGGGCTGGAGGCTCAGGAGCTGCTGCTCTGAGCAGGCCCTGGGGCAGCCTGAAGCCAGCTCTGGCACTGGGAGAGTGGTGAGGAAGGTCCTGCTGGGTGGCCTGGGAGCAGCCAGCTCCTTCACTGCAAACACCAATCCCCCAGGCTGCCTGTCTGCACCCTGGGCAAGTGCCAGCCAGGAGTCCATCCAGATCTAGGCCCAGGGCTGAGAGCTTCCAGGAAACACTGAGCCAAAGCAACTCTGCTGGCTGCAAAGTGCAGAGACACAGCCCTGCTCCTTGGGACCTTAGAGCTGCCAGGGCTGGAAGGGAGCTCCAGGCTCAGCCAGCCCCAACCCCCTGCCATGGGCAGGGACACCTCACACCACAGCAGGTTGCTCACAGCCACCTCCAGCCTGGCTGCAAACACCTCCAGGCAGGAGGCTTCCACCACCTCCCTGGGCAGCCTGGGCCAGGCTCTCACCACCCTCCTGGCCAACAACTTCTTCCTCACAGCCAAGCTCCAGCTCCCCACTTCTAGTGCTGCTCCATCCCCCCAGTCCTGTCCCTCCCTCACACCCCAGAGCAGAGGGGCAGGATCCTCTCCCTCCACCTCTGCCAATGGGCACTGGCAGCCCAGAAGCAGCTCAGCTGCCCTTGGCCTTCTGGGCTGCCAGTGCCCATTGCTGGCTCCCTGTCCCAGGCCTGATTCCTGCCCCCCTCAGAGGTGTCCCAGACCCCTATCCCCCCCTGACACCCTCCAAAGTCCCTCCCCAGCTTGCTTGCAGCCCCCTGCAGCTCCTGGCAGGCCACCAGAAGCTCTCCTGGGAGCCTTCTCCTCTGCAGCCTGCACAACCCCAACTCTCTCAGGCTGTCTCCAGAGCAGAGCAGCTCCAGCCCTCTGCTCCTCCTCCTGGCCCTGCTCTGGACACCTTCCAGCCCCTCCAGAGCCTTCCTGGCACAGAGGCTCCAGACCTGGCCCCAGAGCTGCAGCTGTGGGCTCAGCAGAGTGGAGCAGAGGGGCAGAATCCCCTCCCTGGCCCTGCTGGCCACACTTCTCTTGCTGCAGCCCAGGCTCTGCTTGGCTCTCTGGGCTGCAAGTGCTCCCTGCTGGCTCCTGCTGAGCTTCTCCTCCCCCAGCACCCCCAAGGCCTTTCCTTCAGGGCTGCTCTCCAGCCCTGTCACCAAGTGTCACCTACCTCAGTGTGTAAAACAGTTGGATGCCATGAGGTACACCTCACCACCATGATTCTTTAGCTCTCTCATTGTGACAGCTTTACCAAGCACTCTAAAGCTATCTAACAGAGAAGAGCCCACCAGAGCCACACAGTTCCCTGCAGCTGACCCCACAGCACCCACACTGCACAGCATGAACTGCCATTTAAATGATGACAAACACCTCAGCCCCCTCCAGGGACAGAGGAGTTTGAGAGTGGAGATGAGGAAGAAATTGTTGAGAGTGAGGCTGGGGAGACTCTGGCACAGGCTGCCCAGGGAGGCTGTGGCTGCCTCCTGCCTGGAGGTGTTCAGGGCCAGGCTGGATGAGGCCTTGAGCAGCCTGTGCTGGTGGGAAGGGTCCCTGCCCAGGGCAGGGGGCTGGAGCTGGATGAGCTTTCAGGTCCCTTCCAACCCAACCCACTCCAGGATTCCCCTAAGCTCTTTTTGAAGGGTACCAAAGTCAGAGAGTCCACAGGAAAGGGACTTGTGTGATCACCCCTGCCTGACCTTCCTCCTCCTCAAAGCCCAGGGGGCCTCTAATAACTCAGAGAATCTTCAGCCACAAACCTAACACTTCCACCACTGAGCCATGGCCCCAGGCACACCTACAGACCCTTACCAACCCCTCAGGGATGGTGGCCCTGATGCCCTGGGCAGCCTGCTGGAGTGCTTAACAAACCCTTCAGGGAAGAAGTTCTCCCTCCTCTCCAAGCTCAGCCTCCCCTGGCTTCCTGGCTGCTCTTAGTCCAGCTCATTTCATAGAGCCAGAGAGCTCTTTGTGTTGGCAAAGCCCCCCCAGGGGCACCCAGGCCAACCCCAACCCAGCCCCATGGCTACAGGAGCCATGGCCACAGGGTCCCTGAGCCCCTCCAGCCATGGGGACTCCACCACCAACCTGGGCAGCCTCTGCCAGGCCCTGACCACTCCTCCAGCAAAGACATTTTGCCTCCTCTCCAACCTCAGCCTCCCCTGGCACAATTCCAGGCCATGTCCTCTCCTTCTCTCACCTGAGAGCAGGGAGCAGAGCCCAACCCCCAGCTCCCTGCAGCCTCCTCTCAGGGAGCTGCAGAGAGCAATGAGGTCTCCCTCAGCCTCCTCTGCTCCACACCAACCCCCCCCAGCTCCCTCAGCTGCTGCTCCCCAGCCCTGCTCTCCAGACCCTTCCCCAGCTTGGTTGCCCTTCTCTGGCCCTGCCCCAGCCCTCAATGTCCTTCTGGCAGTGATGGGCCCAGAACTGAGCCCAGGATTCCAGCTGTGGCCTCAGCAGTGCCCAGCCCAGGGGCACCATCCCTGCCCTGCTCCTGCTGCCCACACCACTGCTGCTCCAGGCCAGGCTGCTGGTGACCTTCTTGCCCCCCTGGGCACTGCTGGCTCCTGTTCAGCTGCTGTCACCCAGCACCCCCAGGGCCTTTTCCCACAGGCAGCTTTCTAGCTACCAAGTTCTCTGTGTGCCTTAAAGCACAGCTCCAACAGTTTCCTGCTGTCCTTCCCAGTCTCAGCAGCAGCAGAGAGCCAGCAGTGACCTGCAGCTTCCTCCCCCTCCCCAGAGCCTGGAAAGCTGCAGGCTTCACCACAAAAAGCAAGAAGAGGATCAAGCAGCCCTGGGGTCTGCCTTAAAAAAGGGCTTCAGAGCTTGCTGCCTCTGCTGCCTGTCAGCCCAGGAGGCCTCACTCTCCCCCCTCTGCAGCTGACCAGCAGCCAAAAAGAGGCCAACACAGACAGGTGGATTAAAAGAGCTGTAGACAACTCAGAGAGCTGCAGAACAGCTTCAAGCCAGCAACATTCTGCCAAGCACCAGCAAACTAAAGCCTCTGCAACTGCAGCTCTCCCCAAGCCCCCTGCATAAATCCAACAGCCACAGCCCCCCCTTGAGCTGAGCAGTCAAAAGGCCACCCAGAAAGCACCAAGGCTTTGCTCTCACCTGATTGAACTTCCCTTGGGTTTCTGCCTTCTCCTCTGCCAGCCTCACCAGCTCCAGCTGCAGCCCCTCCTGCTGCTCCTCTGCCTTCTCCAGCAGCTGCTCCAGTCTGGCTTTCTCTGCACTGAGCTCTTCATTTCTCCTCTCACACAAGTTCAGCTTCTCCAGGTCAGAGAGCTTTGCTCTCTCCAGCTCACCCACTCTACCTGACAGAAGGTCATTCTCTTGCTCCAGCTACAAGCCCAAGAGCCAGGAGGAAATAAACCACAGGTCAGATTTACCACACACACAATGCTTGTCCTGGGCAGAGAAAAGGAACAGTTTCAGAGTCAGCTCAGGCCCAGCCTGCATGGAGTTAGGAAGGGCAGGTCCTGCCTGACCAACCTGAGCTCCTTCCATGCCCAGGGCACTGCCTGGTGGCTGTGGGGCAGGCTGTGGATGTGCTCTGCCTGCACCTCAGCAAGGCCTTTGCCACCATCCCCCACAGCAAGCTCCTGGCCAAGCTGTCAGCCCCTGGCTGGGACAGCAGCTCTCTGAGCTGGGTTAGGAACTGGCTGGAGGCTGAGCCCAGAGAGTGGTGGTGAATGGTGCCACAGCCAGCTGGCAGCCAGGCCCCAGTGCTGTGCCCCAGGGATCAGTGCTGGGCCCCATGCTCTGTAACAGCTTCAGTGATGACCTGGATGAGGACATTGAGTCAGTCAGCAGCAAGTTTGCAGCTGACAGCAAGCTGGGGGCAGGAGTTGGTCAGTGAGAGGGCAGAAGGGCTCTGCAGAGGGACCTTGCCAGGCTGGGCAGATGGGCAGAGCCCAACAGGATGGCATTCAACAAGTCCAAGTGCCAGGGGCTGCACTTTGGCCACAGCAACCCCAGGCAGAGCTACAGGCTGGGGGCAGAGTGGCTGAGAGCAGCCAGGCAGAGAGGGACCTGGGGGTAGTGGTTGACAGCTGCCTGAACATGAGCCTGCAGTGTGCCCAGGGGGCCAAGAAGGCCAAGGGCATCCTGGCCTGCAGCAGGAAGAGTGTGGCCAGCAGGAGCAGGGAGCTCATCCTGCCCTGTGCTCAGCACTGCTCAGCCCACACCTGGAGTCCTGTGGCCAGCTCTGGGCTCCTCAGGGCAGGAAAGAGGTTGAGCTGCTGGAAGGTGTCCAGAGAAGGGCAACAAAGCTGGGGAGGGGTCTGGGGCACAGCCCTGGGAGGAGAGGCTGAAGGAGCTGGGGTTGCTTAGCCTGCAGAAGAGGAGGCTCAGGGGAGACCTTCTTGCTCTCTGCAACTCCCTGCAGGGAGGTTGGAGCCAGGTGGGGGTTGGGCTCTTCTCCCAGGCAGCCAGCACCAGAACAAGAGGACACAGTCTCAAGCTGTGCCAGGGGAGGTTCAGGCTGGAGGTGAGGAGAAAGTTCTTCCCAGAGAGAGTTGTTAGCCATTGGAATGTGCTGCCCAGGGAGGTGGTGCAGTCCCCATCCCTGGAGGCGTTCAAGAGGGGATTGGATGTGGCACTTGGTGCCATGGTTTAGTCATGGGGTCTGTGGTGCCAGGTTGGACTTGGTGATCTTTGAGGTCTCTTCCAGCCTTGGTGATGCTGTGATAGTTAGGCAAGGAGCCTGAAGATGGAAGCAGCTGCAGATGCACACCTGGCAAGCTGCTGGGACGACTCTGCTCACCTGCAGCAGCAGCTTGTTCAGCTGCACTTTATCCAGAGCCAGAGCTTCACTGATGCTGCTCATCTTTGCTGCTGCCACCTGCAGATCAGCTCTTTCAGCACTCATCTTGTTCTGAGCCCCTGTCAGCTCTGCCACTGACTGCTCAGCCTGGAGAGACAGAAGAATGTGGTGGGAGAGGAGAGAGGAGGCTGAGGGGAGACCTCATCACTGTCTCCTGAAAGGAGGCTGTGGGGAGGCTGCTGCTGGTCTCCTCTCACAGGGAGTTAGTGACAGGACAAGAGGCAATGGCCTCAAGCTGCAGCAGGGCACATTAGGAAGTTATTTCCCATCAGGAGTGGTCAGAGACTGGCACAGGCTGCCCAGGGGGGTGGTGGAGTCACCACCCCTGGGGGTGTTTGGAGGTGGTTTGGCTGTGGTGCTTGGGGCTGTGGGTCAGGGGTGAGCCTTGCAGAGCAGGGTCAGGGGTTGGCCTTGGGGGTCCTGAGGCTCTTTTCCAGCCTGAATGGTTCTGTGAGATTCTGGCTGAGATCCCTGACTTCAGGCAGCAGCCCCAGGCCCCCTCTGTGCCTCTGAGGTGCTCCCAGCTCAGTGTTCCAAAGCAGCTCCTCAAGAGCCTGTGTCCCCTGGGCACTGCTGTCCAGGGACAACATTGCTGCTGCAGCCACACACAGCCCCTGGAGCGCTGCTGCTGCCCCCTCTCCCACCAGCACTGAGGTGAGCAAACCTTCTCCAGTGCCATGGCAAGCTCTTGTTTCTCTTGCTTCAGCAGGTCCCTCTGGAGGTGTGACTCCTCCAGGGTCTCTCTTGCAACCACCAACTCACTCTGCAACAATGAGTGTTTGCCTTCAAGGGCAGCCAAGTCCTTCAGCCTAGGAGCAAAGGAAAGACACAGCAGCTTGAGCTGGAGGAGCATCCTCCTGCCCATCCTCTGCCCCAGCCACAGCAGGTGGAGTGCTTTCCAACAGCTTTACACTGACACCTAAAGAATGCTGCAATTTCCTGAGCAGAGCTGCTGTAGCTGAACCACTGAGAAAGGAAAACAAGCTGCCAGAGATCAGGGAATGCTTCCAAGCAGCTCAAGTGCTCCCAGCCTAACAGAGGCTTAATTTCACTCTCTCATCTTTTTGATATGCACCTGGGGGGCATTAAGAGGAGTGTGGCCAGCAGGTCAGAGGAGGTTCTCCTCCCCCTCTGCTCTGCCCTGCTGAGACCACAGCTGGAGCACTGTGTTCAGTTCTGGGCTCCCCTGCTCAAGAGGGACAGGAACATGCTGGAAGGTGTCCAAGGGAGGCTGTGAGGATGGTGAAGGGCCTGGAACAGCTGATGGGGAAAGGCTGAGAGCCCTGGGGCTGGTTAGTCTGGGGAAGAGGAGGCTGAGAGGAGATCTGATCAAGGGTTCCAAACAGCTGCAGGGTGGTGCCAAGCAGCAGGGGCCAGGCT
The DNA here is from genome assembly GCF_014839835.1 of Dryobates pubescens. Taxonomy (NCBI): domain Eukaryota; kingdom Metazoa; phylum Chordata; class Aves; order Piciformes; family Picidae; genus Dryobates; species Dryobates pubescens. The sequence goes on from NC_071637.1 coordinate 968,563, forward strand.
CTGCTCAGGGCTCTCCTGGGACAGGACAAGGAGCAGGGGACACAAACTGCAACCCAGGAGGTTCCACCTCAGCATGAGGTTTAGGCTGGACATTAGCAAAAGTTATTTCCCATCAGGAGTGGTCAGAGACTGCCCAGGGAGGTGGTGGAGTCACCACCCCTGGAGGTGTCTGGAGGTGGTTTGGCTGTGGGGCTTGGGGCTATGGGTTAGGGGTGAGCCTTGCAGAGCAGGGTCAGTGCTTGGCCTTGGGGGTCCTGAGGCTCTTTTCCAGCCTGAATGGTTCTGTGAAAGCTTTCACACTCACAGGAGCTCCTGGGCACGATGAGCTTCCTCCATTGTCTGTTGCTGCTTCATCTTCTCTCCCTGAGCTGAATCCTCCCTCTGCTGCAGCTCAGTGTTGCTCTGCTGCAGCTCAGAGTTGCTCTGCTGCAGCTCAGTGTTGCTCTGCTGCAGCTCAGAGTTGCTCTGCTGCAGCTCAGAGTTGCTCTGCTGCAGCTCAGAGGCTTCCTGCTTTGCTGCTTCAAGCTGCTGCTGCAGCTCCTCCCTGGTCTGCTCCAGACTGGCACAGTCACTGCAGAGACAAGGCTCAGTCACACAGAGAGGCCTGAAGGGACACTGATCCCATTCCCACCATTGCAGGAGGGAGCTGTGGGGAGCAGAGTAAGGAGAAACCTTGCTCTTGCCCTCACAAGGAAGCTGAAGAGGGAAAGAGAAAGGCAGCAGGCTTAGACTGCTGCCTCATCTAGTGGCCAGGAAAGGGCTCCCAGAGAACAGGCCTCAGGAGCAGCACATCAAGAGGCAGGCATCTTGCATCCCAAGCTGGCTCTGGAGCTCCAAGCCAGCCTTAGGGTTCACAGTGGAGCATGAAAAGCAGTGACAGAAGGATGCCCAAGTGCCAAACAGGGGCAGACGTGGCAGGGCAAGGCAATGAGCTCTGTGGCCAAGGGACTCCCGGGCTGGGTTAGAAGGGCTGTGGTGAGGAGGTCAGAGAGGTTCTCCTGCCCCTCTGCTCTGCCCTGCTGAGGCCACAGCTGGAATCTTGTGTCCAGCTCTGGGCTCTCAGCTCAGGAAGGACCTCAGGGAACTGCTGGAGAGAGTCCAGCACAGAGCCACAGAGATGCTGCAGGCAGTGGAAGATCTTCCTCAGGAGGAGAGCCTGAGGGAGCTGAGGGCTCTGGAGCCTGGAGAGGAGGAGCCTGAGGGTGAGCTCATGGCTGGGGCTAAAGCTGTGCAGGGTGATGCCCAGAGGCTGGAGCCAGGCTCTGCTGGGGGATGACCAGTGCCAGCCCAAGGGGCAGTGGTGGAAGCTGAGGCAGAGGAAGCTCCATGGAAACAGCAGGAAGGATTTTTGCCTGTGAGGGTGAGAGAGGCCTGGAGCAGGCTGCCCAGGGGGGCTGTGGAGTCTCCCTCTCTGGAGAGATTCCAACCCCCCCTGGCTGTGCTCCTGGGTGCCCTGCCCTGGGTGCTCCTGCTCTGGCAGGGGCTTGGACTGGGTGAGCTTTGGAGCTCCCTTCCAGCCCCTGGCACTCTGTGAGTCTGAGTTCTTTGCCCCTGACACCTCTGAGCTGCCTGCACTGGGGGCAGGTTGCCTCCAGAGTGCAGCAGGAGGCAGCACTCACCCTCGGAGTGTTTCCACCAGAGCCTGGAGGTGCTGCTGGTGGCTGCTGGACCTCCTGCATTCCTCCTCCAGCTGCTCCAGGCTCTGCTGCAGCTTCCTGCACTTCTCCTCCTGCTGTCTGTGCTGCTGCATCAGGCAACTGACAGAGTCCTTGGTGGCAAAGAGCTCTTCTTTAAGGGCCTGCAAGGAATGGGCAGGGGAAGAGCACAAACAAGCAGTGAGGAGAGCAGGGAAGAGGGCTCCTGGGAGCTGAAAGGAGCAGCAAGCTGAGCAACAGCTCACCTGAAGGCAAAAGCTGTGATGAGAGGAGTGGAGGCCAAGGAGGGAAAAGCAGTGAAACAGAGCTGGTGAGACTGGCAAGGCAAGAGGGAGCCAAGGCTAGAAAGAAACTAAGTGAATGGAAAGGTTTCAAGCCAAGTGAGGCATCAGCAGCTGAGCCTGGAGCCAGTGGGGAAGAGAAGCAGAAGTCCTCACCTGTGCTGCCCCTTGCCTCTTTGCCAGTGCCTCCTGAACCAACAGAAGGGCATGCTCTGCATCAAGGGAGCTCAGGCAGGGAGAGAGGATGCTGCTGGCCTCTGCATGCTGGTAACTGCCAGTGCTGCCACTGCCATCCAACACCATCTGAAAGCCCACAGCAAAGCTGTCACTCCTTGCTCAACCTACTTCCATTTCTCTGCCTGCTTCTCCTTTTCCCCCCCCTCCACTTCACCCCAGAGTTACTGAAAACTCCAAGCTCTCCTTTCTCCAGTCAACAAAGAAGCTTTGCTCTTGTGGCCACAAGCATCCCAGGGATCTCTGAGTACAGAGGTGGTCAGGAAGAGCCTGGCTGAGGCCCTTGGTGCCAGGGTTGAGTTGATCAGATGGTGCTGGGGGAGAGGTTGGACTGGATGATCTCAAAGGTCTTTTCCAACCTGGTTAATTCTATTCTGTTCTAAAGAAGGAAAGGGTGAAGTGCCTGGAGGCTGCCTGAAGTGCCTGGAGGCTGCCTGAAGTGGCTAGAGGCTGCCTGAAGTGCCTGGAGGCTGCCTGAAGTGCCTGGAGGCTGCCTGAAGTGGCTGGAGGCTGCCTGAAGTGCCTGGAGGCTGCCTGAAGTGCCTGGAGGCTGCCTGAAGTGCCTGGAGGCTGCCTGAAGTGCCTGGAGGCTGCCTGAAGTGCCTGGAGGCTGCCTGAAGTGGCTGGAGGCTGCCTGAAGTGGCTGGAGGCTGCCTGAAGTGGCTGGAGGCTGCCTGAAGTGGCTGGAGGCTGCCTGAAGTGGCTAGAGGCTGCCTGAAGTGGCTGGAGGCTGCCTGAAGTGGCTGGAGGCTGCCTGAAGTGGCTGGAGGCTGCCTGAAGTGGCTGGAGGCTGCCTGAAGTGCCTGGAGGCTGCCTGAAGTGGCTGGAGGCTGCCTGAAGTGGCTGGAGGCTACCTGAAGTGGCTGGAGGCTGCCTGAAGTGCCTGGAGGCTGCCTGAAGTGGCTGGAGGCTGCCTGAAGTGGCTGGAGGCTGCCTGAAGTGCCTGGAGGCTGCCTGAAGTGCCTGGAGGCTGCCTGAACGCTCAGGTGCTTGAAGCTCTCAGGAATGCCTTTGGTCCTTATTGGAGCCACACACAGAGGCACCAGGCCACCACTGCACACAGCAGGAGAAGGAAAGGAGAGGCTGAGGGAGCTGGGGCTGCTCAGCCTGGAGAAGAGGATGCTCAGGGGAGACCTTCTTGCTCTCTGCAGCTCCCTGCAGGGAGGTTGGAGCCAGGTGGGGGTTGGTCTCTTGTGCCAGGCAGCCAGCACCAGAACAAGAGGACACAGTCTCAAGCTGTGCCAGGGGAGGTTTGGGCTGGAGGTGAGGAAGAAATTCTTCCCAGACAGATTGGCCATTGGAATGTGCTGCCCAGGGAGGTGGTAGAGTCCCCATCCCTGGAGGTGTTCAAGAGGGGATTGGATGTGGCACTTGGAGCCATGGTTTAGTTGTCAGGAGGTGCTGGGGATTAGGTCACAGGTTGGACTTGATGCTCTCTGAGGCCTTTTCCAAGCTGGCTGATTCTGTGGTGCAATATGAATGCTGCCCAAGGGAGGAGGAAGCTGCTGAGCACTGGACACCAGCAATGAGAAAGCTTCTGCTCCTGATCACTGAGCAGCAGCAGAGCAGGCCAAATCTGAAGGCATGAGGGGACAGAACTGACTTGGAGAGAGGCAGAGGTACTGCAACTCCTACTGAGCCAGCTGGAGTGTGAGGAGCACTGTGGCAACTCAGAAGGTGGCTTTAGGTCAGCAAAGTGGTGCAAGAACTAAGCAGCCAGCAGCAGTTACCACAGCCAGGACAGAACACATCCCTCTGGTGCCTGGGCTCCTCTGGTGCCTCCCTCAGGCACCTGTGAATCAGATGTGCAGGGCTGCAGCCCCAGCTCTGTACTCACCTCAGCTATATCTTTTATCAGCTTTTGGAGGGAAAGGTTCTCTCCTTTGGCACTTTTAGTCCATGAAGCTTCATATTCTGACTGACTTGCTTCCTAAGAACAGAGGGAGGGAAGGGCAGGCAGGAAAATGCTGCTGCCCTCTGTGGCACTCCCACCCTCAGCAGCACTCTCCTGCCAACAGGCCTCAGCCTCAGTGATGCCAGAGTGTTCCTTCCCAGCTCTACTGCATTCCTTCTTTCCTAAAGCTAAGGAGAAAAGCCAACAGCTGCTTCTTACAGCCTGCTAGGAAGCTGTCAGGTCCAAGGGATTTGGATTCCTGAGGCAGAACAGCACTGTGGCAAAGCCCCTGAGGAAGACATCTGAGCTGTCTGCAGCCTGCACTGCACTGACCCCAGGCACACAGGCAGAGCTTTGGCTCTGTGCCTGAAGTTCCACTTAGCATCCTTAGTGCTCTGTCTTGGCCATCTGAACAGGAGCCAGCAGTGCCCAGGGGGGCAAGAAGGTCTCCAGCAGCCTGGCCTGGAGCAGCAGTGGTGTGGGCAGCAGGAGCAGGGCAGGGATGGTGCCCCTGGGCTGGGCACTGCTGAGGCCACAGCTGGAATCCTGGGTTCAGTTCTGGGCTCCTCACTGCCAGAAGGACATTGAGGGCTGGGGCAGGGCCAGAGAAGGGCAACCAAGCTGGGGAAGGGTCTGGAGAGCAGGGCTGGGGAGCAGCAGCTGAGGGAGCTGGGGGGGGTTGGTGTGGAGCAGAGGAGGCTGAGGGAGACCTCATTGCTCTCTGCAGCTCCCTGAGAGGAGGCTGCAGGGAGCTGGGGTTGGGCTCTGCTCCCTGCTCTCAGGTGAGAGAAGGAGAGGACATGGCCTGGAATTGTGCCAGGGGAGGCTGAGGTTGGAGAGGAGGCAAAATGTCTTTGCTGCCAGAGTGGTCAGGGCCTGGCAGAGGCTGCCCAGGGAGGTGGTGGAGTCCCCATGGCTGGAAGTGTTGAAGGTGTGGCCATGGCACTTGGGGCCAGGGTTTGGTGGCCCTGGTGGGGTTGGGCTGATGTTGGACTGGGTGACCTTGGAGAGCTTTTCCACCCCAAGGAGTTCTGTGGCTCTCTTGAGGAAGCCAAGCTCCTTGGTGCTGAGGCTGGAGAGCCAAGCCCAGGGAAAACACACCAGGATCTGCACTGTGGCATTCAGAGCCTTCAGGGCCCTCTCCTTCTCCTCATTCTGCTTCTGAGACTGGACAAGCAAGGCTGAGAGCTCCAGCACCCTGGGAAGAGAAGGTCGATGTGCCAGGCCCAGAGCCCAGCACACCACCCCCTGTGCCCGGCCCAGAGCCCTGCACACCACCCCCCGTGCCCGACACCCCCACCCCGTGCCCGGCCCAGAGCCCTGCACACCACCCCCCGTGCCCGGCACCCCCACCCCGTGCCCGGCCCAGAGCCCTGCACACCACCCCCTGTGCACAGCACACCACCCCCCGTGCCCAGCCCAGAGCCCTGCACACCACCCCCTGTGCCCGGCCCAGAGCCCTGCACACCACCCCCCGTGCCCGGCACCCCCACCCCGTGCCCAGCCCAGAGCCCTGCACACCACCCCCTGTGCACAGCACACCACCCCCTGTGCCCAGCCCAGAGCCCTGCACACCACCCCCCGTGCCCGGCACACCACCCCCCGTGCCCGGCCCAGAGCCCTGCACACCACCCCCTGTGCCCGGCACACCACCCCCTGTGCCCTGCACACCACCCCCCGTGCCCGGCCCAGAGCCCTGCACACCACCCCCTGTGCCCGGCACACCACCCCCTGTGCACAGCACACCACCCCCCGTGCCAGGCCCAGAGCCCTGCACACCACCCCCTATGCCCGGCACACCACCCCCTGTGCCCAGCACACCACCCCCTGTGCCCGGCACACCACCCCCTGTGCCCGGCACACCACCCCCTGTGCCCTGCACACCACCCCCTGTGCCCGGCACCCCCCCCCGTGCCCAGCACCCCCACCCCGTGCCCGGCCCAGAGCCCGGCACCCCACCCCCCGTGCCCGCACCCCACCCCCCGTGCCCGGCCCAGAGCCCTGCACCCCACCCCCCGTGCCCGCACCCCACCCCCCGTGCCTGGCTCAGAGCCCTGCACACCACCCCCGGTGCCCGGCACACCACCCCCTGTGCCCAGCACACCACCCCCCGTGCCCAGCACACCACCCCCTGTGCCCGGCACACCACCCCCTGTGCCCGGCCCAGAGCCCTGCACACCACCCCCTGTGCCCGGCCCAGAGCCCTGCACACCACCCCCGGTGCCCGGCCCAGAGCCCTGCACACCACCCCCCGTGCCCAGCACCCCACCCCCCGTGCCCAGCCCAGAGCCCTGCACACCACCCCCCGTGCCCGGCACACCACCCCCCGTGCCAGGCCCAGAGCCCTGCACACCACCCCCTGTGCCCGGCACACCACCCCCTGTGCCCGGCCCAGAGCCCTGCACACCACCCCCCGTGCCCGGCACACCACCCCCTGTGCCCAGCACACCACCCCCCGTGCCCAGCACACCACCCCCTGTGCCCGGCACACCACCCCCTGTGCCCGGCCCAGAGCCCTGCACACCACCCCCTGTGCCCAGCCCAGAGCCCTGCACACCACCCCCCGTGCCCGGCACCCCCACCCCGTGCCCGGCCCAGAGCCCTGCACACCACCCCCGGTGCCCGGCCCAGAGCCCTGCACACCACCCCCCGTGCCCAGCACCCCACCCCCCGTGCCCAGCCCAGAGCCCTGCACACCACCCCCTGTGCCCGGCACACCACCCCCTGTGCCCAGCACACCACCCCCCGTGCCCGGCACACCACCCCCTGTGCCCGGCACACCACCCCCTGTGCCCGGCCCAGAGCCCTGCACACCACCCCCCGTGCCCGGCCCAGAGCCCTGCACACCACCCCCTGTGCCCGGCACACCACCCCCTGTGCCCTGCACACCACCCCCTGTGCCCGGCTCAGAGCCCTGCACACCACCCCCCGTGCCCAGCACCCCCACCCCGTGCCCAGCCCAGAGCCCTGCACACCACCCCCCGTGCCCGGCACCCCCACCCCGTGCCCGGCCCAGAGCCCTGCACACCACCCCCCGTGCCCGGCACCCCCCCCCCGTGCCCGGCACCCCACCCCCCGTGCCCACCACACCACCCCTGGCCCCACCACCCCACCCCCGTGCCCAGCACACCGCCCCCTGGGCCTGGCCCAGAGCCCTGCACCCCACCTGCTGCTAAGGAGCCAGGAGGCCCCCAGCAGCCAGCAGAGCAAGTTGGAGCCAGCCACGGCAGCCAGGGCAGAGCTCCCCTCTCCAAGGCCATGTGATTGGCTTTGCCCAAGAGCTCTTCTGGCCCTGGAGGCCTTCTGCACTCAGCCTTGCAGGGCAGTGCCAGTACTGAGGTGCCACAGCACCTAGGATGGCCCTGGGCAAATCCCTTCCAGCCCCTCTAGCACAGCCCTGGGTAGAAGAGGGCTCTCCAAGAGACAGAGCTCTCTTTCTCTACACTGCTCCCCAGCTCCCACCAGGAGCCAGCTGACAGTGACCACTGCAGTGAGCAATCTCTTTCCCAGCCCTTGCCTGATCACACAACACTTAGAGGATCTCACACAACACTTCTAGAGGATGGCCAAGGGCTCAGGCCCAGCCAGCATGGGTTTAGGAAGGGCAGGTCCTGCCTGACCAACCTGATCTCCTCCTATGATCAGGTGACTGCCTGGTGGATGCAGGGCAGGCTGTGGATGTGCTCTGCCTGCACCTCAGCAAGGCCTTTGCCACCATCCCCCACAGCAAACTCCTGGCCAAGCTGTCAGCCCCTGGCTGGGACAGCAGCTCTGTGAGCTGGGTTAGGAACTGGCTGGAGGCTGAGCCCAGAGAGTGGTGGTGAATGGTGCCACAGCCAGCTGGCAGCCAGGCCCCAGTGGTGTGCCCCAGGGATCAGTGCTGGGCCCCATGCTCTGTAACATCTTCATTGATGATCTGGATGAGGGGGTTGAGTCCATCAGCAGTAAATTTGCTGACGACACCAAGCTGGGGGCAGGAGTTGATCTGCTGGAGGGCAGAGAGGCTCTGCAGAGGGACCTGGACAGGCTGGGCAGATGGGCAGAGGCCAAGGGCAGATTGAACACAGCCAAGTGCCAGGGGCTGCACATTGGCCACAACAACCCCAGGCAGAGCTACAGGCTGGGGTCAGAGTGGCTGAGAGCAGCCAGGCAGAGAGGGACCTGGGGGTGCTGGTTGATGGTAGACTGAACATGAGCCTGCAGTGTGCCCAGGCAGCCAGGAGGGCCAATGGCATCCTGGCCTGCATCAGGAACAGTGTGGCCAGCAGGAGCAGGGAGGTCATTCTGCCCCTGTACACTGCACTGGTTAGGCCGCACCTGGAGTCCTGTGGCCAGTTCTGGGCCCCTCAGTTTAGGAAGGAGGTTGAGCTGCTGGAAGGTGTCCAGAGAAGGGCAACAAAGCTGGGGAGGGGTTTGGAACACAGCCCTATGAGGAGAGGCTGAGGGAGCTGGGGTTGCTTAGCCTGGAGGAGACTCAGGGGTGACCTTATCACTCTCTACAACTACCTGAAGGGAGGTTGTAGACAGACGGATGTTGGTCTCTTCTCCCAGGCAGCCAGTACCAGAACAAGAGGACACAGTCTCAGGCTGCGCCAGGGGAGGTTCAGGCTGGATGTTAGGAAAAAGTTCTATACAGAGAGAGTGATTGCACATTGGGATGGGCTGCCTGGGGAGGTGGTGGAGTCGCCATTACTGGAGGTGTTCAGGAGGAGACTTGATGGGGTGCTTGGTGCCATGGGTTAGTTGTTTGGGTGGTGTTGGATTGGTTGATGGGTTGGACACGATCTTGAAGGTCTCTTCCAACCTGGTTTATTCCATGTATTCTGTGTATGTATTCTATCCAGCAGAGCTCCTGCCTGCCCAGTGGTCTGCTCTGTCCTACTGGAGGCAGGAGGCTGACTGGGGACAGAGGCAGAGCTGCTCCCTATGGCTGTTGACAGGACTGGGGGGCATGGAGCAGCACTAGAAGTGGGGAGATGGAGCTTGGCTGTGAGGAAGAAGTTGTTGGCCAGGAGGGCGGTGAGAGCCTGGCACAGGCTGCCCAGGGAGGTGGTGGAAGCCTCCTGCCTGGAGGTGTTTGCAGCCAGGCTGGAGGTGGCTGTGAGCAACCTGCTGTGGTGTGAGGTGTCCCTGCCCATGGCAGGGGGTTGGGGCTGGCTGAGCCTTGGGGTCCCTTCCAGCCCTGCCAGCTCTGTGACTCTCTGATCCTGTTGGCTCTTTGCTGACCCTGGCTGTGTTCTCTTTCTGGGCCAAGCACTACCAAACAATTCTCTGCTCTTTCTCTTGTCCCTTGTGTAGAGGAGGGCAGAGGGAAGGGGAAAGCTATTGACTGCCCTGGTTTTGTCCAGGGGCCTCCTGTGCTGTTAATCAACCCTCAGTCCCTGTAAGTGTTGGATGTCCTGTACCTGCTCACTGCCTTTCCTCTCAGACTGCAGCTCTTGGGGGTGAATGCAGATCCTGCTGCCAGCTGAGCTGCTCTGGCAATTTCCTGCTGGGGGGAACCCTCACCCCACCACACTGTGCTTTGCAAGTGACCACAGCCCAGCTGAGAGCCCAAGCAGCAGCCACAACAGCCAGTGCTGTTGAGAGCAGAGTTAAACCCACCCTCACCTGTCCTGCAGCTCCTTCTTCTCCAGATCCTCCTGCACCTGTAAGCACTTCACTCCCTGCATCTTCTGGGGCACGTTCTGTCCCTCTTGCTGCTGTGCCTGACCCTTCAGGACAGCTCTCCCCAGAGTGAGTGACTCCCAGAGGTGCAGGCCAGAGCTCAGGTGGGAGCAGTGCACCAGGATGGATCCAGAAAGCTTCAGCTGCTCTGCCTTCAGCTCTGACAGATCCCTGCAGAAGGAGAAAGGAAGAGCTGATGTTCACACCACCACCTCTGGCAGCTGCCTCACAGCTGAAGCTGGCAGGAAAGACAACACAGCACTTGTGGTCCTGCACCTTGAGTACTGTGCCCAGATTTGGGCACTGAGAGAGACACTGAAGGGCTGGAGAGGGTACAGAGGGCAGCAAAGCTGGGGAAGGCTCTGGACAGCAGGGCTGGGGAGCAGCAGCTGAGGGAGCTGGGGGGATGGAGTGTGGGGAAGAGGAGGCTGAGGGAGACCTCCTTGCTCTCTACAGCTCCCTGAGAGGAAGCTGCAGGGAGGTGGGGGTTGGGCTCCTCTGACAAGTCACAACTGACAGAACAAGAGGAAATGGCAACAGGTTAGGCCAGGGGAGGGTCAGGTTGGATGTCAGGAAAAAAATTCCCTACCAAAAGGGCTCTCAAAGGCTGGAGCAGGCTGCCCAGGGCAGTGCTTGAATCCCCATCCCTGGAGGGGGTTAAGAGCCTTCCTGATATGGTGCTCAGGGATGTGGGGCAGCAGTGGCCCTGGTGGGGTCAGATCATGGCTGGACCTGATGCTCTCAGAGGCCTTTTCCAGCCAAGGTGACTCTGTGATCCCTTTGCTGGGGACAAATGATCCATCTGACACTTGGGGATCAGGACATATCTGAGCTCATCAAGACACAGCTCAGCAATGAGTCCACTGAACAGCTGAGGAGTGAGGCTGTTTTCTCCCCAGAGACAAGAAGGAAGCTGTGTGGCACAGTTAGAAGGCTCCAGGGGCCTCTAATTCTTCATTGTCCCTACTGTATCTTATTAATATACTCTAATTACAGAATCACAGAGTGCTCTGGGCTGGAAGGGAGCTCCACAGCCCATCCAGTCCCAGCCCCTGCCCCCAGCAGGGACATCCTCCCCTGGAGCAGGCTGCCCAGAGCCCTCTCCAGCCTCCCCTGGAATAGCTCCAGGCATGGAGCCTCAACCACCTCCCTGGGCAGCCTGCTGCAGTGTTCCAGCAGCCTCCTGGGGCAGAACTTGTTCCTCACATCCAATCTCAATCTTCTCTGCTCTGCAGCCATTGCCCCTGGGCCTGTCCCTGCAGCCTTTGCAAACAGTCTCTCTCCATCCTTCCTGCAGGCTCCCCTCAGGTCCTGGCAGGCTGCTCTGATGTCTCCCCTGGAGCCTTCTCTTCTCCAGGCTGAGCACCCTCAGCTCCCTCAGCCTGGCCTTGTAGCAGAGGTTCTTCAGCCCTCTGGTCATTCTCATGGCCTCCTCTGGAGCCTCTCCATCAGGTCCAGGTCCTTCCTGTGCTGAGGGTTCCAGACCTGGGCACATCCCTGCAGGTGAGGTCTCCCCAGAGCAGAGTCCAGGGGCAGGATCCTCTCTCCCCAGCTCTGGCCACACTGCTTTGGCTGCAGCCCAGGCTGCCCTTGGCCTCCTGTGCTGCAGTCTCTCACTGCCTGCTCCTGGGCAGCTTCTCCCCTACCAGCACCCCCCAAGGCCTTCTCCTCAGGGCTGCTTCCTCTCACTACAGCCAGCACTAGCTGTAAGGCTTCCACCTGGGGGATGAGGTGTCATCAAGGCTTGGACTGCCAAGAGGCTCCAGACAGACCAAGAGGACAAACATTTCAGGAAGGGGCTGCCAGAACAAGCCTAGAAAGTTGGAACCACCTCCCACCCCCCAGAAATCCAGGGCTGAAAGGACAGGTCAGGCAGCAGCTCTGCAGCCTCAGGAGGGCTCAGAATCACAAACTGATTGTGGTTGGGAAAGACCTTTCAGACCACCAGGTCCAAGCATTACCCCAGGTCACCCCTACACCATGGCCCTCAGCACCACAGCTCCACAGCTCTGAAACCCCTCCAGGGCCTGGGACTCCAGCACTGCCCTGGGCAGCCTGGGCCAGGCTTTGACAACCCTCAAGGGGCTGACAGTAACCCAGAGTGTGAAGGTGCAAGCTGGCACCACAACAACATCCAGGTACAGCTCCACTACTTGTGCTCCTGGGGAAGGCAGCTGTGAGAAAGGGACCTCAGGGAGCCCAAGGAGAAGAGAACAGTCCTACAAAGGAGGCATCAGAGTGAACAAACCAAATGCAGTAAGAGAGCAGAGAAGCCTTTCCTTCTCTCAGCTGTGTAGGAACAGGAATAAAGGGAAGCAAACTGACCTGCAAAGGAGGAAACAAAAGACTCCTAAATGCTCTTTCCCACCAGGAGCAGAAGGAAAAGAGAGGCAGGGAGATTGAAGGCAGATTTGAGTCACTCTAGCAAAGGGACCACACCACACACTGCATGCACAGAGCAGGGCACTCTCTCCCTTAATGAGCCAGCAGTGTGCCCAGGGGGCCAAGAAGGCCAAGGGCATCCTGGCCTGCAGCAGGAAGAGTGTGGCCAGGAGGAGCAGGGAGCTCATCCTGCCCTGTGCTCAGCACTGCTCAGCCCACACCTGGAGTCCTGTGGCCAGCTCTGGGCTCCTCAGGTCAGGAAAGAGGTTGAGCTGCTGGAAGGTGTCCAGAGAAGGGCAACAAAGCTGGGGAGGGGTCTGGGGCACAGCCCTGGGAGGAGAGGCTGAGGGAGCTGGGGTTGCTTAGCCTGCAGAAGAGGAGGCTCAGGGGAGACCTTCTTGCTCTCTGCAACTCCCTGCAGGGAGGTTGGAGCCAGCTGGGGGTTGGGCTCTTCTGCCAGGCACCCAGCACCAGAACAAGAGGACACAGTCTCCAGCTGTGCCAGGGGAGGTTCAGGCTGGAGGTGAGGAAGAAATTCTTGCCAGCAAGAGAGATTGGCCCTGGGGATGTGCTGCTCAGGGAGGTGGTGGAGTCCCCATCCCTGGAGGTATCATAGTATCAGTCAGGGTTGGAAGGGACCACAAGGATCATCCAGCTCCAACCCCCCTGCCATGGGCAGGGACACCCCACACTAGACCAGGCTGGCCAGAGCCCCATCCAGGTGTTTAGGAAGAGCCTGGCTGAGGCCCTTGGTGCCATGGTTGAGTTGCTCAGATGGTGCTGGGGGAGAGGTTGGACTGGATGAGCTCTGAGGTCTTTTCCAACCTGGTTAATGCTGTGAAACACCACCACAGCCAGGCTCATCTGCTCAGGGGCTGCACTGCTGCTGGCCCTTCAGGTTTTCCTGATTAGCCAGCAGCAAACAAACTGCTGCTGAAAACAACCTTAATGGCTCTGCTTTGGGCTGTCAAAGGAGAAAGCATCTCTGTAGCCACAACTAAAGTGAATTTAGTCACTTGAGTGTAGAGCCACACAGATGCTGAAGGCAGTGGAAGATCTCCCTCAGGAGGAGAGCCTGAGGGAGCTGAGGGCTCTGGAGCCTGGAGAGGAGGAGCCTGAGGGTGAGCTCATGGCTGGGGCTAAAGCTGTGCAGGGTGATGCCCAGAGGCTGGAGCCAGGCTCTGCTGGGGGCTGCCCAGTGCCAGCACAAGGGGCAGTGGTGGAAGCTGAGGCAGAGGAAGCTCCATGGGAACAGCAGGAAGGATTTTTGCCTGTGAGGGTGAGAGAGGCCTGGAGCAGGCTGCCCAGGGGGGCTGTGGAGTCTCCCTCTCTGGAGAGATTCCAACCCCCCCTGGCTGTGCTCCTGGGTGCCCTGCCCTGGGTGCTCCTGCTCTGGGCAGGGGGCTTGGGCTGGGTGAGCTCTGGAGCTCCCTTCCAGGCCCTGGCACTCTATGGTTGTGTGATTCAAGGCTCCCTTTGCTGCTGGTGTGGTGCCAGAGGCCAAGCTGAGCTCCTCCTCACCGGTCAGTGGCTGTCTTCATCTGCAGGAAGTGGCGGCGGAAGGTCACCACCTGGCACCAGAGGCCGAGCAGCCGCTTGTGTTCCCCCCTCAGATGGCTGTCATAAAGCTAAACATGCAGAGACAAGAGGACAAGAAAGGTCAGCTCAGCCTTTGCTGGCACTGCACAAGTCCTCAAGGTAGGAGAGAGGACAACCAACACCACCACCACCGCAGCTCCAAGCGGGGCGTCAAGGCCTTGCTGTGCACGAGAGAGCTGCACAGGCTGGAGGGGGTCCAGAGAAGGGCTGTGAGAGTAGGACTGATCTGGCTGAGGAGGCCTCTGTTTGCTGCAGAGGGGGCTGGGGGTCTTTGGAGGTCACTTCCAATCCAGACCATTCTATGAGTGGAAGTTCTGCCACGTGAGGAGAGGCTGAGGAGAGCTGGGGTTGTTCAGCCTGAAGAGAAAGCTCAGGGCAGACCTTCCCCTCTGGAGCAGGACATACAGGGAGGCTCCCAGGAGGATGGAGGCTCCCTTCTGACAAGGAGTCCCATGGAAAGACAAGGGGTGGTGGGGACAAGGTACTGCTGGGGACATCCCCATGGCACTCCAGAGGGAAATGTTTGCCCAAGAGCACTGCCAGGCACTGGAAGCCTCTCCCAAGGGAAGCAGTGCAGTGCCCTGCATTGGGCAGGTGGAAGGCTCAGCCTGGCAGGGTGCTGGGCAGCTCAGTTCAGCTCTGCTGTCACCCAGAGAGGCTGGAGGAGGTGATCCTTGGGGTCCCTTCACAGCTGGCACTCTATGAGCCTGTGACTGCAGAGGCACCACAGAAGCCTCCTCAAGCAAGCTGCCACCTTCAGAGGAAGGAGCAGCTCCACTTTTCCTGCAGCAGCTGCTCATGGGTTCATCATCTCAGCTGGCAGAAGTGTCTAACAGCCCTGCTGAGGGAAGACAAAACCAAGCCCCTCCAGGAGCAGTGTCAGAGTTCCTTCCAACAGGCTCTTGCTGAGGGAGGCCTCTCCTGGTCTTCTGCTATCTGCATCTGACAGCCCACAGCCCTCCCCAGCCTCCACTGGAGCCTCAAGAGCTCTTGGATGGAGACTTAAGAGCTGTTCAAAAGTGGAGCCTCCCTGTGTGACTGGGCACAGCAAGAGCAAGCAGCTGCCTTCCAGCCTGAGCACTGTGGTCTGCCACCAGCACAATCTGCTGAGGCTGCTCCACCTCACAGCCCTGCCCCTGCTGTTCAACACCAACACAGGGAAGCCACTGCCCCTCAGCATAGAATGAGGAAGGGTGGAAGGACCTGGAGCTGATGGAGAGGCTCCAGAGGAGGCCACAAAAATGCTCAGGGGGTCGGAGCAGTTCTGCTGTGAGGACAGGCTGAGGGAGCTGGGGGTGTTCAGCCTGGAGAAGAGAAGGCTCCAGGGAGACCTCAGAGCAGCCTGCCAGGACCTGAAGGGGGCCTACAGGAAGGCTGCAGAGAGACTGTTTGCAAAGGCCTGCAGGGACAGGTCCAGGGGCAATGGCTTCAGAGCAGAGCAGATTGAGCTTGGATGTGAGGAACAAGTTCTGCCCCAGGAGGCTGCTGGAACACTGCAGCAGGCTGCCCAGGGAGGTGGTTGAGGCTCCATGCCTGGAGCTATTCCAGGGGAGGCTGGAGAGGGCTCTGGACAGCCTGCTCCAGGGGAGGATGTCCCTGCTGGGGGCAGGGAGGCTGAGTGCTGGGAGGTCAGAATGGATGAGCTTGGGAGGATGTCCCTGCTGGGGGCAGGGGCTTGGACTGGATGAGCTTTAGAGGTCCCTTCTGGCCTGGACCATTTATGATTCAGTGAAAAGACCTCAAGGATCATCAAGTCCAACCATCAACCCAAGGATCATCAAGCCCAACCATCAACCCAACACCACCATGGCCACCAAGCTGTAGAATCAAAGAGGTTGGAAACCACCTTGAAGCTCCTCGCTCTGCAGAGGATGCAGCACAGCCTCCTCCCTCACCACAGGCTCACCCTGCAAGGCTGCTTCAAGCCAACACCCAGCCCCTGGAGAAGCAGAGACCCCCACCCAGTCCCTGCAGCCCCAGCTCCCAGACTGCAAGCTCTCCATGTCAGTCACAAAGGGCTCTCCCATCCCACCCCGGTGCCGTGCCCCGCACGCCCGCAGCCTCTGCTCACCTCCCGTTCGCTGCTCCATTCGCTCTCCTTCAGCTCCAGCTCCTCCCTGGCCCTCATCCAATCTGCTGTCAGCTTTCCAATGTCCTCCTTGAGGGCTGAATTCACCTCCTTGGCTTCATTCAGGTGTGCCCTCAGGAGAGCATTCACCTCTGCCAGATTCTCACACCTTGGAGAGGCAGGGACAGCAAGGAAGCACTCTCCCCACAGGCAGCAGCCCTTGGATTCCCAGCTCCCTGCACGCTGAGAGGCAGCAGCAGTGCTTGCCAGGAGCAGCCCAGAGCCCTCTGATGGCAATCTCACTGCTAAGGATGCCTGCTCTGAGCCTTCAGTTCCCAGCTACAGTTCCAGCTTCCCCCTTCCTCTTCAGCTCTGAGCATCCTCTCTCCCCCTCATGCTGCCTTCCCCTGGCACTGCCCCAAGCCCCTCACCCACTGAACCACAGGAGAATGTAAGGTGGCAAAGGACTTTTGGAGGTCACCCAGGTCAGCCCCCCTCTGAAAACAGAGCACACAACCCTGCTGCCACAGCACAGAGCAGCCTGGGGGCCTTTCCCCTTTCAGCCAGCTCCCCTGGGGAGCCCAGGCAGCACTGACAGGATTCCCCTCACTTCCATGATCATCCCAGACACCAAGTGTGATGATGGAACACCTCTGTACCTCTGCTGCTCCTCTTCCAAGTGATGCAAGGCATTCTCCAGGCTGTGGTCCTCAGCTTCCCACCTGCCCAGTAAGGATCCCTCCAGAAAGGAAACATTTAGTCAAACTCCTGTGTTCCCTTCACCACTGCCACCATCCACTGCTTTTCCCTCCACCTCCTGAGCATCTCAGGAGGTCACAGCTTCCTCCAGGCACAGCAGTGTCCTAACTACAGAGAGCAAGAGAGGGGAAGGTGTTCCTCAGCCCGAGTAGCTGCCCAGTGTGGCACTCTCACAGGCAGGTACCCTCAGCTGCTGCCCACCAGGGCTCACCTGCAGCCAGGGAATGCCCTCCCAGCCTTGGTTTCCTGGGCTGATTTCAGCTGTGCAGCAGAGAGGCAAGCACAGGGCCAGCTCTGCATGCCCTCTGTGCTGAACCCCAGCACTCTCACCTCCACCCCACTCTTCCTCACAGCCAGCCATGCAATGTACTAAGAGGCAGTGGAGCCCTGTCCCAAGACCTAGCAGACCACTTTAGTCCTGCAATAAAGCAGTCTGACACAACTGAAGGCCCTCTGGGTGGGCTTGCCTGGACTGGCACTGCTGGCACTATTGGATGCTCTAGGAATGGGAACTGCTCAAAAGGCTGAGGGGCAAACTTGCTCCTTGTCATGCTCTAGGTGCAGCTAGCAGCTGAGCCCCACCAGCTGCTCACACAACTGCTCCCCAGTGGGGTGGGAAGGAGAAACTGGGAGCAGAATGCACAAGCCTGCAGGCTGGGGTAAGGAGATTTGAGTAGAATAGAAAGGAAGGAGGAGCAGCAGGAAGAGTACTGCTGAGGAAGTAAAACACAAAGCAGGATCTGCTTAGCCAGTGCTGCCCACCCTTGCTGCCCATGGCAAGAGCCACCCCAGGAACCTCAGGCATGAGATGGGGCACTGCACACCCCAGGGGCTGGCTCAGCTGGCCTGGCTCTTGTCAACTTAATCACAGAATCACTGAAGGGTAGGGGCTGGGAGGGACCTCTGCAGATCACCCAGCCCAAGCCCCCTGCCAGAGCAGGGCCACCCAGGGCAGGGCACACAGAGCACAGCCAGCTGGGGCTGGAAAGCCTCCAGAGCAGGAGACTCCACACCCCCCCTGGGCAGCCTGCTCCAGGCCTCCAGCAGCCTCACACCAGAGAAGTTTCTCTCAAGCTGAGGTGGAACCTCCTGGGTTGCAGTTTGTGTCCCCTGCTCCTTGTCCTGTCCCAGGAGAGCCCTGAGCAGAGCCTGGCCCCTGCTGCTTGGCACCACCCTGCAGCTGTTTGGAACCACTGATCAGATCTCCAGACCATAAACAGCCCCAGGGCTCTCAGCCTGTCCTCCTCACAGAGATGTTCCAGGCCCTTCACCATCCTCACAGCTTCTGTTGGACACTCTCCAGCAGATCCCTGTCCCTCTTGAACAGGGGAGCCCAGAACTGGACACAATACTCCAGCTGTGGTCTCACAGGGCAGAGTAGAGGGGGAGGAGAACCTCCCATGACCTGCTGGCCACACTCCTCCTGGTGCAGCCCAGGAGACCATTTGCCCTCACTGACACATTGCTGTCCCATGGATGACTTACTGTCCATCAGGACTCCAAGGTCCTTGTCCATGGAGCTGCTTCCCAGCAGGTCACCTCTAACCTGTACTGGTGCATGGTGGTGTTGCAGCCCAGGTGCAGGACTCTACACTTCTCCTTGTTGACCCTCAGGAGGTGCCCCTCAGGCCAGCTCCAGCCTGTCCTGGTCACCACTGGACATCAGGCACTCCTCCCAGTCCTGTGTCATCAGCAAACTGCCTGAGGGTCCAACCCTGTCCCCTCATGCAGGCCCTTGATGAAGATGCTGAGCAGGACTGGACCCTGCGCTGAGCCCTGGGGAGCACCACTTCTTGTGAGGAAAGCTAACTCCCTCCTGGCTGAACCCAGGACACTTCTTTAAACCCTCAGAGAGCAAAACCTTGGATACCTCTGTGGTGGCTTTGAGGAGCTGTCTCTCTCCCCAGACACTGTGGACACTCTCTTCAGTTAGCACTCCACACACTCACCCCTCCTGCCTCCAGCTGCTGCTCCAGCTCTCGACACCGAGCCTGGTACTGCAGCACCTGCAGGGAGAAACAGGAGGCAAATCAGCAACTGCAGCTTGTAACAGGCTCTGCTCCCCCTGCATTAGCTTCTCTCCAAGCTTTTCAGTGCTGCTGAAACAGCCAGCAGGAAGCTATCACGACACAGAGAAGCTTCACCTTAACCGAGGCAGGGTTTCTTCCATGCATAGTGTTACCTGCTCATCCTAAGACCGTGATGGCGAGTAGTGTGATCACAGCTTTAGGTTGGAAGGGACCTTAAAGCTCATCCAGCTCCAACCCCCTGCCATGGGCAGGGACCCCTCCCACCAGCACAGGCTGCTCAAGGCCTTGAATACCTCCAGGCAGGAGGCAGCCACAGCCTCCCTGGGCAGCCTGTGCCAGAGTCTTCCCTCCCTCACTCTCCACAATTTCTTCCTCCTCTCCACTCTTAATCTCTCCTTTCCCAGCTCAAAGCCATTGTTCCTCAGCCTGGCTCTCCCAGCCCTTGTCCAGAGTCCCTCCCCAGCTCTCCTGTAGCTCCTTCAGGTGCTGCAAGGCTGCTCTGAGGTCTCCCCACAGGGAGGTGGCCCCACAGGGGAGGTTCTGCAACCCTGTGGTCATCTTGGTGACCTCCTCTGGAGCCTCCAGGTCCTTCTCGTGCTGGGGGCCGTGCTGCAGGTGGCGTCTGAGCAGAGCAGAGGGGCAGCATCCCTTCCCCGTGCTGCTGGGTCACACTTCCTCAGCTGCAGGTTACGAGACAGACCTGGGCAGCCACGCCGGGCCCAGGGCCACCATGAACCCCAGATCAGTATTTCCAACGGGCCTGAAGTTCAGAGGGTCCTTCAGTTCGAGAAAGGAGTTCTCCAAAGTGCTTCTCGGTACTCAGCAGGGGCGGTTAGCTCTGCTCGCAGCCCTGCTCAGCCGTTCAGAGCGTGGGTGTCCGCTCAGCTGCGGCAGGCAAACACAGCCCAGCAGAGCCGGAGGAGCGATCAGCAGCGCCGCGACCGCCGCCGGGCCCCCCCTGCCCCGACCCTCCGCCCAGGTCTGGCCCGCTCCCGGGTTCCCGGGGGGCTGCCTCCGCCCGGGGCCGCGTAAGCCCAGCCTCGCCGGCTCCACTCTCTGGGGCCGTCCCCTGCTAGGGTGGCCTAAGGCTCGGGAGGCTGGCGGCAGGGCCGGGAGCCCAGCACGCCGGGCAGCTCCCGGGGCCTGCCGCCGGCCCCGCGCTCGGCGCCGTCCCGCCCGGGGGTAGGCCGCGGGCGGGAGCTCGTTGGGGCCGCGCGTTCCACCCCCGACACCTCCTCCCCACCGCCGCGGCCGGAACCCGGGCACTCCCCCGCGGCCGTTCCCCCCTCACCTTCGCCTGCAGCTTCCGCACCAGCACCGCTTGCCGGTGCTGCGCTTCCTGCGAACTCTGCAGCCGCCGCCTCAGAGAGCCCTGGCCGCGGGCTGCCTGCCCGCCGCCCGTCGCCATGTCCCGCCCGGCACCCGGGCCCGAGCCCGCCGCCCCCGCGGCCCCGCCCCCGGCCCCGCCCCCGCGGCCATGGCCCCGCCCCCGCGGCCATGGCCCCGCCCCCGCGGCCATGGCCCCGCCCTCGGCTCCGCCCCCGCGGCCATGGCCCCGCCCCGCTGCCTGTTCCGCCGGCCGGCAGGCAGGCGAGGGTCGCCCCGCGGCGGCTCCGCGGCCTGCCGCCTGGCCCCCGCAGGGCGCTGTGCGGTCCGGTTCGCCCCGGCGGGGTGCTGTGCGGAGCGGCTCGCCCCGGCAGGGTGCTGTGCGGAGCGGCTCGCCCCGGCAGGGTGCTGTGCGATCTGGCTCGCTCCCGCAGGGTGCTGTGCGGAGCGGGTCGCCCCGGCAGGGTGCTGTGCAGTCTGGCTCGCTCCCGCAGGGTGCTGTGCGGAGCGGCTCGCCCCGGCAGGGTGCTGTGCGGAGCGGCTCGCCCCGGCAGGGTGCTGTGCGGTCTGGCTCGCTCCCGCAGGGTGCTGTGCGGAGCGGCTCGCCCCGGCGGGGCGCTGTGCGGTCCGGTTCGCCCCGGCGGGGCGCTGTGCGGTCCGGTTCGCCCCCGCAGGGCGCTGTGCGGTCCGGCTCGCTCCGGCGGGGCGCTGTGCGGTCCGGCTCGCCCCGGCGGGGCGCTGTGCGGTCCGGTTCGCCCCGGCGGGGCGCTGTGCGGAGCGGCTCGCCCCGGCAGGGTGCAGTGCGGAGCAGCTCGCCCCGGCAGGGTGCTGTGCGGTCTGGCTCGCTCCCGCAGGGTGCTGTGCGGAGCGGCTCGCCCCGGCAGGGTGCTGTGCGGTCTGGCTCGCTCCCGCAGGGTGCTGTGCGGAGCGGCTCGCCCCGGCCGCCCGGCAGCTGTGCCGCGGGACGCCTCTGTGGCGGCGCTGCCATTCCGCGGGGCAGAGGCTGCCCCGGCGGCGGTGTGGTGCAGGCGGGTATCGGTGCCAGCCTGCCCGCCAGCAGCCGTGCCAAGCACACGGGCGGGGAAGGCTGTACGAGGAGCCGGGTTGACGGCATGGGCCAAGGAGCACCGGGCTGTGTGAACCAAGCCACTCGGGCAGCACACAGAGACTGGGCCAGAAGGAATAAGCCTTGAGCGTCTCATCCACCCTGTCCTGTGTCTGCTCTGCACTGAGCCTTCCATCTACACATTGACGATGCCACTGGCGTTTGAGCTTAGCTGCAATAGCTCCATACTAGTGTAGGGCCATAACAGGATCATAGAACCACAGGGCTGGAAGGGACCTCAAGGCTCAGCCAGTCCCAACCCCCCTGCCATGGCCAGGAGCACCTCACGCTAGAGCTGGTTGCTCACAGCCACATCCAGCCTGGCCTTAAAGGCCTCTGAGTGCCTGGAAGGCCAATATTCCACTCTGGGGGCCATGGGGTGCCGTGGTTTCATGCACCTAGATGGAGAGTGCCTCAAGAGAGCCTCTTTTACAGACAGAGAATAGTTTGTATAGATTTGTTGGCTTTGCTTTGGCCCTTGTGTTCCTGTCCAGCCCACTAAGATACATTGATCTCAGGCATGGCAATGTCTGAACAGACAGCTGATTGAGAACGAGGGAGGGGATTCTGCCTCTCTGCTCTGCTCAGACCCCACCTGCAGCAGTTCTGCTGCCCCAGCACAAGAAGGACCTGGAGCTGCTGGAGAGGGTCCAGAGGAGACCATCAAGATGAATACAGAGCTGCAGAACCTCCCCTGTGGGGCCAGGCTGGGAGAGCTGGGGCTGTGCAGCATGGAGAAGAGAAGGCTTCAGGGAGAGCTCAGAGCAGCCCTACAGTACCTGAAGGGCTCCAGGAAAGCTGGGGAGGGACTCTGGACAAGGGCTGGGAGTGCCAGGCTGAGGAACAATGGCTTTGAGCTGGGAGAGGAGAGATTGAGACTGGAGATGAAGAAATTGTTGGCAGTGAGGGTGGAGAGACTCTGGCACAGGTAGCCCAGGGAGGCTGTGGCTGCCTCCTCCATGAAGGTGTTCAAGAACAGGGTGGATGAGGAAGCTTGAGCAATTTGGTCTGCTGGGACATGTCCCTGCCCATTGCAGGGGGATAGAGTTAGATGACCCCTTCCAACCCAACCCATTCTAGGATTCTGTCACAGTATCACTGAGGCTGGAAAAGACCTCAAAGATCATCAAGTCCAACCTGGCACCACAGACCCCATGACTAAACCATGGCACCAAGTGCCACATCCAATCCCCTCTGGAACACCTCCAGGGAGGGGGACTCCACCACCTCCCTGGGCAGCACATCCCCAGGGCCAATCTCTCTTGCTGGGAAGAAATTTCTCCTCATCTCCAGCCTAAACCTCCCCTGGCACAGCTTGAGACTGTGTCCTCTTGTTCTGGGGCTGGGTGCCTGGCACAAGAGCCCAACCCCCACCTGGCTCCAACCTCCCTGCAGGGAGTTGCAGAGAGCAAGAAGGTCTCCCCTGAGCCTCCTCTTCTGCAGGCTAAGCAACCCCAGCTCCCTCAGCCTCTCCTCCCAGGGCTGTGCCCCAGACCCCTCCCCAGCTTTGTTGCCCTTCTCTGGACACCTTCCAGCAGCTCAACCTCTTTCCTGACCTGAGGAGCCCAGAGCTGGCCACAGGACTCCAGGTGTGGGCTGAGCAGTGCTGAGCACAGGGCAGGATGAGCTCCCTGCTCCTGCTGGCCACACTGTTCCTGATGCAGGCCAGGATGCCCTTGGCCTTCTTGGCCCCCTGGGCACACTGCAGGCTCATGTTCAGGCAGCTGTCAACCACTACCCCCAGGTCCCTCTCTGCCTGGCTGCTCTCAGCCTCTCTGCCCCCAGCCTGTAGCTCTGCCTGGGGTTGCTGTGGCCAAAGTGCAGCCCCTGGCACTTGGACTTGTTCAATGCCATCCTGTTGGCCTCTGCCCATCTGTGCAGCCTGGCAAGGTCCCTCTGCAGAGCCCTTCTGCCCTCTCACTGACCAACTCCTGCCCCCAGCTTGCTGTCAGCTGCAAACTTGCTGCTGACTGACTCAATGTCCTCATCCAGATCATCAATGAAGCTGTTACAGAGCATGGGGCCCAGCACTGCTCCCTGGGGCACACCACTGGGGCCTGGCTGCCAGCTGGCTGTGGCACCATTCACCACCACTCTCTGGGCTCAGCCTCCAGCCAGTTCCTAACCCAGCTCAGAGAGCTGCTGTCCCAGCCAGGGGCTGACAGCTTGGCCAGGAGCTTGCTGTGGGGGATGGTGGCAAAGGCCTTGCTGAGGTGCAGGCAGAGCACATCCACAGCCTGCCCCACAGCCACCAGGCAGTGCCCTGGGCATGGAAGGAGCTCAGGTTGGAGAGGCAGGACCTGCCTTTCCTAACTCCATGCTGGCTGGGCCTGAGCCCTTGGCCATCCTTCAGGTGCAGTTATTGCCCCCAGGATAATCTGCTCCATCATTGTGATCAGTCTGATTTTCTGAGACAGGTCCATGCCATCACTTTTGGTTACTTCCTGCTCTTCCTGTCCATCTCTTAAAGCATTTGTAAATCTGTTCACAAATCTCAGCCAAGTTTTATTAAGCAATGGAGCTCTTAGGGATGTCAAACTCTGACAAGTGTAGTGAAAACTGGAAGCTGGATAGGGTAAGTGGGCACTCAACGTTTAGCTGCTGCTGTGGCCTCCTGGCAGGCTCATCAACACCCTACAGCCAGGCAGGGCACATGGCCTCCTGCCCAGCAGGGATGTGGGCAGCAGGAAGGCTAACAGGATTGCAGGGTTGGGAGGACTGTGGGGATGGCATGGAGTGACTGCTGGGGCATGGTTTCAGCAGTAACTCCGTGAAAGTTGCTTTCTTTTGGTGGGGAATGTCAAAATCAAAGCTGACATCAGAGGAAGGACCATTAGGTCAGAAGGAGGGGGGGGGGGGGGGTTGGCTGTGCTCTGACATCAGAGGAAGGACCATTAGGTCAGAAGGAGGAGGGTGGGGGGTTGGCTGTGCTCTGACATCAGAGGAAGGACCATTAGGTCAGAAGGAGGAGGGTGGGGGGTTGGCTGTGCTCTGACATCAGAGGAAGGACCATTAGGTCAGAAGGAGGAGGGTGGGGGGGGTTGGCTGTGCTCTGACATCAGAGGAAGGACCATTAGGTCAGAAGGAGGAGGGTGGGGGGTTGGCTGTGCTCTGACATCAGAGGAAGGACCATTAGGTCAGAAGGAGGAGGGTGGGGGGTTGGCTGTGCTCTGACATCAGAGGAAGGACCATTAGGTCAGAAGGAGGAGGGTGGGGGGTTGGCTCTGCTTTCTTCATTTCCCCCATCCAAACTAGGTGAAGCTCCTTTACATCAAACCAGGGCAGAGCTCCTTGCCTGGGAGGGACATGAGGCTGTTATTTGTGAGACTAGCCTGGTGTTTCTGGTACTGGGCAGCGTGGGAAATGCTGCACACAAACCCAGCTGAAAAGTCTTCTGTCTTTCCCCTTTTCTTCTTGCCTCAGGAATAAAAATAACTGAGGGAGGAGGCCTGGGCTTAGTGTCAGTACGAGATGAGAGAAGGCTGCCATTAATCCCTCCTCAGCTCAGCCCAGTGCCTCATTTCCCGAAGGCTCCCTCGGAACAACACCGGCTCTTGTCTGCAGCTTATGAAAGCCACACTTTCTGCGGGCTGCTTTGGAGGGCTGCGAGCAGCAGGGCAGCCCCGCCACGTAAATCACAGCGGGCCCGAGCTGCCAGCCCGACCCTGGCCCTGCTGCTAGGCGGCTCTTGAAAACGTTGCATCTCATTCGCAAACAAAGGCTGGCGTTCGGCGGGCCCCGGAGGTTTCGGGGTGCTCGCGGCTCCCCCGGTGTCCTCGGCCGGAGTTGGAGGAGGAGGAGGATGCTGCCTGCAGGGTGCACTGCTGCCCCGCACCGCCGCCCTGCGAGCGTGGACCCGGGGAGTGCGAGGGGTTTGAAGGGGACCTCTAGAGATCAGCCAGCCCAAGCCCCCTGCCGCAGCAGCAGCACCCAGGGCAGGGCACACAGGAACGCATCCGGACGGGGCTTGAAAGGCTCCAGAAGAGGGAGACTCCGTAACTTCTGCGGGCAGCCTGCTCCAGGGCCCCAGCACCCTCGCACCAAGGAAGTTTTTCTTTTCCTTTCCCCACCCACAGGAGCTTCATGGATTGATTTTCAGATGGGTTTCCCCAATCACAGCAATGAGTACACAAAATGACCCTGAGTGCAGGCAAGGCTGTGCCACGCTTGTGCCAAATGCAACCGTGGCCCTTGCTCAGAGCCTGCTTCACCGGCTCAGCTCTGCAGTCCCTGGGGGACAAAGTGAAGCCACCGGAACAACACCTCAGTGATCCAGCGGGGACCCCCCCTGCCCATGGCAGCAGGGTTGGAAGTAGATGATCCCTGGGGTCCCTTCCGACCCTGGCAATCCTGTGTAATCCTTGTTCAAATATCTTAGTAGCATCCAGGGACTGCAGGACAGCTCTGAAGCATCCCTCTCACAGTCACAGGATCACAGCAACACAGGAGCACGGGATCACAGGAACACGGGATCACAGGAACACAGAATCACAGCAACACAGGAATCCAGGATCACAGCAACACTGGATCACAGGATCACAGCAGCATGGGATCACGGGAACCCAGGATCACAGGATCACAGCAACACTGGATCACGGGATCACAGGAACACGGGATCACAGCAACACAGGAATCCAGGATCACAGCAACACTGGATCACAGGATCACAGCAGCATGGGATCACAGGAACCCAGGATCACAGGATCACAGCAACACTGGATCACGGGATCACAGCAACACTGGATCACAGGATCACAGCAACACTGGATCACAGCAACACAGGATCACAGGAACCCAGGCTCACAGGCAGACAGCAACACGGGATCACAGGAACACAGGATCACAGGAACACGGGATCACAGGGACACGGGATCACAGGATCACAGCAACAGGGGATCACAGGAACACAGGATCACAGGCACACAGCAACACAGGATCACAGCAACACAGGATCACAGGAACCCAGCATCACAGGAACCCAGCATCACAGGAACCCAGGATCACAGCAACACAGGATCACAGGAACCCAGGATCACAGCAACCCAGGATCACAGCAACACAGGATCACAGCAACACAGGATCACAGCAACAGGGGATCACAGGAACACAGGATCACAGGCACACAGCAACACAGGATCACAGCAACACAGGATCACAGGAACCCAGGATCACAGCAACCCAGGATCACAGCAACACAGGCACACAGCAACACAGGATTACAGCAACACAGGATCACAGGAACCCAGCATCACAGGAACCCAGGATCACAGCAACACAGGATCACAGCAACCCAGGCACACAGCAACACAGGATCACAGGAACACAGGCACACAGCAACACAGGAATACAGCAACACAGGATCACAGATCAGAGGATGTTAGGGGTTGGAAGGGACCTCTGGAGATCACAGAATCACAGAACCACCAAGGTTGGAAAAGACCTCCAAGATCGTCAAGTCCAACCTGGCACCACAGACCTCATTGCTAAACCAAGTGCCACATCCAATCCCCTCTTGAACACCTCCAGGGCAACCCCCCTGCCAGAACGGGAGCATAGAACCCAGTGCAGGTCACACAGGAGCACATCCAGGCAGGGCTGGAAAGTCTGTCACGGGATCACAGGTCAGAGGATGTGAGGGGTGGGAAGGGACCTCTGGGGATCTCCCAGCCCAACCTCCCTGCCAGAGCAGGACCAGGACAGACAGGGCTGGAAAGTCTGTCCCATTTCAAGGTGAAGTTTGTGGAAGGCTAAGGTAGAGGCTGTGAGCCTCAGCTGGGAGCCTGTGGAAGTGTTTCACACGAGGGGCAGGGGCTATGGCTCATGCTAATGAACAAACAAGAGTAAAGAAGATTTTTTTTTATATAGAGAGATGATGATGATGATGATGATTTTATTTCAGGACAGCATGGCAGTGAAACGAGCTCAGACAGCATGACATCAGAGAGCCATTAAAATAGGTTTGTTGGAATTCCCTTTCCAATTCCTTGAGTTCAAGTTTGTTAAGGGGGGGGAAGAGAGAGAAGGGAAAAAAAAAGAGAGAGAGAGAGAGAGAGATATTTCTGAGCACCTGCAGGTCTCTCTGTGTGTGTGTGTGTGTGTGTGTGAAATATTTTCACTGGAAAGGATTCAAAACTTTGGGGTTAAAAAAAAAAAGCAAGCAAAAGAACCCAAGGCTTTTAAGAGAGAGGCAGCATTACGCCATCCTTCCTTCTTGGAAAAAAAAAAACCCACCACCACCAACCCACACCAAGCCTTTGGATTTAAACAGGACTCCTTCAAGTGCTCAGGGCAGTTGCACGGCAGAAAAGGAGGCGGTTAAAAGCCTTTCTCTCCTTCCCAGCCGCGAAGCGAGGTCAGGGGGAGCCGGTGTCCGGAGCACGGGAGCAGCGTTTCCACTATGGGACTGGATACAAATCCTGAACAAGGGTTGAAATGGTTTAATCTCAGGCAGCGAAAGCCCTTTCTGCTGACTTTGTTTTTCATTCGCGTTCATGGTTTCTTCTGCCAAACTGGAGGAACCTTCCCTGATTTTTTCTTCGGTGGCATTCAGAGGAAGACCAGAGGATGAAAATCCTGCGTTTTCTCACTTTACTGCTTTGGCATTTGGCTTGGCTGCCTCTGGATCTAGTTCCCGGAGCCCTGAGCAGTTCTGAAGCAGGCCAGAGTAACCCAGGGTCTAAGCGAGCCTTTCTGAAAGCGGAAGGGAAGGAGCGGAACCCCTCGGCACGGGCGAGCCCCCTGCGGACCGCGAGCCATGGCCATGGTGCCGGCCCCTCCAAGGCCAGGGCTAAGAGCAGCGCTGCCCAGGCTGGAGCTCCGCTGGCCAAGAACGAGGAGTCAAAGAAGGGTCTCCCAAGAACAGCGGCCGCAGAGGGCAAGGTAGGACACCTGCCCAGCAGACCTGCTGGAGTGAGGACGGTGACTCCCAAAGTGCAGCACCTCGGCGGCAAGGTGGCTGTGAAAAAGCCTGGGGCCAGCGCTGCTGACGCTGATGCTTTCAAAGGCAAAAAGACTAAGGAGCCTGGAAGCCAGAGGGAGAGCAAGGAAGCCTTCAGACACCCCCCGATAACCCCCCACGAGTACATGCTCTCCTTGTACAGGACTCTCTCGGACGCTGAAAGGAAAGGTGTTAATGGGAGTGTAAAACTGGAGGCTGGGCTTGCCAACACCATAACCAGCTTCATAGACAAAGGACAAGGTAAGAAAGGAGCTCCTGTGCCTCTGTGTCTGTGCGTGAGGGGGGCGGGCAGGGAGAGGTGTCTGAGCGTGGCTCTGCCGAGCAGAAATTAAGCTGACTTCGTTAGTGCTGTGGGTTTGAATCCAAACGAAGCTGTGCAGCCCTGCTGCAGATGTTGTGCTCCTTGCCCCAGAAGCAGATGGGCTGTGTGGCAGCCAAGCAAAACCCAGGAAGGATTTCGGATGCTCGCTGCTGCAAATCAGCCTCTGCCTGCTTGGGTGCTTAAAACAATCTCTTCCACTTGGTCTTTCTTTCAATTACTGGCTCCTGCAAACTGCTGACCTAAGATTTTATTGGAGAAGATGTCTAAGCCCATGAAAAAAAAACCCCAGCCCTGAGTTTAAGTATCATTAAAGTGCCCTCCTGGTCTGTTCAAGGCAGGACTGTGAGGAGCTAGCCTGGCATTGGGGCACAGGGTGGCTGTATCGGTGCTAGCTCAAAGCTCAAGCTTTCAGGTGCCACCAACCCTTCATCCACAGAAGCCCCACAGCTAAGCCCAGCCTAACAAAAGGAGCAACCTCTGGGACTCCAGAACTTGTGGTTCAACAGTTCTGGTTCCAAACCTTTTTTGGCAGTTTGGACTGGTGTCTGCTTTCACACAAGGAAGAACCAGGCTCCCAAAGAGTGGTGTTCACCTTCCCACTCGGGCTGGGGCACCTTGTGATGCTTCCAGCGATGTTAGAATCATGGAATCATAGAGTGGTGGGGGTCAGAAGGGGCCTCTGGAGATCATGAGGTTAGGAGGAGTTTCGTCAGGTACTTAAAGAAGCAACACAGGCTGCAGGTGATAAGGTAATGATAGAATGGTTTGGGTTGGAAGGGACCTTTAAAGGTTGTCTAGTCCAGACCTCCTCCCTGCAGCAAGCAGGGACATCTTCACAGAATCATCAAATCACAGAGCTGTCAGGGTTACCACAAGTGTCCTTGTGAAAACTCTCCTCCCAGCCTTCTTGGAGACTTCATTTGAAGAAAGCAGCAGCTTTCCACAGGAGGACAGCATTGTTAGGGCTGGAAGGGAGCTCAGGGCTCAGCCAGTCCCAAACCATGGGCAGGGACACCTCACACCACAGCAGGTTGCTCACAGCCACCTCCAGCCTGGCTGCAAACACCTCCAGGCAGGAGGCTTCCACCACCTCCCTGGGCAACCTGTGCCAGGCTCTCACCACCCTCCTGGGCAACAACTTCTTCCTCACATCCAAGCTGAATCTCCCCACTTCTAGTGCTGCTTCATCCCCCCCAGTCCTATCACTCCCTGACACCCTAAAAGGTTCCTCCCCAGCTTTCTTGTAGGCCCCTAACTAGGTCAGGTCACTCAGAGCCCCATCCCACCTGACCTTGTTTCCAGGGCTGGATTCATTTGCCATTTGCTTATGAATAGCCTGGCTTCTGGGAAGGGATGCTCCACTGCTCAGAAGTGCTGCATTCAGGTTCTCAGCTCCCCACTGGAAGGTATTGTTCATGTCATGTGGCTGGAACACCCTTGGGAGTGCTGCTCCTGAGCTCAACCAAGCAAATGTAACAGCAGGTCACAGGCAGGTGAGCTTCCCCCATCAGCTTGGAGCAGCTGTGGATCCCGTGGAGTGAACAACTGTCCTTGTCTGGCAGTTCCTACAGGACCTTTGTTTTAAAGGACTAATTCACTCCTGCATCATCCCAGGGTGCTTCTGTCTGCAGCCAGCGTGGGGCCTGGGCACCACCAGAGCCCTGTTTTGGTAATTTGGGTAGGATGTAAGTGGTGAACAGGCCCTGAGAAAGGACTGGCTTCCAACTGGCTGGTTGCCATAGTATCCTAGTATCAGTCAGGGTTGGAAGGGACCACAAGGATCATCTAGTTCCACCCCCCCTGCCATGGGCAGGGACACCCCACACTAGATCAGGCTGGCCAGAGCCTCATCCAGTCTGGGCTTAAACACCTGCAGGGCTGGGGCCTCAACCACCTCCCTGGACAACCCATTCCAGGGCTTCACCACTCTCATGGGGAAGAACTTCCTCCTTCTCCTGCTTCTTTGGAGGCAGAAAATGCCTCAGCAGCGAAAGGAAGGAGACTTCTGGGAGGCCAGCTTGGAAACTCATCCCACCACCGAGTGGCTGCCTTCTCCCGTGCCCTTTGCGCAGAGCTGGTCCCTTAGACCCAGACTGCTCCTTCTCTTTGGTGGGCTGATGAAGCTTGCTGAGCAAGCTGCAGGAAGCCTGCCCGGGACGGCAGCAGCGCTGCCGCTCCGTGCCTGCCGCACGCTTCACGCTGTCTCTGCTCTCTCTAGACGAGCGGGCGCCGGCCCTGAGGAAGCAGAAGTACATCTTCGACATCAGCGCCCTGGAGAAGGACGGCCTGCTGGGAGCTGAGCTTCGCATACTGAGGAAGAAGCCTTCTGACAGCTGGAAGCCTCCCCCTGCCGGGAGAACCTCCCAGGTGAAGCTGTTCAGCTGCTCCACGAACAGGCAAGCGGCGACGCTGCTGGACTCTCGCACGGTCAGCGTCACAGACACCCCCAAGTGGGAGGTGTTTGACATCTGGAAGCTCTTCAGGAACTTTAAGAACTTGGCGAACCTGTGCTTCGAGCTGGAGAGCCTGGAGAGGGGCAGGGCCGTGGATCTGAGGAGCGTGGGCTTCAACAGGACGGGGAGGCAGGTGAACGAGAAGGCTCTCTTCCTGGTCTTTGGGAGGACCAAGAAAAGAGACCTGTTCTTCAACGAGATCAAAGCCAGGTCTGGGCAGGACGACAAGACCGTGTACGAGTACCTCTTCAACCAGAGGAGGAAGAGGAGAGCGCCGCTGGCCACGCGCCAGGGGAAGAGGCCCGCGAAGAACCCGAAGGCGAGGTGCAGCAGGAAAACCCTTCACGTGAACTTCAAGGACATGGGCTGGGACGATTGGATCATAGCCCCCCTGGAGTATGAAGCCTACCACTGCGAGGGGCTCTGCGAGTTCCCCCTCCGGTCCCACCTGGAGCCCACCAACCACGCGGTGATCCAGACCCTGATGAACTCCATGGACCCGGAGTCCACCCCCCCCACCTGCTGTGTGCCCACCAGGCTGAGCCCCATCAGCATTCTTTTCATTGACTCTGCAAACAACGTGGTCTACAAGCAGTACGAGGACATGGTGGTGGAGGCCTGCGGCTGTAGGTAGCGAAGCGGCTGCCGCCGTGGACGCGCCCCGGGAAGCCGCCGCAGGTGCCGAACGCCGCCTCTCCTGACACAAGGTTCATCACGTTCCATCTCTCCGGGTGACTGTGGGGACGAGGGTGCAGCAATAAATGCAGAGCTTCTCTCTGTCCTGTCCTCCTTGGGCCTGCTTCAGGAGCACTTGGGTGCTGTCCTGCGGCTTGCTAGAAGGCCTTGTGCTGGCGACTTAAGACTGGCTCTAGCCGAAGTGTGTGCTTGAAGAGGTTCTACCTCCAGGTCACCTGCTCTTAGTCTGAAGGCAGTGGGTGAGGGTAGTGTCTGTGAGCTCTGGAGATGACCTCTTTGGCCCTTTGGTTGGTGTTCTCGAGGCTGAACTGTGATGTCTCGGTCCCACCTGCTTTGCCCATTAAAGAGATGTAAGGCGAGAGTCCCGGCGTGCAGAGGGGAGGTTGTGTGCTGGTGAGCTGCCACCTTGGTGTAAATAGTTACTCTCTGGTAGGCTTTCTTTCTGATTAGCTCTTGACCCTAGGCATGTATCAAAACCCAAGGAG
The DNA here is from genome assembly GCF_014839835.1 of Dryobates pubescens. Lineage (NCBI taxonomy): Eukaryota > Metazoa > Chordata > Aves > Piciformes > Picidae > Dryobates > Dryobates pubescens. Next base: position 1,000,477 of record NC_071637.1, read on the forward strand.
TCTTTAAATAGAGTGTGCTGATGTAGTTTGAAGTTTTCTATGAAGATAGAAGGTGCAGGAGCTGTTTGCTTCCATGTAATGTTTTCCTCCCAAGCTGCATCTCTTAAGTACCCACCTGTCCATTGTTATGTAGCAAGATATATTACTCTGTATAAGGGCCCAAGCTGTCCTCCCATGCTCGTGGTAAAAGTGTTCAATGATGGCACCAGATGTAATAAATTATTGACACAGTGCTGCCTTGTGTCCAACTCTGCATCGTTTCAATGCCACTCAGGAACTGGGGTCGATGCTGCTGTACCACAGATACAAGTGAGAGGCACTTCTCAGGCTCGGGGGCGCTGGAACACCTCTCCTACAAAGAGAGACTGAGAGCCCTGGGGCTGTTCAGTCTGGAGAGAAGGCTGAGAGGAGATCTAATCAATGTCTAGAAGTACCTGAGGGGTGGGGGTCAGGATGAAGGGGCCAGGCTCTGTTTGGTGGTGCCCAGTGACGGGACAAGGAACAACAGGCACAAGCTGGAACCTGGGAGGTGCCACCTCAACATGAGGAGAAACTTTGGTGTGAGGCTGCTGGAGGCCTGGAGCAGGCTGCCCAGAGAGGCTGTGGAGTCTGCTGCTCTGGTGACTTTCAAAATCCAGCTGGATGTGTTCCTGTGTGCCCGTGCCCTGGGTGACCCTGCTCTGGACTTGATGATCTCTGTATGTCCCTTCCAGCCCCTACGATTCTGTGGATACAAGTGGTGGGCAACACAAGTCCATGGACTTGCCTGCCTCTGACTCTGCTGCCACAGAGAGAAGCTGGGGAAGAAAGCTCTGAAAGCTTGGCAGGGTTTGATCTGGTGGGGTCTGGCACTATCACTTGATGTATCTGGGGCAGAACTGAGTCATGCAGATGACTGCAAAAGAGCTCTGGCACCCTTGCATTCCACTCTTCCAGGGCTGTGTGCTTCCACATCCCCTTTGTCACTAGAAAGTTATTATGGGACTATAGAGTCATAAAATCATAGAATGGGTTGGAAGGGAGCTCCAAAGCTCATCCAGTCCAACCCCCCCTGCAGTCAGCAGGGACATCCTCCAGTAGATCAGGTTGCCCGGAGCCCTGTCCAGCCTCACCTGGAATAGCTCCAGGAATGGGGCCACAACCACCTCCCTGGGCAGCCTGTTGTAGGGCTCCACCACCCTCGTGGCAGGAACACACTCTGTGTGTGTTCCCACCTACAAAGCTAGGTACCAGACATCCAGCTGTGAGTGGGTCAGAAAGGCTGGGAGAGAAGCATCAGGAATCATTGAAGCAGCTCAGCAGCAGTATAAAATACAATTGCTAAGGTCTGGTAGTTGTTATATCCCAGTTTAAACCATTCAAGTCAGATCATTTCCTTGGTCTGAAGTCTCCCCTGCACAGCATCACTGGTGTGGGTAGTGGCAGGCAGCCCCTGAGGTCCTCCTGGTCAGGATCCCAGACTGTAGGTCACACTAGTGACAAACCATCCCCAAATTCTGGCCAGTAGGCATAGAGAAAGAGTGACAAGAACCTCCACCCTTCCTTCTGCACTGCCTGAGCCTTTGGACAGCTTAAAACCCCTGGTGAATGGACTTGCTGCCAGAGACACAGGGCTCCCCGGTGCAGGCAGATAACCTACAGCATGGTGACACAGTGTGGGGAGCTCTCCTAGGTGTGAGCTCAGCTTAGAGCTGAGATTCCTACCTGCAGGAGCTGATGCTGCTGGGTGCAGGCCATGTGATAAACCAGGGTGGGCAGAGGGCTGTGCTTGAGGGCCAAGCACTAGCTAGCAGTTAACAGTCATGCAGAGTGATGAGCACTTGAAACTACTTCATGTGCATGAGGAAACCTGGGATCTCATCGATCTCTTTGGTGGGTCAGAGCTGTCCCCAGGGCTCCTCTGGTTGCCTTCTGGACTCACAGTGTGTGCAACTCCCAGGCCTCTGCTTCCTTGTCCTGATGGAGCCTTGGGCCAGCACCAACAGTTACTGCCCCAAGCACTAACTGCTCAGCACCATCCAGCCTCAAGTGATTTTCAAAACAAGGAGGAGTTTTTCATTCTAATGTTCACCACAAGCTATTTTAGAGGTGATTTGGATTCATTAAATAGAATAGAATAGAATAGAATAGAATAGAATAGAATAGAATAGACCAGGTTGGAAGAGACCTTCAAGATCATCACGTCCAACCCATCAACCAATCCAACCCACCTAAACAACTAACCCATGGCACCATATGACAGAGATCTACTGCAGAGAGTCCAATGGTGGCTACAGGGATGCTGCAGGGCCTGGAACATCTGTGTGAGGAGGAAAGGCTGAGAGCCCTGGGGCTGGTTAGTCTGGAGAAGAGCAGCCTGAGAGGAGATCTGATCAGTGGTTCCAAACAGCTGCAGGGTGGTGCCAAGCAGCAGGGGCCAGGCTCTGCTCAGTGCTCTCCTGGGACAGGACAAGGAGCAGTGGACACAAACTGCAACCCAGGAGGTTCCAGCTCAGCATGAGAGAAACTTCTCTGGTGTGAGGCTGCTGGAGCCTTGGAGCAGGCTGCCCAGGGGGGTTGTGGAGTCTCCTGCTCTGGAGACTTTCAAGCCCCACCTGGATGTGCTCCTGGGTGACCTGCCCTGGGCGACCCTGCTCTGGCAGGGGGCTTGGAGTGGATGATCCCTTCCAGCCCCTACCATGCTCTGATTCTATGAGAACAGAAACAAGTAACTTGCCACAATCAGTGGGCAGTGGCCTTTGTGTTCACTGGCACTGATAAGCACAAAAGCACTGCCCAGGTGGCCCTCAGTCAACCCTCTTTCCTCTATGAAAGCAGAGGTTTAGGGAGAGGGCACAGCCTGGGGCTGCACACAGCAAGGAAACCAAAGGACAGAAGTCTGGCTCTGCCTTCTTTAGCCTCAAAGGCACTGCCCCTCACCCTGTTACCACAAGTCCTTGTGAAAACTCTCCTCCCAGCCTTCTTGGAGACTTCATTTAAAGAAAGCAGCAGCTTTCCACAGGAGGACAGCATTGTTAGGGCTGGAAGGGAGCTCAAGGCTCAGCCAGCCCCAAGCCCCTGCCATGGCCAGGGACACCTCACACCACAGCAGGTTGCTCACAGCCACCTCCAGCCTGGCTGCAAACACCTCCAGGCAGGAGGCTTCCACCACCTCCCTGGGCAGCCTGTGCCAGGCTCTCACCACCCTCCTGGCCAACAACTTCTTCCTCACATCCAATCTGAATCTCCCCACTTCTAGTTCTGCTCCATTCCCCCCAGTCCTATCCCTCCCTGACACCCTCCGAAGTCCTTCCCCAGCTTGCTTGCAGCCCCCTGCAGATCCTGGCAGGCCACCAGAAGCTCTCCTGGGAGCCTTCTCCTCTGCAGCCTGCACAACCCCAACTCTCTCAGCCCTCTGCTCATAGCAGAGCAGCCCTAGGCCTCTGCTCATCCTCGTGTCCTGGAGCCAAGTGAGAGAGGCTTTCTGCTGCATGGTCATCACAGAATCACAGAATGCCAGGGGCTGGAAGGGACCTTGAGAGCTCATCCAGTCCAACCGCCTGCCAGAGCAGGGTCACCTAGGGCAGATCACACAGGAACACAGCCAGTTGGGTCTTGATTATCTCCAGAGAGGGAGACTCCACAGCCCCCCTGGGCAGCCCGTTCCAGGTCATTATGGGGTGTGCAAGGACATCCCCCACCAAGTGCCTGCCGCTGCGTGCTTCCCATGGGTGACTCGCTGCGAGCAAGCGGGTGGGAGAAAGGCAGCGAAACCTGAGCTGGAGAGCAAGAGAGGTGAAAAGTTCAGCTTTCCACCTTTATGATGGCAGCTTTCTCCCTCTCTCCCTCCCTCCCTCCCTCTCCCCGAGAACGCCTCACTCGTATTTACTTTCGAGGGTCATTATCTGTCCCCGGAGAGCCCTTTGTGAAGGGCCACATTTCAAGCGGGCAGCAGGGCTGCGAGGCAGGTAGGGGGCGGGAGAGGGGCTGGGTGTTGTGCTTGGCGTGCGAGGCGGGGGGCTGAGCCGGAGGAGGTAAACACAGCAGCATGCCATGGCAAACAATGCGCTGCCCATTAGCGCCGCAGCCGGCGCTGGGGCTCCGCGGACACTTTTAACACGGTTATGTCATTTCCTGCGTAAAAGGTGCCTGTTTGTACAGCAGCCATATGAAAGGGGCAGCAGCCTGCTCTGTGGGCTATTTGAAGCCGACTTTAAGCAACGTTACAAACCCCTTGACCCTTGTATAATAAAAGGTGTTAAAAGACGCTGCTTTTAATGGCATCTTAGCTAAGGCTAATAAGAAGCCAGGAATTAGGGGTTGGTTCCCCTTCCCCCCCCCCCCCCTTTTTCTTTCGTTTTGATTTTTTAACTCCATAGTCCTCACAGCCTCACAGCTTGGAAAAGAGCCTCAGGATCGCCAGGGCCAAGCACTGACCCTGCTCTGCAAGGCGCACCCCTGACCCACAGCCCCAAGCACCACAGCCAAAGCACCTTTAGAATCAGAGAATCACAGAATCGACCAGGTTGGAAAAGACCTCAGAGATCATCAAGTCCAACCCATCCTCTAATGCCCAGCACCTCCTGACAACTAACACAGGGCTCCTAGTGCCACATCCAGTCCCCTCTGGAACACCTCCAGGGATGGGGACTGCACCACCTCCCTGGGCAGCACATTCCAATAGCAAACCACTCTCTCACTTTCTCCTCACCTCCAGCCTAAACTTCCCCTGCACAGCTTGAGACTGTGTCCTCTTGTTCTGGTGCTGGGTGCCTGGCACAAGAGCCCAACCCCCACCTGGCTCCAACCTCCCCGCAGGGAGTTGCAGAGAGCAAGAAGGTCTCCCCTGAGCCTCCTCTTCTGCAGGCTAAGCAACCCCAGCTCCCTCAGCCTCTCCTCCCAGGGCTGTGCTCCAGACCCCTCCCCAGCTTTGTTGCCCTTCTCTGGACACCTTCCAGCAGCTCAACCTCTTTCCTGACCTGAGGAGCCCAGAACTGGCCACAGGACTCCAGGTGTGGGCTGAGCAGTGCTGAGCACAGGGCAGGATGAGCTCCCTGCTCCTGCTGGCCACACTCTTCCTGCTGCAGGCCAGGATGCCCTTGGCCTTCCTGGCCACACACATCCAGGGTTGGTGACTCCACCACCTCCCTGGGCAGCACATTCCAATTCATGCTGGGAAAAAACTCTTCCTGCTGTGCAGTCTAACCCTGCCCAGTGGCAGCTTGAGGCCATCCCCTCTTGTCCTGTCACTACCTGGGAGAAGAGACCAGCAGCAGCCTCTCCACAACCTCCTTTCAGGCAGTCCTGCTCGATTCTGGGGCTGTTCTGCGGCTTCCCTGCTGCTGTTGGGCAGTAAATGAGGTTTGAAATGGCAATCCCATCAGCATTTCCTTGGGTCTCAACACATTTGAACCAACAAGGAAATGGCAACTTCTTTCTTTTATTTTCCTTAGCAAAGCCCCAGGTCCATCCCCTTGCTGAGCACCCAGAACAGCTCTCATTTATTCTGCCACTCTGAGCTCACAGAATCACACAGAATCACAGAGCTCTCAGGGCTGGAAAGGACCTCAAGGCTCAGCCAGCCCCAAGCCCCTGCCATGGGCAGGGACACCTCACACCACAGCAGGTTGCTCACAGCCACCTCCAGCCTGGCTGCAAACACCTCCAGGCAGGAGGCTTCCACCACCTCCCTGGGCAGCCTGTGCCAGGCTCTCACCACCCTCCTGGCCAACAACTTCTTCCTCACAGCCAAGCTCCAGCTCCCCACTTCTAGTGCTGCTCCATCCCCCCCAGTCCTGTCCCTCCCTCACACCCCAGAGCAGAGGGGCAGGATCCTCTCCCTCCACCTCTGCCAATGGGCACTGGCAGCCCAGAAGCAGCTCAGCTGCCCTTGGCCTTCTGGGCTGCCAGTGCCCATTGCTGGCTCCCTGTCCCAGGCCTGATTCCTGCCCCCCTCAGAGGTGTCCCAGACCCCTATCCCTCCCTGACACCCTCCAAAGTCCCTCCCCAGCTTGCTTGCAGCCCCCTGCAGCTCCTGGCAGGCCACCAGAAGCTCTCCTGGGAGCCTTCTCCTCTCCAGCCTGCACAACCCCAGCTCTCTCAGGCTGTCTCCAGAGCAGCTCCAGCCCTCTGCTCCTCCTCCTGGCCCTTCTCTGGACACCTTCCAGCCCCTCCAGAGCCCTCCTGGCACAGAGGCTCCAGAACTGCACCCAGAGCTCCAACTGGGGTGTTCTGGAAGCCTCTCTCTTTACAAGCCCTGACTTTTCCTTCCTAGTTGGTGCCATTTTTCACACACTTGAACACACTCTGATATCCTACCTGGCAGACACCATACAGCATCCTTCTACACTGGCCTTGGGCTGTGGCTGCCTGCAACAATCCACTGCATGCTGTTATCCACTGAGTTACTCCAGCCTGGCAGCTCTGGAACAGTCCTATCACTCCCTGACACCCTAAAAAGTCCCTCCCCAGCTTTCTTCTACCCCCCTTCAGACCCTGGAGTTCACTGATGTCCCTCTCTAACTGCTGTGTCTGTGCTGCAGCGTGGCTGGGGGGGGAAGCACACACACAGAGTGCTGCTGCCATGGTGCCAGCACCATCCCCCAGGATGCTCAGGGGGATGGTCAGCAGTGGGGAGACTGGGCCCACTCTGGAGCTATTTGGGCTTCACAGAATCAAAAAACCATCCAGGTTGGAAAAGAGCCTCAGGATGCCTAAGTCCAACTGATAACCCTGCTCTGCAAGGCTCACCTCAAGCACCACATCCAAATGACCATTAAACACATCCAGGGTTGGTGACCCAACCTCCTCCCTGGGCAGCCCAACAAGACCTTGGTGCCAAACAAGACATTTGAGAGCAGAAGAGAATTCATTCCCACCCTGGGGGTGGAGGGCCCCAGGTCCTGACAAGCTGCTCAGGGAGGAAAGGGCAAAGTCCCATGCTGGATGTGGGCCCTGGTGCTGGGAGAAGCTGGGTGCTGCTCATGGAGGGTGGGTGGAATTGGGGCAGCTTTGGGGGGCATTTTGGTGGGAGTGGGGGATGCTGGGCACTGGGCTGTGGGCACTGGGGACTGGCTGTGCTGGGTGCCAGCCTGGGAAGCATCTCTGGGGTTGTTTCAGAGCTAGTTAGTGTCATCCTTCTGCAGTGGTTTGGCTCTTGAAGTCATTCCAATGCATTCAGTTCTCCCCTAGGGCACTTTGAAGGGCACAGCTGTCAAGGAAAAAAAGTGGCTCTGTTAATAACCACAGGGAATAATTGGCTGAGCCTCTGCTAGGGGACAGAAAGTGCTCTTTGCACTGTGTTTTCTCTATGTCTCTTTGCTCTAATGCCTTGTGCCAGGCTTTGCCATCCAGGAATCCAGGCTGAGCAGGCTCTGCCCAGTGTACTTCCAGAGAAATGCCATTAATCCGAGCCTCATGGAATGGTTTGGATTGGAAGGGACCTGAAAGATCAGCCAGTGCCAATCCCCTGCCATGGGCAGGGACATGTCCCAGCAGACCAAATTGCTCAGGCCTCATCCAGCCTGGCCTTGAACACCTCCAGGCAGGAGGCAGCCACAGCCTCCCTGGGCAGCCTGTGCCAGAGTCTCCCCAGCCTCACTCTCAACAATTTCTTCCTCCTCTCCACTCTCAGTCTCTCCTCTCCCAGCTCAAAGCCCTTGTCCCTCACTCCCAGCCCTTGTCCAAAGCCCCTTCTCAACATTCTTGTAGGTCTCCTTCAAGATAGAACCAGCTTAAATAACCAGCTTTGAGCTGGAGACAAGTGAGATGAGAGGTTCACCTCTTCACCTGCAGGGACTGCCTGTTCCTCACAAGAGGCCATTTACCATGACACAGAGTCAGAGAGCAGCCTTTTACTGCTAAGCCCAGACACTCTGAGCTGGCTTTGTGCAAAGGGCTTCAAAACATTCCCATTTCTCAAGGGCTGTTGACAGAGAAACACAGCTTGGGTCCTCCATGGGCTTACAGCAGGGGCTGAATATCTGGACAGGAGCTTTCTTTTCTGCTAAGGTGCAATAGGACTCACAAAGTCAAGAGGGCAAAGAAGTCATTAACTCATTGGGTGGGTGATCAGGTCACAGGAACCCGGCTAGAGAGGAGAACAGGCTCGTGATGGTAGTGTGAGGAGAAGCCTGGGCAGCAGGAGGAGGTGCTCTAAGGAGACCCTTGAGGGACTGTGGCTTAAGAAGAAAGACTCAGGGAGAAGCAGCTGTCAGGAGGAGGCAGCTTGGCAGGCCCACAGCAGTGGGGCAGCATGGGCTGAGGGCTGCAGCTCCCTGAGAGGAGGCTGCAGTGAGCTGGGGGTTGGGCTCTGCTCCCCAATCCCAGGTGACAGAAGGAGAGGAAATGGCTTGAAATGGTGCCAGGAGGGTTAGGTTGGAAATGAGGAACAATTTCTTTGCTGCAGGAGTGGTCAGGGATTGGCACAAGCTGCCCAGGTGTTCAAGAAGTGTGGCCATAGCACTTGGGGCCATGGTTTGGTGGCCATGGTGGGGTTGGATTGATGTTGGACTGGGTGATCTCAGAGGGCTTTGCCAAGCCAAGCAATTCTGTGATTCTATGCTCATAGCCTGAGGCCATGGCTGGCCTGGGACTCTGTCCCAGCAAAACCAGGAGGGTGATCTGACCTGGATTGCTGATGCAGAAGGACTTGTCCTAAATGCTTCCACATCCAGCTGAGTCCTTTTGCTGCTGTGGTGTTCCTCAGGGCTCAGTCTTAGGACCACTTCTGCTTAACATCTTTATTGATGACCTTGATGAAGGCACAGAGTGTGTCAGCAGGGAGTTCACAGAGGGCACCAAGCTGGGTGGCAGTGTTGGTCTGCACCAGGGCAGGGAGGCTCTGCTGAGGGGCTTGGATAGGTTGGGTCCATGGTCAGTGTTCCCAGGAGGAGCTTCAGCAAGGCCAAGTGCCAGGTCCTGCCCTTGGGGCACAGCAACCCCAAGCAGTGCTGCAGGCTTGGGGCAGTGTGGCTGGAAACTGCCTGGCAGAAAGGGACCTGGGGGTGCTCCTGGCCAAGCAGCTGAAGAGGAGCCAGCAGTGTGCCCAGGTGGTCAAGGAAGCCAAAGGCCTCCTGGCTGGGATTAGGAACACCCAGGGAGGTGGTGGAGTCACCGTCCCTGGAGGTGTTCAAGGGGACATTGGATGTGGCACTTGGTGCCATGGTCTGGTTGTGAGGTCTGTCGAGACAGGTTGGACTTGATGATCCTTGGGGTCTCTTCCAACCTTAGTTATACTGTGAGACTGTGCCCAGCCTAGGAGTTCCTGAAACATCATCTCAGTTCTGGCAGCACTCCAGGCAGCAAACACAACCTTTAGGAAGAGCTGAGAGTGAAAGAGAGACCAAGTGAGGAAGCAATGTGCAGGCCTTCCAGGGACTTCCAGGTCCTGAGCACTTTGTGAGACAGCAGAGCTGGAGCAGGGCAGTAAGAACACCTGGAAGTATGAAGCAGCTTCTGTGAGAGGAGTAATTAGATAGCCCTTCAGTGAGAGGTGGCTGGGGCAAGAAGGAAGAGTGATGAGGGCCAAGAATGCAAACTGGGAGCAAATCTTCTCCCAGTCAAGAACCACAATGCACAAAATGGAAGCAGTTGAGGGCGGGTTTGAAGGCAGCAGGCAGATGCTGATTGCTGTGGTGTGGCCCAGCTGCACAAGGCCTGATCACACCCTGCTGGGGATGCTCAAAGGCCAAGACAGGAATAAGGTCATGGAAGAAAATTCCACAGAACACCACTGAGCAAGAGGCTGTGGGACTTTGTGAGCCACTGGCAGCTGAGAAGCCAGGCCAGGAACATCTCCCTGCACATTTGTCCTGTCCTTATCTTCCCTTTTCAGAGGTCTGCTGTTGCAGATCCATTGCCTGCCTGGCCACAACCATTCTGATGCTCTGTAGGAAGCTCAGAACCTGCAGGATAGACCTCCTGGCTTAATCCATGGAGTTGGGTTGAGCAGGGCTTTGGCCACCATCCTCCCAGAGCAGCATGGATGGCTGTGGTGGGCTCTCTTTCCTCACCACTTTGTTGGGGGGTTGGCTGGGGGGGTTGGTTTTTGCTTGGTTGGGTTTTGGTTGGTTGGTTGGTTTTATTGTTTAGTTTAAAGTAAGCCTATTGTAAGAGTCCCTTGGAGTTCCTGATGCTCTGTGACAGCTGAGTATCATGCATTTAGAATCATACAATCAGAATTGTCAGGGCTGGAAGGGAGCTCAAGGCTCAGCCAGCCCCAACCCCCTGCCATGGGCAGGGACACCTCACACCACAGCAGGTTGCTCACAGCCACCTCCAGCCTGGCTGCAAACACCTCCAGGCAGGAGGCTTCCACCACCTCCCTGGGCAGCCTGTGCCAGGCTCTCACCACCCTCCTGGCCAACAACTTCTTCCTCACAGCCAAGCTCCAGCTCCCCACTTCTAGTGCTGCTCCATCCCCCCCAGTCCTGTCCCTCCCTCACACCCCAGAGCAGAGGGGCAGGATCCTCTCCCTCCACCTCTGCCAATGGGCACTGGCAGCCCAGAAGCAGCTCAGCTGCCCTTGGCCTTCTGGGCTGCCAGTGCCCATTGCTGGCTCCCTGTCCCAGGCCTGATTCCTGCCCCCCTCAGAGGTGTCCCAGACCCCTATCCCTCCCTGACACCCTCCAAAGTCCCTCCCCAGCTTGCTTGCAGCCCCCTGCAGCTCCTGGCAGGCCACCAGAAGGTCTCCTGGGAGCCTTCTCCTCTCCAGCCTGCACAACCCCAACTCTCTCAGGCTGTCTCCAGAGCAGCTCCAGCCCTCTGCTCCTCCTCCTGGCCCTTCTCTGGACACCTTCCAGCCCCTCCAGAGCCTTCTTGTGCAAGACAGATCTTGCAAAGATAGATCCAGGATTGATTTAAAGACTAAAGATGTTTTAAAGCTCACCACAGTCAGCTCTAAGTTTCCTCTCCATATCCTTCCTGTGTTGAGCTTTCCAGAGCTGGACACAGCACTCCAGGTGAGGTCTCATCAGAGTAAAGTGGAAGGATCTCCTCTCTCCATCCCTAGCCACACTGCTTTGGATGCAGCCCAGGCTGCCATTTGCCTTCTGGGCCAGGGTTCAGCTTTCCCTCTCAGCTCCAGCAACACATGAGGAGTCCAAGCTCAGCCTTCTGTGAGGACTAGCACTGCTTTTCCATAACCACCACTTCCTAATGGGAAATTTTCCATTCCATAAGCTGAAAGTCCTTGGGCACAGCTGAGTTATAGATCTGTATAATTCTTTACTTGTTCTGAAATCAAACAATCAGAAGTCACTGGGCTTTTTAAGGTGAGGCACTGAGACAGGTAGAGGTGCAACCTCACAGCCCTGTCGGTGCTAGCCTCAGGAGCAGACACCTTGGTCCCAGGCTGGAGGGTTCACCTCCTTCCTGTGCCTCCAGGAGTGAGCTCTTCAGTAAGTAGGGGACTGATTATAGCAGACTGTAAGTAGGGGACTGGAACATCTCTTGTGAGGAAAGGCTCTCTCCAACTCCCTAAAAGGAGGTTGTAGCCAGGTGGGGGTTGGGCTCTTCCCCCAGGCACCCACCAAGAGAACAAGAGGATACGGTCTCAAGCTGTGCCAGGGGAGGTTCAGGCGGGAGGTGAGGAGAAAGTTCTTCCCAGCAAGAGAGATTGGCCATGGGGATGTGCTGCCCAGGGAGGTGGTGGAGTCCCCATCCCTGGAGGTGTTCAAGAGGGGATTGGATGTAGCACTTGGAGCCATGGTTTAGTTGTCGGGGGGGTTGGGTGACAGCTTGGACTTGATGATCTCTGAGGTCTTTTCCAACCTGGTCTATTCCATTCCATTCCATTCCATTCCATTCCATTCTAAATGAGGCTGAGCCTCCTGTTTGTTTTTTCAGGTTATGAGCATTACATTGGCACTGCATGAGCCATAGAATCATAGAGTGGTAAGGGTTGGAAAGGACCTCTGGAGATCGTTGAGCCCAAGCCCCCTGCCAGAGCAGGGCAGCCAGGGCAGGGCACACAGAGCACATCCAGGTGGGGCTGGAAAGCCTCCAGAGCAGAGACTCCACAACCCCCCTGGGCAGCCTGCTCCAGGCCTCCAGCAGCCTCACACCAGAGAAGTTTCTCTCATGCTGAGCTGGAACCTCCTGGGCTGCAGTTTGTGTCCCCTGCTCCTTGTCCTGTCCCAGGAGAGCCCTGAGCAGAGCCTGGCCCCTGCTGCTTGGCACCACCCTGCAGCTGTTTGTGACCCTTGATCAGCTCTCTCAGGCTGCTCTTCTCCAGACTAACCAGCCCCAGGCTGTTGCTCAGTCCCTGCAGGGTTCCTCAGAGCAGAAGGAGCTTTTCATTACCCCAGGAGAGGGCCACAGTTCTGCCCTGCACATGGCCAGCTCCTGGGGCTCTTGGTGAAGGGAGGGAAGAGGGAATGACTGCTGAGGTGAGGCCTGATGGGGACATTGCTCAGTGGAAAGCCCTCAGGCTTTGCTGGGAGGGCCTGACAGCCTGCTCCTGACAGATGATCCTGGGAGAGCCAAACCTTGCCCCATATTAGATGGCTTTCATCACAAACATAAATGCACTTGGTATAAAGCAGAAGGTCAAGAAGGTTTAAGGCATAGTATATGAGAAAACATTTTCCAGATCTCAGCTTCCTCCAAGGTAATATGCAAGTGTAATTAAAACAGAACCTGGAAATCTAGAGCACAGTGCCCTATTGAGAGTGTGTTGTGTGAGCTGAACTCCCTTCATTGAGGGGTTTCCAAAACACACAGCTGCAATAATCTTTATCCAGGAGAAGGGAATAAATTAAGTCTGAACACCTCTGCATATAAGTGCAGCCCAGTGTGCAGCCCTGCACCCCATATAACCTCTCAGAGGTAATGGAAAGCTGAAGGAGCCACAAGTGGAAAACCTTCCTGAGCAGCAAACACTTTCTTCTTCAGCAAGCAGACAGCTGGGAAGAAAAGCTCCTGGAGCAGAGGTGGCTTAACTGCTGCCATGACTTGTCCCTGAAGGGTCTGCTCCAGCCAGGGAGGCTCTGCAGGGTGCCAAAGCACGCTCCAGTTATGACAGGTGGGGAAGGGAAAGGTCCCGGGCTCGCCCCAGCCAGCAGTGAAGCTCAAGTGAACGGAGGAGTTGATCAGAGTTAGCAGCAGCAGCAGCAGCCCCTGGGATGTAGAAGCTCAGAAAAAGGAACCAGGTCCTGTTTCTACTTCCTCCTGTGGAAGGAGGCTACTGGAAGTGAGCTACTGTTCAGTGCAGCCCTTGGAGCTCAGGGGTGGCTTGCTAGCTCTCCCCAAACCCGGTGTGCAGCACTGAGCAGCCTGTTCTGCTCCACTCCTGCTTCTCCTCCTGCAGCACTCCCTCCTGGAGCCCCTCTTTGCACCCCCAGCCAAGGAGCTCCAGAGCAGGGAATTGATCTCCATACCTACCACAGTTAATGCACAGTAAGGACTGTCATGTTCAATGACAATGATCTTATCTTCCTACTTTGGAGCAGCCTTTACCCTGGGAAACAGCAGTAGGAAACACAGGCACAGACAGCCCAAAGCAAGGGGCCAGTCTTGTGGAGAGGCCCAAGCAGCTTTGTGTTGCTCACAATAGAATTGGCTTCCTCTAAAAACCCTTTCTCAGCTGGGAATGGCTCCCTGAGGGCCTCAGAGTGTCCAGGTTTGCTTTGCATGTAAAGGAGAAAAATGCTGTGAAAGAGAACTGTGACAAACTCCTTCCAAAGCATCAGTCACAGAACCACAGAGTCACAGCGTGCTCTGGGCTGGAAGGGAGCTCCACAGCTCAGCCAGTCCCAGCCCCTGCCCCCAGCAGGGACATCCTGCCCTGGAGCAGGCTGTCCAGAGCCCTCTCCAGCCTCCCCTGGAATAGCTCCAGGCATGGAGCCTCAACCACCTCCCTGGGCAGCCTGCTGCAGTGTTCCAGCAGCCTCCTGGGGCAGAACTTGTTCCTCACATCCAAGCTCAATCTGCTCTGCTCTGCTCTGAAGCCACTGCCCCTGGGGCTGTCCCTGCAGGCCTTTGGGGCCTCTGCAGCCTTTGACACAGTCTCAAGCTGTGCCAGGGGAGGTTCAGGCTGGATGTTAGGAAGAAATTCTTCCCAGAGACTGGCCATGGGAATGTGCTGCCCAGGGAGGTGGTGGAGTCCCCATCCCTGGAGGTGTTTAGGAAGAGCCTGGATGAGGCCCTTGGTGCCATGGTTTAGTTGATCAGATGGTGTTGGGTGCTAGGTTGTACTGGATGATCTCAAAGGTCTCTTCCAACCTGGGTAATTCTATTCTATTCTATTAATTCTGTTCCTTCAGGTACTGGGAGGCTGCTCTGAGGTCTCCCTGGAGCCTTCTCTTCTCCAGGCTGAACAGCCCCAATTCTTCCAGCCTGTCTCCACAACAGAGGCTCTCCAGCTGTCTGGACCTGCTGTAGAGGTTGCTGAGCTTCATCACTTTTAAAGGCTAACTTGCTAATGGCAAAGAGGCTGCTTCAGGAAGCTGCAATCATTCTCCTCCATCACCTCCTCACACAGAACCCTGCTGTTAACAACAGCATTCCATATTGCTCTGAGACTAATGCAGAGAGGACAGCCAAGCAAACAGAAGGCAGCAGAGCTAGCTTTAACCTTCCTCCCTAAACCTACCCCTCCATATGACCACAAAATGGGTCACAGAATGCTAAAGGCTGGAAAGTCCTCGAAAGCTCACCCAGTCCAACCCCCCTGCCAGAGCAGGGTCACACAGGAACACAGCCAAGCAGGTCTTGAATCTCTCCAGAGAGGGAGACTCCACAGCCCCCCTGGGCAGCCTGCTCCAGGCCTCTCTCGCCCTCACAGGGAAAAAATTCTGTTCCCATGGCACTTCCTCTGCCTCAGCTTCCAGCACTGCCCCTTGTGCTGGCATTGGGCATCCCCCAGCAGAGCCTGGCTCCAGCCTCTGGGCATCACCCTGCACAGCTTTAGCCCCAGCCATGAGCTCACCCTCAGGCTCCTCCTTTCCAGGCTCCAGAGCCCTCAGCTCCCTCAGGCTCTCCTCCTCAGGAAGATCTTCCTCTGCCTTCATCATCTGTGTGGCTCTGCTGGACTCTCTCCAGCAGTTCCCTGGCAGAGCCCTGCAGTTCCCTGGCGCTGGTCAGCATACAGCCTGCTGTCCAAAGAGCTCACTCACTAACCCTGTCAGATACACTTAACCCTACCTCAGCAGGTACCTGCAGCGGGTCAGAGCATCCTGGGAAGGAGCAGCAGCAGACACAGGGATCTGCCTGAGGAAGGGAAGTTCAGGCAGGTGATTCCATTGGCCTCCTGAGGCCTGACACTTAAGCACATAGGAAAGGTTTCTAAAGACTACTGTGGAATTTCAGGGCCATTAAAGCAGCTGCTATTGCCCTCTTGAGAAGCTGACATCCCAGTAAATACACTGGAAGAGAGGAGTAGAATATTATAGCTCCCCAGTCCTTTAGGCCAGCCCTGCTGCTGGAAGGAGCAGCCTCCCTCCCTCCCTCCCCGCCAGCTGTTCTTGCTCACATCTGCACCAGCCTCCCCTGGACCAGGACTAACATTTGTGAGGTGATGTGGATGTGATCCAGCTTAAGGAGTAAGCTGGCAAAAAGAGCCAGGTCCTTCTGCTCCTCTGGGCTGCTGCTCAGGTTCACTCTGTGGTCCCATCGAAGCTGGAGGCGGCTGAAGCAAGGAGTGGGAAACGCAGCAGGGGCAGGTGGGATCCCTCCTGCCAGCAGGGAGCTGGCTCTGCAGCCTATGGGGTCTGGCACATGGGGCTCTGCCATGCTCCCCTGGTGCTGGCACCGTGCAAGCCCTGTGCAGGCTCACACAGGCCTGCTGCCTGGGGCAGCCAGAGAAGCCACAGCTGACTCCACCAGAGCAAAGCACAGCTGCTGTCACACAGCTGCTTTCACACAGCTCTCACAGCAGCACAGAATCAACCTGGTTGAAAGAGACCTCCAAGATCATCCAGTCCAAGTGATCACCCAACCCTAACTAGAGTGGCTGCAGAGCAGCCAGGCAGAGAGGGACCTGGGGGAAGTGGTTGACAGCAGCTGAACACGAGCCAGCAGTGTGCCCAGGGGGCCAAGAAGGCCAAGGGCATCCTGGCCTGCAGCAGGAAGAGTGTGGCCAGCAGGAGCAGGGAGCTCATCCTGCCCTGTGCTCAGCACTGCTCAGCCCACACCTGGAGTCCTGTGGCCAGCTCTGGGCTCCTCAGGGCAGGAAAGAGGTTGAGCTGCTGGAAGGTGTCCAGAGAAGGGCAACAAAGCTGGGGAGGGGTCTGGGGCACAGCCCTGGGAGGAGAAGCTGAGGGAGCTGGGGTCGCTTAGCCTGCAGAAGAGGAGGCTCAGGGGAGACCTTCTTGCTCTCTGCAGCTACCTGCAGGGAGGTTGGAGCCAGGTGGGGGTTGGGCTCTTGTGCCAGGCAGCCAGCAGCAGAACAAGAGGACACAGTCTCAAGCTGTGCCAGGGGAGGTTTAGGCTGGAGGTAAGGAGAAAGTTCTTCACTGAGATTGTTAGCCACTGGGATGTGCTGCCCAGGGAGGTGGTGGAGTCCCCATCCCTGGAGGTGTTCCAGAGGGGATTGGATGTGGCACTTGGAGCCATGGTTTAGTCCTGAGGTCTGTGGTGCCAGGTCAGACTTGATGAGCTTTGAGGTCTCTTCCATCCTTGGTGATGCTGTGATACTGTGAATTCATAGTGTGGCTCAGGCTGGAAGGCACCTCACGGATCATCCACTCCAAGCTCCCTGCCATGGGCAGGCATGCCTCTCAACCAGACTTGGTTGCTCAAGGCCTCATCTGTCCTGGGCCTGAACACCCCCAGGGAGGAGGCAGCCACAGCTGCTCTGGGCAATCGAGTCCAGAATCTCAACACCCTCATACGGGAGGGCATCATCTTGAGATTCATCCTCAACCTTCTCTCCCTCAGCTTAAACCCAGTCCCCCTCATCCTGTCATTAGACTCCCTTATGAAAAGTCCCTCTCCAACATTCCTGTAGGCTTCTTTCAGGTGAATGGGATGGGATGGGATGGGATGGGATGGGATGGGATGGGATGGGATGGGATAAACCAGGTTGGAAGAGACCTTCAAGATCATCAAGTCCAACCCATCAACCAATCCAACACCACCTCATCAACTAACCCACGGCACCAAGCACCCTATCAAGTCTTCTCCTGAACACCTCCAGTGATGGTGACTCCACCACCTCCCTGGGCAGCACATCCCAATGGGCAATCACTCTCTCTGTGTAGAGCTTCTTCCTAACCTCCAGCCTAAACCTCCCCTGGCACAGCCTGAGACTGTGTCCTCTTATTCTGGTGCTGGCTGCCTGGGAGAAGAGACCAACCCCCACCTGGCTCCAACCTCCCTTCAGGGAGTTGCAGAGAGCAAGAAGGTCTCCCCTGAGCCTCCTCTTCTGCAGGCTAAGCAACCCCAGCTCCCTCAGCCTCTCCTCCCAGGGCTGTGCCCCAGACCCCTCCCCAGCTTTGTTGCCCTTCTCTGGACACCTTCCAGCAGCTCAACCTCTTTCTTGAGCTGAGGGGCCCAGAAGTGGGCCAGGCTGCCAAGCAGCACATCACAGTCGCCCCCTCGTTTCCAGAGGAGAGGAGTGAGGGCGGCGCAGGCACCGCTTTGCAGCTTTCCCCCTCCCGAGCCGCCGCCGCCGCCCGGCCCCCGCCGCCGCCGCCCGGCCGCCGCCGCCCGGCCCCCGCCGCCGCCGCCCGGCCCCCGCCGCCACCGCCCGGCCCCCGCCGCCGCCGCCCTCCCTTTCCCGCCTTTCCACACGCCCCGCCCCCCGCAGCGCGGCGCCGCGCGCCCGCCTGCCGCGCGCCTCCCTTGCCCCCGCGCCTGCGCAGGCGGCGGCCGGAAGTGGCGGCGCCGCCGGAAGTGGCGCCGGGGATCCATGGCGGCGCTGGGGCGAGCCGTGGTGAGTGGCGGCGGCCGGGGTCTTTTTCTTCCCCCATCCCGGCGCGGCGCGACCCCGAGGGAGCGAGCGGCGTGTGCGGCCAGGGCGCGCCCCCGGCGTTTGTGAAGCCGCGGGGTTGGGGCTGTGCCGCCTCCCCTGTCTCCCTCCTCCGGCAGTGGTCTCTGGTGCGGGAGCAGGTCGAGCTCCTCCAGAGCCTGTGGTTACGTAACAGTTATGCAAGGCTCAGTACCCCTCGTGGGGGCCTGGGAAGGAGTCCGCCTGGGGCTCGCCTTGTGGCGCTGGGCGCAGTCCGTGTGCCCTTCGGGGTGGGGAGAGCCGTCGGGAGATTCCGGCAGCTCCATTCTCCTGCGTCTGTGCAGTTCTGGTTTGGCTTTCTCTTGGCCTTCAGAGGCTTCGCAGCACAGCGATGCGTGTTGCATATGGCCTGGGAGAGGAAAGTGTGTGTCTGCGTGGGATTCAGTCACAGCAGAAGGCTTGGGGTGGCTGGGGACAGGCTTGCCAGGAGTGAAGACCTTCAGCGTGAGGGCAGTGCCCACCTACCAAAGCCATCCACCTGGCTCGCTGAACTGCTGTCTCGGGGTGTGGTTTTCTCAAGCATGGTGAGCCCTGTCCTTTCAGCCCTCAAGGTGAAAGCAGCAAGTGTCAACCTGCCTGACAGCAACTGAAATCAGTGACCTTAAGCTCCCTCCTCCCGTTCCTCCTCTTCCTCCGTGCTCTTCCCTGCTCTGTTGCCTATCTCTGCCTCCACCAGCATGCATTTTGTTTCCTGGCCTCTATACTTCAAGTGCTTGAGCAGCAGAACTGTGGCAACAGAAAAAGTTTACCTGCAGTTTTAGAGCATCCAAGGGGCAGTCACTGGCAAGGAGGGAGGGGGAAGCCAGGCAGGAGGGAGCAGGGAGGGTGGGAGAGAAGCAGTGAGTCATGCCTGGAGGTGTTTAAGGCTGTGAGCAACCTGCTGTAGTGTGAGGTGTCCCTGCCCATGGCAGGGGGGTTGACAGTAGCTGAACATGAGCCAGCAGTGTGCCCAGGTAGCCAAGAAGGCCAAGGGCATCCTGGCCTGCAGCAGGAGGAGTGTGGCCAGCAGGAGCAGGGAGCTCATCCTGCCCTGTGCTCAGCACTGCTCAGCCCACACCTGGAGTCCTGTGGCCAGCTCTGGGCTCCTCAGGTCAGGAAAGAGGTTGAGCTGCTGGAAGGTGTCCAGAGAAGGGCAACAAAGCTGGGGAGGGGTCTGGGGCACAGCCCTGGGAGGAGAGGCTGAGGGAGCTGGGGTTGCTTAGCCTGCAGAAGAGGAGGCTCAGGGGAGACCTTCTTGCTCTCTGCAACTCCCTGCAGGGAGGTTGGAGCCAGGTGGGGGTTGGTCTCTTGTGCCAGGCAGCCAGCACCAGAACAAGAGCCAGTGGATGGAAACTGCAGCACAGGAGTTTCAACTTCACCATGAGGAGGAACTTCTTGACTGTGAGGCTCCCAGAGCCCTGGAGCAGGCTGCCCAGAGAGGTTGTGGAGCCTCCTGCTCTGGAGCCTTCCCAGCCCTGTCTGGATGTGTTCCTGTGGGACCTGTGCTGGACTCTCTGCTCCTGCTCTGGCAGGGGCTTGGACTGGAAGCTCTCCAGAGGTCCCTTCCAACCCCCAATACCCTGTGAGCTGTGAGGTTTCTTGGGACCATAAATGCTTCTGAAATCCTAAAGCTCTCAGCAGTGCCTGAGGAAAGTAAGGCAGAGGTGCAGAAAAGCTGGGAGCTGGGTGAGGGCTTTGTAGACATCACTCAGTCAGGTGAATGCTTCTTGAGCCCTTGGATTTATCTGGATGTGGTGGTGGTGTAGTTTGATGCTGCAGGCAGCTCCTCACTCCCTTCTGGTCTGTTTCTGCCATCCAACTTGTGCAGCTGATTTTTGGCAAGTCAGGATTTGTCCTGCTGCTGAGCACAGTCTGGGAGCTTAACCTGGGGGGGGGTGGTGTGGAAATAACTGAAACTTGGGGAAGGAAAATGCTTGAACTGCTTCAAAGCATTTGGGTGCTTGTCTTCATGGCTGGTCTTCTCTGTTCCAGAGCTGCCAGGCTGGAGTAACTCAGTGGATAACAGCATGCAGTGGATTGTTGCAGGCAGCCACAGCCCAAGGCCAGTGTAGGAGGATGCTGTATGGTGTCTGCCAGGTAGGATATCAGAGTGTGTTCAAGTGTGTGAAAAATGGCACCAACTAGGAAGGAAAAGTCAGGGCTTGTAAAGAGAGAGGCTTCCAGAACACCCCAGCTGGAGCTCTGGGTCCAGTTCTGGAGCCTCTGTGCCAGGAAGGCTCTGGAGGTGCTGGAAGGTGTCCAGAGAAGGCCTTGGGGGTGCTGGGGGAGGAGAAGCTCCCCAGGAGCCAGCAGGGAGCACTTGCAGCCCAGAGAGCCAAGCAGAGCCTGGGCTGCAGCAAGAGAAGTGTGGCCAGCAGGGCCAGGGAGGGGATTCTGCCCCTCTGCTCCACTCTGCTGAGCACACAGCTGCAGCTCTGGGGCCAGCTCTGGAGCCTCTGTGCCAGGAAGGCTCTGGAGGGGCTGGAAGGTGTCCAGAGCAGGGCCAGGAGGAGGAGCAGAGGGCTGGAGCTGCTCTGGAGACAGCCTGAGAGAGTTGGGGTTGTGCAGGCTGGAGAGGAGAAGGCTCCCAGGAGAGCTTCTGGTGGCCTTGCAGGGGCTGCAGGGGGCTGCAAGCAAGCTGGGGAGGGACTTTGGAGGGTGTCAGGGAGGGAGAGGGGTCTGGGACACCTCTGAGGGGGGCAGGAATCAGGCCTGGGACAGGGAGCCAGCAATGGGCACTGGCAGCCCAGAAGGCCAAGGGCAGCTGAGCTGCTTCTGGGCTGCCAGTGCCCATTGGCAGAGGTGGAGGGAGAGGATCCTGCCCCTCTGCTCTGGGGTGTGAGGGAGGGACAGGACTGGGGGGCATGGAGCAGCACTAGAAGTGGGGAGCTGGAGCTTGGCTGTGAGGAAGAAGTTGCTGCCCAGGAGGGTGGTGAGAGCCTGGCCCAGGCTGCCCAGGGAGGTGGTGGAAGCCTCCTGCCTGGAGGTGTTTGCAGCCAGGCTGGAGGTGGCTGTGAGCAACCTGCTGTGGTGTGAGGTGTCCCTGCCCATGGCAGGGGCTTGGGGCTGGCTGAGCCTTGGGGTCCCTTCCAACCCTGACAGCTCTGTGAGCCTATGCTAAGGGTGACTGGGGGAGAGTGAAGCCTTCACCAGTCCCTGGTCATGCAATGTGTTCTTCTCTCATTTTCACCAGAGGCACAAGGCCAGCAAGTTCCAGCCATCCAACCCCTGTGGTGGGTTGATGGAAGCCAGTGGAGCCCTTGCACTGCCACACAGATCCTTCTACAGCACAAACAAGGTCAGAAGTGTGATGTGGTGACTGTGCTAGCAGTGACACAGGTCCAGGTCACAAAGCTCCTGTCAGAAGTGGCAGGAGGGGATTGGATTCTGTAGGAAATGTTTGGTAGAGTGGAACCAAGAGCCCCAAGAGCCTCAGAAGAGCTCTGCTCCTTTCCAGGAACTGAAGTCAGAAAAGGGAGGTGCAGCTCCAGTTGGGTTCTTCAGGCTGGAGGTTCCAGCCCTGGAAGGGACCCCAAGGATCACCTCCTGAGGGAGGTTGTAGCCAGGTGGGGGTTGGTCTCTTCTGCCAGGCACCCAGCACCAGAACAAGAGGACACAGTCTCAAGCTGTGCCAGGGGACGTTCAGGCTGGAGGTGAGGAGAAAATTCCTCCCAGCCAGAGAGATTGGCCCTGGGGATGTGCTGCCCAGGGAGGTGGTGGAGTCCCCATCCCTGGAGGTGTTCAAGAGGGGACTGGATAAGGCCCTTGGTGCCATGGGTTAGTTGTCAGGAGGGGTTAGGGATTAGGGATCAGGTTGGACTGGATGATCTCTGAGGTCTTTTCCAATCTCATTAATTCCATTCTATTCTAAGTCATTCCTGCACAGCTTGAGACTGTGGCCTCTTGTTCTGCTGCTGGGTGCCTGGGAGAAGAGCCCAACCCCCACCTGGCTCCAACCTCCCTGCAGGGAGTTGCAGAGAGCAAGAAGGTCTCCCCTGAGCCTCCTCTTCTGCAGGCTAAGCAACCCCAGCTCCCTCAGCCTCTCCTCCCAGGGCTGTGCCCCAGACCCCTCCCCAGCTTTGTTGCCCTTCTCTGGGCACCTTCAAGTCTCTCAATGTCCTTCTTAAACTGAGGAGCCCAGAACTGGGCACAGGACTCCAGGTGTGGGCTGAGCAGTGCTGAGCACAGGGCAGGATGAGCTCCCTGCTCCTGCTGGCTACACTGCTCCTGCTGCAGGCCTGATTGCCATTGCCTGGGCAGGTAGATTTCAGGAAGCTGCAGGGTGTGGGCCATGAGTGTTTGCTTTTGTGTCCTGTTACTATCTGCTGCTGGTCCCTGCTGAGGTGGTGTCCTGCTCAAGTGTTTCTCCTGGCCATGTGTGGCACTGCTGATGCTGCTGAGTTGCTTCCCTACTAAGAAAATGTTCAAGTCTTATAAGGAAGTGTTTAGGGTCAAAGCAACATTTACCAGTGAGAATTTGCTCTTTTGTTGATCAGGGATTCAATGTCTCACATTCCAGTGGCTCTCAGCTGCATTCCTTAAGCATCTGCAGAGATCCAGCTGCAGCAGGGTTTGGTTGGATGGGTTGAAAGGCTGCAGCACCTCCCCTGGGCACAGGCTGGGAGGGCTGGGGCTGTGCAGCCTGCAGAAGAGAAGGCTCCAGGGAGACCTCAGAGCAGCCTTGCAGTACCTGAAGGGCTCCAGGGGAGCTGGGGAGGGACTCTGGACAAGGGCTGGGAGTGAGGAACAATGGCTTTGAGCTGGGAGGGGAGAGACTGAGAGTGGAGATGGGGAAGAAATTGTTGAGAGTGAGGCTGGGGAGACTCTGGCACAGGCTGCCCAGGGAGGCTGTGGCTGCTTCCTGCCTGGAGGTGCTCAGGACCAGGCTGGATGAGGCCTTGAGCAGCCTGTGCTGGTGGGAGGGGTCCCTGCCCATGGCAGGGGGCTGGAGCTGGCTGAGCTTTGAGCTCCCTTCCAACCCAGCCCCTTCAAGTCATTTGCTGATGACAAAATGTTTCTGCTGCTTGCTTCACTCATTGGAAGTCATTTGCTGGAGTGCAGTTGCTGGTTGCTGCTGGTTGATTACTGCTGGCTGCTGCTGGAATGCTTAGAGACAGAGCAGCACAAAGATTTCTTGGCCCAGCTGTGTTGGAGGTTTAGTTAACCTGGCAGAGAACTTAGCTCCATGCTTGCAGGCCCTGCAGCTCATGAGGGACTAAAGGGAGAGCCTCCTCCCCCTCTGCCCTGGTGAAACCACAGCTGGAGTACTGCTCTGGGCTCCTCAGTTCAGGAGGGACAGGAACATGCTGGAGAGTGTCCAACAGAGGCTGTGAGGATGAAGGGACTGGAACAGCTGATGGGGATCTGATAGATGTTCCAGAGGGGATTGGATGTGGCACTTGGTGCCATGGTCTAGTCATGAGGTCTGTGGTGCCAGGTTGGACCTGATGATCCTTGGGGTCTCTTCCAACCTTAGTTATACTGTGAGACTGTGGAAAGGCTGAGAGCCCTGGGGCTGGTTAGTCTGGGGAAGAGAAGGCTGAAAGAGATCTGATCAGTGGTTCCAAACAGCTGCAGGGTGGTGCCAAGCAGCAGGGGCCAGGCTCTGCTCAGTGCTCTCCTGGGACAGGACAAGGAGCAGGGGACACAAACTGCAACCCAGGAGGTTCCACCTCAGCATGAGAGAAACTTCTCTGGTGTGAGGCTGCTGGAGGCCTGGAGCAGGCTGCATCACCCTGGGCAGGTCACACAGGAATGCAGCCTGATGGGGCTGGGAAGGCTCCAGAGCAGGAGGCTCCACAACCTCTCTGGGCAGCCTGCTCCAGGGCTCTGGGACCCTCCCAGTTAAGTTCTTCCTGATGTTGAGCTGGAACCTCCTGTGCTGCAGTTTCCATCCACTGCCCCTTGTCCTATCCCAGGGCACAGTGAGCAGAGGCTGTCCCTGTCCCTCCCTCCTGACCCCCAGCCCTCAGCTATTGATAGCCATTGATCAGATCCCTCTCAGCCTTCTCCTCTCCAGACTGAACAGCCCCAAGGACTCTCAGCCTCTCCTCCCCAGGCAGTGCTGCAGTCCCTTCAGCATCCTTGCAGCCCTCCCTTGGCCTCTCTGCAGCAGATCCCTGTCCCTCCTGACCTGGGGAGCCCAGAGCTGGATGCAGTATTCTAGGTGGGGTCTCCCCAGAGATATAGAGGAGGAGGAGGAGGAGAAAGAGCTCCTTAGGAACCATGAGGTTAATTTGCTCTCTGTCTGTAATTTGTTTGCTCATTTCATCCTCAAAAGAGTTCCTCCCAAGGAAGGACACAGAGCTGGAGAGAAGATGGGCATGCAGAGTGGGAGCCATAGCTTGGAAAGCTCAGTTGTGTCCAGAGTGTTGGAGTCTGAGCTTCCAGTGAGAGGCTTTTATCCAAGCAGTTGTGCAGTTTGCATCCAGAAACAAAAGGATGGCACAGAGGAGATCTTGCAGGGAAGGCCTAAGAGAAGAGGAGGAGCAGAGGGCTGGAGCTGCTCTGCTCTGCAGACAGCCTGAGAGAATTGGGGTTGTGCAGGCTGGAGAGGAGAAGGCTCCCAGGAGACCTTCTGGTGGCCTGCCAGGAGCTGCAGGGGGCTGCAAGCAAGCTGGGGAGGGACTTTGGAGGGTGTGAGGGAGGGATAGGGGTCTGGGACACCTCTGAGGGGGGCAGGAATCAGGCCTGGGACAGGGAGCCAGCAATGGGCACTGGCAGCCCAGAAGGCCAAGGGCAGCTGAGCTGCTTCTGGGCTGCCAGTGCCCATTGGCAGAGGTGGAGGGAGAGGATCCTGCCCCTCTGCTCTGGGGTGTGAGGGAGGGACAGGACTGGGGGGCATGGAGCAGCACTAGAAGTGGGGAGCTGGAGCTTGGCTGTGAGGAAGAAGTTGTTGGCCAGGAGGGTGGTGAGAGCCTGGCACAGGCTGCCCAGGGAGGTGGTGGAAGCCTCCTGCCTGGAGGTGTTTGCAGCCAGGCTGGAGGTGGCTGTGAGCAACCTGCTGTGGTGTGAGGTGTCCCTGCCCATGGCAGGGGCTTGGGGCTGGCTGAGCCTTGGGGTCCCTTCCAGCCCTGACAAAGACTCTGTGTGCAATAGGAGTGCTCAGATGATTCCTCTGCAGGAATCTCAAGCTCTGCAGGAGCTTGAGAGGATCCCTGCCCTCAAGCCCCCTTCAGACAGGAGCTAAAGGAGGCTCAGCCTCATGCTGGGAGCTCTGTAGAAGGGAGTTCTGTGATTCTGTGACTGTATTGTCCTTTTGCTACAAACAAAGCTCCTGAAGTGCTCTGCTGGGTGCTGTAGCTTCTGTGCTGGGAGTGCTTTGGCCCTGACTTGCTGAGGGTGACAGATGTGGCATTTCCATTTCACAGCCTCTCTCTGCAAAGGATTCCTTGCAGCCCTCAGAGGAGAAAGTGAGTGCTTTCACCAGGATCATTGAAGCCCTGGGATTCACAGGACCCCTGAAGTACAGCAGATGGGTAAAGCCTTCATTTCACCTTGCTCTTGGGGCTGTTTCATGCTTTCAGAGTTCTGAAGATGCAAATCAAAGGCCTCCTCCTGTTGTCCTTGTGATGGACAGGGTGCTCAGTGGAGCTCTTCTGTTACCCACCCAGCTTCCTGCCTTGGGATGGCAGGAATCATCCTCCAGCTGCAGCCTCCCTTGCTCTGTGCATGGCCAGCCTTGGCATGAGGAGGAGCAATGTGCTTGGTTTGTGGAGCCTTAAGCCTGCTTGAATGTCTTCAGGTGTGAGACCCCCACCTCAGATCCTGCCTCCAGCTCTGCTCTCCCTAGCAGAGGAAGGGCTCAGAGCTGCTGGAGTGAGTCTTGATGTGCTTGGTGTCTTCTCAGAGCCTCTTGTTGGATTGTGATGGGAATGTGCAGCACAAGCCAGGCATGAGAGCAGCTCTGCAGAAAGAGGCTTGGGTGTGTTGATGGAGGAGAAGCTCACCAGAGGCTGGCAGTGCCCTCCTGCAGCCCAGCAGGCAGCTGTGTGCTGGGCTGCATCCAGGAGCGTGAGCAGCAGGGCAAGAGAGGGGATTCTGCCCCAGCCTCTGTTGTGCTGAGACCCCACCTCAAATCCCGCTTCCAGTTCTGCTGTCCCCAGCATAAAGACACAGAGCTGCTGGAGAGAGGCCAGAGGAGGCCACAAAGGTGACCCAAGGGCTGGAGCAGCTCTGCTGTGAGGACAGGCTGAGGGAGCTGGGGGTATGCAGCTTGGAGAAGACTCCAGTGGGACTTAGAGCTGCTTTCCAGTACCTGAAAGGATCCTCCAGGAAGGCTGCAGAGGGACTTTTCATGAGGCTGTCTAGAGACAGGCCAAGGGAGAGTGGTTTGAAGCTGAGGGAGAGCAGGGTGAGACTGGATCTTAGGAGGAAGTTCTTCAGCAGGAGGCTGCTGAGACTCTGGCACAGGCTGCCCAGGGAGGCTGTGGCTGCTTCCTCCCTGGAGGGGTTCAAGGCCAAGGTGGATGAGGCCTTGGCAGCCAAGTCTGGCTGAGAGGTGTTCCTGCCCATGGCAGGGGTTGGAGCAGAGGAGCTCAGAGGTCCTTCCCAGCCAGAGCCCTTCTGTGAGTCTGCACACTGATGGCCCAGGAGCACAGCAGCAGCCTTGCTGAGTCTCACACCCACACAGGCAGCTTCTGCTCTTTCATGACAGCAACTGCAGCTGGCCAGAAAGGGTTTAACTACAGGCAGAGCTCTTTGTGCTGCCTCTCCTGTGCTCCTCCAGCAGCTGCCTTTAGCAGGACTCCCTGCATGCAGCCAGGCTTTTCTTTTGGAGTCTCTGTTGATGGAGTTCTTGTCTCTAATGTGCCCAGCTGCTCATCCTGCCTGACCAACCTGAGCTCCTTCCATGCCCAGGGCACTGCCTGGTGGCTGTGGGGCAGGCTGTGGATGTGCTCTGCCTGCACCTCAGCAAGGCCTTTGCCACCATCCCCCACAGCAAGCTCCTGGCCAAGCTGTCAGCCCCTGGCTGGGACAGCAGCTCTCTGAGCTGGGTTAGGAACTGGCTGGAGGCTGAGCCCAGAGAGTGGTGGTGAATGGTGCCACAGCCAGCTGGCAGCCAGGCCCCAGTGCTGTGCCCCAGGGATCAGTGCTGGGCCCCATGCTCTGTAACAGCTTCATTGATGATCTGGATGAGGACATTGAGTCAGTCAGCAGCAAGTTTGCAGCTGACAGCAAGCTGGGGGCAGGAGTTGGTCAGTGAGAGGGCAGAAGGGCTCTGCAGAGGGACCTTGCCAGGCTGCACAGATGGGCAGGGGCTAAATGAGAGCAGGTCTGTGGGAGGCTCCCCACTGCTGCAGGAGGAAGGGGAAATGGAATCATTTCTGTGCTCTCAACTAGGACACAGTATGGAGGCAGCTCAGAGGAGGAGGGGCTGAGCCTGGCTGTGCAGGAATGGGAACCTTTAAGATGCTTTGAATATCTGCAGGGTGGGCTGGAGTGGAGCTGCTCTGAGGCAGATGGGAAGGGAAGCTCTTGCTGGTTGCTGCTGCTCAGGAAATAAATAGAGGGCTGGGTGCTGAGGTATTCTGCTTGTAGTCATAGAATCATAGAATCAGTCAGGGCTGGAAGGGAGCTCAAGGCTCAGCCAGCCCCAAGCCCCTGCCATGGGCAGGGACACCTCACACCACAGCAGGTTGCTCACAGCCACCTCCAGCCTGGCTGCAAACACCTCCAGGCAGGAGGCTTCCACCACCTCCCTGGGCAGCCTGTGCCAGGCTCTCACCACCCTCCTGGCCAACAACTTCTTCCTCACAGCCAAGCTCCAGCTCCCCACTTCTAGTGCTGCTCCATCCCCCCCAGTCCTGTCCCTCCCTCACACCCCAGAGCAGAGGGGCAGGATCCTCTCCCTCCACCTCTGCCAGTGCCCATTGCTGGCTCCCTGTCCCAGGCCTGATTCCTGCCCCCCTCAGAGGTGTCCCAGAACCCTATCCCTCCCTGACACCCTCCAAAGTCCCTCCCCAGGCTTCTTGGAGCCCCCTGCAGCTCCTGGAAGGCCACAATGAGGTCACCTGGGAGCCTTCTCTTCTCCAGACTGAACAGCCCCAACTCCTTCAGTCTGTCCTCACAGCAGAGCAGCTGCAGCCCTCTGCTCATCCTCCTGGCCCTGCTCTGGACACCTTCCAGCCCCTCCAGATCCCTCTTGTCATAGGGGCTCCAGAGCTGGAGGCAGTGCTCCAGGTGGGGTCTCCCCAGAGCTGAGCAGAGGGGCAGAATCCCCTCCCTGGCCCTGCTGGCCACACTTCTCTTGCTGCAGCCCAGGCTCTGCTTGGCTCTCTGGGCTGCAAGTGCTCCCTGCTGGCTGCTGCTGAGCTTCTCCTCCCCCAGCACCCCCAAGGCCTTTGCTCCAGGGCTGCTCTCCAGCCAGTCCCTGCCCAGCCTGTAGCAGTGCCTGGGATTGCCTCACAGACTGTGGCAACAAAACATCTCTCTTGTTCCTCACCTACCCTCCCAGGGCAGCCTGTTCCAGTCCCTGACCACTCTGGCAGTGATGACATTTTCCCCCTCTCCAGCCTAGCCCCTCCTGGCCCAATTTCAGGCCATTCCCTTTCCTTCTATCAGCTGAGGCTGGGGAGAAGAGGGCAAGTCCCAGCTCACTGCAGCCTCCTGCCAGGGAGCTGTGGAGGAGGAGGTCTTTCCCAGCCCTTGCTCTCTTGCTGGGTGCTTTACCTGCTCTCTTCTCTTTCCCTGCAGAAGATCAGGGTGGCAGCTCTGAGGATGTACACCTGCTGTGTGGAGAAAACTGACTATGAGGAGTTTTTTAACAGTAAGTAGTTGGCCTTGCTGCTGCTCTTGGAAGCCCTGCCCTGGGGAGGGAATGCCTGATGAGGATCCCTGAGGCGTGCTTCTGCCAGTGGATGTGAGAGCAGGGAAGACTTGGCAGGCCCCAGCAGAGCATGGGCAAGAGGAAGCTGCCTGCAGTGCAGCTCTGCCTGAGGAGGCAAGGATTGAGGAGCAGGCTCTGCAGCCTGGGCTTGCTGCAGTTTTCCCACTGCCATGGAGAGCAGGAAAGGTCAAAGAGGTAAACCCCAGAGCATGCTGGGCTCTGCAGGGTAAAGCTGTGGGATGAGCTAAGAATGCAGAGATGTCTGCTGTGCCTCAGCTCCCTCCACTGCCCCTTGGGGCAGCCCCCAGCAGAGCCTGGCTCCAGCCTCTGGGCATCACCCTGCACAGCTTTAGCCCCAGCCATGAGCTCACCCTCAGGCTCCTCCTCTCCAGGCTCCAGAGCCCTCAGCTCCCTCAGGCTCTCCTCCTGAGGAAGATCTTCCACTGCCTGCAGCATCTCTGTGGCTCTGTGCTGGACTCTCTCCAGCAGTTCCCTGAGGTCCTTCCTGAGCTGAGAGCCCAGAGCTGGACACAAGATTCCAGCTGTGGCCTCAGCAGGGCAGAGCAGAGGGGAGCTGAGCTGGGAGAGGGTGCAGTGTAACTGGGCTGCAGGTGTGAGAACCTTCCCTGTTCCCTGGTGCACAACTTCTGTGCTGTGAAACAGGGCCAGGGACATCTCAGGGGCCTGCCTGGCTCTCTGCCTCCTGCCTGGAGCAGGTTTGGCTACAACTTAAACAGACTTTCTAGGCTTTACTGACCATGGCAACATCCTGCCTGGTGGCTGTGGGGCAGGCTGTGGATGTGCTCTGCCTGCACCTCAGCAAGGCCTTTGCCACCATCCCCCACAGCCAACTCCTGGCCAAGCTGTCAGCCCCTGGCTGGGACAGCAGCTCTCTGAGCTGGGTTAGGAACTGGCTGGAGGCTGAGCCCAGAGAGTGGTGGTGAATGGTGCCACAGCCAGCTGGCAGCCAGGCCCCAGTGCTGTGCCCCAGGGATCAGTGCTGGGCCCCATGCTCTGTAACAGCTTCATTGATGATCTGGATGAGGGCATTGAGTCAGTCAGCAGCAAGTTTGCAGCTGACAGCAAGCTGGGGGCAGGAGTTGGTCAGTGAGAGGGCAGAAGGGCTCTGCAGAGGGACCTGGACAGGCTGGGCAGATGGGCAGAGCCCAACAGGATGGCATTCAACAAGTCCAAGTGCCAGGGGCTGCACTTTGGCCACAGCAACCCCAGGCAGAGCTACAGGCGGGGGGCAGAGTGGCTGAGAGCAGCCAGGCAGAGAGGGACCTGGGGGTGCTGATTGACAGCTGCCTGAACATGAGCCTGCAGTGTGCCCAGGGGGCCAAGAAGGCCAATGGCATCCTGGCCTGGAGCAGGAAGAGTGTGTGCCCAGAGAAGGGCAACAAAGCTGGGGAGGGGTCTGGGGCACAGCCCTGGGAGGAGAGGCTGAGGGAGCTGGGGTTGCTTAGCCTGCAGAAGAGGAGGCTCAGGGGAGACCTTCTTGCTCTCTGCAACTCCCTGCAGGGAGGTTGGAGCCAGGAGGGGGTTGGGCTCTTGTGCCAGGCAGCCAGCAGCAGAACAAGAGGACACAGTCTCAAGCTGTGCCAGGGGAGGTTCAGGCTGGAGGTGAGGAGAAAGTTCTTCCCAGAGAGAGTTGTTAGCCATTGGAATGTGCTGCCCAGGGAGGTGGTGGAGTCCTCATCCCTGGAGGTGTTCAGGAGGGGACTGGATGTGGCACTTGGTGCCATGGTCTAGTCCTGAGCTCTGTGGTGCCAGGTTGGACTTGGTGATCTTTGAGGTCTCTTCCAGCCTTGGTGATTCTGTGATGCTATCTCAGGGCCTGCCTGGCTCTCTCCCTCATGGCTGGGGCAGGTTGGCTACACCTTAAAGAGACTTTCTAGGCTTTCCTGACCATGACAGCATTAGAGCAGAACACAGCTCCTGCTGAGCTTCTCCTCCCCCAGCACCCCCAAGGCCTTTCCTGCAGGGCTGCTCTCCAGCCAGTCCCTGCCCAGCCTGTAGCAGTGCCTGGGATTGCCCTGCCCCAGCTGCAGGACCTTGCTGCTGCTGCTAGATGTTTTCCAGTGGTTTTCAGAAGGTTTCCCAAAAACTGTGATGTGGTTTGAACAGTTGCAGGAGTGAGAGAGAAATCTGAGAGCAGTAGGGTTCACCATTTAGTGATCCAAAAGCCAGAAGCTGTGCTGCCCACAGCTGTGGGCCAGCTCAGGGTAGCTCAGGGAAGTTATCCTCTGTGGCCCCCATTTGCCTCTGTAACAAAGATGTGGAAGTAGAATGGAATAGAATGGAGTTGGGTTGAGTAGAATTGAATTGGATTGAATTGACCAGGTTGGAAAATACCTTTGACACCTTCCAACCTCTCCCCCAGCACCATCTGATCAGCTCAACCATGGCACCAAGGGCCTCATCCAGGCTCTTCCTAAACACCTCCAGGGATGGGGACTCCACCACCTCCCTGGGCAGCACAGCCCCAGGGCCAATCTCTCTGGCTGGGAAGAATTTCTTCCTCACCTCCAGCCTGAGCTTCCCCTGGCACAGCTTGAGAATGTGTCCTCTTGTTCTGGGGCTGGGTGCCTGACACAAGAGCCCAACCCCCTCCTGGCTCCAGCCTCCTTGCGGGGAGTTGCAGAGAGCAAGAAGGTCTCCCCTGAGCCTCCTCTTCTGCAGGCTAAGCAACCCCAGCTCCCTCAGCCTCTCCTCCCAGGGCTGTGCCCCAGACCCCTCCCCAGCCTCCTTGCCCTTATGTTGCCCTTGATTAAAAGGGAAAGGAATGTCAGGGCATGCTCTTGGATAAGTCACTGGCACAGATCTTCAAGTACAATGCTGAGTAAAATTACCTAAAGAGGAGATCCCCAGAGCTGCCTTCACTTCTGGCACATCACAAACAGCAGAGACCTTTCCTTCAGGTTTCAAGGTGGGGAGAGCCTGGCACAGGCTGCCCAGGGAGGTGGTGGAAGCCTCCTGCCTGGAGGTGTTTGCAGCCAGGCTGGAGGTGGCTGTGAGCAACCTGCTGTGGTGTGAGGTGTCCCTGCCCATGGCAGGGGGTTGGGGCTGGCTGAACCTTGAGGTCAGCTCTGGGAGGCTATGAGTCACCATTGTCTCCCCATTGCTCCTCAGGTGGAGCAGGTGTGAGCCATGCTTGGCTGGAATGCTCTTGAAGCATAGACCTGGGGCTGGAGGCAGGAACCTCTGCAATGAAGACTCCAGCTGAGAATCCATGGAAGCAGTGGGCAAAGGGAAAGGGCTGAATTCCTCTTCCTCTGGCTGTGTTCTGCACTGGACATTTGGTGTGTTTTGGAGCAGAGGAGGCTGAGGGAGACCTCAGTGCTCTCTGCAGCTCCCTGGGAGGAGGCTGCAGGGAGCTGGGGGTTGTCTCTTCTGCCTAGTTTCAGGTGATAGAAGCAGAGGGAATGGCCTGGAGCTGTGGCAGGGGAGGCTGAGGTTGGAGGTGGTGAAAAATGTCTTCACTGGCAGAGTAGTCAGGGCCTGGCAGAGGCTGCCCAGGGAGGTGGTGGAGTCCCCATGGCTGGAGGGGTTCCAGGAGTGTGTGGCCATGGCACTGGGGCCAGGGTTTGGTGGCCCTGCTGGGGCTGAGTTGGTGCTGGACTCTGGGATCTTGGAAAGCTTTTTCAGCTGAAACAGTTGTGGGATTCTCTTAGTGCAGCATGTCCTCTGGTGAACTGCTGAGGTCACTGCCAGCAAGCAGCCCAGGTTGTTACTGCCTGTCTGTTGTGCTGAGGCAGTGGCTCAGGGGACAGGGGAGGCTGTGGACTGCAGCTGTGGCATTAGGCAGCTGGTGAGGAGGGCAGGGTTAAGGGAGGGGGAAGTGGCATGAAGCAGTCTTCAGCTCTCACTTCAATTCACCATGTCCCATCAAGCAAGGCCAGTCAGGAGCTGGGGGCTGGGGGGGGTTCTGTTCTGAACTGCTCCTTTTGCATCACTTCAGGCAGGGCTGCAGCTCATTCCCTGGGCTGTAGGAGCAGGAAGGAAATCAGCAAATGTGCAGATGACAGCAAGCTGGGGACAGGAGTTGGTCAATGAGAGGGCAGAAGGGCTCTGCAGAGGGACCTTGCCAGGCTGGGCAGATGGGCAGAGCCCAACAGGATGGCATTCAACAAGTCCAAGTGCCAGGGGCTGCACTTTGGCCACAGCAACCCCAGGCAGAGCTACAGGCTGGGGGCAGAGAGGCTGAGAGCAGCCAGGCAGAGAGGGACCTGGGGGTGCTGATTGACAGCTGCCTGAACATGAGCCAGCAGTGTGCCCAGGGGGCCAAGAAGGCCAAGGGCATCCTGGCCTGCATCAGGAAGAGTGTGGCCAGCAGGAGCAGGGAGCTCATCCTGCCCTGTGCTCAGCACTGCTCAGCCCACACCTGGAGTCCTGTGGCCAGCTCTGGGCTCCTCAGGTCAGGAAAGAGGTTGAGCTGCTGGAAGGTGTCCAGAGAAGGGCAACAAAGCTGGGGAGGGGTCTGGGGCACAGCCCTGGGAGGAGAGGCTGAGGGAGCTGGGGTTGCTTAGCCTGCAGAAGAGGAGGCTCAGGGGAGACCTTCTTGCTCTCTGCAACTCCCTGCAGGGAGGTTGGAGCCAGGTGGGGGTTGGGCTCTTGTGCCAGGCACCCAGCATCAGAACAAGAGGACACAGTCTCAAGCTGTGCCAGGGGAGGTTTAGGCTGGAGGTGAGGAGAAAGTTCTTCCCAGAGAGAGTTGTTAGCCACTGGGATGTGCTGCCCAGGGAGGTGGTGGAGTCCCCATCCCTGGAGGTGTTCCAGAGGGGACTGGATGTGGCACTTGGTGCCAGGGGTTAGTCCTGAGCTCTGTGGTGCCAGCTTGGACTGGATGATCTCTGAGGTCTCTTCCAGCCTTGGTGATGCTGTGTTACTCTGAGCCCTTTCTCTTGGTGCTGCAGCAGCTGCAGGTGTGCCTGAGGCTGTGCTGATGTGGGTGCTGCACACCCAGCTGAGGAGCTGCACTGCTTAGGAGCCCCAGGGGTAGTAATGGTGCTGAGTGGGACCCAGCTGAGCTCTGCCTGAGCCAGAGCTGACTCTAGCAGACCTTATGGTGTCTTTATGCTTTGCTGCCCCCAGCACTTCTGGCTCCAGTTGCATGGTGCTGAGATCTCCAGGTGACCTGCATGGCCTCAGCTCTGGTCCCTGGAGAGCTTATTAGCTCTCTCTCTGCTGGTTGTGAGAGTTGTAAACCCTCCTGGGCTGGCTTTGGAAACCATACAGCCCTGCAGGTGTGCAACCATTTGTGGGCTCATTAACCCTGTGTGATCAGAGCCAGCTCTTCACAGAGCCTTCCTCAGGGCTCCTGGGCCCTGGGTGGCAGTGCTGCTGTGGGGGCAATGCCAGCTGCAGTGTCAGCTGCCCCCGTGGGGGTTTGGCAGGGATGCTCTGCCATGGCTGCCATGGAGGGGCAGTTCTGGGGGGCTGGGGGCTGGGCCATGGTAGCATTTCCTGCCTGGGGGCTGGCTGGCTCAGTGCTTTCTGCTGCCACCCAGGGCAGGCTCTGAGCTGGGCTGAGCCCAGGCAGCTGAGAGCAGCAGCCCCAACAGAGGGAGCCTGGAGGTGCAAGCTGGGAGGCCGCTGCAGCACACAGAGAGGATTCAGTGGAGGCTCCCCAGTGTGACACTGCAGTTAGTTTGATGCTATCAGCCATTCTGCTGTCTGTTTTGTGGTTCTCCATGGGTAAAGCTTTGGGAAGTTCAGGCCCTACATCCCCTTGGTGAAGGGCAACCAAGCTGGGGAAGGGTCTGGAGAAGAGGGCTGGGGAGCAGCAGCTGAGGGAGCTGGGGGGGTTTGGTGTGGAAGCTGAGGGGAGGCCTCATTGCTCTCTACAACTGAGTGAGGTGGGAATTGGTCTTTTCTCCCTGGTCTCAGGTGATAGAAGGAGAGGAAAAGGCCTGAAACTATGCCAGGGGAGGGTTAGGTTGGAGAGGAGGAACAATTTCTTTGCTGCAGGAGTGGTCAGGGACTGGCAGAGGCTGCCTAGGGAGGTGGTGGAGTCCCCATCCTTGGAGGGGTTCCAGAAGCCTGTGGCCATGGCACTTGGGGCCAGGGTTTGGTGGCCCTGGTGGGGTTGGGTTGATGTTGGACTGGGGGATCTCAGAGGGCTTTGCCAAGCCAAACAGTTCTGTGCTGCTAAGGGCCTCAAAATACAGCTGAACCTGCAGCTGCTTTTCTGTGCACAGTCACTGAGGCAGTGCTCAGGGCACTAAGATCAGTCCATAAGCATGGAATAAAGCATCCACTGATAGCTTCCTCTTCCTGGCTGGGCTTGGAGTCCTCCTGAAGCTGGAACCCACATTTTTAGCTCTCCACTTTGGTATAGAATAGAGTAGAATAGAATAGACCAGGTTGGAAAAGACCTTCAAGATCATCCAGTCCAACCTATCATCCAACACCACCTCATCAACTAACCCATGGCACCAAGCACCCTATCAAGTCTCCTCCTGAACACCTCCAGGGATGGTGACTCCACCACCTCCCTGGGCAGCACATCCCAAAGGGCAATCACTCTCTCTGTGTAGAACTTCCTCCTAACCTCCAGCCTGAACCTCCCCAGGCACAGCCTGAGACTGTGTCCTCTTGTTCTGGTGCTGGGTGCCTGGCACAAGAGCCCAACCCCCAGCTGGCTCCAACCTCCCTGCAGGGAGTTGCAGAGAGCAAGAAGGTCTCCCCTGAGCCTCCTCTTCTGCAGGCTCCAACCCCAGCTCCCTCAGCCTCTCCTCCCAGGGCTGTGCCCCAGACCCCTCCCCAGCTTTGTTGCCCTTCTCTGGACACCTTCCAGCAGCTCAACCTCTTTCCTGACCTGAGGAGCCCAGAACTGGCCACAGGACTCCAGGTGTGGGCTGAGCAGTACTGAGCACAGGGCAGGATGAGCTCCCTGCTCCTGCTGGCCACACTGTTCTGATGCAGGCCAGGATGCCCTTGGCCTTCTTGGCCCCTGGGCACACTGCAGGCTCCTGTTCAGCTGCTGTCACCCAGTACCCCCAGGTCCCTCTCAGCCACTCTGCCCCCAGCCTGTAGCTCTGCCTGGGGTTGCTGTGGCCAATGTGCAGCCCCTGGCACTTGGATGTGTTCAATCTCCTGCCCTTGGCCTCTGCCCATCTGCCCAGCCTGTCCAGGTCCCTCTGCAGAGCCTCTCTACCCTCCAGCAGCTCAACTCCTGCCCCCAGCTTGCTGTCACCTGCAAATTCACTGCTGACTGACTCAATGTCCTCATCCAGATCATCACTGAAGCTGTTACAGAGCATGGGGCCCAGCACTGCTCCCTGGGGCACACCACTGGGGCTCCTTCTCCCCCTTGTCAATATCCTCTGAGTGAGTTCCAAAGCCATGAGACCTCCCAGCATCTCCAGCACCCTGGGGCTGCCTGCTCTCAGGCTGAGGTGTGACAGTACATGGTCAGTGGCTCTGATCTGTGCCCTGCTTAGGGACAGAGGGTGACCAGCTGAACTGTGTTTGGATGCTGGGGCTGTGCATGTCTGTTAGGCACAACCCATGGTCCAGGTGGCATTAATGCTGAGCTGTGGTTTTGTGTTTGTGTGTTTGTTTTGCCCTCCCACCCTAGGGTGCCACATGCCTGATACTTTGAATTCATGGTTTCTAGTAGCCCAGCTTCATGTCTGGTAAGTGGAAAGTCAACTTGTAATGTCACTGCTTGCAGCAGCTAGAGCTGTGTGGAGCTGAATGTGAGCAAGGCTGGGATCCAGGGGTGTGGAGAGGAGTGGGGTAGGTTCCATGTGATGATTCCCACAGCAAATGGCCCAGAAGGCCACTCACAGCCTGGGCTGCCTCCAAAGCAGCCTTGCCAGCAGAGCCAGGGAGGTGATTCTGCCACTTTGCTGTGGGGAGACCTCATCTGGAGCACTGCATCCAGCTCTGAAGCCCTCAACACAGGAAGGACATGGACCCTGCTGGAGAGGCTCCAGAGGAGGCCATGAAAATGCTCAGGGGGT
This sequence comes from Dryobates pubescens, assembly GCF_014839835.1. NCBI lineage: Eukaryota > Metazoa > Chordata > Aves > Piciformes > Picidae > Dryobates > Dryobates pubescens. The sequence goes on from NC_071637.1 coordinate 1,037,183, forward strand.
TGGAGCAGCTCTGCTGTGAGCACAGGCTGAGGGAGCTGGGGGTGTTCAGCCTGGAGAGGAAGAGGCTCTGGGGAGACCTAATAGTAGCCTTCAGGTACCTGAAGGGGCTACATGAAGGATGGAGAGAGACTGCTTGCAAAGGCCTGCAGGGACAGCCCCAGGGGCAATGGCTTCAGAGCAGAGCAGAGCAGATTGAGCTTGGATGTGAGGAACAAGTTCTGCCCCAGGAGGCTGCTGGAACACTGCAGCAGGCTGCCCAGGGAGGTGGTTGAGGCTCCATGCCTGGAGCTATTCCAGGGGAGGCTGGGGAGGGCTCTGGGCAGTGGAGGATGTCCCTGCTGACTGAATCACAGAATCACCAAGGTTGGAAGAGACCTCAAAGCTCATCAAGTCCAACCTGGTACCACAGACCTCAGGACTAAACCATGGCACCAAGTGCCACATCCAATCCCCTCTTGAACACCTCCAGGGATGGGGACTCCACCACCTCCCTGGGCAGCACATTCCAATGGCTAACAACTCTCTCTGGGAAGAACTTTCTCCTCACCTCCAGCCTGAACCTCCCCTGGAACAGCTTGAGACTGTGTCCTCTTGTTCTGGTGCTGGCTGCCTGGCACAAGAGACCAACCCCCACCTGGCTCCAACCTCCCTGCAAGGAGTTGCAGAGAGCAAGAAGGTCTCCCCTGAGCCTCCTCTTCTGCAGGCTAAGCAACCCCAGCTCCCTCAGCCTCTCCTCCCAGGGCTGTGCCCCAGACCCCTCCCCAGCTTTGTTGCCCTTCTCTGGACACCTTCAAGTCTCTCAATGTCCTTTTTAAACTGAGGAGCCCAGAACTGGGCACAGGACTCCAGGTGTGGGCTGAGCAGTGCTGAGCACAGGGCAGGATGAGCTCCCTGCTCCTGCTGGCCACACTGCTGAGAGGGTTGGACTGGATGACCTTCAGAGGTCTCTTCCAGCCCAGCCCATTCCATGATTCTTTGAATTGTCAGGGCTGGAAGGGAGCTCAAGGCTCAGCCAGCCCCAACCCCCTGCCATGGGCAGGGACACCTCACACCACAGCAGGTTGCTCACAGCCACCTCCAGCCTGGCTGCAAACACCTCCAGGCAGGAGGCTTCCACCACCTCCCTGGGCAGCCTGTGCCAGGCTCTCACCACCCTCCTGGTGGCAGCTTTCTACAGAAGAGCAAGCAGTGCCCTGCAGAAGCTGCCCTCTTCAGCAGCTCAGAGTTCCTCAGGCTTGGCCTGAGCTTTGCCAGGAGCTTTCTGAAAGCTTTGCTCAGCCTGTGTGGAAAAAACCCAAACTCCTCCTGGAGTGTTTTTAGGAAAGCTTTCAGCCCTTGAAATGATGTAAAAGGCTTTGAGCCTGGGAGGAGCTGTGGTGGGGGAAGCTGCTGCTCCTCAGGAGCAGTCACCAGAGTCTGCCCATGCCATTTCTTCTTGCAGCTCTCCCTTTGCTTTGCAGCACTGCAAATATTTGAGGCCTTCCACATGAAGGCAGCTTGGGGGTTCTTGGGGTGTTTTTTATTCACCTGTGAAAACAGGAGCCAAAGCCCTCAGGTTTTCATCCAGCATTCCATCCTTGGAAAGGTCAGAGGGATGCCCAAGGCACTGCAGTGCTTTTGCACTGCCAGACCATTCAGCAAGCTGAAGGCCACAGCCTTAATTCAGCTGAAAGAAAGGTTGTACTAAAATAGCTGCACTTCAGCACAGGCCTCTGGAGTCCTTGCCTCCTTTCCCCCCCTCCCTTCCAGCCTTCTTTCTCCTCAACATAGTGAAAAGTGGAGCAGCTCATTCCACTGAAGGAGGAAGCAATCTGCAGCCCCCTGAAATGGTAATCACTTAACAGAGTCATAGAAGCACAGAATCAACCAGGGTGGAAAAGACCTCAGAGATCAGCAAGTCCAAGCTGTCACCCAGCACCTCCTGACAGCTACACCATGGCTCCAAGTGCCACATCCAGTCCCCTCTTGAACACCTCCAGGGCTGGGGACTCCACCACCTCCCTGGGCAGCACATTCCAGTGGCTAACAACTCTCTCTATGAAGAACTTTCTCCTCACCTCCAGCTTAAACCTCCCCTGGCACAGCTTGAGACTGTGTCCTCTTGTTCTGCTGGGTGCCTGGGAGAAGAGCCCAACCCCCACCTGGCTCCAACCTCCCTGCAGGGAGTTGCAGAGAGCAATGAGGTCTCCCCTGAGCCTCCTCTTCTGCAGGCTAAGCAACCCCAGCTCCCTCAGCCTCTCCTCCCAGGGCTGTGCCCAGACCCCTCCCCAGCCTCCTTGCCCTTCCCTGGACACGCTCAAGCCTCTCGCTGTCCTTCCTGAGCTGAGGGGCCCAGAGCTGGCCACAGGACCCCAAGTGTGGCCTAACCAAGGCAGAATCCAGCTTCCTAAAGAGAGCTGGGGAGCTGAGGGTTGGTTTGCTGAGGATGAGTCAGGGCTGGGCTGAGCTGAAGCGCAGAGCAGCTCCTGGGGCAGGCTGAAGTGTTTCACGCCGCGTTGGTCTGGGCAGAAGGTCTGCAGCCTTTGCAGAGCCTTGTGTCTGCCAGGGCTCAGGCACAGCAGGTGCAGCAACAAACTCTATTTTGTTTCAGATTTTCAAATAAACTGCAAAAAAACACCCAAACAAACCCCAAACCCCCACCCCCACCCCACCATTTCCATGATCTCACTCTTGGTGCTGCAGAGCAGCTCTGACAGCAGCACACAGCCAAACACAGAGCTGCCTTTTAGGCCTTGGAGAGCAGCAGCTCTGACTCTGAGCACCACTCCAGGCCTGCTGCTCCTCAGTGACCACTTGCTGGCTGCTGCTGGGCTGGGCACTGCTCTCTCTCCTCCTGCTTCACCACCACTGAGGGCACACTGGATTGGAGCTGCTCTTTTTCTCTTTTCCCCCTGAGTATTCAGCAAGACAAATGTAAACCCACAGGATCCCTCCGAATTGTGGCCTTCCAGCATCTGCAGGGGGCTCCAAGCGGGCTGGGGAGGGACTGCTCAGGATCTCAGGCAGTGATAGGACCAGGGGGAATGGAATGAAGCTGGAGGTGGGGAGATTCAGGCTGGAGGGGAGGAGGAAGTTCTTCCCCATGAGAGTGGTGAAGCCCTGGGATGGGTTGTCCAGGGAGGTGGTTGGGGCCCTGTCCCTGGAGGTGTTTAAGGCCAGGCTGGCTGAGGCTCTGGCCAGGCTGATCTGGTGTGGGGTGTCCCTGCCCATGGCAGGGGGGTTGGAACTGGCTGAGCCTTGTGGTCCCTTCCAACCCTGACTGATACTGTGATACTATCCCAGAGTGCCAGCTGGGAAGGGACCCCAAGGACCATCTGCTCCAACCTCTCTGGGTGACAGCAGAGCTGAACTGAGCTGCCCAGCACCCTGTCAGGCTGAGCCTTTGAACTGGCCAGGGCTCTGCTCCCTAGGATCAGAGGATAGAAGGAGAGGAAATGGTCAAGATGACCTCTGAGGATCCCTTCCAGCCCAGTGCAACCTGGGGGTCTGTGGCTGCATGATTCTGAGCATTGCTCAGCAGATCTGGAGAGAGGATCAGCAACCTTCCCCCAAGCCTCCAGCAGCTCTCCAGCAGCTCTCTGGGATGCAGACAGCCTTTGGGACATGCTCAGGACTAAACTGATCCCACAGAAGCACTGCAAGCAGCCTGCCCCAGCTCTGGGTTGATTGCAGGTGCTGAAGGAAGATCTCTGCAGGGGTTTGGAATCACAGGATCCCAGAGTGCCAGCTGGGAAGGGACCCCAAGGATCACCTCCTCCAACCTCTCTGGGTGGCAGCAGAGCTGAGCTGAGCTGCCCAGCACCCTGCCAGGCTGAGCCTTCCACCTGCCCAGTGCAGGGCACTGCACTGCTTCCCTTGGCAGAGGCTTCCAGTGCCTGGCAGTGCTCTTGGGCAAACATTTCCCTCTGGAGTGCCATGGGGATGGCCCCAGCAGTACCTTGTCCCCATCACTCCTTGTCTTTTCCCTAGGACAAGAGGCAATGGACAAAACTGGAACCCAGGAGGTTCCACCTCAATGTGAGGAAAAACTTCTTTAGAATAGAATAGAATAGAATAGACCAGACCAGACCAGATTGGAAGAGACCTTCAAGATCATGAAGTGCAACCTATCAACCAATCCAACACCACCTCATCAACTAACCCACGGCACCAAGCACCCTGTCAAGTCTCCTCCTGAACACCTCCAGGGATGGGGACTCCACCACCTCCCTGGGCAGCACATCCCCAGGGCCAATCTCTCTTGCTGGGAAGAATTTCTTCCTAACCTCCAGCCTAAACCTCCCCTGGCGCAGCTTGAGACTGTGTCCTCTTGTTCTGGTGCTGGGTGCCTGGGAGAAGAGACCAACCTCTGCCTGACTACAACCTCCCTGCAGGGAGTTGCAGAGAGCAAGAAGGTCTCCCCTGAGCCTCCTCTTCTGCAGGCTAAGCAACCCCAGCTCCCTCAGCCTCTCCTCCCAGGGCTGTGCCCCAGACCCCTCCCCAGCTTTGTTGCCCTTCTCTGGACACCTTCCAGCAGCTCAACCTTTTTCCTGACCTGAGGAGCCCAGAACTGGCCACAGGACTCCAGGTGTGGCCTAACCAGTGCAGTGTACAGGGGCAGAATGACCTCCCTGCTCCTGCTGGCCACACTGTTCCTGATGCAGGCCAGGATGCCATTGGCCCTCCTGGCTGCCTGGGCACACTGCAGGCTCTTGTTCAGCCTACCATCAGCCAGCACCCCCAGGTCCCTCTCTGCCTGGCTGCTCTCAGCCACTCTGCCCCCAGCCTGTAGCTCTGCCTGGGGTTGCTGTGGCCAATGTGCAGCCCCTGGCACTTGGATGTGTTCAATCTCCTGCCCTTGGCCTCTGCCCATCTGCCCAGCCTGTCCAGGTCCCTCTGCAGAGCCTCTCTGCCCTCCAGCAGATCAACTCCTGCCCCCAGCTTGGTGTCAGCTGCAAATCTACTGCTGACTGACTCAATGTCCTCATCCAGATCATCACTGAAGCTGTTACAGAGCATGGGGCCCAGCACTGATCCCTGGGGCACAGCACTGGTGCCTGGCTGCCAGCTGGCTGTGGCACCATTCACCACCCCTTTGGTGTGAGGCTGCTGGAGGCCTGGAGCAGGCTGCCCAGAGAGGCTGTGGAGTCTCCTGCTCTGGAGGCTTAAGATGAGGGCTAATGGTTTGACATGGGAAGGTTAGACTTAGATTAGATGCAAGGAAGAAATTCTTGACTGTGAGGCTGGAGAGACTCTGGCACAGGCTGCCCAGGGAGGCTGTGGCTGTCCCCTCCCTGGAGGTGTTCAAGGCAGGGCTGGATGAGGCCTTGAGCAACCTGGGCTGATGCAGGGTGTCCTTGCCCATGGCAGTGGGGCTGGAGCTGGGTGATCTTTGAGGTCCAACCCAAGCCCTTGCAGGGTTCTGTGGTCATGCAGGGCTTGTTGCCTTCAGCTTGTTTTGGCTCTGGGCCTCAGCAGTGCCTTTCAGCTTTGCTTCCTTTGCAGGTTACAAAACAATCTCTTTACTACTCAGTAGACCAAACAGAATGCAGCAGGAGGCAGGCATCTGCCCTCTCCACAGGGCATGCTTGGAGGGCTTGTGGTCCTGCCTGTGGAACTGCCAGCCACAGCTCACCAAGCCACACATCTCAGGTCACATCAGAAAACCCCACTCACATTTTTTCCCTCTTAGCCCTTGTGGACCATTCCCCACTGTTAGTGTGCAGCTGCTTCAGGGTGGCCTCCAGCACCTCTGCTCTGTTCCTGCTATGTGAGCTGTGAGAAGAGTTTCCTGTGGGCAGTTTCCCACCTGTGGGATGTCTCTGCACAGCAGTGCCTTCTTCAGCCCCAGGGTTTGAGCATCCCCTCATCTACAGCAGGACACAGCATTAACCAGGTTGGAAAAGACCTCAGAGATCATCCAGTCCAACCTCTCCCCCAGCACCATCTGATCAACTCAACCATGGCACCAAGGGCCTCAGCCAGGCTCTTCCTAAACACCTCCCCAGGGATGGGGACTCCACCACCTCCCTGGGCAGCACATCCCCAGGGCCAATCTCTCTTGCTGGGAAGAATTTCTTCCTAACATCCAACCTAAACCTCCTCTGGCACAGCTTGAGACTGTGTCCTCTTGTTCTGGTGCTGGGTGCCTGGGAGAAGAGACCAACCCCCACCTGCTTACACCTTCCCTGGAGCCCTCAGCACAGGAAGGACCTGGAGCTGATGGAGAGGGGCCAGAGGAGGCCATGAAAATGCTCAGGGGGTTGGAGCAGCTCTGCTGTGAGCACAGGCTGAGGGAGCTGGGGGTGTTCAGCCTGGAGAGGAGAAGGCTCCAGGCAGACCTCAGAGCAGCCTGCCAGGATCTGAAGGGATCCTACAAGAAGGCTGCAGAGAGACTGTTCCCAAAGGCCTGCAGGGACAGCCCCAGGGGCAATGGCTTCAGAGCAGAGCAGATTGAGACTGGATGTGAGGAACAAGTTCTGCCCCAGGAGGCTGCTGGAACACTGCAACCAACAGTGCAGTGATGGTGACTCCAGCACCTCCCTGGGCAGCACATTCCAACTCAGGTCAGTCCTGAACAGGCCCTTCTGCCTCCAAACACAGGAGCAGAGCTGAGCAGAGGGGTGGAGAAGGTTGCTGAGCTCGGTCTCTTAGCTCAGGCAGGGCTCAGCCTCTCTTTCAGCTCATGCTCTTTACAGCTGTTGTAAAAGAGGCAGAAGGTTTGTTCTGATGCTTTCTTTTGGAGACAGAGGAGCAGCCCTGAAGTTCAAGTGGCTTTAGAGACCAAACAAGAAAGAGCAGAAGTCAGCCCTGCAGCTGGTGTGCTCATTAAGGTGTCACCATGCACTTCCCAGCTCCTGAGTTCCTTGAGCATGTACAGCAGGCAGGGCCTTTGCCAAGTGCTTGGCTGTGTATCCACAGTACCCCTGGAGCTGAAGTCATTTAGGACATTGCTAATGTGAGTTTGGGAGCAGTGTGGAGCTTGCTGAAGCCTTCACAGCTTGGCTAGTCTGGGCTCACAGCACTTCAGGAGACCAAGCTGAATTGCAGCTGGCTTGGAGCCTAGCAGTTGTGCCTGCTCCAAAGGGTGAGACGTTCTGAAGGCTGAGGAATGTAGATTGCAGTGGGTTGTAACTTGATTGCAGTCCTGACAGACAGAATAGAGTCCACTGCCACTCTTCCATAGCTGCACTGGCCAAAATCCAGCAGATCCAGCTCTTGTGCACAGGACAGAAGAGATTGCAATGGTTTATTTTGGCCCTGGCTGGGGGCCAGATGCCCACCAAGGCCACTTCCCTCCTCAGATGGACAGGGGAAGAGGGAAAAATGTAAGCAGAGGCCTGTGGGTCAAGACAGAAGCAATTTAATAGGAGGAAAAGCCAAAGCCAAGGCTGCACCTGGAAGCAGAGCAAAGAAAGATCTGTTCTCTACTCCCCATCAGCAGTGCTGGGTCACTCCTTGGAGGCAGGGATCCAGCACACAGAGTGGCTGCTCCAGAGGACAGGCACCATCCACCTGTGTCCCCACACTGCCTTCTTTCACTCAGCTGTTGTATCTGAGCTGCTGTCATCTGGCATGGAGCACCCTTTGGTCAGCTTGGGTCCCCTGGCCTGGCTGTGTCCCCTCCCAAGGTCTTGCCCAGCCCTCAGCCTACTGTTGGGGGAAGAAGTGTTGGGAAAGCACAGCCTGGGTGCTGGGCTCAGCAGCAGCCCAGACCCTGGTGTGTGATCAGGCATGGAATGCCTCTGGTCAGTGTGGGTCAGCTGGCCCAGCTGTGTCCCCTCCCAGGATCTTGCCTTCCCCTCAGCCCACTGCTGTGGGGGGAAAGTGCTGGAAAAGCACAGCCTGGGTGCTGAGCTCAGCAGCAGCCCAAACCCTGCTGTGGCAGCACCACCCAGCCCCAGCAAAACAGCATGAGAGAGATGGTCTGGGGAGGAGAGGTGGTCTGGGGAGGAGAGATGGTCAGGGAGGAGAGATGGTCAGGGAGGAGAGATGCTCTGGGGAGGAGAGATGCTCTGGGGAGGGGAGATGGTCTGGGGAGGAGAGATGGTCGGGGAGGAGAGATGCTCTGGGGAGGGGAGATGGTCTGGGGAGGAGAGATGCTCTGGGGAGGGGAGATGGTCAGGGGAAGAGAGATGGTCAGGGAGAAGAAATGGTCAGGGGAGGAGAGATGGTCTGGGGAGGAGAGATGGTCGGGGAGGAGAGATGGTCAGGGAGAAGAAATGGTCAGGGGAGGAGAGATGGTTGGGTAGGAGAGATGCTCTGGGGAGGAGGGATGGTCTGGGGAGGAGAGATGCTCTGGGGAGGAGAGATGGTCAGGGGAGGAGAGATGGTCGGGGAGGAGAGATGCTCTGGGGAGGGGAGATGGTCAGGGGAGGAGAGATGGTCAGGGGAGGAGAGATGGTCGGGGAGGAGAGATGGTCGGGGAGGAGAGATGCTCTGGGGAGGGGAGATGGTCTGGGGAGGAGAGATGGTCAGGGGAGGAGAGATGGTCGGGGAGGAGAGATGCTCTGGGGAGGAGAGATGCTCTGGGGAGGGGAGATGGTCAGGGGAGGAGAGATGCTCTGGGGAGGAGAGATGCTCTGGGGAGGAGAGATGGTCAGGGAGGAGAGATGCTCTGGGGAGGAGAGATGCTCTGGGGAGGGGAGATGGTCGGGGAGGAGAGATGCTCTGGGGAGGGGAGATGGTCTGGGGAGGAGAGATGGTCGGGGAGGAGAGATGCTCTGGGGAGGAGAGATGCTCTGGGGAGGGGAGATGGTCTGGGGAGGAGAGATGGTCGGGGAGGAGAGATGCTCTGGGGAGGGGAGATGGTCGGGGAGGGGAGATGCTCTGGGGAGGGGAGATGCTCTGGGGAGGGGAGATGGTCAGGGGAAGAGAGATGGTCAGGGAGAAGAAATGGTCAGGGGAGGAGAGATGGTCTGGGGAGGAGAGATGGTCGGGGAGGAGAGATGGTCAGGGAGAAGAAATGGTCAGGGGAGGAGAGATGGTTGGGTAGGAGAGATGCTCTGGGGAGGAGAGATGGTGGGGAGGAGAGATGCCAGTGCCCATTGGCAGAGGTGGAGGGAGAGGATCCTGCCCCTCTGCTCTGGGGGGTGAGGGAGGGACAGGACTGGGGGGCATGGAGCAGCACTAGAAGTGGGGAGATGGAGCTTGGCTGTGAGGAAGAAGTTGTTGGCCAGGAGGGTGGTGAGAGCCTGGCACAGGCTGCCCAGGGAGGTGGTGGAAGCCTCCTGCCTGGAGGTGTTTGCAGCCAGGCTGGAGGTGGCTGTGAGCAACCTGCTGTGGTGTGAGGTGTCCCTGCCCATGGCAGGGGGTTGGGGCTGGCTGAGCCTGGGGGTCCCTTCCAGCCCTGGCAGCTCTGTGACCCTGTGATCAGCTGCAGCTCAGCCAAGCCCGGTGCAGGCGGAGTGTTCTTGATCACACAGTTAAGAAGAATTCTGAAAGGAGCTGAGCTGCATGTTTGAAAGGAGCTGAGCTGCATGTTTGAAAGGAGCTGAACTCCATGTTTGCCTGCCCCTTAGCCCCTGAGAAGGCCCAGGGGCCATGGGTGTGGTGGTGCTGTCCCCACAGGATGTGCCTGGTGCGGATGAAGCAGGAGGGCCGCACGGGCAAGTACATGTGCCGCTACATCGTGCACTGCATGTGGGAGGATGTGGAGCAGCGTGGCAAGGTGATGGGGGTAAGTGGATCATCTTTGGTGCTGCCCACCTTTCAGTGCCTAAGGATCAACCTGCAGCTGCTTGTTGATTCCTCTCGTGGCTTTGAGGCTGCTGCTCTGGGTAGCTCTGGCTGCCGAGCGTTCCTTCCCGCAGCCTCTGCCGCTGCGCCGTGGCCTGGGGGAAGATGCCCTCTGAGGGGAGGCTGAGAGCCCTGGGGCTGTTCAGTCTGGGGAGGAGAAGGCTGAGAGGGATCTGATCAATGGCTATCAATAGCTGAGGGCTGGGGGCCAAAAGGGAGGGGACAGGGACAGGCTCTTCTCAGTTGCACCCTGGGATAGGCCAAGGGGCAGTGGATGGAAGCTGCAGCACAGGAGGTTCCAGCTCACCATGAGGAGGAACTTCTTGACTGTGAGGCTCCCAGAGCCCTGGAGCAGGCTGCCCAGAGAGGTTGTGGAGTCTCCTGCTCTGGAGCCTTCCCAGCCCTGTCTGGATGTGTTCCTGTGGGACCTGTGCTGGATTCTCTGCTCCTGCTCTGGCAGGGGGTTGAACTGGAAGCTCTCCAGAGGTCCCTTCCAACCCCTAGCATCCTGTGAGCTGTGCTCCTGTGATTTGTCTGGAAGGAATTAATTTGCCATGTGGTTGCAGAAAGGGATGCTGCCATAACAGCAGCTGTGGATAGGAGGAAAAAGTGGAGGTAGGGAGAAACTTGGCTGGTGCCAAATGCATCACTGCACCACAAGTGAGTCCAGCAAGGCTTTGAGTTTCCTTTGTAGCTAGGATGCTGAGTGGAAAGAAAGTTAAGGGATAAGGGATTTATGTTAAGGTCCAGAAACCAAGTCTTATGGGAGCTGCTGAGGGAGCTGAGGTTGTTTAGTCTGGAGAAGAGGAGAGGAGGCCTCATTGCTCTCTACAGCTCCCTGAAAGGAGGTTGGAATGGGGTGAGGGTTGGGCTCTTCTCCCTAGTATCAGGTGAGAGGAAAGGAAATGCCCTGAACTTGTGCCAGGGAAGGTTTAGGTTGGAGGTTAGGAAATACTTATGTGCTGCCAGAGTGTTCAGGGGTTGGCACAGGCTGCCCAGGGAGGTGGTGGAGTCCCCATCCCTGGTGGAGTTCCCATCCCTGGAGCTGCTCAAGCTGGCCATGGCACTTGGGGCCATGGTTTGGTGGCCGTGGTGGGGTTGGGTTGGTGTTGGACTGGGTGATCCAAGAGGGCTTTTCCAACCCAAGCAACTCTGTGACTCTCTACTTCTCAAAGTGGAACTTGCTGGTTTTTTCCTTCAGTAAACCTAAAGGGGAAAGGAATCAACAGTGCTTGCAGACAGGGCTGTGTGAAGGGAAGCACATGTCTGCAAACTGAACTATTCCATTGCTCCCCAAAATAACCCCAAAGTGTGAAACAGTCACCAGTGTCCTTATGTTTCCATCCAGCCTGGGGCCTCAACTGTTAACAGATGTGTGGCTGCTGTGTGATGCAACTGTAAAGAGCTCTTCAGTTGTTTGATGCCATGTTGCTCTCTGCCTTGGCACTGAGGCATCCTTTCAGCTGATCCTGAGCTTGCAATGTCCCAGGCTCTGTTTGTAGCAGTAATGAGCATGAATGGAGTAATGAGCATGACACTGCAGTGATTCCTGTGCTGTCCAGATGGGCCTGGGCAAGCTGGAGAGATGTACCCAGGTGAACCTCATGAGCTTCAACCAGAGCAAGGGCAGGGTCCTGCACCTGGGCCAGAGCAGTCCTCACTGTCAGTGCAGGCTGGGGGAGGAGGTGGTGGAAAGCAGCCCTGAGGATGAGGACTTGGGGGTGCTGGTGGGGAAGAAGCTGGCCAGGAGCAGGCAGTGTGAGCTTGCAGCACAGAAGGCCAAGGGCAGCCTGGGCTGCACCCATAGCAGTGTGGCCAGCAGAGCCAGAGAGAAGGTTCTGCCACTTTGCTCTGCTCTGGGGAGGCCTCACCTGCAGGGCTGTGTGCAGGGCTGGAGCCCTCAGCACAGAAAGGACCTGGAGCTGATGGAGAGGGGCCAGAGGAGGCCATGAAAATGCTCAGGGGGTTGGAGCAGGTCTGCTGTGAGCACAGGCTGAGGGAGCTGGGGGTGTTCAGCCTGGAGAGGAGAAGGCTCCAGGGAGACCTCAGAGCAGCCTGGCAGTACCTGAAAGGGCTACAAGAAGGCTGCAGAGGGACTGCTCCCAAAGGCTTGCAGGGACAGGCCCAGGGGCAATGGCTTCAGAGCAGAGCAGATTGAGCTTGGATGTGAGGAACAAGTTCTGCCCCAGGAGGCTGCTGGAACACTGCAGCAGGCTGCCCAGGGAGGTGGTTGAGGCTCCATGCCTGGAGCTATTCCAGGTGAGGCTGGAGAGGGCTCTGGGCAGCCTGCTCCAGGGGAGGATGTCCCTGCTGGGGGCAGGGGCTGGGACTGGCTGAGCTGTGGAGCTCCCTTCCAACCCAAACCATTCCATGACTCCATGACTATACCTCTGGCTGTAACCCAGTGTGACACAGGGCAGCTTTTCTGTGGCAGCAGCTGATGCTTCCATGAAGGCTGTGCCACATTAAAGGCTTCAGCTCAAGCCCAGCTACATCTCTGTGTCCATCTCAGTGTTAGCTACATTGATTTTAGTGAAGTTTGCTGTGAGAGAACCTGAACTCAAGCAGGCACTGAGGGTGTGTAAGACAGCAGGGAAATCTCCCAGGCACTTCTCTTCCCCACAGTATTTGTGAAGGCAGAGAGATTCCAGAATCTTTTTGTCTTTGAATTATTCCTCATCTTTCAGAGCAGAGGGGCAGGATCCTCTGCCTCCACCTCTGGCAATGGGCCCTTGGCCTTCTGGGCTGCCAGTGCCCATTGCTGGCTCCCTGTCCCAGGCCTGATTCCTGCCCCCCTCAGAGGTGTCCCAGACCCCTCTCCCTCCCTCACACCCTCCAAAGTCCCTCCCCAGCTTGCTTGCAGCCCCCTGCAGCTCCTGGCAGGCCACCAGAAGGTCTCCTGGGAGCCTTCTCCTCTCCAGCCTGCACAGCCCCAACTCTCTCAGGCTGTCTCCAGAGCAGAGCAGCTCCAGCCCTCTGCTCCTCCACCTGGCCCTGCTCTGGACACCTTCCAGCCCCTCCAGAGCCTTCCTGGCACAGAGGCTCCAGAGCTGGCCCCAGAGCTGCAGCTGTGGTCTCAGCAGAGTGGAGCAGAGGGGCAGAATCCCCTCCCTGGCCCTGCTGCCTGTATGTTAGATGGCAATCATTTATACCTTGATGCTTGCAGGGGTTAGCTGCTGCCTTGCTCCTTACCATGCCTTAATTTCCCCTCCTTGCTATTAATCATCCTAACTGAACATCCCACTTCACCATGCCCCTTCCATGCTTGTTCCCTCTTCTTCATTTCATTTCCCTCCCAGGCTACACAGATGTGCCCTGATCACAGAACCACAGAATCAGTAAGGTTGGAAGAGACCTCAAGTCCAAGCTGTCACCCAAGACCTCCTGACCACTCAACCATGGCACCAAGTGCCACATCCAGTCCCCTCTTGGTCACTTCCAGGGATGGGGACTCCACCACCTCCCTGGGCAGATTTAACTCCTCCTCACATCTCAGCCTCAGCAGTTGCATGAAGTTTTAAGTGATAAAGAATTAAAGGGCAGTTTCTGTGGGTGTTAGGCCCTGCTTGCCTTGATCTGGGTCTGGTTCTCCCTAATGGCTCTTTTGAGATGAAGCTGAGGTAATGGCCAAGGGTTTGTGAGCTGAGTGAGGAATGTGTGTAGCAGGTTTGGGTTTTCCCCCCCAGTCATCTACTCCTGCAAGCAGAAGCTGTTCCACCTCCAAAAGAAGAGGTCAAGGTCAGAGTGGTGGAGAGAAAGAGGACATTCCTGGTCCTCTCTTGATGCTTTCCAGTTTCACAGCTGAGCCTTCCTCTGGAGTGAGTGAAATGAAATGAAACTTTCCTAAGCACTCTGAGGGCACAAAGCTATCTGCAGAGCCCCTGGGAGGCCAGGAAATCCCACTCCCTGCTTTTCCTTTCAGACTGAGTACAAAAGGTCATTATTTAACTCCAGTTGGTACATTCCTGTGCTGGAGCATATGTGACAGAGCACCTGTAGGAGACTGCTGCTTGGATGCAATTAGTTTGACTTGTTGACAGACAAAAGCTGCACTTAACTCATTTCCATATCCAGCAACAATTCCAGCCCTGGATGCAGCCAATGGGTGCCAGAGTCCTGAACTGATATTGATCACAGCTCACAGGATGCCTGAGCTGCCACTGCCTCAGTGGAAACCTGGGGAATCACAGGATGCTAGGGGTTGGAAGGGACCTCTGGAGAGCTTCCAGTCCAGCCCCTGCCAGAGCAGGAGCAGAGAACCCAGCACAGGTCCCACAGGAACACATCCAGACAGGGCTGGAAAGGCTCCAGAGCAGGAGGTTCCACAACCTCTCTGGGCAGCCTGCTCCAGGGCTCTGGGAGCCTCACAGTCAAGAAGTTCCTCCTCGTTTTGAGCTGGAACCTCCTGTGCTGCAGTTTCCATCCACTGCCCCTTGTCCTATCCCAGGGCACAGTGAGCAGAGCCTGGCCCTGGCCCTTCCCTCCTGACCCCCAGCCCTCAGCTATTGATAGCCATTGATCAGATCCCTCTCAGCCTTCTCCTCTCCAGACTGAACACCCCCAAGGACTCTCAGCCTCTCCTCCCCAGGCAGTGCTGCAGTCCCTTCAGCATCCTTGCAGCCCTCCCTTGGACTCTCTCCAGCAGATCTCTGTCCCTCTTGAAGTGGGGAGCCCAGAGCTGGATGCAGTATTCCAGGTGTGGCCTCCCTGGGGCAGAGTAGAGGGGGAGGAGAACCTCCCTGGCTCTGCTGGCCACATTCTTCTGAATGCAGCCCAGGATGCCCTTGGCCTTCTTGGCCCCAGGGCTCACTGCTGCCCCATGCAGACCTCGCTGCCCACTTGTTTGATGCTTGATTGAGAGGTTGCCATCTGCGCTTAGCCAGAGGCAGCGCTGCGCCGGAGCCCAGGCCGGGAGGGGACCTGAGGCATTTTAACTGCTCATTTCCATCAGCTCCAGCTCCAAGTGCACTTTGTATTATTTCAAGGCCTGGTTGTTAAATTGCTGAGATCTAAATCTCCAGCTCCAAAGTTTTGGGAGCCGTTGGCCTGAGCTCCTTCAGCGCTCCTGAACGTCCGCAGCCCAAACTTGACACAGCTGTGAAAACAGCCCCAGAGCCTCTGGCCTCAGCACATTCTACTGGGGCAGGCATATTTCAGGTATAAATTTTACTCTGCTGTCCCTCCTGCTAATGAAGTCAGTTGCTTTTAGTGGGTTTGCAGCCAGGTGTGTCCAGCTCTGTGGCTAACCAGTGCTCTTTTACTTAATTTTTCCACTAGTGACATTTCTGTCAGGCTCGAAAAACAAACAGAGCAATTGGCCTGATGCAATGACTCAGAAAGTGTTAATTGTAACGTGGGGCTGGGCAGGAGGCTTCCCTGGGATCTGCTTGGCCAGAGGTCTCCACCTTGTGGCTCGCAGGGAGCGGACTGGGGCTGTGCAGGCCGCTGGGAGGGGGATTCGCTCGGTGCTGGGGGTTGCTGCTGGCTGCCCTCGGCACACAGCTCCTCAGCAAGCTCAGTGTTCACCTTGCTGCCCTGAGGACTCTCTCAGTAGCTGTGTCTGTGGAAAGGCAGCTGGAAGTGCAGTTGTGTTCTGCTACCCTGAGAATCACCTTGCTGCTCTGGCTGGAGGAGACCTCTGACACTCCCCAGTCCAACATCAGCCCAGCACCACCATGGCCACCGAACCCTGGCCCCAAGCTTCTCAAACCCCTCCAGGCATGGGGACTCCACCAGCTCCCTGGGCAGCCTCTGCCAATCCCTGACCACTCT
This sequence comes from Dryobates pubescens, assembly GCF_014839835.1. NCBI lineage: Eukaryota > Metazoa > Chordata > Aves > Piciformes > Picidae > Dryobates > Dryobates pubescens. Next base: position 1,052,672 of record NC_071637.1, read on the forward strand.
GGCAGCAAAGAAATTGTTCCTCATCTCCAACCTCAGCCTCCCCTGGCACGATTCCAGGCCATTTCTTCTCCTTCTGTCCCTTGATCCTAGGGAGCAGAGCCCAACCCCCAGCTCCCTGCAGCCTCCTCTCAGGGAGCTGCAGAGAGCAATGAGGTCTCCCTCAGCCTCCTCTGCTCCACACCAAACCCCCCCCCAGCTCCCTCAGCTGCTGCTCCCCAGCCCTGCTCTCCAGACCCTTCCCCAGCTTGGTTGCCCTTCTCTGGCCCTGCCCCAGCCCTCAATGTCCTTCTGGGAGTGAGGAGCCCAGAACTGAGCCCAGGATTCCAGCTGTGGCCTCAGCAGTGCCCAGCCCAGGGGCACCATCCCTGCCCTGCTCCTGCTGCCCACCCCAGTGCTGATGCAGCTACTGAGCTCATGTGAGTTACTTGTAGGTGCCAGAGCTCCCTGGAGCAGGATTTCAGCTTAGACTTGGGCAATAGAGAGGAGATTTAAAAAAACAAGAGAAGGACACTTTTTTCCCCTAAAAAAAGGCCAAACCAGCCAAACCAACCACACCAACCAAACCAACCCAACCAACCCAACCAAACCAGCCAAACCAACCACACCAACCAAACCAACCACACCAACCAAACCAGCCAAACCAGCCAAACCAACCACACCAACCACACCAACCAAACCAGCCAAACCAACCACACCAACCACACCAACCAAACCAGCCAAACCAGCCACACCAACCACACCAACCACACCAACCAAACCAGCCAAACCAACCACACCAACCACACCAACCAAACCAACCACACCAACCACACCAACCACACCAACCACACCAACCAAACCAACCAAACCAACCAAACCAACCACACCAACCAAACCAGCCAAACCAGCCAAACCAACACACCAACCAAACCAACCAGCTGCCCCCCAAATCAAATCTGAAAACCCAAACCCCAGAAAACCCAACCCATCCCCCCTCTGCTCTTCCCAGAATCCCACACTGGTTCTGCTGGCTGCAGATCAGTTGCTGCCATAGAGGATCACAGAATGCTCTGGGCTGGAAGGGATTCCAAAGGTCCAAACCCCCTGCCCCCAGCAGGGACATCCTCCCCTGGAGCAGGCTGCCCAGAGCCCTCTCCAGCCTCCCCTGGAATAGCTCCAGGCATGGAGCCTCAACCACCTCCCTGGGCAGCCTGCTGCAGTGTTCCAGCAGCCTCCTGGGGCAGAACTTGTTCCTCACATCCAAGCTCAATCTGCTCTGCTCTGAAGCCATTGCCCCTGGGGCTGTCCCTGCAGGCCTTTGGGAACAGTCTCTCTGCAGCCTTCCTGTAGCCCCTTTCAGGTGCTGCCAGGCTGCTCTGAGGTCTCCCTGGAGCCTTCTCTTCCCCAGGCTGAACACCCCCAGCTCCCTCAGCCTGTGCTCACAGCAGAGCTGCTCCAACCCCCTGAGCATTTTCCTGGCCCTCCTCTGGCCCCTCTCCATCAGCTCCAGGTCCTTCCTATGTGGAGGGCTCCAGAGCTGGACTTTATTCCAGTACCTGGGAACTGTTGCAGGCTGATTTGAACAGTGTGAGCCTTATGTCTTGTGGTGGCCTTTTGCTTCTGCAGTGTTTTGAGTGCAGCAGAAGAATTCCTGTTCTAACCATCCAGGTTGTCAGGGCTTCAGGAGAGGGCAGAGTGGGAGGGGCTCCCAAGCCCAGCATGCCAGCCCTGGTTTCATTTATCTCAATCTGGCTTTCCTGTTTTCCCACCAGACCACTTAGATCCCTGCCCCCTGCTTTTTTTCTTTTCCAGGAACACATCTAGGTGTCTTTTGAATCCATTTATTGGCTCTGCTGGGCACAGCACAATGCAGCTTTTGTTGTGCTCTCAGCTCCAGCTGTTTATATCCAGCCACCCATAATTTGCTCTCAGCTGGCTTGGTGTACATCTGAAGTAACCCCACCAGAATCAATACCATGGCTCACATCAGTGCAACCCAGAGCAGAATTTAGCCCCATGGGACCCTGAGCAACAGTTTTGCTGCCTTGAAACATCTTTGCACAGCTTGGAGGTTTCAGGTGATTGACAAGACCTCTGTACCTCAGCAGTGCCTGCAGAGCTTCCCAACCTTGCTCTAGCTCAGGTTCAGAGGTTCTCACTTTCATAGAGTCACAGAACTGTCAGGATTGAAGGGAGCTCAAGGCTCAGCCAGCCCCAACCCCCTGCCATGGGCAGGGACACCTCACACCACAGCAGGTTGCTCACAGCCACCTCCAGCCTGGCTGCAAACACCTCCAGGCAGGAGGCTTCCACCACCTCCCTGGGCAACCTGTGCCAGGCTCTCACCACCCTCCTGGGCAACAACTTCTTCCTCACATCCAAGCTCCATCTCCCCACTTCTAGTTCTGCTCCATCCCCCCTAGTCCTCTCCCTCCCTGACACCCTCCAAAGTCCCTCCCCAGCTTGCTTGCAGCCCCCTGCAGATCCTGGAAGGCCACCAGAAGCTCTCCTGGGAGCCTTCTCCTCTGCAGCCTGCACAACCCCAACTCTCTCAGGCTGTCTCCAGACCAGAGCAGCTCCAGCCCTCTGCTCCTCCTCCTGGCCCTGCTCTGGACACCTTCCAGCCCCTCCAGAGCCTTCCTGTCATAGGGGCAATAAATTAAAACTGTGAAGAACAAAACCTCTAATGAAAGACTCATCAGGGTCAGAGTGAGGTGAGTATGATTCTTGAATGCCTTCAGGAGGTGAGAGGAGAAGGCCTAAAACTAATAGGATTTTAAACCAGAGCTTGAGTTTTGTGCTCATTGAACTATTGCAGTTGGTTCACCTCTGGTGGGAAGTTGCTGTGTTGGAATCACAGGAGCGGAGCTTCTCCTGCCCCTCTACTCTGCCCTGTTGAGGTCACATCAGGAATATTCTGTCCAGTTCTGGGCCCCTCAGGTCAAGAAGGACCTCAGGGGACTGCTTGAGAGAGTCCATCCCAGAGGCACAGAGCTGCTGCAGGCAGTGGAGCATCTCCTGTGAGGCCAGGCTGAGGGAGCTCCAGGCCTCTGCAGCTTGGAGCAGAGGAGCCTGAGGGCTGCCCTCAGTGCTGGGGATAAAGACAGAATAGAAGACTAGACTACACTAGACTAGACTAGACTAGACTAGACTAGACAGAATAGAAGACTGGACTCGAATAGAATAGAATAGAATAGAATAGAATAGAATAGAATAGAATAGAATAGAAGAGACCAGGTTGGAAGAGACCTTCGATATCACCCTGTCCAACCTAACATCCAACCCACCTAATAACTAAACCATGCAACCAAGCACCCTATCAAGTCAAGATGTGCTGGAGCCAGGCTCTGCTCAGGGCTGGCCAAGGACAGCACAAGGGGCACTGGGGGCAAGCTGGAGCAGAGGAGGTGCCAGGGGAACAGGAGGGGAAACTTTGTCCCTGTGAGGCTGCTGGAGCCTGGAGCAGGCTGCCCAGAGAGGTTGTGGAGTCTCTGCTCTGGAGCCTTCCCAACCCCTTCTGGCTGTGTTCTGTGTGCCCTGCCCTGGGTGGCCCTGCTCTGGCAGGGGGCTTGGACTGGGTGATCTCCAGAAGAGCCTTTCCAGCCCCTGCCATGCTGTGACTCTGTTGTTCCCAGTACATTTCAATCCTGTTGTTGCTGCTGCTTTCCACTGCTGGTGGACTGTCAGCCACATCTTCTGCTTCCTCTTCAAGAGCTGATGACTTCACTCTTCTACACCTTTTTGGTGCCTGCCTGTCTGGAAAGACAATCCCATCAGCATCAGTTAGGTTGGAGATGAGGAACAGTTTCTTTGCTGCAGGAGTGGTCAGGGATTGGCAGAGGCTGCCCAGGGAGGTGGTGGAGTCCCCATGCCTGGAGGGGTTCCAGAAAGGTGAGGCCATGGCCTTGGGTTCCTGGTTTGGTGGCCCTGGTGGGGTTGGGTTGGTGTTGGACTGGATGACCTTTGAAGGCTTTTCCAGCCCAAACAACTCTGTGATTCTCCTGTCCCACTATTTGTCTTGCATAGATGTTAGTTTGCCTCTGGTCCCTTTCTTACCTCTTGTTAATTCCCTCAGCCTCCTTGCAGGACCCCTTTCTGTACATCACACTGGCACCTCTCTCTCCCCCTCCCTTCCTTCCTGTTCACTTAATCCTTTGACAGCCAGCAGTGCCAGTGGGGCCTTCTCTCCCCCCACTGCAGTGCTGATTACCACATGGTGATGTGTTCAGAGGTCCACAATGGAAGCTCAGGATCTGTCCTCCTGTCTGCTTGCTTCAAACCCACCCTTGCATGTTGGCTTCATTGCCTGGCTTCCTTCAACTCCTGATCTCTCTTTTCTTCCAGTCCCTGATTTCTTTGTCTGAGCACTTGCTTTCCCATCCACCATCCTCTTTGGTGATATTCAAGACCTGCCTGGCTGAGTTCCTGTGTGATACAGGTGATCCTGCTTTGGCAGGGGGGTTGGACTGGATGATCTCTGGAGGTCCCTTGCAGCCCCTGACATTCTGTGATGCCAGCTGTGCATTGGCCATCAGCAGCACTTCCCTCCACTGCTATCCTTCTGTCTCATTTTTGACCTCTCTGACCTACACATCACTCATGTGTCTTCCAAGAACTGCTCCAAGGATCATACCTCTGGCTTGTTGCTCCCCTTGGCATTACATCTCCTGACTGCTTCCACTAGTGTTGGGGTTTTTGATTCTGTGGTGTGTACTGGGGGGGAAAGCCCAGTCTGGATCAGCTTCTCTGTGCCTTCAAAGGCCAGTCTCCAGCTCTGCTGCACTGATACAGGCTGGGCAGGGACTGGTTTGAGAGCAGCTCTGGAGAAAAGGCCTTGGGGTGCTGGGGGAGGAGAAGCTCAACAGGAGCCAGCAGGGAGCACTTGCAGCCCAGAGAGCCAAGCAGAGCCTGGGCTGCAGCAAGAGAAGTGTGGCCAGCAGGGCCAGGGAGGGGATTCTGCCCCTCTGCTCCACTCTGCTGAGACCACAGCTGCAGCTCTGGGGCCAGCTCTGCAGCCTCTGTGCCAGGAAGGCTCTGGAGGGGCTGGAAGGTGTCCAGAGCAGGGCCAGGAGGATAAGCTTCTCATGTTCAGTTAGTGCCAGTTCCCCCTTGTCCTGTCACTGGGCACCACTGGACAAAGCCTGGTCCCATCCTCCTGACACCCATCCTTAAAGTATTCAGCATCACTGATGAGAGCCCCCTCAGGCTTCCCTTCTCCAGACTAACCAGCCCCATTTCTCTCAGCCTTTCCTCATATTAGTTCCAGTCCCTTCAGCACCTCTGTAGCCTTTAGCTGTCCCCTCTCCAGCAAGTCCCTGTCCTGCTTGAACAGGGGAGCTCAGAGCTGGCCGCAGCACTCCAGATGGGGCTTCACCAGGGCCTCCCTTGTCCTGCTGGCCACACTCTTCTTGATGCACCCCAGGAGACCACTGGCCTTTTTGGCTCTCATCCACCCCTTTGCCCTTTTCTGCCTCCCACATCCCCACACCTGCATGCCCCAGCTGCCCTGTTCCCTGTCTCGCTGCACGATGCCCTTGCAGGAGGGCCGCTGGCCTGGGCGGAGCTTCCCTCTGCGCCGCTCGGCGTGGAAGGAAATCTTTGGCTCCTTGCAAGTCCTTGCTCACAATTTTAGCATCTTCTGGCAGATGATTTATTGAGAGCAGCCCCGGGCCTGAATGAAATACAGAAGCAAGATGGAAAACTCAAAGAGTATCTTACCGTGCAGCCTTCCTGCTTCCCTCCTTCGCCATGCACTCGAGGGCAGAACCAGGGTAAAGAAATCATTCCTGTTCGCTCCTGAAAGGTTACAGTCATAAAGGAACTCTTGTTAACATCAGAGTGCATGGCAGGCAGGAGCTTTCACAGTCTGGCATTGTTTATTTTACCAGCAATTTGGAACCTTCTGCACTCTTAAAATATTGGCAAGCAAATATTTAACTGTTAACTGTGCCGGGGCGTGCGTGCGCGTGAAGCCCTGGGGAGGAGGGGTGCTTGGGGAAAGTGCTTTCTCAGCTTCTGATTGAAACCAGAAGGTGCAGAATATTGGGAGAAGGTGAAAGCAAATATGACTTCAAATTGGAGTTGTGCCCCAGCGAGGAACTGATGAGAGAATGTCAACCAGGTCGTGGGGCTGCGCCGCCCTCCCCGGACCCCCAGCTGCAGCGCTGCGGCCACTTCCAGAGCCTCTCTCCCAGGAAGGGTCTGCAGGTGCTGGAAGGTGTCCAGAGGAGGGCCACAAGGAGGAGGTTCCAATACAAACAAATCTCAAGGCCTGAGAAGTGTCCCAAGCTGAAATTGGTTGGGAGAATGCTCAGAGGAAGGCTCTGTCAGCTTGAAGTCTTGTTGCTGCTCTCAGTGCTGCCTGGCTGCTGTTGAAGGCAGGCTACCACGTTAGCCAGACCCTTGGGGTAATCCACTCCTGCCTTTCCTGTGTCTGGCTGCTCCTGGCAGGTACTGAGGCTTGCCTCAGGCCTCATTGCTCTCTACAGCTCTCTGAAAGGAGGCTGGAGTGAGGCTGGTGTTGGCCTCTTCTCCCAGTACCTAACCACAGGACAAGAGGAAGGGCCTCAAGCTGTGCCAGGGGAGGCTTAGGTTGGAGATTAGGAAGAATTTCTTTGCTGCCAGTGTCTGGAAAGACAATGCCATCATTGTTGTGATTGTGCCTGGGGAGGGTTAGCTTGGAGAAGAGGAACAATTTCTTTGCTGCAGGAGTGGTCAGGGATTGGCAGAGGCTGCCCAGGGAGGTGGAGGAGTCCCCATGGCTGGGGCTGCTCAAGCAAGGTGTGGCTGTGGCACTTGGGGATGTGGTTGAATGGCCATGGTGGGCGTAGGTTGCTGGTTGGACTGGATGATCTGGGAAGGCTTTCCCAGCTCAAACAACTCTCTGGTCCTGTGAAGTGAGTGGCAGATCATGCAGAGTGAACACTGTAGTGGCACTTTGGGACATGGAGAGGTCATGAAGGTGCTGGGTAGAAGGTTGGACACAGAGGTCTTTTCCAACCTCAATGATTCTATTAAGAGCTCAGGTTTTGTGCCACCTTGGCAAGTGCTCATGGTGAGGATCTGCCTTTACTTACATTTACTCCTGTGCTTTCCAAGTGCCTCTCTTGAACTCAGTTAGGGACCTTCCTTTCAGTCTGAGCCTGACGGTGGTGTGCTAAGGAATCCCAGAATCAACCAGGTGAGAAGAGACCTCAGAGATCATCAAGTCCAACTCATCACCCAGCCCTATCTAATCAACCAGACCATGGCACCAAGTGCCTCATCCAGGCTCTTCTGAAGCCCCTCCAGGGATGCTGACCCCACCACCTCCCTGGCAGCCCATCCCAATGGGCAATCTCTCTGTCTGTGAACAGCTTCTTTCTGAGATCAAGCTTAAACTTCTCCCTGCACAGGAGCACTCTGGTGATGAGGTTTAGGCTTTAGCAAGCAGTTTGTTAACAGAGACACCACAGGAAACCCCTCTCTAGCTGTGTGCAGAGAATCAGCTCCAGGAGCCCGAGCACACAGCTTGGACCTCTTCCTTGAGAGGCTGTCAGGGAGCTCTGCCAGCCATGTGGCACAGACAGAAAGGAACTCAGAGTAAGCCTTCAGCTACTGAACATGGTGAAGGATGGTGAGCTTACCTGCTCTGCATCTTGGAACCATGGCAGAGTTTCCAAGAGAGAAGCACTCCTCATTCTCTGGAGGGCAGCCAGCTGGGGGTGGTCATCCCTTGGCACAGGTGAGGGTCTGGGACTTGCTCTGAGGACTGCTGCTGCTGATTATGCAATTAATGGGACATGCAATTAATGTTACCCATGGGACAGCAATGAGCCCTGGGGGCCAAGAAGGCCAAGGGGATCCTGGAGGGCATTCAGAGGAGTGTGGCCAGCAAAGCCAGGGAGGTTCTCCTCCCCCTCTGCTCTGCCCAGCTGAGGCTACACCTGGAATATTGCATCCAGCTCTGGGCTCCCCAGCTCAAGAGGGACAGGGATCTGCTGCAGAGAGGCCAAGGGAGGGCTGCAAGGATGCTGAAGGGACTGCAGCACTGCCTGGGGAGGAGAGGCTGAGAGCCCTGAGGGTGTTCAGTCTGGAGAGGAGAAGGCTGAGAGGGATCTGATCAATGGCTATCAATAGCTGAGGGCTGGGGGTCAGGAGGGAAGGGACAGGGCCACGCTCTGCTCACTGTGCCCTGGGATAGGCCAAGGAGCAATGGATGGAAACTGCAGCACAGGAGGTTCCAGCTCACCATGAGGAGGAACTTCTTGACTGTGAGGGTCCCAGATCCCTGGAGCAGGCTGCCCAGAGAGGTTGTGGAGCCTCCTGCTCTGGAGCCTTCCCAGCCCTGTCTGGATGTGTTCCTGTGTGACCTGTGCTGGATTCTCTGCTCCTGCTCTGGCAAGGGCTTGGACTGGAAGCTCTCCAGAGGTCCCTTCCAGCCCCTCACATTCTGTGCATCCATGCTGCTATGATTCTGGGCTCTGCTGTGGCTCTAGGTACAGGTTTGGGCAGAGCTCTGGGTGTCTGTTACTTATATCTAATACCATTCCAATGGCAGCTTGAGGGAAGGGGCATGAAAAAGCTCAAATCAGAGACATGTTTTGTCAGGAAAATTTTGTCCTGTATCTCCTTCAGGACCTGCTGCTGCTGTGGTGACTCCACCACCCCCCTGGGCAGCACATCCCAATGGTGAACGACTCTCTCAGTGAACAACTTTCTCCTCACCTCCAGCCTAAACCTCCCCTGGCACAGCTTGAGACTGTGTCCTCTTGTTCTGCTGCTGGTTGCTAGAGAGAAGAGACCAACCCCTTCTTGGCTACAGCCACCTTTCAGGGAGTTGGAGAGAGCAAGAAGGTCTCCCCTGAGCCTCCTCTTCTGCAGGCTAAGCAACCCCAGCTCCCTCAGCCTCTCCTCCCAGGGCTGTGCTCCAGACCCCTCCCCAGCCTCCTTGCCCTTCTCTGGACACCTTCAAGTGGGCTGCTCCAGTACCCAAGTGTCAGCAGGAGCTGGCTGATGTTTTGGCAGTGGAGCTAGCAGAAGGCCCTAGAGCAGTCAGTCATAACAACCCAGGTTGCCCATAGCTGTGTCACTTGTCTGGCACAAGAGGTGGGTTGATTTCTGCTGTATCAGCACAAATCATTGCACTGCTTCTCCAGCTCTGACCACTCCAGGAGGGTGCTGCTGCTGCAGGGCACCTCCTGTAATCATTACAGCCTGAGCTCAGCTGGAAGAAAGGACTCTGCTGACATACTGGGACATAGTTTCATGGCCATGGTAGGTTGACAGCTGAACTCAGTGATCTTAGAGGTCTTTTCCAACCAAAATGATTCTGTGAGCTACTGAGCAGAGCTACAGAAGCAAAGGCATTGTACAGAAAAGGCTTTTTGTTCTAGGAGGAATGGTATGATGAGAATGAGGGCTGGGGATCTATGCCAGAAAACTCCTGGATTCATGGAATGGGTTGGGTTGGAAGGGACCTTAAAGCTCATCCAGCTCCAGCCCCCTGCCATGGGCAGGGACCCCTCCCACCAGCACAGGCTGCTCAAGGCCTTGAACACCTCCAGGCAGGAGGCAGCCACAGCCTCCCTGGGCAGCCTGTGCCAGAGTCTCCCCAGCCTCACTCTAAACAATTTCTTCCTCACCTCCAGTCTCAATCTGCCCTCTCCCAGCTCAAAGCCATTGTCCCTCACTCCCAGCCCTTGTCCAGAGTCCCTCCCCAGCTCTCCTGGAGCCCTTCAGCTACTGCAAGGCTGCTCTGAGGTCACCCTGGAGCCTTCTCCAGGCTGAGCAGCCCCAACTCTCCCAGCCTGGCCCCACAGGGGAGGTTCTGCAGCCCTCTGAGCATCTTTGTGACCTCCTCTGGAGCCTCTTCAAGACTTCCAGGTCCTTCCTAGGTTGGACCAGATGATCCTTGGGGTCCTTCCAACCTGGCATTCTGGGATTCTATAGCATCTTTCACTTCAAATCCTCTGCTCATGCCTCAGATGTTTTCTTCCATCTCCATCTCTTTCCTAGCAATTTGTTAGAATACAAAACCTTATCTGAGACTTGATGCTGTGAAAGATCAGCTGCAACATCTCCCTGTGAGGCCAGGCTGAGGGAGCTTGGGGCTCTTCAGCCTGGAGCAGAGGAGCCTGAGGGCTGCCCTCAGTGCTGGGGATAAAGGTGTGCAGGGCTGGAGCCAGACTCTGCTCAGGGATGGCCAAGGACAGCACCAGGGGCACTGGGGGCAAGCTGGAGCAGAGGAGCTGCCAGGAGAACAGAAGGGAAAGCTTTGTCCCTGTGAGGCTGCTGGAGCCTGGAGCAGGCTGCCCAGAGAGGCTGTGGAGCCTCCTGCTCTGGAGACTTTCAACCCCCACCCCGGATGTGTTCTGTGTGCCCTGCCCTGGGTGTTTCAACTGCTTGATAAACAGTTCCTCTCCTGAGGGCTAAGCTACACTTCAGTGGCAAAGCTTCTTCTTTGTATTGACTTGGAGTTGTGCTTCAGGCTGAGAGCCCTGGGGCTGTTTAGGATGGAGAGGAGAAGGCTGAGAGGGAACCTTATCGATGTCTGTAAATATCTGAAAGTTGGCTGTCAAGAAGAAGGGGCCAGGATCTCTTTGGTGGTGTCCTGTGGCAGGGCAGGGAACAGCTGCTATGAGCTGGAACCCAGGTGGTTCCACCACAGTGTGAGCAGAAGCCTCTTGGGTGTGAGGCTGCTGGAGGCCTGGAGCAGGCTGCCCAGAGAGGCTGTGGAGCCTCCTGCTCTGGAGGCTTTCCAGCCCCACCTGGCTGTGCTCCTGGGTGACTTGCCCTGGGTGACCCTGCTCTGGCAGGGGGGTTGGAGTGGATGACCTGCAGAGGTCATGGAATCAACAAGGTTGGGAAAGACCTCAAAGGTGATCAAGTCCAACCTGTCATCCAAGAGCCTGTCCCTTCAAGCCCTTGCATTGTGTTTCTGTGACGGGTGGCAGTGTTCAGAACACGGTCAGGCTGAAGAGGCCATTTCCAACAAGCACTGCTTTGGATTTCCTCCTTTGCCTTGTTCTGTAAGGGAGGAATTTTCATCCCACACAGCTCCCACTGAACCACTGCTGGTTGTGTTCTGCAGTGTAGCCTCAGGTGTGCCTGGCTTGCCTAAGACACTGCTCCAGCCCTGGGGGCAGGCTTTAGCTTTCAAACCATCCCTGGGAGGTGTCCCTCCTTGTCCTGTTTGTTTAACTTGGTCACAGTATCACAGCCTCACAGAATCACCAAGGCTGGAAGAGACCTCAAAGGTCATCGAGTCCAACCTGGCACCACAGACCTCAGGACTAGACCATGGCACCAAGTGCCACATCCAGTCCCCTCTTGAACACCTCCAGGGATGGGGACTCCACCACCTCCCTGGGCAGCACATCCCAATGGTGAACAAACTTTCTCCTCACCTCGAGCCTAAACCTCCCCTGGCACAGCTTGAGACTGTGTCCTCTTGTTCTGGTGCTGGGTGCATGGGAGAAGAGACCAACCCCCACCTGGCTACAGCCTCCCTTCAGGGAGTTGCAGAGAGCAAGAAGGTCTCCCCTGAGCCTCCTCTTCTGCAGGCTAAGCAACCCCAGCTCCCTCAGCCTCTCCTCCCAGGGCTGTGCTCAAGGCCTCTCCCCAGCCTCCTTGCCCTTCTCTGGTCATCTCCCTCTGTCTGTTTCTTGCCTTCGGGCCGCTGCCGCGCGGGTTGCAGGCGCAGGGCTCTGCCTCCCCGGGGGCGCAGGGTCCGGGGCCTGTCTGGGTAATGGCCCTGCCTTGTTTTCTTTGCCCCTGGCAGCCGCCTGCTGTAAGGTTTTGCAGCCTGCGTTAAGTAATCCTCGAGGTAAGGGTTTTATGATGTCATTAAAAAGTGCGTGGCAAATCTAGAATAATAACTCCTGGAATTTGTTTATTTAAAGATGGAAAGGATAATTTATGGAGTGTGTTACATGAGACCTGCTCCCCCTTATTAGAGCTGGAGAAGTGCAGCTTATGTAGGAGCTATGTTCTGCCGGGAGGGGAGGGCAGGGAGGGGGGAGGAAGAAAAACAAGCAGCCCCGGCGCTGCCCTGCGCTGGGCATGGCTGGCTGGGAATGACATCATGCTTTATGGGCCCAGTAAAAACTTAATTAAGTCATTACAGAGGTTGCAGTCATCAGGTCACGCCGGAGCTGGGCTTTGCCTGCTGAGGCCTCTCGCTTTGGCTTCTTTTCTCTCTTGGACTTTATCTTTTGCTTTGTCCTTTCCTTCTTTGCCTTCTTATTTGCCTTTTTCTTTCTTTTCTTTTCTTTTCCTTTTCCTCTTTTCTTTTTCTCTTTTTCTTTTTCTCTTTTTCAGTTTTTTTCTTTTCCTTTTTCTTTTCCTTTTTCTTTTCCTTTTTCTTTTCCTTTTTCTTTTCCTTTTTCTTTTCCTTTTTCTTTTTCCTTTTTCTTTTTCTTTTCTTTTTCTTTTTCTTTTTCTTTTTCTTTTCTTTTTTCTTTTCTTTTTTCTTTTTCTTTTTCTTTTTCTTTTTCTTTTTCTTTTTCTTTTTCTTTTCCTTTTCCTTTTCCTTTTCCTTTTCCTTTTCCTTTTCCTTTTCCTTTTCCTTTTCCTTTTCCTTTTCCTTTTCCTTTTCCTTTTCCTTTTCCTTTTTCTTTTTCCTTTTTCTTTTTCTGTTTTTCGTTTTTCTTTTTCTCTTTTTCTTTTTCTTTTTCCTCTTCTTCTTCTTCTTCTTTGTATTCTTCTTTTCCTGTTTTTTTCTTTCCTTTTTCCTCTTTTCCTTTTATTTTTTTCTTTTATATTTCTTTTTCCTTTTTCCTTTTCCTTTTTTCTTTCTCTTTCTTTCTCTTTCTCTTTGTCTCTTTCTCTCTCTTTCTCTTTCTCTCTCTTTCTAGTTCTCTCCCTTTCTCCTCTTCCTCTTCCTCTTCCTCTTCCTCTTCCTCTTCCTCTTCCTCTTCCTCTTTCTCCCTCTCTTTCTCCCTCTCTTTCTCCTTCTCTTTCTCCTTCTCTTTCTCCTTCTCTTTCTCCTTCTCTTTCTCCTTCTCTTTCTCCTTCTCTTTCTCCTTCTCCTCCTTCTCCTTCTCCTTCTCCTTCTCCTTCTCCTTCTCCTTCTCCTTCTCCTTCTCCTTCTCCTTCTCCTTCTCCTTCTCCTTCTCCTTCTCCTTCTCCTTCTCCTTCTCTCTTTCCTCTTTCTTTTCCTTTCCCTTTCCCTTTCCCTTTCCCTTTCCCTTTCCCTTTCCCTTTCCCTTTCCCTTTCCCTTTCCCTTTCCCTTTCCCTTTCCCTTTCCCTTTCCCTTTCTCCACATGCAGTAATAACCAGGCTCTGAATCTTGGTAGCTTATAAAGTATCTGCCTGAATTTTAAGAGCTTTTATATCGGTGGGAAACTCAAAGTAACTGCAACATCAAAGGAGTGCAGAGGGACCTTGCCAGGCTGCACAGATGGGCAGAGCCCAACAGGATGGCATTTAACAAGTCCAAGTGCCAGGGGCTGTACTTTGGCCACAGCAACCCCAGGCAGAGCTACAGGCTGGGGTCAGTGGCTGAGAGCTGCCAAACAGAGAGGGACCTGGGGGTGCTGATTGACAGCTGCCTGAACATGAGCCAGCAGTGTGCCCAGGTGGCCAAGAAGGCCAAGAGCATCCTGGCCTGCAGCAGGAACAGTGTGGCCAGCAGGAACAGGGAGGTCATTCTGCCCCTGTACACTGCACTGGTTAGGCCACACCTGGAGTCCTGTGTCCAGTTCTGGGCTCCTCAGTTTAGGAAGGAGTTTGAATTGCTGGAAGGTGTCCGGAGAAGGGCAACAAGGTTGGTGAGGGGCTTGGAGCACAGCCCTGGGAGGAGAGGCTGAGGGAGCTGGGGTTGCTTAGCCTGCAGAAGAGGAGGCTCAGGGGAGACCTCATTGCCCTCTACAGCTACCTGAAGGGAGGTTGTAGCCAGGCAGAGGTTGGTCTCTTCTCTCTAGAAACCAGCACCAGAACAAGAGGACACAGTCTCAAGCTGTGCCAGGGGAGGTTTAGGCTGGAGGTGAGGAGAAAGTTCTTCACCGAGCGAGTCGTTCGCCATTGGGATGTGCTGCCCAGGGAGGTGGTGGAGTCCCCATCCCTGGAGGTGTTCAAGAGGAGATTGGATGTGGCACTTGGTGCCATGGTCTAGTCATGGGGTCTGTGGAGACAGGTTGGACTCAATGATCCTTAGAGTCTCTTCCAACCTTAGTTATACTGTGAGACTGTGATACTGTGAGTTGTCCTTGGGGTTGCACTGCTTGTAAAAGCCAGAAGATAGTGGTTGGGTGGAGGAATGTTTGACCTGCAGCTTTGCTAGCCTGGTGTGGCAAACACTGATTGCTGTTTGGATAGCAAAGCTGCTGCATAATGAGCAAGGCAAGACCTCTGAGCTGGAACAGGGCTGCCCAGAGCTGTGGTGCCCAGAGACAGGGCAAGGGGCAGTGGGCACAAACTGGAACCCAGGAAGTTCCACTTCAACGTAAGGAGAAACTTCTTTGGTGTGAGGGTGCTGGAGCCCTGGAGCAGGCTGCCCAGAGATGTGGTGGAGGCCCCAGCCCTGGAGACACTTAGTGTGGTCCTGAGCAGTCTGATCTAGTAGGAGCTGCCCCTGCTGCCTGCAGGGGGCTGGGACAGGATGCCCTTCGAGGGTCCCTTCCAGCCCCATGCATTCTGTGCCTCTGGGTGTTTGGGACATGTGGTTCACAGTGCCCTAGCTGTGGTAAGCCACCCACAGCCCCAGCAGTGCTTGTTCCACAGGGCTGATGGCCTGCCCTGCACTCCTCTCTGCAGTTCCTCTGTTGTGAAGCACATCTGCAGGGTGCAGTCACACACACAAGGGTTCTGCTGGCACACCCCTGGCATTTGCACCTGGGTTGTAGGCAGGACTGGAGAAAAGAAATGCTTAGGATCTCCTGGATCTCACATGAGAGGCGACACAAAGAAGGACCACAGAATGGTAGGGGTTGGAAGGGACCTCCAGAGATCACTGAGTCCAATCCCCCCTGCCAGAGCAGCATCACTCAGGAGAGGTTACACAGGACCATATCCAAATGGGGCTTGAAGGCAGGAGACTCCACAGCCTCTCTGGGCAGCCTGCTCCAGGCCTCCAGCAGCCTCACACCAAAGAAGTTTCTCCTCATGTTGAGGTGGAAGCTCCTGGATTCCAGTTTGTGTCCATTGCCCCTTGTCCTGTCTGTGGGTACCACTGAGAAGAGCCTGGCCTCTTCTTCTTGACCCTTCAGATATTGATAGACATTTATCAGACCTCCTCTCAGCCTTCTCTTCTCCATCCTAACCAGCCCCAGGGCTCTCAGCCTGAAGCACAGCCCAAAGTCATTGCAAAGAAGAAGCTTTACCACTGGAAGTGTAGCTTAGCCCTGAGGAGAGGAGCTGTTTATCAGATGGTTTTGCTGGTAGAAGCAAAAAGCAGAGTCAAAAGAAAGAGAGTTTGGGTGAGGGAAATGCACCCAAAGTCCTGCAGCCATCACTCTGCACTAGGCAGCTGATCTCCTTTTGCTCTGGCTTAAGCTCACATGGGGTCAGTTCTGCAAGGCACTGGTGTGGCTTAGGCCAAAGCAGCAAGTATTAAAGCAGCTCTTAAAGGGAGTGAAAAAACAGAGTGGAACTTGGTCTGACTGACACTTACAGCACAGGGAGAATGATAGAACCACAGAGCTGTCAGGGCTGGAAGGGACCCCAAGGCTCAGGCAGCCCCAACCCCCTGCCATGGGCAGGGACACCTCACACCACAGCAGGTTGCTCACAGCCACCTCCAGCCTGGCTGCAAACACCTCCAGGCAGGAGGCTTCCACCACCTCCCTGGGCAGCCTGTGCCAGGCTCTCACCACCCTCCTGGCCAACAACTTCTTCCTCACAGCCAAGCTCCAGCTCCCCACTTCTCATTCTGCTCCATCCCTCCCTGACACCCTCAAAATCCCTGCCCAGCTTTCTTGGAGCCCCCTGCAGATCCTGGAAGGCTCTGGCAGAAATGTAGTCCCAGTCAAAAACTGTAAAGCCTGAGCTTGTGAGGCGCTGTAGAAAGAGAATTGGTGTGGTTCCTGCAGCAGAAAGCCAGCACTGACAGGGGAGAGGAGTGGGGGGCAGGGGGCCTCCACCCTTAGCCCTGCAGCACTTCCACTCTCACAGAATCTCAGTGAGAATGGCAGAAGGTGTGGGAGTGCTGCAGGCCAGTGACAAGGCAGCAGAGTCCTCCTTCTGCTGGCCTGTGCTGCCACTGCCAGGACAGCTTGGCCCTCACTCCCTCCACAGCTGCTGCTGCTTTCCCTCTGCTCCTGGAGCTGAGGCAGTGCTGCTGCCTGAGCGTTTCTCTGCCATCCTTGCACTCCAGAGCCCACTGCCATTGGGGTGCAGAGTTGGCAGAGCTGGCTGCTGGGCTGTCCTGCAGTGCTGCACTGCACTGCCATCCTTACAGCTGAATGAGCTTCAACCAGAGCAAGGGCAGGTCCTGCACCTGGGCCACAGCAATCCTCACTGTCAGTGCAGCCTGGGGGAGGAAGTGAGAGGAAGCAACCCTGAGGAGAAGGCCTTGCGGGTGCTGGTGGTGAGAAGCTGGCCAGGAGCAGGCAGTGAGGGACTGCAGCACAGGAGGCCAAGGGCAGCCTGGGCTGCAGCCAAAGCAGTGTGGCCAGGGAGGTGATTCTGCCACTGTGCTCTGCTCTGGGGAGGCCTCACCTGCAGGGCTGTGTGCAGGGCTGGAGCCCTCAGCACAGGAAGGACCTGGAGCTGAGGGAGAGGGGCCAGAGGAGGCCATGCAAATGCTCAGGGGGTTGGAGCAGTTCTGCTGTGAGCACAGGCTGAGGGAGCTGGGGGTGTTCAGCCTGGAGAGGAGAAGGCTCCAGGGAGACCTTAGAACAGCCTGGCAGTACCTGAAGGGGCTACAGGAAGGCTGCAGGGAGACTGTTCCCCAAGGCCTGCAGGGACAGGCCCAGGGGCAATGGCTTCAGAGCAGAGCAGATTGAGACTGGATGTGAGGAACAAGTTCTGCCCCAGGAGGCTGCTGGAACACTGCAGCAGGCTGCCCAGGGAGGTGGTTGAGGCTCCATGCCTGGAGCTATTCCAGGGGAGGCTGGAGAGGGCTCTGGGCAGCCTGCTCCAGGGGAGGATGTCCCTGCTGGGGGCAGGGGCTGGGACTGGATGAGCTGTGGAGCTCCCTTCTGGCCTGGACCATTCTGTGGTTCCATGAATCCCAGCCCAGGGCAGCCAGGGCACTGTTCCTTCCTTGCCTCCTGAGGCAGAGACTGCACTTTTCACATCATCTCCTCCTTAGGGCCTGGACTGATGCTTTGCTCTTTTGTTTTTCAGATTAATTCTGTTGTTCTCAAGCAAGATATGAGAAGCATGGTAGAAAATTTCTATGCAGCTCTCTTTGGGTATGATGAGGTAAGAAGGATATTGTCCTGCAAGAGCATTCATGACCACAAAGTGCTCCAGAAGGGTGAAATGTTTGCCAGGTGTCCTTGGAGAAATCTTCCATTATGGAACTGTAGATTCATGGAATGGGTTGGGTTGGAAGGGAGCTCAAAGCTCAGCCAGCTCCAGCCCCCTGCCATGGGCAGGGACCCCTCCCACCAGCACAGGCTGCTCAAGGCCTCATCCAGCCTGGTCCTGAACACCTCCAGGCAGGAGGCAGCCACAGCCTCCCTGGGCAGCCTGTGCCAGGCTCTCCCCAGCCTCACTGCCAACAATGTCTTCCTCCTCTCCACTCTCAGTCTCTCCTCTCCCAGCTCAAAGCCATTGTCCCTCAGCCTGGCACTCCCAGCCCTTGTCCAGAGTCCCTCCCCAGCTCTCCTGGAGCCCTTCAGGTACTGCAAGGCTGCTCTGAGGTCTCCCTGGAGCCTTCTCTCCTCCAGGCTGAGCAGCCCCAACTCTCCCAGCCTGGCCCCACAGGGGAGGCTCTGCAGCCCTCTGAGCATCTCTGTGGCCTCCTCTGGAGCCTCTCCAGCAGGTCCAAGTCTCTCTTATGCTGGGGGCCCCAGAGCTGGAGGCAGTGCTGCAGGTGGGGGCTGAGCAGAGCAGAGCAGAGGGGCAGAATCCCCTCCCTGTGCTGCTGCTCTCCCTGCTCTGGCTGCAGCTCAGCATTCAGCTGGCTCTGGGCTTCCAGGGCCCAGTGCTGGCTCCTGGGGACTTTGTCACCCCCTGACAGCCCCAAGGCCTTCTCCAGGCTGGTCTTGAGCCACTCCTCACCCAGCCTGGATTTGTGTTTGGGGTTGCAGGACCTTGCCCTTGGGCTGGTTGAACTTCATGATGCTGGCATGGACTCACAGCATCACACAGTCTCACAGAATCACCAAGGTTGGAAGAGACCTCAAAGGTCCTCAAGTCCAAGCTGGCACCACAGACCTCAGGACTAAACCATGGCTCCAAGTGCCACATCCAATCCCCTCCTGAACCCCTCCAGGGATGGGGACTGCACCACCTCCCTGGGCAGCACATTCCAATGATGAATGACTCTTACCTCTCAGTGCTGTCCAGGCCCCTCTGGATGGTTCCCTTCCCTGCAGAGTGCCAGCTGCAGCACCAGCTTGGTGCCAGCCCCAGCGCTGCCGAGGATAGCCCTGCTGGCTGGGGAGCGCCGTGGCTGTCCAGCCTCTCCAGGGGCAGTGTTTAATCTCCCTCTGCTCTTCCTGTAGGGGATCC
This sequence comes from Dryobates pubescens, assembly GCF_014839835.1. NCBI lineage: Eukaryota > Metazoa > Chordata > Aves > Piciformes > Picidae > Dryobates > Dryobates pubescens. The sequence continues at coordinate 1,071,255 of NC_071637.1, forward strand.
TCTCTGATGACCACGTTCTGGCAGCAGCTCTCTGGAGGAACCTTTTCAACAGGAGCTGTGAGGACCCTCGGCACCTGGAGCTGCTGGTGGAGTATGTCCGCAAGCAGGTAGGGCCCAGCGCCAGGGGCAGCTCCCTGCAGCCTCCTGGGCAGAGGGCAAACATCCCTGTGCTGCACCACAGCTGGGCTCAGCTCCCCTCCATTCCCTGTGCTGCACCACAGCTGGGCTCAGCTCCCCTCCATTCCCTGTGCTGCACCACAGCTGGGCTCAGCTCTGCTCCATTCCCTGTGCTGCACCACAGCTGGGCTCAGCTCCCCTCCATTCCCTGTGCTGCACCACAGCTGGGCTCAGCTCTGCTCCATTCCCTGTGCTGCACCACAGCTGGGCTCAGCTCCCCTCCATTCCCTGTGCTGCACCACAGCTGAGCTCAGCTCCCCTCCATTCCCTGTGCTGCACCACAGCTGGGCTCAGCTCTGCTCCATTCCCTGTGCTGCACCACAGCTGGGCTCAGCTCCCCTCCATTCCCTGTGCTGCACCACAGCTGGGCTCAGCTCTGCTCCATTCCCTGTGCTGCACCACAGCTGGGCTCAGCTCTGCTCCATTCCCTGTGCTGCACCACAGCTGGGCTCAGCTCTGCTCCATTCCCTGTGCTGCACCACAGCTGGGCTCAGCTCCCCTCCATTCCCTGTGCTGCACCACAGCTGGGCTCAGCTCCCCTCCATTCCCTGTGCTGCACCACAGCTGGGCTCAGCTCTGCTCCATTCCCTGTGCTGCACCACAGCTGGGCTCAGCTCTGCTCCATTCCCTGTGCTGCACCACAGCTGGGCTCAGCTCTGCTCCATTCCCTGTGCTGCACCACAGCTGGGCTCAGCTCTGCTCCATTCCCTGTGCTGCACCACAGCTGGGCTCAGCTCTGCTCCATTCCCTGTGCTGCACCACAGCTGGGCTCAGCTCCCCTCCATTCCCTGTGCTGCACCACAGCTGGGCTCAGCTCTGCTCCATTCCCTGTGCTGCACCACAGCTGGGCTCAGCTCTGCTCCATTCCCTGTGCTGCACCACAGCTGGGCTCAGCTCTGCTCCATTCCCTGTGCTGCACCACAGCTGGGCTCAGCTCCCCTCCATTCCCTGTGCTGCACCACAGCTGGGCTCAGCTCCCCTCCATTCCCTGTGCTGCACCACAGCTGGGCTCAGCTCCGCTCCATTCCCTGTGCTGCACCACAGCTGGGCTCAGCTCTGCTCCATTCCCTGTGCTGCACCACAGCTGGGCTCAGCTCTGCTCCATTCCCTGTGCTGCACCACAGCTGGGCTCAGCTCCCCTCCATTCCCTGTGCTGCACCACAGCTGGGCTCAGCTCTGCTCCATTCCCTGTGCTACACCACAGCTGGGCTCAGCTCTGCTCCATTCCCTGTGCTGCACCACAGCTGGGCTCAGCTCTGCTCCATTCCCTGTGCTGCACCACAGCTGGGCTCAGCTCTGCTCCATTCCCTGTGCTGCACCACAGCTGGGCTCAGCTCTGCTCCATTCCCTGTGCTGCACCACAGCTGGGCTCAGCTCCCCTCCATTCCCTGTGCTGCACCACAGCTGGGCTCAGCTCCCCTCCATTCCCTGTGCTGCACCACAGCTGGGCTCAGCTCCCCTCCATTCCCTGTGCTGCACCACAGCTGGGCTCAGCTCTGCTCCATTCCCTGTGCTGCACCACAGCTGGGCTCAGCTCTGCTCCATTCCCTGTGCTGCACCACAGCTGGGCTCAGCTCCCCTCCATTCCCTGTGCTGCACCACAGCTGGGCTCAGCTCTGCTCCATTCCCTGTGCTGCACCACAGCTGGGCTCAGCTCTGCTCCATTCCCTGTGCTGCACCACAGCTGGGCTCAGCTCCCCTCCATTCCCTGTGCTGCACCACAGCTGGGCTCAGCTCTGCTCCATTCCCTGTGCTGCACCACAGCTGAGCTCAGCTCCCCTCCATTCCCTGTGCTGCACCACAGCTGGGCTCAGCTCCGCTCCATTCCCTGTGCTGCACCACAGCTGGGCTCAGCTCTGCTCCATTCCCTGTGCTGCACCACAGCTGGGCTCAGCTCTGCTCCATTCCCTGTGCTGCACCACAGCTGGGCTCAGCTCTGCTCCATTCCCTGTGCTGCACCACAGCTGGGCTCAGCTCTGCTCCATTCCCTGTGCTGCACCACAGCTGGGCTCAGCTCTGCTCCATTCCCTGTGCTGCACCACAGCTGGGCTCAGCTCTGCTCCATTCCCTGTGCTGCACCACAGCTGGGCTCAGCTCTGCTCCATTCCCTGTGCTGCACCACAGCTGGGCTCAGCTCTGCTCCATTCCCTGTGCTGCACCACAGCTGGGCTCAGCTCCCCTCCATTCCCTGTGCTGCACCACAGCTGGGCTCAGCTCTGCTCCATTCCCTGTGCTGCACCACAGCTGGGCTCAGCTCTGCTCCATTCCCTGTGCTGCACCACAGCTGGGCTCAGCTCCCCTCCATTCCCTGTGCTGCACCACAGCTGGGCTCAGCTCTCCTCATAGGCAGAGCTGAGCCTGAGAAGCCAGGCATTCTTCTTTAAGGAGGAAAAGGTCCAAGTATAAAACCTGGCTGATGCCCCTTGAGACATGGAGACTTGTGTGCAGCTCAGGATGGGATGGGATGGGATGGAATAGAGCAGAATAGAATAGAATTAACCAGGTTGGAAAAGACCTTCAAGATCATCCAGTCCAACCTCTCCCCCAGCACCATCTGATCAACCAAACCATGGCACCAAGGGCCTCATCCAGGCTCTTCCTCAACACCTCCAGGGATGGGGACTCTACCACCTCCCTGGGCAGCACAGCCCCAGGGCCAATCTCTCTTGCTGGCAAGAATTTCTTCCTCACCTCCAGCCTGAACTTCCCCTGGCACAGCTTGAGACTGTGTCCTCTTGTTCTGGTGCTGGGTGCCTGGCAGAAGAGACCAACCCTCACCTGGCTACAGCTTCCCTTCAGGTCTGCAGCCCTCAGCACAGGAAGGACCTGGAGCTGATGGAGAGGATCCAGAGGAGGCCATGAAAATGCTTAGGGGGTTGGAGCAGCTCTGCTGTGAGCACAGGCTGAGGGAGCTGGGGGTGCTCAGCCTGGAGAAGGCTCCAGGGAGACCTTAGAGCAACCTTCCAGTACCTGAAGGGGCTACAGGAAGGCTGCAGGGAGACTGTTCCCAAAGGCCTGCAGGGACAGGCCCAGGGGCAATGGCTTCAGAGCAGAGCAGAGCAGAGCAGATTGAGCTTGGATGTGAGGAACAAGTTCTGCCCCAGGAGGCTGCTGGAACACTGCAGCAGGCTGCCCAGGGAGGTGGTTGAGGCTCCATCCCTGGAGCTATTCCAGGGGAGGCTGGAGAGGGCTCTGGGCAGTGCAGGATGTCCCTGCTGGGGGCAGGGGCTGGGACTGGCTGAGCTGTGCAGCTCCCTTCCTGCCCAGAGCACTCTGTGAGTGTGTGAGGGGCAGCAGCAGCTGGCACAGGCCACACACAAGCTGCTAGGCCAGGCAGCAGAGGGGGCACCTGGAGCCCCCCAGGGCTGTGCTGGGACAGTACCTGCAGCCCCAGGGGCAGTGTGGGCATTAGCTGAGCTCAGCAGGGGCTGGGGTGGTTTGTGGGAAGGACAAAGCTTCACCTCTGTGTTGAGAAGCTTGAGCAGGACTTGGCCTTGAAGGCTTCTCCTGCCCTACTCAGGCAAGAGAGCAGGAAGGGCACCACTCAGAGCTGCAGAGGATGCTGGAGCAGTGGGAGAGAGGGAGGGCAGAGGCAGAAGGGGAGCATGGAAAGCCCATTGTATGGTACTGCAGCAGCACACAGGACAGGAAGTCTCTGCTGAGCTCTGTGGGAAAGAATGAAAAGCTGCTGGGTTTGTTTTCCAGAGTCATTTCTGTCCCTTTCAGTTAATACCTGGAGGAAACCACCCCAAGCAGTGAATCAGGTTTCCAGGTGCACTTGCAGCCCAGGAGGCCAGTCACAGCCTGGGCTGCATCGGCAGAAGGGTGACCAGCAGGTTGAGGGAGGTGATTGTGCCCCTCTGCTCTGCTGGGGCCCCAACTGGAGTACTGCCTCCAGCTCTGGGGCCCTCAGCACAGGAACAGAATAGAATAAACCAGGTTGGAAGAGACCTTCAAGATCATGGAGTCCAACCTATCATCCAACACCACCCAACCAACTAACCCACGGCACCAAGCACCCTGGCAAGCCTCGCCCTGAACACCCCCAGCGACGGCGACCCCACCGCCTCCCCTGGCAGCCCATCCCAGTGGGCAATCACTCTCTGTGTAGAACTTCCTCCTAACCTCCAGCCTAAACCTCCCCTGGCACAGCCTGAGACTGTGTCCTCTTGTTCTGGTGCTGGCTGCCTGGCAGAAGAGACCAACCTCTGCCTGGCTACAGCCTCCCTTCAGGCAGTTGTAGACAGCAATGAGGTCTCCCCTGAGCCTCCTCTTCTGCAGGCTAAGCAACCCCAGCTCCCTCAGCCTCTCCTCCCAGGGCTGTGCCCCAGACCCCTCCCCAGCTTTGTTGCTCTTCTCTGGACACCTTCCAGCAGCTCAACCTCCTTCCTAAACTGAGGGGCCCAGAACTGGACACAGGACTCCAGGTGTGACCTAACCAGTGCAGTGTACAGGGGCAGAATGACCTCCCTGCTCCTGCTGGCCACACTGTTCCTGATGCAGGCCAGGATGCCCTTGGCCCTCCTGGCTGCCTGGGCACACTGCAGGCTCATGTTCAACTACCATCAACCAGCACCCCCAGGTCCCTCTCTGCCTGGCTGCTCTCAGCCACTCTGACCCCAGCTCTGCATGGGGTTGTTGTGGCCAATGTACAGAAGGACCTGGAGCTGCTGGAGCAGGACCAGAGGAGGCCACCAAGATGCTCAGAGGGCTGCAGAACCTCCCCTGTGGGGCCAGGCTGGGGGGGAGTGGGGGCTGTTCAGGCTGGAGAAGAGAAGGCTGCAGGGAGACCTTACAGTGGCATTTAGATATCTGCAGGGGCTCCAGGAGAGCTGGGGAAGGACTTCTGATAAGGGCTGGGAGTGCCAGGACAGGGACAGTGGCTTGAAGCTGGAACAGGATGGCTTTAGATTGGACATTGGGAGGAAGTTGTGCACGTGGGGATGGTGGAACACTGCAACAGGCTGCCCAGAACAGATCTGGTGAGGGCCCCATCCCTGGAGGAATTCAGGGTCACACTTGCTGGGGCCCTGAGCAGCCTGCTCCAGTTGGAGCTGTCCCTGCTGACTGCAGGGGGCTGGGACAGGATGAGCTTTGAGGGTCCCTCCCAACCCACTGCATTGTGTGGTGCCATGAAACATTGGTACCACAGCATCCAGGACAGGAGAGGGGTGAGAGAGCTTCTGGAGGAAGAATGTAGGCAGCTGGGCAGGGAGCTGAAGACCCAAAGCACCCCAGCAGCATTCCCTGAAATGCTGCCAATGCTGTATTCAAGCCCAGCTGGAGGCCTGGAGGGAGTGCTGCAGTGTGTGTGTGACACAGTGGCATGGCAAGGGAAGGGCTGAACTTTGTGAGGGCCTGAGGACACTTCTGGACTGCTGGAGGGCTTCACAGGAGGCATACATTTGACTTAGTGCTTGAGGTCACTGATGTTAGGAGGCTGTAGGGAAGGGTAAAAGTGGAGGTTGCCAGGGAGCAGAGCTGTATGGAAAGGCTGAGACTGGAGGGACTCTGCTGCACTCCTGGATGTGCAGAGGGCAGGACAGGAGCTGTCAGAGCTTGGTGACGAGACAAGGATCACACAGAGGAGGGCTGCATGCTGGGGAGGAATCAGCACAGCTGCTGGGAGAGAAACAGTCCCAGCCCCACAGGCATGCTGCTGAGCTCCAAGCTGGCTGTTAGGACTGAGTCCAGGAGGTCATGGCTCTGTTAGCAGCCTCTCAGCTCTGCTCTCTGGAGTGCTTCAGGAAGGAAACCCCATGCTCAGAACTACAGAGGCAGGATTAGGGAAGCCAAGAGCGTTGCTGTGCCACTTCTGACATCCTTGCACCCTCCTGCTCATGTGCATGGTTTGGATTCTGAGCAGCAAGGAAGAGGAGGAAGGCTCAGGGAAGGGCAGTAAGGCTGACACAAAGCAGCTCTTGGCTAGCAGTGGGGAGGATTGCCCTGGAGTCACAGAATGGTTTGGGTTGGCAAAGCCCTCTGAGATCCCCCAGTCCAACACAACCCAACCCCACCATGGCCACCCAGGTGCCATGGCCACACTTGTGGAACACCTCCAGGCATGGGGACTCCACCACCTCCCTGGGCAGCCTCTGCCAGGCCCTGACCACTCCTGCAGCAAAGACATTTTGCCTCCTCTCCAAGCTCAGCCTCCCCTGGCACAATTCCAGGCCATGTCCTCTCCTTCTCTCACCTGAGAGCAGGGATCAGAGCCCAACCCCTGCCTGGCTCCAACCTTCTTTCAGGAGGAGGTTTGACATCCTCAGCAATGAGGCTCATTGCATGCAGGGGGCTGTTGAAGGCCTTCCAGTAGGTCTGTCCAGGCAGGGCACAATAAGGCTTGCTGGGGCTCAGGCCAGCCATGAGCTTTCAAGCTGCAGCCTGAGAGCAGGGCAATGGGGTCCCTGCAGATGGCTTTCACCCACAGAGCAGCCTCAACATCAGCTCCAGTTAGCACCTCCTGACATCCAACTCTGCTCAGTTCTCCTAGCTTGTGAGCTTGAGTTACAAACCTGATCTGAGTCACTGCCCTGTGTCCTGTGAGAGGACAGCTCTGGGCAATCTGGAAGGCATGAGAGAAGTGAGCAAGGCAAGAGCAGTGCACTGGTACAAGAGCGTGGGGGTAGCTGATGCCACAAGTGGTTTGGCATCCTCCAGCAGGGCTGGGGAGGTTCTGCTGCCCCTCTGCTCTGCCCTGCTGAGCCCACAGCTGCAATCCTGTGTCCAGTGCTGGGCTCCCCAGCTCAAGAGAGACAGAGAGCTGCTGGAGAGAGTCCAAGGCAGAGCCAGGAAGATGCTCTGGGGACTTGAGCATCTCCCCTGTGGAGAGAGACTGAGAGCCCTGGGACTGTTGAGTCTGGAGAGGAGGAGGCTGAGAGGGATCTGATCAATGGCTATCAATAGCTGAGGGCTGGGGGGCAGCTGGAGGGGGCCAAGCTCTTCTGGGTGGTGCACAGCAGTAAACCAAGGAACAATGGAGACAAACTTGAGGAGAAACTTCTTTACTGTGAGGGTGCTGGAGGCCTGGAGCAGGCTGCCCAGAGAGGCTGTGGAGTCTCCTTCTGTGGACACATTCAAAGCCCACCTGGATGCATTCCTCTGCAGACTGCCCTGGGTGCCCCTGCTCTGGCAGGGGGCTTGGACCCAGTGATCTCTGGAGGTCCCTTCCAAGCTCTAATGTGCTGTGATTCTGTGAGCCTGCAGCTGCAGCTGGGTGCCCAAGCCACAGGCAAGGGTTGTGGAAGAAAAGTCTGGCAGGGCTGCTCAGAGCATCCTCTTCAGGCTCAGAATTCCTGAGCACATTTGGAGAGGGAGGGGAAACAGAGCAGGCCAAAGGCCATTGTCTGCCTGTGTTGAGTTTCCCTCCTCCCAGGGAAGCTGCTGCTGCCTGTCAGAAGCAGGCTGGGTTTGGTCAGACCCTCTGTGGCCATTGGTGTATTCCTTCCTCTGCTGAGGAGCTCCTTGGCAGGCAGTCATAGAAGCACAGAGCTGTCAGGGGCTGAAAGGACCTCAAGGATTATCCAGTCCCAACCCCCCTGCCATGGGCAGGGACACCTCACACCACAGCAGGTTGCTCACAGCCACCTCCAGCCTGGCTGCAAACACCTCCAGGCAGGAGGCTGCCACCACCTCCCTGGGCAGCCTGTGCCAGGCTCTCACCACCCTCCTGGCCAACAACTTCTTCCTCACAGCCAAGCTCCAGCTCCCCACTTCCAGTGCTGCTCCATCCCCCCCAGTCCTGTCCCTCCCTCACACCCCAGAGCAGAGGGGCAGGATCCTCTCCCTCCACCTCTGCCAATGGGCACTGGCAGCCCAGAAGCAGCTCAGCTGCCCTTGGCCTTCTGGGCTGCCAGTGCCCATTGCTGGCTCCCTGTCCCAGGCCTGATTCCTGCCCCCCTCAGAGGTGTCCCAGACCCCTATCCCTCCCTCACACCCTCCAAAGTCCCTCCCCAGCTTGCTTGCAGCCCCCTGCAGCTCCTGGCAGGCCACCAGAAGCTCTCCTGGGAGCCTTCTCCTCTCCAGCCTGCACAACCCCAACTCTCTCAGGCTGTCTCCAGAGCAGAGCAGCTCCAGCCCTCTGCTTCTCCTCCTGGCCCTGCTCTGGACACCTTCCAGCCCCTCCAGAGCCTTCCTGGCACAGAGGCTCCAGAGCTGGCCCCAGAGCTGCAGCTGTGGGCTCAGCAGAGTGGAGCAGAGGGGCAGAATCCCCTCCCTGCCCTGCTGGCCACACTTCTCTTGCTGCAGCCCAGGCTCTGCTTGGCTCTCTGGGCTGCAAGTGCTGCCTGCTGGCTCCTGCTGAGCTTCTCCTCCCCCAGCACCCCCAAGGCTCTCAAGCAAGCCTGGGGACTGTTTCCCTGGGCAGACCTCCTAGCAAGGTGCTTCTTGGGCTTGCTGAGCCAGGGTGGTGCTTTCTCCTTTACTGACTTCTGATGGCCTTGTTTTCCTTTTCCCCTTCTCTGGGTGCTTGCAGAGTCCTGTGGCAGCAGCTTGCCTCAGGGCTGTGTGACAAGAGCTTTGCTCTTTCACTGCACCTTGAGCTTCCCTCTAAAGCCTTTCTTGTGTTGCAGCAGTGGAGGCTCCCTCCCTCTTCCTCTCAGTTTCTATTACAGAGCTCAGCTGCTCCCTGCTGGGCAGCCTTTTTCGTGTGGAGTGGAGAGCCTTGCCCTGTGTGAGAGGCCTTTGATGAGAGCTCTCCCTGCAGAGGATGGAAGCAGCAGTGTGTCATCTGCCTTAAGTGCCAGGCAGATCCAGTGACTCATGCTTGCCTGGCTCCTCTGTGTCCAGAGGAGGCATTAGCTGAGGTGTTAGCAGAAGGCCTTCCACAGTTAACTCCAGTGGATCTGCAGATCCTTATCTCCCAGCCTTGCCTTGACTGCTGCTTGAGTTCCTTTCTGTGGTCTGTGTCACTCAGCTGGCAAAGCAAACTGACTCCTCCCAGTCCTGCTTGCTGCCTGCGTAGCTCTCCAGGAGCTTGGTCCACAGAATGGGTTGGGTTGGAAGGGACCTGAAAGCTCATCCAGTTCCAGCCCCCTGCCGTGGGCAGGGACCCCTCCCCCCAGCCCAGGCTGCCCCAGGCCTCATCCAGCCCTGCCCTGAACACCTCCAGGGAGGGGACAGCCACAGCCTCCCTGGGCAGCCTGCGCCGCTGTCTCCCCAGCCTCGTGGTGTCCAAGCTGAATGTGTGTGTGGTGTCCCCAGCCTCCTGATGTCCAAGCTGAATGTGCCCTGCTGCAGCTGCCCTGCTGGGTGGGTGCTGGGCTGCCTGCACTGCCCCTGAGCCCCCTGTGCTTGCAGGTGCAGCACCTGGACGCCCTGAGCGGGGAGGAGCTGCTGCTGACCGGGGAGGTGAGCTGGCGGCCGCTGCTGGAGGAGGACGCCCGCAGCATCCTCAAGCCTCTCGCCCCTGTTTACAACGACGAGGGACTCTGAGAGCCCCAGCCCCGACCCTCCTGCCCCTCAGCCCGGCTCACCCCAGCCTGGGAGGCAGGCCTGGCACTGGGCTGGGCTGGGGGGACCGGGAAGGAGCTGAGGAGCGAGCGGCGGGCTGGCTCTGCTGTCCGTGGTGCCTGGCTGGCAGGGAGCGCAGCCGCACTCTGCACACAAGTGGTAGTTGGGAACCTCCCTGCTTCTGTGGCACTCACTGACAGCCCTGCCTGCTGCCTCCAGCAGAGCAGGTGTGTGACCATCACCCACTCGCCTCAAGAAGGCATTTCTGCCCTTGGCCTCCTTGGAGAGTGGCTGCAGAGAGGTGCAGCAGCGTCCCTCTGCCTCTCTGCTTGGCTGGAATGCAGGCTGAGCTTTGCACATCGAAGCCTTTGCCCAGCCTGCTCTGGAGGTGGAGTGGTCCCTACCTGCTTCACTGAGGCTGAGAATTGCTTTAAGAGGTCCTGAAGGGTTCTGTGCAAATCCTTTTCAGGAACTCTCTGCTCCATTGCACAGGGACAGGAGGATGCAGAGAGAATAATTCCTGGTCCCCAGCCATGCCCTGTGACTCTGGGCATCCAGAATGCAGCCAGGCTGTCACTGGAAGCTCTCTCACGGTCCCTGGGCTTCCAGTCTGCCTTGCTGACATTCCCAGATTCCCTTTAGAGCTGTGGTCCAAGAGGTTCCTTCTGAAAAGCAATCTGTCTGTCTGTGCCTCTTGATGGGACAGGACTCTGCTGTCCTCCACCCCTCAAGACAGTGGTCCAGGGCTTTCTGACAAGACCTAGCAACCTTCCCCACCCCCCTCCACAGTGAAAACTTGATCTGGCTGTGCAGGCAAGTGAGGCCAAGGCAGTAATTACAGAAGCAAGAGCTCCACTGCTGCCATCAGCAGAGGCTGAGGTGTGCTGTGTGGGTGGATGGTTCCCTAGGCTGTTTCCAGGGCAGGGACAAAAACAGTTTTCATTTCTCCCCTGTCTCAAACCCTTGTCAACAATAAAAGTCAGTCTGGGTGAAATGCTGTGGTCTGTGCTTTCTGGGCTTGGGGCTGCTTGGGGGAGCAGTGAACCACCTAACAGCCAGGCTCAGGGGGATAAACTGTACAAAACTGAAGGTGGTCATCCTTAGTCTGTGGCAGTGCTGCTTGGTTTGTGCTACTGATCCTTCACTGCTGACAGTGAGAGAATCATAGGACCACAGAACTCTCAGGGCTGGAAGGCACCCCAAGGCTCAGCCAGTCCCAGCCCCCTGCCATGGGCAGGGACACCTCACACCACAGCAGGTTGCTCACAGCCACCTCCAGCCTGGCTGCAAACACCTCCAGGCAGGAGGCTTCCACCACCTCCCTGGGCAGCCTGTGCCAGGCTCTCACCACCCTCCTGGCCAACAACTTCTTCCTCACAGCCAAGCTCCAGCTCCCCACTTCTAGTGCTGCTCCATCCCCCCAGGCCTATCCCTCCCTGACACCCTCCAAAGTCCCTCCCCAGCTTTCTTGGAACCCGCTGCAGCTCCTGGAAGGCCACCAGAAGCTCTCCTGGGAGCCTTCTCCTCTGCAGCCTGCACAACCCCAACTCTCTCAGGCTGTCTCCAGAGCAGAGCAGATTGCCCAGGGAGGCAACCTTGGAGCCCTGCTCCACTCTGCTGAGCCCACAGCTGCAGCTCTGGGGCCAGTTCTGGAGCCTCTGTGCCAGGAAGGCTCTGGAGGGGCTGGAAGGTGTCCAGAGAAGGGCCAGGAGGAGGAGCAGAGGCCTGGAGCTGCGCTGCTCTGGAGGGTGTCAGGGAGGGATAGGACTGGGGGGGAGGGAGGAAGGGAGATTTAGATGAGACCTGAGGAAGAAGTTGTTGGCCAGGAGGGTGGTGAGAGCCTGGCACAGGCTGCCCAGGGAGGTGGTGGAAGCCTCCTGCCTGGAGGTGTTTGCAGCCAGGCTGGAGGTGGCTGTGAGCAACCTGCTGTGGTGTGAGGTGTCCCTGCCCATGGCAGGGGGGGTTGGAACTGGCTGAATCATAGAGTAGCTGAGGATGGAAAGGACCTTAGAGATCATCTGCTCCAACCTCCCTGGCAGCAAGGCTGCCTCTCAGCTCGCCTTGGTCGCTCAAGGCCTCATCGAACCCTCCCCACCCTGGCAGTTGTGTGGCGCTGGGGAACGTTTGGCCTCCCCTCTGTGGCTGAAGAGCAGTGGGATGCAGAGCAGCAGCTCCCAAAGCCTGCCTTGGTTTCTTCTGAAGAGAAACTCTTCCCTTAGGGAACCTTCTGTGTGCACATTAATAAAAAGCCATTTCTTGGGCTGGCCTTTCTCTTGTGGTGGTTCTGGGGGGGGGTGGAGGGGGGGTGGTTATTTTCCCTCCCCCTTCCCAAGGCTGACTTCCTCAGTTTAACTTGCTGTAAAATGAGTCATGTAAAGAGCCCCTTCTATGTGTGAAGTGTAGCCCTCCCCTGTGCAGGCACTGCAGCCCAAACAACTTTGCTTGCAGTGGAGTTAAGATGCTTTTGTTGAAAGCTGAGCTAAGCAAAAGGGGGGGAGGGAGAAAAAAAAGGGGGGAAAGCAAAAGCAAGAAAGCCTCTTATGTGTGAAGCATTATACAGAGTGTGTGAGATAATAACACCTTGTAATTCATTACAGCTGCCTTCTAGTGACAGAAAGGAGGGCTGAGCTGGGGGAGGAATTTGCTGATTAATTTATTTTTAATGAGAGTGGAGTGCAGGCCCAGGCACCAAAATAAACTTTGCTGTGTGTACCTTACTGCTTCTGAAAGAGCTGGGAAAAATTAATGGCAGAGATCTTGGCTCCAAGCTCCCTGCATTAATTCATACACAAAGCACTCCCTGCAGCCTTAACCCCTCTGCTGCCAGCTCAGCTCCACCTGCACTCCCCTGCCCTGCTCTCCAAGCTCTCTTCCAACCTGCTTCATTCTCTTCTCTTCTCTTCTGTTCTATTCTATTCTATTCTAGTCTACTCTACTCTATTCTATTCTACTACTGTTCTACTCTATTCTACTCCTATTCCACTCTATTCTGTTCTACTCTATCCCATTCTGTTCTACTTCTATTCTACTCTATTGTATTCTATTCTGTTCTGTTCTACTCCTACTCTATTCTATTCTATTCTACTCTATTCTAATCTACTCTATTCTATTCTATCCTAATCCTACTCTATTCTATTCTATTCTATTCTACTCTCTTCTAATCTACTCTATTCTATTCTATCCTAATCCTACTCTATTCTATTCTATTCTATTCTACTCTCTTCTAATCTACTCTATTCTATTCTATCCTAATCCTACTCTATTCTATTCTATTCTATTCTACTCTATTCTATTCTACTCTATTCTATTCTATCCTAATCCTACTCTATTCTATTCTACTCTATTCCATTTTTTTCTAGTCTAGTCTACTCTACTATAGTCTATGCTATTCTACTCCTATTCTACTCTATTCTATTCCACTCTATCCTATTCTATTCTATTCTATTCTATTCTATTCTACTCCTATTCCATTCTACTCCTATTCTATTCTACTTTTCTATTCTATTCTACTCCTACTCTATTCTATTCTATTCTACTTTATTCTATTCTACTCTATTCTATTCTACTCTGTTCCATTATTTTATATTCCATTCTACTCTGTTCTATTCTATCCTATTCTGTTCTACTCTATTCTATTCTACTTTATTCTATTCTACTCTATTCTATTCTATCCTATTCTATTCTACTCCTACTCTATTTTGTTCTACTGTATTCTATTCTACTCTCTTCCATTCTTTTATATTCTATTCTGTTCTACTCTATTCCATTCTATTCTATTCTATTCTATTCTACTCTATTCCATTCTATTCTACTCTATTCTATCCTATTCTATTCTACTCTATTCTATTCTATCCTATTCTATTCTACTCTATTCTGTTCTACTCCTACTCTATTCTGTTCTACTCTCTTCCATTCTATTCTATCCTATTCTATTCTACTCTATTCTAGTCTACTCTATTCTATTCTACTTTATTCTATTCTACTCTATCCTATTCTATCCTATTCTATTCTACTCTATTCTACTCTACTCTATTCTACTCTATTCTATTCTACTCTATTCCATTCTTTTCTACTTTATTCTACTCCTATTCTATTATATTCTACTCTATTCTATTCTATTCTATTCTTTTCTATTCTTTTCTACTCTATTCTATTCTACTCTATTCCATTCTTTTCTATTTTATTCTATTCTACTCCTATTCTATTCTATTCTATTCTATTCTACTCTATTCTATTCTACTCTATTCTATTCTACTTCTATTCTATTCTACTCTATTCCATTCTTTTCTATTTTATTCTATTCTACTCCTATATTATTCTACTCTATTCTATTCTACTCCTAATCTATTCTATTCTTTTCTGTTCTTTTCTACTCTATTCTATTCTGTTCTACTCTATTCTACTCTATTCTACTCCTACTCTATTCTATTCTACTCTATTCCATTCTACTCTATTCTATTCTACTCTATTCTACTTCTATTCTATTCTATTCTATTCTATTCTATTCTATTCTATTCTATTCTACGCTATTCTACTTCTATTCTACTCTATTCTGTTCTACTCTATTCTACTTCTACTCTATTCTATTCTATTCTATTCTACTCTCTTCTATTCTCTTCTCCCTGCCATGGGAGCACCCAGCAGCCAGGCTGGGGCTGGGCAGTAGGTCAGAGGCTGTGTGGTGCCTGTGGTGCTGATCTCACAGGCTCGCCGGTTGTTCCTCATAGCATCAGGGAATTGTCTGGGTTGGAAAAGCCCTCAAAGCTCACCCAGGCCAACCAGCAACCCAACACCACCCTGGCCACCAAACCATGTCCCAGGGTGCCATGGCACAGGTCACAGGATGCTAGGGGTCAGAAGGGACCTCTGGAGAGCTTCCAGTCCAAGCCCCTGCCAGAGCAGGAGCAGAGAATCCAGCACAGGTCCCACAGGAACACATCCAGACAGGGCTGGGAAGGCTCCAGAGCAGGAGACTCCACAACCTCTCTGGGCAGCCTGCTCCAGGGCTCTGGGACCCTCACAGTGCAGAAGTTCCTCCTCATGGTGAGCTGGAACCTCCTGTGCTGGAGTTGCCATCCACTGCCCCTTGGCCTATCCCAGGGCACAGTGAGCAGAGCCTGGCCCTGTCCCTTATGTCTTGCCCCCCAGCCCTCAGCTATTGATAGCCATTGATCAGATCCCTCTCAGCCTTCTCCTCTCCAGACTGAACAGCCCCAGGGCTCTCAGCCTCTCCTCCCCAGGCAGTGCTGCAGTCCCTTCAGCATCCTTGCTGTGATGTGAGGCCAGCAGGACAGTAGAATCCATGGGAGCCTGGAGGTGACAATGCCTTTGTCCTCTGGCTAGGGGACAGCCCTGGGGACAGCCTGAACCCTCTGCTGTGTGTATGGGCAGGAGGCTCCAGGAGCCACAGTGCCAGTTTGTGGTTGCTGGCATCTGCTTTGGCACTGCTGGTGGCTGTGAGGAGAAAGCTGTGCGCTCGTGGCTGCCTGTTCCATCAAGTGCTTCACCCAGCCTGCTGCTGCAGAGCTGAGCCAGCACTCAGGGTGTGTTTTGGACAGAAGTGTGTGGGGCCTGGGAAGAGAATAAGGCAGAAACTGTCTGTGAATGAAAAGGGGACTCTGTTAGGAAGAAGGCACTGGAGACTGCAGAGGAGGAGAGATTTGACTTTCCAGCCATTAGCTACCTGGAAACAAGGCTTGGGTACAGAATGGGACCCCTCTTGCTCTGAGAGCTGTGTGCTGAGGCTGGGAGCCTGCCACTGCCAACAGCCTGTGGCTAAAGCCACCTCTGCAGCCAGGACTGAGAGGCCTTCACACACAGGATGGCAGGGCCTGGAAGGGACCTCTGGAGATGGAGTCCAACCTCTGCCAGAGCAGGGTCAGGCAGAGCAGGTTGCACAGGAGCACATCCAAGTGGGTCTTGAATGTCTCCAGAGCTGGAGACTCCAGCAGCTCTCTGGGCAGCCTGCTCCAGGCCTCCACCACTCTTAAATTACAGAAGTTCCTCCTCATGTTTAGATGTTCCAATTTGTGCCCTCTGCCCCTTGTGCTGCCCCTGGGCACCACTGAGCAAAGCCTGGCTCCATCCCCCTGGCATCCTCCCTCTGAGCACTGCTCAGCAGGGCTGAGATCCCCCCCCAGGCTGCTCTCTCCAGGCTGAACAGCCACAACTCTCTCAGCCTTTCCCCAGCAGAGCTGCTCCAGACCCCTCAGCAGCTCTGTAGCCCTCTGCTGTCCCCTCTCCAGCAGCTCCCTGTCCTTCCTGAACTGGGGAGCCCAGATCTGGACACAGTGCTCCAGGTGCAACTTGAGCAGAGTAGAGAGGCAGGGGATCTCCCTCAACGCTGCCCACGCTCCTCTTCATGATGCCCCCCAGGATGCCCTTGGCCTTCTTGGCCTCCAGGGCACATTGCTGCTCGTGGCCATCCTGCTGTCCCCCAGCACTCCCAGGTCTTTCCCCACATTGCTGCTCCCCAGCAGGTCACCTCTCAGCTGTGCTGCTGCAGGAGGTTGTTCCTCCCCTGGTGCAGGACCTTACCCTTGTCCTTGCTGAGCCTCATGAGGTTCCCTCTGCCCAGCTCTCCATCCTGCCCTGGTGACCCTGGGTGGCAGCACAGCCTGGCAGGTGCCAGCCACTGCTCCCAGCTCTGTGCCATCAGCAAACTGGCTGAGGATCCATTCCAAGCCTTCATCCATGTGACTGATGAGGAGGTTGTTGCTGCCCAGGTGCAGGCTGGTGCAGTGTCTGTAGTGCACCAAGCCAAGGCTTGTGGCACAGCAGTGCTGGAGCAAGGCAGGGCAGAGGCACAGCCACATGTTCTGGAGCGGTCCCTGATGGCCAAGGGATTGCTGCTCTTGCCTTTTAGCTGGGGAGAGAGGATTTGCACTCAGATGTCCAACAGCCACCCTGGGACCCACTCTCATATTTCCCCATTCTACTTCCATACAAAAAGAAATGGCCAGAGAAGGGCCAGGAGGGGTGCTCAGAGCCCTGGCAGCCCTCTGCCATCTGAGGAGAGGCTGAGAGCTGGGCTGGTTCAGCCTGGAGAAGAGAAGGCTCAGGGGAGACCTTAGCACCATGGACCAGGCCATACAGGGAGGCTCCCAGGAGGATGGAGACTCCCTTCTGCCATGGAAAAGGCAAGGAGTGGTGGGGACAAGGTACTGCTGGGGCCATTCCCATGGCACTCCAGAGGGAAATGTTTGCCCAAGAGCACTGCCAGGCACTGGAAGCCTCTGCCAAGGGAAGCAGTGCAGTGCCCTGCACTGGGCAGGTGGAAGGCTCAGCCTGGCAGGGTGCTGGGCAGCTCAGTTCAGCTCTGCTGCCACCCAGAGAGGTTGGAGGAGGTGATCCTTGGGGTCCCTTCCCAGCTGGCACTCTGGGATCCTGTGATTCCAAACCCCTGCAGAGATCTTCCTTCAGCACCTGCAATCAACCCAGAGCTGGGGCAGGCTGCTTGCAGTGCTTCTGTGGGATCAGTTTAGTCCTGAGCATGTCCCAAAGGCTGTCTGCATCCCAGAGAGCTGCTGGAGAGCTGCTGGAGGCTTGGGGGAAGGTTGCTGATCCTCTCTCCAGATCTGCTGAGCAATGCTCAGAATCATGCAGCCACAGACCCCCAGGTTGCACTGGGCTGGA
Source organism: Dryobates pubescens (assembly GCF_014839835.1). Lineage (NCBI taxonomy): Eukaryota > Metazoa > Chordata > Aves > Piciformes > Picidae > Dryobates > Dryobates pubescens. Next base: position 1,088,517 of record NC_071637.1, read on the forward strand.
AGGGATCCTCAGAGGTCATCTTGACCATTTCCTCTCCTTCTATCCTCTGATCCTAGGGAGCAGAGCCCAACCCCCAGCTCCCTGCAGCCTCCTCTCAGGGAGCTGCAGAGAGCAATGAGGTCTCCCTCAGCCTCCTCTGCTCCACACCAACCCCCCCCCAGCTCCCTCAGCTGCTGCTCCCCAGCCCTGCTCTCCAGACCCTTCCCCAGCTTGGTTGCCCCTCTCTGGCCCTCAGTGTCCTTCTGGCAGTGAGGAGCTGTCTCGGTCTGGAGAGGGAAGGAGACTGAGTTCTTTTGAATATTCCCGTGCTGTGAAATCGGCACAAACGAGGCCAAAGTATCAACAGCCAGGCTATTTATTACATACATAAAATGGAAATAAGAAGGGGAGAGGGAGAAGATAGAGAGAGAGAAGAGAGACAGAGAAGAGGAAAGGAATCATATTACCACACCCCTCACCCACCCCAAGACAGTTTGAGTCTGTGGAGGAGAGGTGCTGGGTTTGTAGAGCAAGGGTGCTGAGGCTTTGGCTGGAGAATAGATGAGGTCCCTCTGGGCAGCCTGGGTCTGTAGAGAAAGGGTGCTGAGGCTTTGGCTGGAGAATAGATGAGGTCCCTCTGGGCAGCGTGGGTCAGCTCCATGAGTGGCAGCAAGTGGGACTTAGGACACGGGGAGAGGGTTCAGGCTGCTTCCTTCCTTCTCAGCGGCATGCTCCTCCTTCAGCGTTTTTCTCTCTCTGCGGTTTTCTTCCCCTGCGGTTTTCTTCCCCCTGAGCCAGTAGTGGTCAAGTCTTTTATACAGTTTTTAGTCCTTAGTTGTGTGTCCAAGCATTGTCCCTCAGGAATTCAGGAGCCAGGAAATCATAAGTATCCAGATATCGTTCCCCAGGAAATCTTTCTGTGTATTCCTGTGAGTTTGGACAGTGGTCTGGACGGAGGGGGGGGGGGCCCTCTGCCTCCTTCCTCTCCATCTCCCTGCCTACCCACTTATCACACATCAGGAGACAGGTGGAGAGTCCATTGACTCATCACCTTCCCTTCCTGGGGGTATCTGATAGCTAGGAATGATCTTGTCTTGAAGGCGTGCTGGCTGGGTCCTTGGGTCATTGTTATAGGCCAGCTGCAGTCCAGTGTTATCACGATGCAATCACAAGGGGATTTGCATCCAGGATTGGTACTGTCTGGGCAAGCAGCAAGTGATTTTATCTTTGTTGAGTCACACCAGGAGTAGACTCTTACAGGAGCCCAGAACTGAACCCAGGATTCCAGCTGTGGCCTCAGCAGTGCCCAGCCCAGGGGCACCATCCCTGCCCTGCTCCTGCTGCCCACACCACTGCTGCTCCAGGCCAGGCTGCTGGTGGCCTTTGTGCCCCCCTGGGCACTGCTGGCTCCTGTTCAGCTGCTGTCACCCAGCACCCCCAGAGCCCTTTCTGCTGGGCACTTTCCAGCCACACTGCCCCAAGCCTGGAGCCTTCCTGGGGTGGTTGTGGCCCAAATGCAGGACTCAGCACTTGGCTGTTCTGCTCAGCTTTGCCTGCTGTCTGTTTGCCTCCTCCTACAAAAACTCCAAGGGAGGCTTTTTTCTCTCTCCTCTCCAGGAGGCTGTGCCAAACCTGTGTCCTGTTCCTCCCTGCTGAGCAGGGCTTGGCTGTGCCCCTGTGCCTTGAACACCGCTTCCAGCAGACTGGGTGATGGTGATGGCACACTGTGGCATGCCTTGGAGGGCAACACCTCCATCTCTTGGGCATTCTGTGTCTGCATAGCCTGGCCCTCAGTGCTGACTGCCTTTTCCTGATGGTCAGAGAAGTCAGGGAGAGGGGCAGGGCTCACCCAGTGCCTGGGACAGCTGGCAAGGACGCAGGAGAGAGCCAGAGGCTCAGTGTCAGTGAGGGGCAGGCTTAGAGAACTGAGGATCCTCCTCACCTCTGCCTGCAAAGGGAGCATCACCCACTGGTGCTGGGGCTTGCCTGGCCTCCTGCTCCCTGCTGGGGCAGCTGCATATTCACACAGCAGATGCAGAGGGTAGTTGAGGCTGGAAGGGACCCTAGAGATCATCCAGCTCCAACCTCCACACCAGGGACAGGGACACCTCCCACCAGCACAGGCTGCTCAAGGCCTCATCCAGCCTGGCCTGGAACACCTCCAGCAGAGAGCATCCACAGCCTCCCTGGGCAGCCTGTGCCACTCTCTCCCCAGCCTCACTGCAAGGATTGTTTTGCTGCTATCTAGTCTAAGCTCACCCTCCTCAAGCCTAAATCTCTTCCCTCTTTTCTTATCACAGCAAGCCTTTGTAAAAAGTCCCTTCCCAAGACCTTGTTATTGCCCCAGGGGAATACAGATCACCTGCCAGAGCGTTCCTGGGCTGTTGCAGCCTGGTACAGGAAGGTCCCTGGCTGCTCACAGGACCCCAGGTCCATGGTCCTTCCCAGATGCCTCTGGAGAGCTTCTGCTTGAACCACTGCCCCTTCTCCAGGCCTTCAGAGCTGCCCTGTGCATCCTGCAAGAGCCCTTCCTGAAGCTGCTGAACATGTTGAGGGAGAACTTGTTTTGCTTACAGCCATGCAACCTGCTTGGCAGCTTGCTCTGCTCCTCTGTGGGACAGGAGAGCTGTGTGGGCCTCATCCTTCCGCTGGCAATGCAGAGCAGGAGCTCACATGAGCACCATCTGGTCCCTTTCAGTGGCTGCTCCAGCTGCTGGGGGCAGCCAGGGAGCTTGAGCCTGACTGAGGGCCCTGGGGCAGGCTAAGTGTAAGCCAGAAATGTCTTTGTCCTCTGTTCTGATGCTCCTGTGCAGGTCTGTCCATGCAGGAGGACTCTGCAACCAGGGCCCAGCCAGCATGGAGTTAGGCAGGGCAGGTCCTGCCTGACCAACCTGAGCTCCTTCCATGCCCAGGGCACTGCCTGGTGGCTGTGGGGCAGGCTGTGGATGTGGTCTGCCTGCACCTCAGCAAGGCCTTTGCCACCATCCCCCACAGCAAACTCCTGGCCAAGCTGTCAGCCCCTGGCTGGGACAGCAGCTCTCTGAGCTGGGTTAGGAACTGGCTGGAGGCTGAGCCCAGAGAGTGGTGGTGAATGGTGCCACAGCCAGCTGGCAGCCAGGCCCCAGTGGTGTGCCCCAGGGATCAGTGCTGGGCCCCATGCTCTGTAACAGCTTCATTGATGATCTGGATGAGGACATTGAGTCAGTCAGCAGCAAGTTTGCAGATGACACCAAGCTGGGGGCAGGAGTTGATCTGCTGGAGGGTAGAGAGGCTCTGCAGAGGGACCTGGACAGGCTGGGCAGATGGGCAGAGGCCAAGGGCAGGAGACTGAACACATCCAAGTGCCAGGGGCTGCACATTGGCCACAGCAACCCCAGGCAGTGCTACAGGCTGGGGGCAGAGTGGTTGCTTAGCCTGCAGAAGAGGAGGCTCAGGGGAGACCTTCTTGCTCTCTACAACTCCCTGAAGGGAGGTTGGAGCCAGGTGGGGGTTGGGCTCTTCTCCCAGGCAGCCAGCACCAGAACAAGAGGACACAGTCTCAAGCTGTGCCAGGGGAGGTTCAGGCTGGAGGTGAGGAAGAAATTCCCAGCAAGAGAGATTGGCCCTGGGGATGTGCTGCCCAGGGAGGTGGTGGAGTCCCCATCCCTGGAGGTGTTGAGGAAGAGCCTGGATGAGGCCCTTGGTGCCATGGTTGAGTTGATCAGATGGTGCTGAGTGAGAGGTTGGACTGGATGAGCTCTGAGGTCTTTTCCAGCCTGGTTAATTCTGTGTTCTGTATGCAACCAGTTGCTGAGGCTGGATCCTGTTGGAGTGCTCCTGCAGCTCTCCCAGGAGGGAAGAGCTCCTTCAGGGAGTGAGGAGCCTTGCACAGGCAAAGCCTTCATTATGTCACTGACTAAAAGGGTGAGCTGGGCTCCCTCATTCCTCATGCAGCCTGCAGGGCTGCTCCACATCCTGTCAGCAGCAGGCATCTCAGGGGGGGTTGCTCACTGTCCCACATCCTCCCCTTCATGCCCTCTTCCTGCCAGGATCTGGGCCCTCTGGGGTTACACTGCCCAGCTTTACTGCTCTCTGCTTCCCTTGGGAGGGGAGAAGGAAGAGGAGGCTGAAAGTGCCTTTTCACTCAGTACAGGGCAGCAGCCTGGGGGAGAGGCCCTCTGGGGTCCTTCTCATGACAGCTGTGAACTGACACCCTGAGTGCCTCGGGGATGGACCTTGAGGAGTGAGTGTGGCCACACAGTGGCTTCCCTGCGTGGCACACGGGTGGCAGGGAGCTCAGGCTGCCAGCTGGGAAGAACTTACATGCTGGGCACAGCACTGAGCAGCAGGGGACAGGGCTGCCTGCAAGCCCTGCCTGCACCAGCAGTCAGAGTTGGTCTCTAGCTGGCAGCTGGTGCCCAGGGCCCTCCTTCAGCTGAGGGGGTGCAGAGCTCTCCCCTGCTTTGGAAGAGTCTCAACACAGGAATGGAAACCATGAAGCAAGGAATTTGTCAGCTGCTGCTGCTGCTGAGTTCAAGAGGCTGCTGCTGTCCTGCAGAAACCTGGGGCACTGCAGGCACTGTCAGGCTTGGCTCTGGCTGTGGCTTCAGGGCTGGGACAAATCTTCATGCAGCAGCTGGAATGAGGACTTCCCTCCCCTAGCTGCAGCTGCTGCTCACATCTGCTCAGGGGGACACTGCCCTGCTGATGCCCTACACAAACACCTCCAGCTCAGTGTCTCTGAGCACCCTGGTGGGGTTTTGGGGGGAGGGTGGATTTCAGCCTGAACTGGAGAGGGCAGGAAGCCATCTGGCTGCTCCTGTTCCCAGCTGAGTGCTCTCCAGGAGCTGTGCTATCAGCAAACCACTTGGCAGCCTCCCTTCCATTGCTGCTCAGGGAGGAAGCAGCAGGTCCAGTGTTTGGGAAGCCCAGGAAAGGGGTTGCTGTGGTGAGCTCTGTGGTGGGTTGAAGATTCCAACCCCCCCAGCATTCAATTGCCAGAGCAGCTCAGCTGGAAGCAGAGGAAGCTGTGCTTGCAACCAAACCTACAGCCCAGAATGAAATGCAAGGAACAGGTAGAGAATGCACACCAGGTACAGAATGCACACCAGGTACAGAATGCACACCAGGTACAGAATGCACACCAGGTACAGAATGCACACCAGGTACAGAATGCACACCAGGTACAGAATGCACACCAGGTACAACATTTGCAGGGATTCACAATCAATAAACAGCACAGAACCAGGGGAGCTGCCAAAAATAGAATGGAATAGAATTAACCAGGTTGGAAAAGACCTCAGAGATCATCAAACCCAACCTCTCCCCCAGCCCCATCTGATCAACCAAACCATGGCACCAAGGGCCTCAGCCAGGCTCTTCCCAAACACCTCCAGGGATGGGGACTCCACCACCTCCCTGGGCAGCACATCCCAAAGGGCAATCACTCTCTCTGTGGAAAATTTCTTCCTCTCCTCCAGCCTGAACCTCCCCTGGCACAGCTTGAGACTGTGTCCTCTTGTTCTGGTGCTGGCTGCCTGGCACAAGAGCCCAACCCCCAGCTGGCTCCAGCCTCCCTGCAGGGAGTTGCAGAGAGCAAGAAGGTCTCCCCTGAGCCTCCTCTTCTGCAGGCTAAGCAACCCCAGCTCCCTCAGCCTCTCCTCCCAGGGCTGTGCCCCAGACCCCTCCCCAGCTTTGTTGCCCTTCTCTGGACACCTTCCAGCAGCTCAACCTCTTTCCTAACCTGAGGAGCCCAGAACTGGCCACAGGACTCCAGGTGTGGGCTGAGCAGTGCTGAGCACAGGGCAGGATGAGCTCCCTGCTCCTGCTGGCCACACTCTTCCTGCTGCAGGCCAGGATGCCCTTGGCCTTCTTGGCCCCCTGGGCACACTGCTGGCTCATGTTCAGCTGCTGTCAACCAGCATCCCCAGGTCCCTCTCTGCCTGGCTGCTCTCAGCCACTGTGCCCCCAGCCTGCAGCACTGCCTGGGGTTGCTGTGGCCAAAGTGCAGCCCCTGGCACTTGATTCAATCTTGAGCTTCCCCTTCCCTGCTCCCTCCCCCTGTACATGCTAGAGGAGAGAGAAGGGCAGAGCTGTTTGTTCAGATCCTCAGCTACAACAAAGAGCACAACCAAGGGGAGCAAAGCCAAGCAGAAGCCCAGGTTAGCCTCTCCCAGAGTGAGGAAGCTGCATAGAGAGAAAGTTAAGTTTCCCTTGCTGGCTTATGTCTGTTACCTGTGCCATGGGACTGCCCAGGACTGACCATTGCTTTCCTTTTCACACCCCAGGGTGGTTTAGCTACATTCTGCTACCTCCTGTTCAAGAGCTGTGGGAAAATTTCAAAGCACAGCCTGAAGCTCCCACAGCTGCAAGGACTCCTCCAGTGGGACACGAATGAGGCACTGCCTGCTGGGCCTGGCTGAGGCTGGGCAGTGGGGCTGATCTGTGCCTGCAGGCAGAGGGAAGGCTGCCCTGGTGTCAGCCCAGGACACTTGCAGCTGCAGGTGGCCCTTGGGTACTTTTCTGTCCTTTAAAATGCAGCCAGGTGGCAGGCTGCAGGCTGCCCAGGGAGGTGGCAGGAGCCCCATCCCAGGCTGGAGGGGGCTGTGAGCAAGCTGCTGTAGTGTGAGGTGTCCCTGCCCATGGCAGGGGGTTGGACTGCATGGGCCTTGAGGTCTCTTCCAACCCTGCCAGCTCTGTGTTTGTGTGATGCCCACATCCTGTGCTGGCCAAGTGGAGCACCAGCCAGAGGCATTTAGCTCCTTGCCAGGCAGCAGGGGCAGGATGCCCTCTCACCTGCTTGTAGATGTCTCAGGGTAAACCTCTGTCACTGAGCTCTGTGCAGAGAGCTAGGAGCTTCCCTGGCACTTTTCCTCTGCCCTGTTCCAGATGTCTTTGCCTCTCCCCAGCAGCACTGCAGAAGCCCAGCCTGGCAAACTCAGCTGGAGGTGTGGACAGCTTCTGTGATTTCCTGTCCTGAGTTCCAGCCCTCCAAGCCCATCCAGTCCAACCAGCAACCTAAGACCACCATGGCCACCAAACCCTGGCCCCAGGTGCCATGGCCTCACCTTCCTGGAACCCCTCCAGCCATGGGGACTCCACCACCTCCCTGGGCAGCCTCTGCCACTCCCTGACCACTCTGGCAGCAAAGAAATTGTTCCTCCTCTCCAAGCTCAGCCTCCCCTGGCACAATTCCAGGCCATGTCCTCTCCTTCTCTCACCTGAGAGCAGGGAGCAGAGCCCAACCCCCAGCTCCCTGCAGCCTCCTCTCAGGGAGCTGCAGAGAGCAATGAGGTCTCCCTCAGCCTCCTCTGCTCCACACCAAACCCCCCCCCAGCTCCCTCAGCTGCTGCTCCCCAGCCCTGCTCTCCAGACCCTTCCCCAGCTCCCCTTCTCCGGACCTGATCCAGCCCTCAGTGTCCTTGGAGTGAGGGCCCCAAAGCTGACCCCAGGAGTCAAGGTGTGGCCTCAGCAGTGCCCAGTCCAGGGGCATGATCACTTCCCTCTTCCTGCTGGCCACACCAGTGCTGATCCAGGCCAGGATGCTGGTGGCCTTCCTGGCCACCTGAGCACATTGCTGTAGCCCATGGAGTCCCTTGTGGACATGATTCATCCCAGCTGACATAGGACTTAGTCTCTGCATGTGCTGGTTCCCACTCAGGCACAGCTGTCTCTCTCCATTGCCTGGAGCCTGCAGGAGTAGAAAGCAGACACAGAGCTTTTAGATGGCTCCATTCAGCCTGGATGGGCTGGGGGTTGGATCCTGCAGCTAAGGGACCAGCTGATCAGATCAACTTTCCAGCCAGTTCTTCACCCTCTGCTCAGCCCCTGTGGATTTTAGTGAGCTGACCTGGGTGGGGGAGGTCCACACTGGAGCCTGTGGGCTGCTGTGTGCCCCCTGTGCACACTGTTCCACATCCTGCACTGGGTGCTGTGCTCCTGGCACAGCATTTCAGATCACAGATTGCTGCCTGCTTTGGCTGTTTCTCCAAAAACAGCTCCCTGATGCTTTGGGGAAGCATTGAGGGAGGGGATTCTGCCCCTCTGCTCCACTCTGCTGAGCCCACAGCTGCAGCTCTGGGGCCAGCTCTGGAGCCTCTGTGCCAGGAAGGCTCTGGAGGGGCTGGAAGGTGTCCAGAGCAGGGCCAGGAGGAGGAGCAGAGGGCTGGAGCTGCTCTGCAGACAGCCTGGGAGAGTTGGGGTTGTGCAGGCTGCAGAGGAGAAGGCTCCCAGGAGAGCTTCTGGTGGCCTTCCAGGGTCTGCAGGGGGCTGCAAGCAAGCTGGGGAGGGACTTTGGAGGGGGTGAGGAAGGGATAGGACTGGGAGGAATGGATCCAAGCTGGAGGAGGGGAGATTTAGATTAGACCTCAGGAAGAAGTTGTTGGCCAGGAGGGTGGTGAGAGCCTGGCACAGGCTGCCCAAGTGGGTGGTGGCAGCCTCCTGCCTGGAGGTGTTTGCAGCCAGGCTGGAGGTGGCTGTGAGCAACCTGCTCTAGTGGCAGGGGGTTGGAACTGGATGATCCCTGAGGTCCCTTCCAACCCTAACAATTCTGTGATTTTATGATTCTAAGCTGGAGTTAACTAAGCAGGAAGCAGACAGCATGTGGAGAGCATCAGCAGTGCCCCAGCACCAGGCTCTGCACTTTGCATGGACCTTCCCTGAAGGCTTTGCTGGGAGATGCTGGAAGCCCACCCGAGCTGGTGGCCTTTGGTATCTAGCAGCATGAGCTGGGGGGAGGGGGTTGGACTGGGTGACCTTTAGAGGCCCCTTCCAGCCTGGGTGATTCTAAGGTTCCTGCTGTGCTTCAGAGGGACACTGGGCCAGTGTGACACCAAGAGAAGTGAGATTTGGCTTCTCTGCCAGGTGCCAGCCTACCAGCAGCTGGGCTGCCAAGGAGGGCTGGGGAGGAGCCTCAGCTCTGGTGCCTTGGCTGAGCCTGGCTGCCCACGGGGGGTAGTTGTTTTCCTTCCTAACTGACACCAAGCAGCACGTTGGATTTGGAACTAATTTCAAGCATCAACAAGTTTCAGCATCTGCATTTCCACTGCGAGCACCAGGAGGGACTAAACAGGTTGGAGCTTGCTTGGCCAAGGGTGGGAACTTCTGAGCAGGGAAGGGGAGGGCAGTACATGAATCCTGAGAAGGAAAGGGAAGGAGCAGCTTGGGGAGCTGATCTTCCTCCCCTTGCACAAGGGACACTCCAAGCACCGGGTGTCAGGTGTGTGCGTGGGGATGCCAAGGGAGGGAGCTGAGCAAAGTGCCAGCTCCTCCCCCCCGGTGGGAGGCTGTACCTGGTGATTAACTCCCATGTGGAGGAGTGGAGCTCATGCTGAGTGCTGAAGGAACCTGTCGGGAGGAGCTCAGCCGTGCAAGAGGGGCAGAAGAAGCCCGGAGCTGGACAGAGGACTCACCCGGCCGGAGAGGCGCTTCTCGGCATCCCCAGCGATGTTCAGCTTCCTAGCGGCAGAGGTGAGAGGCCAGGTGCACCGCAGCTATGGGGGCCAGCAAGGGGTGTCAGGGCCGCTGCGGAGCCGCCTGGAGCAGCTGAGGAAGCCCTGGTGGAGGGAGCCCAGCCCCCTGGTGCTGCAGCACAGCGAGACAGCCAGGCTGGCCGTCGACGCCTTCCTGGAGCAGGGCGAGCCTGGCTACCTGAGTGCCATCGCCGAGGAGCGGGAGCTGCCCTTCCTTTCCCTCCTGGACATGGAATATATGAGCCAGCAGCGGAGCCCGAGCCTCCTGGACCCCGGCGCAGCCAAAGAGGCTGACCCCGGGGACGCAGACGCCGGGGACAGGTCCTCCCTCGACTCCGAACTGACCTCCGGTACCTACTTTCCTCTCATGTCCGACGTGCACCCTCCAGAGCTGGAGCTGGGGTGGCCGGGGACCCCTCTCTTCACGCTGTCTGGGCAGACCCAGGCCACGGTGATCTTCCAGAGGAACAGAGCCAACAGCATCAAGGACCTGCTGCGGGCGCTGATCAGCCGGGCGCGCACGGTACGTACGCCCCGCACCGGCTCCTGCGCCGCCCCGCGCAGCTCCCGCGGGCTCTGCGCCGCCTGCCCCAGCCTCCTCATGGCCTCTGGGGAGCTGGCGTGGTGTGGGGGTTGCTTTCTCCTTAGCAGACCTGTAACTGGCCGTGCTCCTCTCCTTCCCTGTGGGGTTTCGTGCCCTGCGCCCACTCCGAGGCTGCTACGCAGAGCACAAGCGCCGAAGCCTGGAGCAGACTCCTGCGAGGAGCTTGGAGCCAGGTGGAGCTTGGTTCCCTTCTCCCTAGGATCAGGTGGTAGAAGGAGAGGGAATGGCCTGGAATTGTGCCAGGGGAGGGTTAGGTTGGAGAGGAGGAAAAATGTCTTTGCTGCAGGAGTGGTCAGGGCCTGGCAGAGGCTGCCCAGGGAGGTGGTGGAGTCCCCACCCCTGGAGGTGTTCCAGAAAGGTGAGGCCATGGCACCTGGGGCTGTGGTTTAGTGGCCAAGGTGGTCTTAGGCTGCTGGTCAGACTGGATGGGCTTGGAGAGCTTTTCCAAGCCAAACAATCCTCTGATCCTGTCGAGTGAGTGGCAGATCATGCAGAGTGAGCATTTAGCTGGCCCCAGCCAGCCCTCTCCCCCTGCCAGCCCTTTCCCCCTGCCAGGCAGCTTGCATGGCCACAGACCTTTTTTCCAAGCCCTGGCCATCACCTGCAGCAGGACAAGAGGGCAGCACTGGTGAGTTCCTGTGGCAGAACACAGGCCCTGAGTACATTTGTGGGCCTGCAGATCCCTGCCTGTGGTTTGAGGTCGGTCAGAACACGTCACTCTGTCCTCTGAACATGAAGTCTGTGCTGAGCTGAGGATGAGGTGGGAGCAGCCCATGGGCCCCACAGCGCTGTGTCTGCTGGGTGGAGGATGCCAGCCCTTGGCTGCAATAAATCCTGGATGACTCCTGACTGTGCCTGCCTGCCAAGCACAACCCTGCCATCAATTTACTCACTCATTATGCTCCTCCTTGTTTCTTGTTCCTTTGCCTCTGCACTGTGTACTGAAACAGCAGCTTGGACAGCTGCAGCTCAGAGGCTTTTCCAGCTTTCACTGCCTTTGTCCTCTGCTGCTTCTCCTCACCTCTTCCATCCGTATTGATTCTCCTTGGGAGCATTTCATTTCACCAGCTTGGGGATCTTGAGTCAGCCTTCAGTGCAAAGTTCACCTTCAGCCAGGCAGCTGCCAGGGAAAGTCTCTTATCACTGCAGCAGTTTCTGATTTAAATGTACAGTGTTGCTCCTCAACTTTATTGCTGCCTGCTGCAGAAGGAGGGAGGGAAGGAATCGGTGCTTGGATTTCAGCTGTGCCTTCTGTCATCACCTGCAGAGCTGAGCAAACAAAGCCACGCTGCCCCCAGCGCATGCAGCTGAGGCCCTTCAGCAGCTCAGGCTGCTGTGCTCCATCACAGACCCACAGAGCACTGAAACTTGGGGGTGAGCTGAGGTAAACTGGCATCTCTGGGCCTTTTTCATCCAGAAGGAGACCATTTTGCCCCAGCTGTCCCTGCTCAGGTGTGGGCAGCCCTCACTCAGTGCCTGAACTTCTGCTGCACCTCTGCAGGCAAAATGCAGGCGACAAAAAGCTTTGTTTGCCTTTGCAGGCAGCTGATTTATGGTGTCTTAAATGATCTGAGAAGTGTCCTGTGACCCTGTGAGTCCCTTTCAGCACTGGGGATTAAGGCATAGTCGTGGCAGAACGCAGCAAGGGAGTGACTGCCAAGGAAATGTCCCCACACGTCCCGGATCCCTGCTGACACTGTGAGCCTTCAAACCACAGGAAAACCACTCTGCTGCTCTCAGTTCCCAGGAACTTCTCTGTTGCTGCAGGCAGATTGCTCAGGCAGCAGCTGCTTTGTGGTTCTCCAAGCACATTCTGGGCTCTTTACGTGTTTGGGGCTGAGAGTGTCCCACACTGACAGAGTCCCTGCCCCAGAGCTGGGGCAGCTTTCCAGCTGCCCATTCCCTCACGGAGCTTCTTTTGCCTCTTGCATGAGATGTGAGAATGAGTTTGCAACCAGGTCTATTAGCAGTGGTTTACTGGCTTCTAGGCCAGCAGCTCAGGCCAGCACTCCCCATGATTAGCTCAGTGATTGGCAGCAGTTCCAGCTCATTCACAACCCCAGTGACACAACTTCTAAGTAGTTACTGACTCATTTTCCTCATCAAACCACCCAGAGGGATGCTCCCCAGAGACAAAAACACCTTCTGCTTGCAGTGGCAGTGGCAGCTGTGCAGAGAGCCCTTTGCTTCCTTGCTGTCCAGTTGCAATTTCTGCATTTCCAACATTTCACAGAATCATTGTCAGGGCTGGAAGGGAGCTCCAGGCTCAGCCAGCCCCAACCCCCTGCCATGGGCAGGGACACCTCACACCACAGCAGGTTGCTCACAGCCACCTCCAGCCTGGCTGCAAACACCTCCAGGCAGGAGGCTTCCACCACCTCCCTGGGCAGCCTGTGCCAGGCTCTCACCACCCTCCTGGGCAACAACTTCTTCCTCACAGCCAAGCTCCAGCTCCCCACTTCTAGTGCTGCTCCATCCCCCCCAGTCCTGTCCCTCCCTGACACCCTCCAAAGTCCCTCCCCAGCTTGCTTGCAGCCCCCTGCAGATCCTGCAAGGCCACCAGAAGCTCTCCTGGGAGCCTTCTCCTCTCCAGCCTCTCAGGCTGTCTCTAGGGCAGAGCAGCTCCAGCCCTCTGCTCCTCCTCCTGGCCCTTCTCTGGACACCTTCCAGCCCCTCCAGAGCCTTCCTGGCACAGAGGCTCCACACCTGGCCCCAGAGCTGCAGCTGTGGGCTCAGCAGAGTGGAGCAGAGGGGCAGAATCCCCTCCCTGGCCCTGCTGGCCACACTTCTCTTGCTGCAGCCCAGGCTCTGCTTGGCTCTCTGGGCTTTCCTTTCCTCCACTATGCCTTGATCTCTCCTGGTGTATCCCTCCTTAAGAGTGATTCTGCTTACAGGCAGCACAGCCCCAGTGCTGCTGGGCTGTGGGGAAGGTGCTGAGATCCCCTGAGTGCAGCTGCTGGGGTTCTGCAGAGATGGGACTGCTGCTTGCAGCTCTCTGCAGAGCAGTCTCCCAGGCCAGCAGCAGCTGATGTGTTTTGCAACAGCACTTCTGGGACTGACAAACCAGCCCAGGGGACACTGCTTTATGGGTGCCTTTCCCTGCTGTGGTTTGTCTTTCTGCTTGGTGCCTTCAAACAGCCCTCTTTGAAGGTGTGCTTCCAGAAGGGAGCTTTTCCCTTCTGCAGACACCAGGAGATGCAGTGCAGCCACACCTTGGCCCTCAGCTGATGATGTTGTTGCCATCTGCTTTTGGCTGGCTGAGCTCCACGCCGCGTCCAGCTGCCCCTGTTTCCTCTTCCACCTCTCTTGGAGCACTCCCAGGCCGGCTGCAGGTCTGTGTGGGGGTTGGGGGCAGGGTCCCTGGTAGCTCCCCAGGGAGCTGCAGGGTATTGCTTCCACAGGCAAGGGCAGGGGAATGGCCAAACCCAGAGTGCTGTTGGCAAACACCAGTCCGACCAGCTGTGCTGGTTGGGAACCAGACCGGATGGCAACCACAGCAGCTGGGGAGCTGCTCACTGCTGTCATTCCCAAAGTGATGACTGCAGCAGTTGCTGAGTTGCTGAGTCTCCAGCAGTGGCTCTGGGAATGCCATGGTTTAACCCTGCAGCTGCAAGGGGGGCATCTCCTAGGGCCTGTGGGCTGAGCTGTGCCTTTGCCGTGCCCTGACCTGCCAAGGCTGTCACGGCCCTGGAGGCTGTGATCCAGGATGGTGAGGGACAGGGATGCTGTGGTGGGTTACAAATCCCCCCCCAGCATTCAGATTGCCAGCCCAGCCCAGCTGGAAGCAAATGAAGCTGTATGTACAAGCAGATCTACACTCTACAATGAAATGCAGTGAACATGCACAGACTCTGCAGGATGTACCAAGATTTACAGGGATCTACCTTTGATGAACAGCAGAAGAACCTCCCCCTGGCCAAAAACCAGGGGAGCTAAGAGCTTCTTCCTCCCTGCCCCCTGCTTCTTACCCCCCTGGACACAGAGGGACAAGAGAAAAGGGCAGAGGGTTGTGTTGTTAGGATCACAGGATGTCAGGGGTTGGAAGGGACCCAGAGAGATCATTGAGTCCAAGCCCCTGCCAGAGCAGGAGCAGAGAATCCAGCACAGGTCCCACAGGAACACATCCAGACAGGGCTGGGAAGGCTCCAGAGCAGGAGGCTCCACAACCTCTCTGGGCAGCCTGCTCCAGGGCTCTGGGACCCTCACAGTGCAGAAGTTCCTCCTCATGGTGAGCTATAACCTCCTGTGCTGCAGTTTCCATCCACTGCCCCTTGTCCTATCCCAGGGCACAGTGAGCAGAGCCTGGCCCTGGCCCTTCCCTCCTGACCCCCAGCCCTCAGCTATTGATAGCCATTTATGAAATGCCCTCTAAGTCTTCTCTTTTCCAGACTGAGCAGCCCCAGGGCCCTCAGCCTCTCCTCACAAAGATACTCAGCCAGGCCAAAGCCCCCAGGCAGGGTCAGGCAGAAGCAGCTTAGTGTCTCCCAGAGCAAGGAAACCAAGAGAGAGAGAGAGATGCAGTTTGCAGAACCACTTCTTGTGGTGGATTCCTCTCCAGTGGGTTGTTTGGGACTCATCATTGTTTTCCCTTTTCCACCCAGGAAAAAAGGATTTGTTATCATTCCACCACTTCCTGTTCAAGATCTGAGGGAAATGGTCAAGGTGCAGCCTAAAACTACCACAGATGCTGTGAGCCAGCCCTGGCCTGGCAGCTCCCAGCACTGAAACCAAGGGGCTGGAGGCACTGGGCACAGGGGCTTGTAAGGACAGAGTGACTTCAGTGCCCAGAGCTTTGAGATGTGAGGCATGAGCTGTCAGCAGCCTGAAGTGGAGATGGCACTTAGCTACCTGACTGCCACTGCTCATGGAGCTGGAAATCAGCTTTGAGGCTTCAGAGCACAATCTTGTGGCAATACCTTCTTAGGAGGCTTCGAGGGGAAGACCTCCAGGGTCTTCTTTCCCCCCCCAGACTTGCTGCCTTTGGGCTTGACCTGATGTTAATACAAGAGCTGCTTGCTTAGAGCACATTGTGTGGTCCTGTCACACCTGTGCCTCAGCAGCCCCCCCATGGGTGCTACACCTGCCCCACACCAGGCTGTGGCAGGGCACAACCTCCCCTCCCTCCCCACTGTGCTCAGCAGTGCACATGGGGCTGCCAACCCTCCTTGCCCAGCACTGCCTGTGGGTGCTTGCCAGCACCACCAGAAGCAGCTCTACCCCAATCCCTCCTGTGAGGGCACCGCCAGTCAGGGGCCTGTTCCACCTCCTGCTGCCAAGTGAAGACCCCACTGCAGGAGATGAGGACTCTGTCACACAGGGCCCCAGCAGCTTGCCCACGCTGCTGCCCTCATGCCTGTTGTGCATCCCCCCCTGCTGATGCCAGAGCTGTGCCACAAAGCTGCCAGGAGGTGCAGGTCTGCCTGGCAGCCAGCTGCACCCAGCCCAGGGCACTGGGTACCAAGTGTGACCCTGTGCCACTGGCTGTGCTGTGCTGCTGCCTGCTCAGCCCCATCCACACAGGGAGGCTGCTGATGGGCAGTGCCACTTCTGGGCAGGCAGTCCTGCCCTGTCAGCACTGCTGTAGGAAAGCAGGGTGGTGTGGACCTTGCATGAGGGCATAGCTGGGTGAGAGAAGGGCAGTGGCTGTTGTCCACTTTGATTTCAGCAAGGCTTTGGACACCATCTCCCACAGCATCCTCTTAGGCGAGCTCAGGGAGTGTGGGTCAGGTGAGTGGTTTTGAGCTGGGTTGAGAACTGGCTGAAGGACAGAGCTCAGAGGGCTGTGGTCAGTGGCACAGAGTCCAGTTGGAGGCCTGTGGCCAGTGGTGTTCCCTGGGGGTCAGTGCTGGGTCCAGTCTTGTTCAACATCCTCATCAATCACATGGATGAAGGCTTGGAATGGATCCTCAGCCAGTTTGCTGATGGCACAGAGCTGGGAGCAGTGGCTGGCACCTGCCAGGCTGTGCTGCCATCCAGGGTCACCAGGGCAGGGTGGAGAGCTGGGCAGAGGGAACCTCATGAGGCTCAGCAAGGACAAGGGGAGGAACAACCTCCTGCAGCAGCACAGCTGAGAGGTGACCTGCTGGGGAGCAGCTCTGTGGGGACAGCAGGATGGCCACAAGCAGCAATGTGCCAAGGCCAAGAAGGCCAAGGGCATCCTGGGGGGCATCATGAAGAACGTGGCCAGCAGTTGAGGGAAGTTCTCTTATCCTTCTTCCCTGCCCTGGTGAAGAAGTACCTGGAGTCCTGTGTCCAGTTCTGGGTTCCCTGAGTCAAGAGGGACAGGGAACTGCTGGAGAGGGCACAGCAAAGGGCTGCAGAGCTGCTGAGGGGACTGTGAAGAGAAGCTGAGGGACTTGAGGCTGTTTAGCCTGGAGAAGAGCAGCCTGGGGGGGATCTCATCACTGCTGAGCAGTACTCAGAGGGTGGCTGCCAGGGGGATGGCACCAGGCTTTGCTCAGTGGTGCCCAGTGCCAGCACCAGGGGCAATGGCACAAGGTTGAGCACAGGAAGTTTCAGCTAAGCATGAGGAGGATCTGGTTTGCTTTGCTGGTGCTGGAGCACAGGAGCAGGCTGCCCAGAGAGCTGCTGGAGCCTCCATCTCTGGAGCCATTCAAGATCCACCTGGATGTGTTCCTGTGCACCCTGCTCTGGCTAGCCCTGCTCTGGCAGAGGGGTTGGACTCCATCTCCAGAGCTCCCTTCCAAGCCTGTGGCTCTGTGTGGCCTTCTGTGCATACTGGGTTGAAGCAGTGCCTCTGAACTTGGCTCCATCATATCAGCTCCCCAGGCCAAGTCTGGATTGTCTCCAGGGCCAAGCCTGCCTCAGACCTTGGGACCAGCTGGAGTATTGTGAGGCAGATGTGGCTGAAAGGGGCTTGCCTGGGGCCCTGCACCAGATTTGGGCTATGCTGCTTTGTCTCTTGGCTTCATCATCAGAGGATGGTAGCCCATGGGTAGCCCAGCAAAGCCATTTGGCTAAACTGCTTTTGGTCTTTGGCTGAAGACCAGGGTGGGAAGGGGTGGTGAAGCCTTCTGGTCTGTGTGGGTCTCATGGGTACCTGATGTTGGCAGCCAGCAGCAGCTGAAGATGCTTCTCACTGATTTCAAAGCTCTTCCAGGGCTGGTTCTGCCAACCCATGCCAGATGGATGCCTTTCAGGAGTGGGAGAGTTTGCCAGAGCCTGAAAAAGGCTTCTGGAAAGACAACACTGATGAGGGCTACCAAAGAGTTAGGCTTTGAAGCCTTCAGCTCTTGGGGCTGGAGTGGCAGGAGGGAGAGCTGGGTTTGGGCTAAGCAACGGGAGTGGTTTTTAGCTCTTGGGGAAGAACCTTTCTGAAGGCTGCTGTGATTCCAGGCATCCATGTGGGGGACACAGCAGCTGACAGCCGATGACACCAAGCAGGGCTGCAGATGACACCAAGCTGAGTGGTGCTGGTGATATGCCAGAGGGACCTGGACAAGCTGGAGAGGTGGCCCAAGAGACCCTCATGAGGTTCAGCAGGAGCAAGTGCAGGTCCTGCCCCTGGGCCAGAGCAATCCTCACTGTCAGTCTGGGCTGGGGGAGGAGGTGATGGAAAGCAGCCCTGAGGAGAAGGCCTTGGGGGTGCTGGTGGGGGAGAAGCTGGCCAGGAGCAGGCAGTGAGAGACTGCAGCCCAAAAGGCCACTCACAGCCTGGGCTGAATCCACAGCAGTGTGGCCAGAGATGGAGAGAGGATCCTGCCCCTCTGCTCTGCTCTGGGGAGACCTCACCTGGAGCATTGAATCCAGGTCTGGAGCCCTCAATATAGGAAGGACCTGGAGCTGATGGAGAGGCTCCAGAGGAGGCCATGAAAATGCTCAGGGGGTTGGAGCAGCTCTGCTGTGAGCACAGGCTGAGGGAGCTGGGGGTGTTCAGCCTGGGGAAGAGAAGGCTCCAGGCAGACCTCAGAGCAGCCTGCCAGGACCTGAAGGGGCTACAGGAAGGCTGCAGAGGGACTGTTCCCAAAGGCCTGCAGGGACAGCCCCAGGGGCAATGGCTTCAGAGCAGAGCAGAGCAGATTGAGATTGGATGTGAGGAACAAGTTCTGCCCCAGGAGGCTGCTGGAACACTGCAGCAGGCTGCCCAGGGAGGTGGTTGAGGCTCCATGCCTGGAGCTATTCCAGGTGAGGCTGGAGAGGGCTCTGGGCAGCCTGCTCCAGGGGAGGATGTCCCTGCTGGGGGCAGGGGCTGGGACTGGCTCAGCTGTGGAGCTCCCTTCCAGCCCAGAGCACTGGTGGTGTGGTCTGTTCCACAGGGTGCTTGGGGCTGTGCAGAGCTGCATTCCTGGCCAGGCAGAGGAGCTGTTTGGAACCAAGATTCCTGCCTCCTGATGGAGTGCAGGACGAGCAGCAGAGCAAACTGTTGTGCACTTTGTGTGCAGGTGGAGTGCAGAAGCACTGCAGGGTAAAGGACACCATAGGAGCTTCACCCTAAGGCTCAGTGCTTCTTGGGTCATCTTTACTTGGGCCTCCTCTGCTGGGTGATGCACACAGCTTCCAAGCAGCAGTGACCTTCTGGAGTGCTAAGATGTGGTAAAGACTGGAGCTGAGCTGGTCAGCAGTGCCATTCACTGCTCAGGTTCTGAAGTGAAGCTGGGCTGCTGGGAAATCCTTCACCACTTTACCTTCACCTTCCTCAGTCCCCCACTGTGCTGGGACAGCAGCCCTGGGGAGAAGGAGCTGGGAGTGCTGGTGGACAAGCAGCTCTGCATGGGACAGCAATGTGCCCTGGGGGCCAAGAAGGCCAAGGGGGTCCTGGGGTGAATTCAGGCCAGTGTGGCCAGCAGAGCCAGGGAGGTTCTCCTCCCCCTCTGCTCTGCCCTGCTGAGACCTCCCCGGGAATATTGCATCCAGCTCTGGGCTCCCCAGCTCCAGAGGGACAGGGAGCTGCTGCAGAGAGGCCAAGGGAGGGCTGCAGGGATGCTGAAGGGACTGCAGCACTGCTTGGGGAGGAGAGGCTGAGAGCCCTGGGGGTGTTCAGTCTGGAGAGGAGAAGGCTGAGATGGATCTGATCAATGGCTATCAATAGCTGAGGGCTGGGGGTCAGGAGGGAAGGGCCAGGGCCAGGCTCTGCTCACTGTGCCCTGGGATAGGCCAAGGGGCAGTGGATGGAAGCTGCAGCACAGGAGGTTCCAGCTCACCATGAGGAGGAACTTCTGCACTGTGAGGGTCCCAGAGCCCTGGAGCAGGCTGCCCAGAGAGGTTGTGGAGTCTCCTGCTCTGGAGCCTTCCCAGCCCTGTCTGGATGTGTTCCTGTGGGACCTGTGCTGGATCCTCTGCTCCTGCTCTGGCAGGGGCTTGGACTGGAAGCTCTCCAGAGGTCCCTTCCAACCCCTAGCATCCTGTGAGCTGGGATCTTGAGAGTGTCTGCAGGTTCTGCTGCAGGCCATGCTGTCATTCCAATTCCTTAGTGCACTTCCAGGAGGTACTTCAGAAGGTGTCTACCTTCCTACCTTCCTTCTGCTGCATTCTCCTCCCAGTGCTTGGACAATTCCTCCAGCCAAGGGGTTCTGCTGCCCCCCATCTCCCCACTGCCATGGGTTGCCATCCTCTTTTCCCATCTCAGTGGCAGTTCTCTTCAGTGTCACTGTTTTAAACCCATCCCTTGAAGACCTTATCCTGCAAGATTTCAGTTTATTCAGGTGGATGTTTATTGCTTTCATTTTTGTTGGTCTGAAGGATGTTGGCATCACTGCTGCTTCCTCCTGCAAAGTTTCATGACTGAACAGCCACTGGCAGCAGCAGCACAGGGAGGGGATTCTGCCCCTCTGCTCTGCTCAGCCCCCACCTGCAGCACTGCCTCCAGCTCTGGGGCCCCCAGCACAGGAAGGACCTGGAGCTGTTGGAGAGGCTCCAGAGGAGGCCACAGAGATGAGCAGGGGGCTGCAGAACCTCCCCTGTGGGGCCAGGCTGGGAGAGTTGGGGCTGTGCAGCCTGGAGGAGAGAAGGCTCCAGGGAGACCTCAGAGCAGCCTTGCAGTACCTGAAGGGCTCCAGGAGAGCTGGGGAGGGACTCTGGACAAGGGCTGGGAGAGCCAGGCTGAGGAAAAATGGCTTTGAGCTGGGGGAGGGGAGACTGAGAGTGGAGAGGAGGAAGAAATTGTTGGCAGTGAGGCTGGGGAGAGCCTGGCACAGGCTGCCCAGGGAGGCTGTGGCTGCCTCCTGCCTGGAGGTGTTCAGGACCAGGCTGGATGAGGCCTTGAGCAGCCTGTGCTGGTGGGAGGGGTCCCTGCCCATGGCAGGGGCTGGAGCTGGCTGAGCTTTGAGCTCCCTTCCAGCCCAGCCCATCCTGTCCTGGCATTCCATGATTGTGTGCTGGTTTCACAGCTCCAAGCTGCATCAGGGCTTTGCAGCTTTAAACCCCAGGAGGATTAGGAGGGCTTCACTTCAGTCCAGCAGCTGGCAGGTGTGCTGCCTCCTCCCTGGAGGTGTTCAAGGCCTTGAGCAAGCTGTGCTGGGTTATTTTGAAGGTCCCTTCCAAGCCAGCCCATGCTGGGAGTCTGTGGGTGGCAGTCAGGGTTTGAGCATTTCCCTTGCAGCCTGCCCATGCCAGCTGAGGCAGGAGGAGGCTTGGCTGGGGAACCTCTTTGTGGCTTTGAGCAGTGACTGTATTTGCCAGGGAGGGATGAGGGCTGTTAAACACAAAGGCCAAGCAGCAGTCCCCAGGTGGCCACAGACACAGCTCAAGAGGTCTGAATGCTGCATTCACAGCTTAAAGTGCAACTCTCTCGGACATGAGATTTCAAAGTCTCTTGGTTTTCATCCCTTATCTCCATAGGTGATAGCAATTGTGATGGATCTGTTTACAGACATGGAGATCCTGTGTGACCTGCTGGAGGCCTCCAGCAGGAGGCATGTCCCTGTGTACCTCATCCTGGATGAAGAATACCTGAAGCACTTCGTGGAGATGTGCAGCAAAATGGCTCTCACTCAGGATGACTTCCCAGTAAGTGTTCTGGAGGGGACACACAGGCCTTGCAACCTGTGCCAGCTCTGACCCCTTTGTTCTGCTCCCTCTCACCTCTCCCTTCTCACACAAACATAGAATCATAGGGTCCAGGCCAGAAGGCAGCTCCACAGCTCAGCCAGTCCCAGCCCCTGCCCCCAGCAGGGACATCCTCCCCTGGAGCAGGCTGCCCAGAGCCCTCTCCAGCCTCACCTGGAATAGCTCCAGGCATGGAGCCTCAACCACCTCCCTGGGCAGCCTGCTGCAGTGTTCCAGCAGCCTCCTGGGGCAGAACTTGTTCCTCACATCCAGTCTCAATCTGCTCTGCTCTGCTCTGAAGCCATTGCCCCTGGGCCTGTCCCTGCAGGCCTTTGGGAACAGTCCCTCTGCAGCCTTCTTGTAGCCCCTTCAGCAGGTCTGCCTGGAGCCTTCTCCTCTCCAGGCTGAACACCCCCAGCTCCCTCAGCCTGTGCTCACAGCAGAGCTGCTCCAACCCCCTGAGCATTCTCCTGGCCCTCCTCTGGAGCCTCTCCAGCAGCTCCAGGTCCTTCCTGTGCTGAGGGCTCCAGCCCTGCACACAGTGCTCCAGGTGAGTTCTCCCCAGAGCAGAGCAGAGCACAGTGGCAGAATCAGCTCTCTGGATCTGCTGGCAGTGCTGCCTTGGCTGCAGCCCAGGCTGGGATTTGCTTCCTCCAAGAGCCTGGCCATTATTTAATCAAATGTAGAGTGAGATTACATTCAGGGAGATGTCTCCATCTCTCTGTTAGACCTGATGTCATCTCTTGTGCTTGAATAGCTCATCAGCACTTGCCTCCCCCACTCTCTGACTCAGCAGCAGGTCTCAGCATGCAGTGCCTCTTCAGCTGGATGCATCTCAAGCCACACATGAGCATCTTTGATGCTCACATCAAAGGGGAGTGGAGCGTCCATCCCTCATCCCTGGTCCATATATTTGATGCCTTGTTGACCTGGTCCAGAGGAGGAGAGCTCTATAGAACACTTAGAGGAGGAGAGCTCTTTGGAACACTTAGAGGAGGAGAGCTCTATAGAGCATTTAGAACATTAGAACATTCAGAGCATTGGCCACAGCAACCCCAGGCAGTGCTGCAGGCTGGGGGCAGAGTGGCTGAGAGCTGCCAGGCAGAGAGGGACCTGGGGGTGCTGGTGGACAGCTGCCTGAACATGAGCCAGCAGTGTGCCCAGGGGGCCAAGAAGGCCAAGGGCATCCTGGCCTGCAGCAGGAAGAGTGTGGCCAGCAGGAGCAGGGAGCTCATCCTGCCCTGTGCTCAGCACTGCTCAGCCCACACCTGGAGTCCTGTGGCCAGCTCTGGGCTCCTCAGGTCAGGAAAGAGGTTGAGCTGCTGGAAGGTGTCCAGAGAAGGGCAACAAAGCTGGGGAGGGGTCTGGGGCACAGCCCTGGGAGGAGAGGCTGAGGGAGCTGGGGTTGCTTAGCCTGCAGAAGAGGAGGCTCAGGGGAGACCTTCTTGCTCTCTGCAACTCCCTGCAGGGAGGTTGGAGCCAGCTGGGGGTTGGGCTCTTGTGCCAGGCAGCCAGCACCAGAACAAGAGGACACAGTCTCAGGCTGTGCCAGGGGAGGTTTGGGCTGAATGTTAGGAAGAAATTCTTCCCAGCCAGAGAGATTGGCCCTGGGGATGTGCTGCCCAGGGAGATGGTGGAGTCCCCATCCCTGGAGGTGTTCAGGAGAGGCTTGGATGTGGCACTTGGAGCCATGGGTTAGTTGATCAGATGGTGTTGGCTGATAGGTTGGACTTGATGATCTCTGAGGTCCTCACAGCAGAGCTGCTCCAACCCCCTGATCATTTTTGTGGCCTCCTCTGGACCCTCTCCATCAGCTCCATGATGCCTGACTGGTTTGGTGGCCTTCCATGGCAGAGCTACAGCACTGGCTGGCATGGGCCAAGCAACTGATGTCCTTCACCTGGACTTATGCAAGGCATCTGACAGTGTCCCACACAAGAGCCTTGTCTCTGAGATGGAGAGAGAGGGCTCTGCTGGACAGTGGATAAGGAACTGGCTAGAAGGTCACTCTGTAGGAGTTGTGGTTAGCAGCTCAACAGCCATGTGGAGCCCAGTGACAAGTCAGTGTCACAGTCCAGGGCTGTTCACCATCCTTGTCAGTGCCATGGACAGTGGCACTGAGTGCCTCCTCAGCAGGCTTGCTGATGGCACTGAGCTGTGGGCTGTGCTGGGAAGGGGATCCATCCACAGGGGCTTGGCCAGGCTTGAGAGAGGGGCCAGTGCCAAGGGCAGGAGGCTCAACGAGTGCAAGGTCCTACAGCTGGGCTGGGCCAGTCCCAGGCACAGATAGAAACTGGGTGCAGAGTGGGTTGAGAGCAGCCCTGAAAAGAAGGACTTGGGGGTGTTGATTGGTGAGCAGCTCCCCAGGAGCCAGCAGAGCCCTCCTGCAGCCCAGCAGGCAGCTGTGAGCTGGGCTGCAGCCACAGCAGGGTGGGCAGCAGGGCAGCAGAGGGGATTCTGCTCTGCTGAGAGCCCACCTCCAATCCTGCCTCCAGATCTGGTGTCCCCAGCAGAAGGAGGACATGGAACTGTTGGAACAAGTCCAGAGGAGGCCACAAACATGATCCAGGGACTGCTATGAGGATAGGCAAAGGAGACTGAGATTGTTCAGCCTGAAGAAGAGACAGCTGCAGGGGGCACCTAAGCACTGCCTGCCAAGGCCTGAAGGGATCCTACAGCAAGGACTTGTTACAAGAGTGCCCACAACAGGACAAGAGGACAGGAGGTGGTGCCTGCAGCTGTCCCAAACTGTGTCTGTCCAGACTGAGTTCATCATGGCAGAGAGGAGGCTGCCAGTTCCCCCAGGAGCAGCCAGCAGCCATGGGCAGCACCCAGCCCCAGCACCCACCCCCAGCAATTGGCAGGGTGTTGTGTGCAGCCTGTCCCAGTGCCAGGAGTCCTTTGCAAGGTTGATGCCAGGCAGGTAGCAGCTGCCCACAGAGGCATCTGCCAGGACAAACAGCTCCTGGTGTGCCAAAGCCACTGCAGGTGGCAGTGGAGCTGGCCTGGAGGGGCTGTGAGGGTTGACCTGGCAGGCCAGGGCAGCTGCAGCCTCAGGGAAGGTTGTTTGCATGCCAGATGTTTTGCTTGGCTCTGGATCATAGACACCAGGCCAGGAGCTGTGTCCAGGGACTGTTCTCTTCTGCCTTCCCCAGGTGAGCTGCTCACACCAAGGCAAACTGCTCCTGTTGCTGAAAGGCTTCCTGGTGGGTACTGAGATGCCCAAGCACCAATCCAGGCTGGGTGAGGAGTGGCTCAAGACCAGCCTGGAGAAGGCCTTGGGGCTGTCAGGTGGTGGCAAAGTCCCCAGGAGCCAGCAGTGGTCCCTGGCAGCCCAGAGCCAGCTGAGTGCTGAGCTGCAGCCAGAGCAGGGAGAGCAGCAGCACAGGGAGGGGATTCTGCCCCTCTGCTCTGCTCTGCTCAGCCCCCACCTGCAGCACTGCCTCCAGCTCTGGGGCCCCCAGCACAGGAAGGACCTGGAGCTGTTGGAGAGGCTCCAGAGGAGGCCACAGAGATGCTCAGAGGGCTGCAGAGCCTCCCCTGTGGGGCCAGGCTGGGAGAGTTGGGGCTGTGCAGCCTGGAGGAGAGAAGGCTCCAGGGAGACCTCAGAGCAGCCTTGCAGCACCTGAAGGGCTCCAGGAGAGCTGGGGAGGGACTCTGGACAAGGGCTGGGAGAGCCAGGCTGAGGGACAATGGCTTTGAGCTGGGGGAGGGGAGACTGAGAGTGGAGAGGAGGAAGAAATTGTTGGCAGTGAGGCTGGGGAGACTCTGGCACAGGCTGCCCAGGGAGGCTGTGGCTGCCTCCTGCCTGGAGGTGCTCAGGACCAGGCTGGATGAGGCCTTGAGCAGCCGGTGCTGGTGGGAGGGGTCCCTGCCCATGGCAGGGGCTGGAGCTGGCTGAGCTTTGAGCTCCCTTCCAGCCCAGCCCATCCTGTCCTGGCATTCCATGATTGTGTGCTGGTTTCACAGCTCCAAGCTGCATCAGGGCTTTGCAGCTTTAAACCCCAGGAGGATTAGGAGGGCTTCACTTCAGGCCAGCAGCTGGCAGGTTTGGTGTCATTTAAAGCATGCTGGTCAAGGGCAGTGCTGGGACTGCAGATGAACCTCTCTGCAAAGCTTTGTTTCCCTCAGCAGTGTTTTGCTTTTAAGCAGCCAGGCAGTGACCTGCCTCAGAGCAGTCCCTTCGACTGCCTGGGCACCAGGTAGCTGTTGGAGGGCAGCAGTCAGTTCCCATGCAGAGCCCTCAGCCAGGCTGCTCAGCTAAATGTTATCAACAGTCTGAAAGAAAATGTACAGACATCCCAGCATCACAGAGCACAGAGCCCTGCAGCCCCCCCAGCCCAGCCCTCAGCCCAGCACTGCAGGCTCAGCACCAAACCAGGGCCCTAAGCCCCAGGGCCACAGCTGCTGGAGCACCCCCAGGCATGGGCACTGCAGCACTGCCCTGGGCAGCCTCTGCCAAGCTCTGAGAGCCCTTCCAGGGCACAAAGATCTCCTGAGCTCCAGCCTCAGCCTGCCCTGGGGCAGCCTGCAACCGTTGCCTCTGCTCTGGCCCTTGGCACCAAGCAGCAGAGGCTGCCCCCTCCTCACCCCAACCTCCCTGCAGGGAGCTGCAGAGAGCCAGGAGGCCTCCCTCAGCCTCCTCTGCTCCAGCCTCAACCCCCCCAGCTGCCTCAGCCCTCCTCTAGCCCAGGGGCTCCAGGCCCTTCTCCAGCCTGGCTGCCCTGCTCTGGACAGGCTGCAGCCCCTCAGTGGCCTTCCTGCAGGGAGGGCCCAGGGCTGAGCACAGCACTGAGCTGTGGCCTCCCCAGTGCTGAGCACAGGGGGATGGTCACCCCCTGGCCCTGCTGCCCACCCTGCTTCTGCCCCAAGCCAGGCTGCCCTTGGCCTGCTTGGCCCCCTGGGCACTGCTGGCTCCTGCTCAGTGACTGCCACCCAGCACCCCCAGGGCCCTCTCCCAGCTGCAGCTTTCCAGCCACACATCCCCAGGGCTGGGGCAATGCTCTGCAGGCTCAACAGCACAGAGACCAGGGGAAGCTCCTGGCTTTTCCTTCCCTGCCTGCCCAGACCCCACTGTACCAAAGGGAGAAAGCAGCAGAGAAAGTTGCTGTTAGACTTAACCAAAACAATGCAGCCAAGGTCAAGCAGAAGCAAGTTAGGATCTCTTCAGAGTCACAAAGTGAGAAGAGGGGAGCAGTGTGATGCCCTGGGAATCCATGAGGAGTTAGCTGGGGACCTGCTGAGCCCCTTGGACACTCCCAAGTCCATGGGGCCGGATGGGATCCACCCTAGGGTGCTGAGAGAGCTGGCAGATTAGCTGCCAAGCTGCTCTCCATCATCTTCCTCCAGCCCTGGCTCACTGGAGAGGTCCCAGGTGACTGACACTGGCCAAGGTGGTCCCCAGCCACAAGCAGGGTTGGATGGAGGAACCTGGAAGCTCCAGGCCTGGCAGCCTGAGCTCAGTGCCAGGGAAAGTGATGGAGCAGATTATCCTGGGGGCAATAACTGCACCTGAAGGATGGCCAAGGGCTCAGGCCCAGCCAGCATGGGTTTAGGAAGGGCAGGTCCTGCCTCTCCAACCTGAGCTCCTTCCATGCCCAGGTGACTGCCTGGTGGCTGTGGGGCAGGCTGTGGATGTGCTCTGCCTGGACCTCAGCAAGGCCTTTGCCACCATCCCCCACAGCAAGCTCCTGGCCAAGCTGTCAGCCCCTGGCTGGGACAGCAGCTCTCTGAGCTGGGTTAGGAACTGGCTGGAGGCTGAGCCCAGAGAGTGGTGGTGAATGGTGCCACAGCCAGCTGGCAGCCAGGCACCAGTGGTGTGCCCCAGGGATCAGTGCTGGGCCCCATGCTCTGTAACAGCTTCATTGATGATCTGGATGAGGGCATTGAGTCAGTCAGCAGCAAGTTTGCAGCTGACAGCAAGCTGGGGGCAGGAGTTGGTCAGTGAGAGGGCAGAAGGGCTCTGCAGAGGGACCTTGCCAGGCTGCACAGATGGGCAGAGCCCAACAGGATGGCACTGAACAAGTCCAAGTGCCAGGGGCTGCACTTTGGCCACAGCAACCCCAGGCAGAGCTACAGGCTGGGGGCAGAGAGGCTGAGAGCAGCCAGGCAGAGAGGGACCTGGGGGTGCTGATTGACAGCTGCCTCAACATGAGCCTGCAGTGTGCCCAGGTGGCCAAGAAGGCCAAGGGCATCCTGGCCTGCAGCAGGAAGAGTGTGGCCAGCAGGAGCAGGGAGCTCATCCTGCCCTGTGCTCAGCACTGCTCAGCCCACACCTGGAGTCCTGTGGCCAGCTCTGGGCTCCTCAGGTCAGGAAAGAGGTTGAGCTGCTGGAAGGTGTCCAGAGAAGGGCAACAAAGCTGGGGAGGGGTCTGGGGCACAGCCCTGGGAGGAGAGGCTGAGGGAGCTGGGGTTGCTTAGCCTGCAGAAGAGGAGGCTCAGGGGAGACCTTCTTGCTCTCTGCAACTCCCTGCAGGGAGGTTGGAGCCAGGTGGGGGTTGGGCTCTTCTCCCAGGCAGCCAGCACCAGAACAAGAGGACACAGTCTCCAGTTGTGCCAGGGGAGGTTCAGGCTGGAGGTGAGGAGAAAGTTCTTCACTGAGAGAGTTATTAGCCCTTGGGATGTGCTGCCCAGGGAGGTGGTGGAGTCCCCATCCCTGGAGGTGTTCCAGAGGGGATTGGATGTGGCACTTGGTGCCATGGTTTAGTCCTGAGCTCTGTGGTGCCAGGTTGGACTGGATGATCCTCGAGGTCTCTTCCAGCCTTGGTGATTCTGTGAGACTGTGAAGAGAATCATAGAATCAGTAAGGTTGGAAAAGACCTCAGAGATCATGAAGTGCAAGCTGTCACCCAGCACCTCCAAACAACCAAACCATGGCTCCAAGTGCCACGTCCAATCCCCTCTTGAACACCTCCAGGGATGGGGACTCCACCACCTCCCTGGGCAGCACATCCCAAGGGCCAGTTCCTCTTTCTGGGAAGAACTTTCTCCTCACCTCCAGCCTGAACCTCCCCTGGCACAGCTTGAGACTGTGTCCTCTTGTTCTGGTGCTGGCTGCCTGGCACAAGAGCCCAACCCCCAGCTGGCTCCAGCCTCCCTGCAGGGAGTTGCAGAGAGCAAGAAGGTCTCCCCTGAGCCTCCTCTTCTGCAGGCTAAGCAACCCCAGCTCCCTCAGCCTCTCCTTCCAGGGCTGTGCCCCAGACCCCTCCCCAGCTTTGTTGCCCTTCTCTGGACACCTTCCAGCAGCTCAACCTCTTTCCTGACCTGAGGAGCCCAGAGCTGGCCACAGGACTCCAGGTGTGGGCTGAGCAGTGCTGAGCACAGGGCAGGATGAGCTCCCTGCTCCTGCTGGCCACACTCTTCCTGCTGCAGGCCAGGATGCCCTTGGCCTTCTTGGCCCCCTGGGCACACTGCTGGCTCCTGTTCAGCTGCTCTCCACCAGTACCCCCAGGTCCCTCTCTGCCTGGCTCTGTCCCCAAAGGCAAGACAGAGAAGAGGAGAAGGAATTGGTTTGGTCCAACCAACCTTCTGGCAGAGATCTCTCCAAGGGGACTGTTTAGACCTCTCTTTGTTTTCCTCTTGACCCCCAAGAGTGACTTGTTGACATCTTACTACTTTTCTGCTCAAGATCTGGTGAAAAACCTTAGAGGCTTAGCCTAAAGCTGCCACACTGTGGCCTCTGAACCTTGCTTTGGTTGCAGAACATGTGTGTGAGATGCCTGAGTGGAGACACCTACTACAGCAAAGCAGGCAAGAAGTTTGCAGGCCAGGTGCTGGAGAAGTTCATCCTCATTGACTGTGACCAAGTGCTTGCTGGTACATACAGGTAAGCTGCTGGGGACACAGGAACTGGCTCCTTGCTCAGACCCTGCACACTGCAGCTCCTTGCCTGCCTGGGCTTGCTTTGGGGGTGGTTATTCTGGGGGGGAATGAGGTGGTTTGGGGTTTTTTTCAATCCATGATAATCACAGAGTCACAGCATGCATGGGGTTGGAAGGGACCCTCCAAGGTCATCTTGTCCAGCTCCCCCCTGCAGTGGACAGGGACATCTCCAGCTAGAGCAGGGTGCTCAGGGCCCCACCAACCCTGACCTTGGATGTCTCCAGGGTTGGGGCTCCACCACCTCCCTGGGCAGCCTGTGCCAGTCTCTCACCACCCTCCCTGTGCAGAACTTCCTCCTGATGTCCAACCCAACCCTGCCCTGCTCCAGTTTCCTATCCCCACAGCCCCTTCTGAGCAGTCCTTCCCCAGCCTGCCTGCAGCTCTCCTTCAGATACTGAAATGCAGCTCTGAGGTCTCCCTGGAGCCTTCTCTTCTCCAGGCTGCACAGCCCCAGCTCTCCCAGCCTGGCCCCACAGGGGAGGTTCTGCAGCCCTCTGATCACCCTTGTGGCCTCCTTATGTCTCTCTTGCGCAGCCTAACCCTCCCCTGGTGCAGCTTGAGGCCATTCCCTCTTGTTCCACCACTAATGACCTGGGAGAAGAGACCAGCCCCAACCTCTCCACAGCCTCCTTTCAGGGAGCTGTAGGCAGCCAGGAGGTCTCCTCTGAGCCTCCTCTTTTTCAAACTAACCAGCCCCAGCTCCTCCAGCTGCTGATCATCTTTGTGGCCTCTCTCAAGCAGTCCCTGGCCCTCTGGAACTGGACACAAGAGTCCAGTACCCTAAACAACTGCAGGCAAAGTGGTTCTGACCCCTGATGGCAGCAGAGAATGGCAGGGTTTGGAAGGGACCTCTGGGGATCTTTGAACCCAACCACCCTGCCCAAGCAGGATCCTCTGGGGCAGGGCACACAGGAACACATCCAGCCCTTGTGTGCTTACTGATGAACTATTTCCCTGTGCTTTCCATCTTTAACCTTGCATTTCCTCTGGGTGAAGACCCAGAGGAGTCAGGGTTCATGGAGAGCTCTATGATAAGGTCCTAACTAACTGTGTCTGCTCAGTTTGTATTGCTCTAAGCACCAGGAAACAAACAAGCAACACCCCCCAAAAAACCCCCAAGCCCGTTTCTTTGAGCAAGGATTCACCATTGCAGAGTGAACAATGTGAAGGTATTTCCCAATGCAGCAGGTGATCTGCATGAGGGCACTGAGGGCACCCTCAGGGAGTCTGCAGTGGCACCCAGCTGGGTGGCTGTGGCCATCTGCTAGAGGCCAGGGAAGCTTCCCAGCAGGGTCTGGGCAGGTCAGAGCCATGGCCAAGGCTCTCTGGGTGAAGCTCAGCAAGGCCAAGGGCCAGGGCCTGCCCCTGGGTCACAGCAGCCCCATGGGGAGCTCCAGCCCTGGGGATGTGTGGCTGGAAAGCTGCAGCTGGGAGAGGGCCCTGGGGGTGCTGGGTGGCAGTCACTGAGCAGGAGCCAGCAGTGCCCAGGGGGCCAAGCAGGCCAAGGGCAGCCTGGCTTGGGGCAGAAGCAGGGTGGGCAGCAGGGCCAGGAGGTGACCATCCCCCTGTGCTCAGCACTGGGGAGGCCACAGCTCAGTGCTGTGCTCAGCCCTGGGCCCTCCCTGCAGGAAGGCCACTGAGGGGCTGCAGCCTGTCCAGAGCAGGGCAGCCAGGCTGGAGAAGGGCCTGGAGCCCCTGGGCTAGAGGAGGGCTGAGGCAGCTGGGGGGGTTGAGGCTGGAGCAGAGGAGGCTGAGGGAGACCTCCTGGCTCTCTGCAGCTCCCTGCAGGGAGGTTGGGGTGAGGAGGGGGCAGCCTCTGCTGCTTGGTGCCAAGGGCCAGAGCAGAGGCAATGGTTGCAGGCTGCCCCAGGGCAGGCTGAAGCTGGAGCTCAGGAGATCTTTGTGCCCTGGAAGGGCTCTCAGAGCTTGGCAGAGGCTGCCCAGGGCAGTGCTGCAGTGCCCATGCCTGGGGGTGCTCCAGCAGCTGTGGCCCTGGGGCTTAGGGCCCTGGTTTGGTGCTGAGCCTGCAGTGCTGGGCTGAGGGCTGGGCTGGGGGAGCTTGGGGGGGCTCTGCCAACCTGCTGTGCTCTGTGATGCTGTGAGAGGAGCCTGAGGGCAAATAGGGCTAAAGCTATTCCAGGATTCTGTGAGCAGCCACCCCCAGAAATTAATCATAAAGAGTGGAGAGCACAGCAAGGGAGGCCCAGGCTGGTGTGGCACTGATCAGTGCTGTGGAACCTTGGCAGCACAGCAGAGAGCAGCAAGTCCTCAAGGTGTGTCAATGAAAAGTGAATCCAGAAGAAAGGGCAAAGGAATGGTTCTGCAAGGCTGAGTCACAAATGGGAGAGAGCTGCTGTGGGATGCCCAGGTGAACTGAACCATTGCACTGCTTTTCATAGAGTCACAGAGCTGCCAGGGCTGGAAGGGTCCTCAAGGCTCAGCCAGCCCCTACCCCCTGCCATGGGCAGGGACACCTCACACCACAGCAGGTTGCTCACAGCCACCTCCAGCCTGGCTGCAAACACCTCCAGGCAGGAGGCTTCCACCACCTCCCTGGGCAGCCTGTGCCAGGCTCTCACCACCCTCCTGGCCAACAACTTCTTCCTCAGGTCTAATCTAAATCTCCCCTCCTCCACCCTCCCCACTCCTATCACTACCCAACACCCTCCAAAGTCCCTCCCCAGCTTTCTTGGAGCCCCCTTCAGATCCTGGAAGGCCACCAGAAGCTCTCCTGGGAGCCTTCTCTTCTCCAGACTGAATTACCCCAACTGCTACTGAGTGTTTGGGAGCATCTGCAGTGAGCAAGGAGCAAACCTGATGGGCAAGAGGCTGTATTGGCATGCAAGAAGGATTCTTTTGACAGCCAGAGTGACAGGAAAGCAACAAACCCAGTAACAAACAAACCCCAAAACACAGCTTCTGCTGCCACCTTGGAGACAAGCTGAGCAGAGCCCAGTGTGAACTGAGGGTCACACCTCTGGGGAAAGGCCATCACAGCCCTAGACCTGCTTGGAGTCTTGCAGAGGGGCAGGCAGAGGACTGAATCCTACTGCCCCAAATGCTGCTGGAACAGACATGGGATGAGACTCTGCAGAGTGCTCCTGCCCAAGCCAGAGCCCCAGCCCAAGGGCACTTAGGTGTCCCCCACCTCCTGAGAGCTGATGTTGCATCTCCATCTCCTGGCCGCTGGCTGAGCTGCACGGGCTCCTCCAGGCTGGCTGCTCCAGGAGGGTCACAGCAAGGCAAGGAGGAGCTCCTGTCCTACAGAAAGCCTTTGCCAGATGCCTCCAGCACACAGAGATCCTTCATTCTGTTCTGAATCTCTCCCTGGGGAGACTGAGGAACCTCTGTGTGCTGCAGCTGCTATGGAAAACACCGGGGCAGGAGCATCCCTACCACTGTTAGGAGCTCACAGGACCTCCCAGCATCCTGCAGTGGTTTGCTGCACACCTTGCCTGTGTGCTGTGCTGTGTTGTCCTGTGCTGTGCAGTGTAGAAGGGTAAGAGCTGGAAGCAGCATGGATGGGAGCAGGAGCAGCAGCCCTGAGAGCCAGGCAGTGGTGCTGGGAGCCAGGCACCTTGGGTGGTGTCAGCACAGCAGGCCACACAAAGTCTCCCTGTCTGCACTCTTAGATTTCTCCAAAGAGCCCTCCCAGCTTTGTGTGAGGTAACTTTCCCTTTGCAGAAGCTGCCTTTCCCATTCTGCCCTCAGCTCATTTCATAATTCTTCTTAACTGTGTGATCAAGAACACTCCCCCTGCACTGGGCTTGGCTGAGCTGCAGTTATCACAGGATCACAGAGCTGTCAGGGCTGGAAGGGAGCTCAAGGCTCAGCCAGCCCCAACCCCCTGCCATGGGCAGGGACACCTCACACCACAGCAGGTTGCTCACAGCCACCTCCAGCCTGGCTGCAAACACCTCCAGGCAGGAGGCTTCCACCACCTCCCTGGGCAACCTGTGCCAGGCTCTCACCACCCTCCTGGCCAACAGCTTCTTCCTGAGGTCTAATCTAAATCTCCCCTCCTCCAACTTGGATCCATCCCCCCCAGGCCTATCCCTCCCTGACACCCTCCAAAGTCCCTCCCCAGCTTGCTTGCAGCCCCCTGCAGCTCCTGGAAGGCCACCAGAAGCTCTCCTGGGAGCCTTCTCCTCTCCAGCCTGCACAACCCCAACTCTCTCAGTCTGTCCTCACAGCAGAGCAGCTCCAGCCCTCTGCTCCTCCTCCTGGCCCTTCTCTGGACACCTTCCAGCCCCTCCAGAGCCTTCCTGGCACAGAGGCTCCAGAGCTGGCCCCAGAGCTGCAGCTGTGGGCTCAGCAGAGTGGAGCAGAGGGGCAGAATCCCCTCCCTGGCCCTGCTGGCCACACTTCTCTTGCTGCAGCCCAGGCTCTGCTTGGCTCTCTGGGCTGCAAGTGCTCCCTGCTGGCTCCTGCTGAGCTTCTCCTCCCCCAGCACCCCCAAGGCCTTTGCTCCAGGGCTGCTCTCCAGCCAGTCCCTGCCCAGCCTGTAGCAGTGCCTGGGATTGCCCTGCCCCAGCTGCAGGACCTTGCCCTTGGTCTTGTTGAACTTCATGAGGTTGTCCTGGGCCCAGCTCTGCAGCCTGTCCAGGTCCCTCCAGCTGTCTGCTGCCCCACACAGCTTGGTGTCATCAGCAAACCTGCTGAGGGTGCACTCAGTGCCACTGTCCCTGGCACCACCAAAGCTGTACAACAGGACTGCTCCCAGGGCTGATCCCATTTTATCTTCTTGGTGTTTTCCATCTTGTGGGGTTTATTTTCCCACTTCCCCTTTCTTTTGCTTGGCTCCCAGGCAGCAGTTGCTTGCAGTGGCTCACCACCCTCATGGGGAAGGACTTCTTCCTAAGGTCTAATCTCCCCTCCTCCAGCTTGGATCCGTTCCCTCCAGTCCTATCACTCCCCAAAACCCTAAAAAGTCCTTCCCCAGCTTTCTTGTAGCCCCCTTCAGGCACTGGAAGGCCACCAGAAGATCACCTGGGAGCCTTCTCTTCTCCAGACTGCACAACCCCGACTCCCTCAGTCTGTGCTGATAGCAGAGGCGCTCCAGCCCTCGCTCGCATGTTCAGCTCGGTGCTGGTGCCTTGGCACTCTGTGACCTCGAGTCCTGTGTGTTTCCTCCTCTTTTGCAGCCTCACCTGGCTGTGCAGCCAGGTGCACAGCAGCCTGGTGACCCACTTCCGCGGGCAGATCGTGGCAGAGTTCGAGAAGGAGTTCCGCTACTTGTACGCAGAGTCCAAGGCGGTCACCAGCTTCTGCCTGCCGGAGCCTGGCCCCTGCCCCTCGGCTCACCCCGCCTCGAAAGCCACCAGCTGCCTCTTGAAACCCCCCCTGGTGAGTGATGCCGACACCTCCAGCCCCTCCAGCAGCCTTTCCAACGTGAGCATCAGAAGCATCAAGGTGTCTCCCTTTCTGAAGAGCTCCAGCAGCAGTGCGCAGCAGGAGAAGCAGGATTCAGCCTCAGACTCTGGCAATAAGAAGGGGAAGGAAGAGACATCCCCGAAGCAGGTTTGCCCTAAGCAGCAGGGAGAGCCCCCAGACTCGCCCAGCACTCACCCAAATCCATCTGCTGCAGCCTTGTATCACAAACCAAATCTCCTGGCAGCGAGGACATTCTTGCAGCCAGAGCCTTCTGCTGCCCTCACCTCCAATCACCTTGGCTCTCAAGGTGCCACCGTGGCCGACAGCAGCAACCCCTCCCCAGCGAGACAGGAGCAGACGCCACGGTTCCCTTCGGAGGGTGCCAGCAGCAACGGGGCAGGCACGAGGCAGAAGGGGGCTCCTGCTAGCTCCAGGGAACCCCCAGCAGAAAACAACCAGGCTGCTTGTGAGATGGACAAAAGGCAGAGCCCCGGGCAAGGCAAACCGGACCTGCTGTCCCCATACAGCCTGCTGAAGCGAGACAGGAAGCCTGTGGTGCTCTGCTACGACCAGCTGACCGAGGACACGCTGATGGAGAAGAACAGCGCCTATGGGGCTGAGAAAAGAATGACTCTGGGGCACAGTAAGCTGGACCTGATCACCAAGTACAACAAGCTAAAATCCAAGCACATCCACAGCCGCTTTGAGCTCTGACCCCGGCGCCTCCAGGCCTCCTGTGGTCTGACTTGGGGAAGGGCTCCTGTTCCCCTCCCCCAGTCATCATCACACCTGGGGCCTGAGATCGAAGAAGCACAGAATGGTCAGGGCTGGAAAGGACCCCAAGGCTCAGCCAGTCCCAAGCCCCTGCCATGGGCAGGGACACCTCACACCACAGCAGGTTGCTCACAGCCACCTCCAGCCTGGCTGCAAACACCTCCAGGCAGGAGGCTTCCACCACCTCCCTGGGCAGCCTGTGCCAGGCTCTCACCACCCTCCTGGCCAACAACTTCTTCCTCACAGCCAAGCTCCAGCTCCCCACTTCTAGTGCTGCTCCATCCCCCCCAGTCCTGTCCCTCCCTCACACCCCAGAGCAGAGGGGCAGGATCCTCTCCCTCCACCTCTGCCAATGGGCACTGGCAGCCCAGAAGCAGCTCAGCTGCCCTTGGCCTTCTGGGCTGCCAGTGCCCATTGCTGGCTCCCTGTCCCAGGCCTGATTCCTGCCCCCCTCAGAGGTGTCCCAGACCCCTATCCCTCCCTCACACCCTCCAAAGTCCCTCCCCAGCTTGCTTGCAGCCCCCTGCAGCTCCTGGCAGGCCACCAGAAGCTCTCCTGGGAGCCTTCTCCTCTGCAGCCTGCACAACCCCAACTCTCTCAGGCTGTCTCCAGAGCAGCTCCAGCCCTCTGCTCCTCCTCCTGGCCCTTCTCTGGACACCTTCCATCCCCTCCAGAGCCTTCCTGGCACAGAGGCTCCAGAGCTGGCCCCAGAGCTGCAGCTGTGGTCTCAGCAGAGTGGAGCAGAGGGGCAGAATCCCCTCCCTGGCCCTGCTGGCCACACTTCTCTTGCTGCAGCCCAGGATATATATTTGCTTTCTGGACTGCAAGTGCTCCCTGCTGGCTCATGTTGAGCTTCTCATCCACCAAAGAGAAGAGACGGGTGGCAAACTGGTCCTGTTCCTGTTCCACGGTGTCTGTGCTGCTTCTGGTGTATCAGGTGGCTGATTCAGAGGAGATTAGCAACTCCCAGTTCCCATTTTCAGTGCCAAGATTACGGCAGGACAATGACCTGAGCGTAATCCACACTTTTACACTCTTTTCACCCACTTGGGGAAGAACTGTTCCCTCTCCAAAAACAGGCAGCAAAACCACTGCTACAGCTGGAAACTAACAGTTTGGCCACGGAGGTCTCCAGGGTGAACCCAGGGTCTCTTTATCCTGAGTGATTCCCCTCCCTGTACCCAGGTGCTGCAAACGGAACGGTCAGAGGCTGGGCGAGGTGGTGAAAAATAAAGGAGCTGTTCTGCTGGAAAGAGAGAGTCCTGTGGGGTCCCTCACGGGGAGCTGAGCAGGCTGAGCTTGCCCAGCGCTGCTCTACGCCGAGCTGTCCCACGCCAGGGAGATGCAGGGGGCACGCCTGGGCGCACGGCTGGCATCTGTGCGCGGCCGGCGATGGCTGCGCTTGGGTGGCAGCCGGCACGGGTCGGGACAGGGGTGGCCTGCCAGAGGAGCGGCGTGCCGAGGCGCTGGGGGGGCGGCTGGAGCACGGCGGGCATCTCTGCAGCGGGCCGCAGCTCTGCGCGGGTGGTGCCAGCGAAACAGGAGGCGCTGAGGCACAGGCGGCGCCTGGCGAGCGCGGAGCTGCCCGCACGGGGCGTGGGCACGGGGCTGCCCGCACGGCACCGCGGGCAGGGGGGCGGCACCGCGGGCACGGGGCGGCACCGCGGGCAGGGGGGCGGCACCGCGGGCACGGGGGACGGCACCGCGGGCACGGGGGACGGCACCGCGGGCAAGGGGGCGGCACCGCGGGCACGGGGGACGGCACCGCGGGCAGGGGGGCGGCACCGCGGGCACGGGGGACGGCACCGCGGGCAGGGGGGGACGGCACCGCGGGCACGGGGGCGGCACCGCGGGCACGGGGGACGGCACCGCGGGCACGGGGGACGGCACCGCGGGCACGGGGGCGGCACCGCGGGCACGGGGGACGGCACCGCGGGCACGGGGGACGGCACCGCGGGCAGGGGGGCGGCACCGCGGGCACGGGGGACGGCACCGCGGGCAGGGGGGCGGCACCGCGGGCACGGGGGGCGGCACCGCGGGCAGGGGGGCGGCACCGCGGGCACGGGGGACGGCACCGCGGGCAGGGGGGCGGCACCGCGGGCACGGGGGACGGCACCGCGGGCAGGGGGGCGGCACCGCGGGCACGGGGGGCGGCACCGCGGGCACGGGGGGCGGCACCGCGGGCAGGGGGGCGGCACCGCGGGCACGGGGGACGGCACCGCGGGCACGGGGGCGGCACCGCGGGCACGGGGGACGGCACCGCGGGCACGGGGGGCGGCACCGCGGGCACGGGGGACGGCACCGCGGGCAGGGGGACGGCACCGCGGGCACGGGGGGACTGTGCGGGCAGAGCCGTGGCCTCAGCCCCGTACCTGGGGGCACGGTCGTGTGTCATGGGCCACGGGGACAGGGCAGAGGCCAGGCTGGTGGCGGGCGGGCCCCGGGGACATGCGGCTGTCAGGCAGGCCCTGGGGACTCGCCTCGGGGGCCCGACCCTGCGGGCAGGACACGGACAGGGACAGCGACAGGGACAGGGACTGCGACAGGGACAGGGACAGCGACAGGGATAGCCCCACGGGGGCCCTGCCCTCCTCCTCAGGGTGGGACAGGGTGAGCTTCACGGGGCTGGGAACGGGGACAGGGACAAGTACAGGCACAGGGACAAGCACAGGCACAACCCCACGGGCAGAGGGACAAGCACAGGGACAGGGACAGCCCGACGGGGCTCGAACAGGGACAGCGACAGCCCCACGGGCCCCTTGCCCTCCTCCTCAGGGCGGGACACGGCCAGCCGCGCGGGGCCAGGGACTGGCACAGGGACAGCCCCGCGGGGGCGCTGCCCTCCTGCTCAGGGCGGGAGTGCCCGGGGCCTCTGCGCCTCCCGGCCGGTGGGGGCGCTCTCCCCTCCCCTCCCCTGGCGGCGGGGCTCTGCGTGCGCCCCCCGCGCGCCGCCGGAAGCGGAAGCGGCCGTGCCTCGTGCGCGTGCCGGCGGCGCTGGTGCTCGGCCCCCGGTGCTCGGCCCCCGTGCTCGGCCCCCGCGTCCGGCCCGGCCATGGCTGTCCGCGCCAGCTTCGAGAACAACAACGAGCTGGGCTGCTTCGCCAAGCTGACCAACGCCTACTGCCTGGTGGCCATCGGCGGCTCCGAGAACTTCTACAGGTGAGGCAGCCCCGAGGCCGCGGCCCGCCCGGCCCCACCCGGCCCCCGCCGGCCCCGCGGCGGTACCCTAACGGCGCTTTCTCCTTGCAGCGTCTTCGAGGGTGAGCTCTTCGGGACCATCCCGGTGGTGCACGCCTCCATCGCCGGCTGCCGCATCATCGGCAGAATGTGTGTGGGTAGGTGTCGGTGCGGCCCTTCGCCCCGCAACGGGAGCTGGGCCGGGGCCCTAGGGTGAGAAGAGCCCTGGAGGGGCTCCAGGGGAAGCAGGGGGACCGTCGCCTCTCGGTTGGTGCCTTCCGTGGGTTTAGCAGTGGCGAGTCCAGCGGGAAGCGCCCCTCCTCCTCTTGGTTTTTATTTTAGTGTTTCAAGTGTACAGAGGGCTGCGGGAATGGGAAAACTAAATCCACAACAAAGAGCTGGGGGAGTGGAGAGCATTTGCCTCTCGAGGCTTAAAGGTGGGCTACAACCAGTTGTGTTTCTGGTAAACAGGGAGACGTTTCCCTTTTCTTAATGACTCTCTGTTAGCTCTGGAGGATCAGAGTCCAGAGAGGGTGGAAGCAGTAACAAATGAATCACATGAGGAGAGGCTGAGGGAGCTGGGGGTGTTCAGCCTGGAGAAGAGGAGGCTCAGGGGAGACCTTACTGCTCCCTGAACGGAGGTTGTAGCCAGGTGGGGGTTGGGCTCTTCTCCCAGGCACCCAGCAGCAGAACAAGAGGACACAGTCTCAAGCTGTGCCAGGGGAGGTTCAGGCTGGAGGTGAGGAGAAAGTTCTTCCCAGGGAGAGTGGTTTGCTATTGGAATGTGCTGCCCAGGGAGGTGGTGCAGTCCCCATCCCTGGAGGTGTTCAGGAGAGGCTTGGATGTGGCACTTGGAGCCATGGTTTGGTTGTCAGGAGGTGTTGGGTGACAGCTTGGACCTGATGGTCTTTGAGGTCTTTTCCAACCTTATTGATTCTGTGAGATGAGGAGAGGCTGAGAGCTGGGGCTGTGCAGCCTGGAGGAGAGGAGGCTGAGAGGGATCTCATTAATGCTTACAAACACCTAAGGGGTGGGGCCAGGGAGATGGGGCCAGGCTCTTGTCAGTGGTCCCCGGGGACAGGACAAGTGGCTGTGAGCATAAACCTGAACATAGGCAGTTCCATCTAAAGATGAGGAGGAAATTCTTTACTGTGAGGGTGGCAGAGCCCTGGAGCAGGCTGCCCAGAGAGCTGCTGGAGTCTCCTTCTCTGGAGGCTTTTAAGGCCCCCATGGATGTTTTCCTGTGTGATCTTCTTTAGGTGCTCTGCCAGGGGAATTGGACCTCTTCAGAGGTCCCTTCTGACCCCTACCAGCCTGTGAAGGTCAACACAAAGGCTTTCATCTGTCTCTGGCTGGTGAGACCCTGTCCAGGCAGACAGAGTTTTGTTCCTGTGAAGAGTGCCCCTGCCATCTTACTGCTTTGCCCTAACAAGCTCCATCTGTGTGTTCTGTGCGGCAATTGCTGTCTCCAGGGGATGTCCTGAGTCATAGAACCACTCAGCTGTTGAGGTTGGAAGAGGCCTTAGCGCTCATCCAGTCCGAGCACTCACCCAGAGCTCAATGCCACCAACCCACACCCCTCAGCACCACATCCACGCAGCTTTTAGACACCTCCAGGGCTGGGGACTCCACCACCTCCCTGGGCAGCCTGTGCCAGTGCCTGACCACTCTTGCAGCAAAGAAATTGTTTCTCATCTCCAACCTAAACCTCCCCTGGCACAACTTAGAGAATCAACAAGGTTGGAAAAGACCTCAAAGATCAAATCCAACCTCTCAGCCAAGACCTCCCGACTGCTAGACCGTGGCACCAAGTGCCACTTCCAATCCCCTCCTGAACCTGAGGCTGTTTCCTCTAGTAAAAGTGTCTCCTGGAGAGCCTCAGGCTTCCTTCAGTGCTGCTGAAGAGAAGAGGTGCTCCAAGGCAGTGGCCCCGGGGCTGGCTTTGCCTTCACCCTGCTGCCGCGTTCGTTTGCACGCGGTGCCGCCGTTTGGGAGGCACGGGGGAGGGCCAGGGCAACCCGAGCTGCTTTGTGCCCAGCAGGAAGGCAGGGATGGCCCAGGAAACACTCCTTTTGTTTGCTGTTTCAGGGAACAGGCACGGCCTGCTGGTGCCCAGCAGCACCACAG
This sequence comes from Dryobates pubescens, assembly GCF_014839835.1. NCBI lineage: Eukaryota > Metazoa > Chordata > Aves > Piciformes > Picidae > Dryobates > Dryobates pubescens. Next base: position 1,128,885 of record NC_071637.1, read on the forward strand.
ACCAGGAGCTGCAGCACATCCGCAACAGCCTCCCCGACTCGGTGCGGATCCAGCGGGTGGAGGAGCGGCTCTCGGCCCTGGGCAACGTCACCGCCTGCAACGACTACGTCGCGCTGGTGCACCCCGACCTGGACAGGGTGTGTGCTGCCACAGCCCCTGCAGGGACAGCCTTTCCCCTCTTCTTTCCCCCTTCTTTCTTTCCCCCCCTTCTTTCTTTCCCCCCCTTCTTTCTTTCCCCCCCTTCTGTCTTTCCCCCCCTTCTGTCTTTCCCCCCCTTCTGTCTTTCCCCCCCTTCTGTCTTTCCCCCCCTTCTGTCTTTCCCCCCCTTCTGTCTTTCCCCCCCCTTCTGTCTTTCCCCCCCTTCTGTCTTTCCCCCCCTTCTGTCTTTCCCCCCCTTCTTTCTTTCCCCCCCTTCTGTCTTTCCCCCCCTTCTGTCTTTCCCCCCCTTCTGTCTTTCCCCCCCCTTCTGTCTTTCCCCCCCCTTCTGTCTTTCCCCCCCCTTCTGTCTTTCCCCCCCCTTCTGTCTTTCCCCCCCCTTCTGTCTTTCCCCCCCCCCCTTTTCCCGGACTGCCAGGCTGCAGCAGGCCTTCACCTGCAGCACAACCCTGGAGCCTCTGGGCCAGGAAGGCTCTGGAGGGGCTGGAAGGTGTCCAGAGCAGGGCCACGAGGAGGAGCCTGAGAGAGTTGGGGTTGTGCAGGCTGCAGAGGAGAAGGCTCCCAGGAGAGCTTCTGGTGGCCTTCCAGCAGCTGCAGGGGGCTGCAAGCAAGCTGGGGAGGGACTTTGGAGGGTGTCAGGGAGGGAGAGGGGTCTGGGACACCTCTGAGGGGGGCAGGAATCAGGCTTGGGACAGGGAGCCAGCAATGGGCACTGGCAGCCCAGAAGGCCAAGGGCAGCTGAGCTGCTTCTGGGCTGCCAGTGCCCATTGGCAGAGGTGGAGGGAGAGGATCCTGCCCCTCTGCTCTGGGGTGTGAGGGAGGGACAGGACTGGGGGGGATGGAGCAGCACTAGAAGTGGGGAGATGGAGCTTGGCTGTGAGGAAGAAGTTGTTGCCCAGGAGGGTGGTGAGAGCCTGGCACAGGCTGCCCAGGGAGGTGGTGGAAGCCTCCTGCCTGGAGGTGTTTGCAGCCAGGCTGGAGGTGGCTGTGAGCAACCTGCTGTGGTGTCCCTGGCCATGGCAGGGGGTTGGGGCTGGCTGAGCCTTGAGCTCCCTTCCAGCCCTGACAGTTCTGTGCTTCTATCAAATGGGAGCTCATGACTGGGAGGGATCTGGTGGTGTAACAAACTGAAGAGAGCAAGTGGCAAGCAGCCATGGGAAGAGTAGGCTGGCTCAAGGATGTTCCTGTGTGTGACTGAAGGTGGGAAATGAGATCCTGCTCGGGAGGAACAAACCTCCTCTGGGGAGCTGAGGCTGCAGGGGCTGCAGTGTTGTTCTGCCAGGTGGTGCAGACACAGCTGGAGCTGTCTGGTCAGAGCAGTAAGCTCTCAAAGAGGCAAGCAGCAGGCACTGATTTGTCTGTGTGTGCAGGGGTTGTTCAGCAGCTCATGCTGATGGCAGCTAGGAGCTGTGCTGCCTCACCTCTCGTTCTCAAGTCTCAGAGCTGGATTTTGGACTTCTCTCTTGGAGTCAGTTCAGTTTTTGTTTCCTATTCTTACATTTCTTTGTGGATGTGGACCTTGCCCTCTTGTCCAGCATGGTCCCTGCAGCAAGGAGGGAGTGACCTGTGGAAGTCTGTTGGCAGGTGCACATCCTCAACACCTCACAAAACCCAAAGCCTTTGTCCTTTGAGGACAGCAGAATGCTCTGTCATAGAATCAGTGAGGTTGGAAAAGACCTCAGGGATCATCAAGTCCAACCTCTCGCCCAACACCTCCTGACAACTAAACCATGGCTTCAAGTGCCACATCCAAGCCTCTCTTGAACACCTCCAGGGATGGGGACTCCTCCACCTCCTTGGGCAGCACATTCCAAGGGCCAATTCCTCTTTCTGGGAAGAACTCTCTCCTCACCTCCAGCCTGAACCTCCCCTGGTACAGCTTGAGACTTTGTCACACCTTCTGCAGGGGCTGGAACCAGCTGGGTTGCCTTCACTTTTAGCTGCAGTGAGGTAGAAGGCTGCTTTAGCACAAGAGATATACCCAGGGGAGCAAGCTTTGGGTATAGGAATTCAGCCAGGGTGGGGGAAAATCCTTATCCAAGTACATTGCCTGCTGCAGTTTGCATGTGGGAAACTGAATGGAAGAGGGGGGGGGGGGGTGATAAAGAGAGCATGGAGAAGAGTTGAGGCAGGACCTCTGCAGCCCAAGGCAGCTCAGCAGTGCTTCTAAGTACTGCTGAGGTCCTGCCTCAACTCCTCTTCAGTCTCTTTAGTCCACAAGCTGTAGACATGGTGTGGATGGTTAGGAGTGAAGAGAGATGGAAAGTTCTCCCCTGAAAGTGCAGAGGAGGAGCAGCAACCTTGCTGTTCCTTTGCCTTTGAGAGCTGCTGTCTTAACAGCATTGGAGGCTGAGTCTTGGATCATGATGAAGTGGCAATGGATTGTGCAGGGGTGGGGAGGATCCCAGCTGCAGGAAGAGCTTCACTTCACTTTCTGCAGCAGCTCCTTGCTGAAGACTTTTGTTTTCTCTTTCTGTTTGCAGGAGACAGAAGAGATCTTGGCAGATGTGCTGAAGGTGGAGGTTTTCAGACAAACAGTGGCAGACCAGGTGCTGGTGGGAAGTTACTGTGTTTTCAGCAACCAGGGAGGAATTGTGCACCCCAAGACTTCCATTGATGACCAGGATGAGCTGTCCTCGCTGCTCCAGGTCCCACTTGTGGTAAGGCCTGGGGGGGTTGGGTTTCCTCCTGCCATCCCCTTCCAGCACACCTCTCAGTTCCCATGTTTCAGCATCTCCTGAGCTCCTAGAGGCTGCTTCCTCTGCACAGCTGCTCCAGGTGCTTGAATGGGGCAAGGCTCAGGAGACATTCCCTGACTGAGAATTCTGAGTCTGGATGAGCTGTTCAGCACCTTTGGCTTGTCTCTGAAAGATGCCTTTGGGATAGAGCAAGAGGCAGTGGATATAAACTGCAGCACAGGAGGTTGCACCTCAATATGAGGAGGAACTTCTTGACTGTGAGGGTCCCAGAGCCCTGGAGCAGGCTGCCCAGAGAGGTTGTGCAGTCTCCTTCTCTGGAGCCTTCCCAGCCCTGTCTGGATGTGTTCCTGTGGGACCTGTGCTGGAGTCTCTGCTCCTGCTCTGGCAGGGGCTTGGACTGGATGATCTCCTGAGGTCCCTTCCAACCCCTGACATCCTGTGAGCTGGGATCCTGTGGTTTGGCCAAAGGCAGTGTTGAAAGAAACCTGCTAAAATCCTGTGTCTGGTCAGTTCTCTCTGAGCCTTTCACAGCTGCTCTGCCTTTAGCTTCCCACTTACTAGATCTGATGTCACTGAATGGCAGAGGCTTCTCTCCCCAGGCATTCAAGGTTGTCCTTTAGTCTTTTTGTCTGAAGTCTTCATAACTTGGTGGCAGGACCATAGAATCATAGAGTGGTAGGTGTGGGAAGGGACCTCTGCAGATCACCAAGTCCAACCCCCTTGCAAAGCAGCATCACCCAGGGCAGGGCACACAGAACACATCCAGGTGGGGCTTGAAAGCCTCCAGAGCAGGAGACTCCACAGCCTCTCTGGGCAGCCTGCTCCAAGGCTCCAGCAGCCTCACACCAAAGAAGTTTCTCCTCACGTTGAAGTGGAACCTCCTGGGTTGCAGTTCATGGCCCAGTGCCCACTGCCTATCTTGTAGGAGTGTCACAGAATCAGAGTCAACCAGGTTGGAAAAGACCTCAGAGGTCATCGAGTCCAACCTAGTACCTAATCCCTAACCCCTCCTGACAACTAAACCATGGCTCCAAGTGCCACACCCAGTCGCCTCTTGAACACCTCCAGGGATGGGGACTCCACCACCTCCCTGGGCAGCACATCCCCAGGGCCAATTGCTCTTCCTGGTGTGGTGGGTGTGTGCCAGTGTGCCCCTTCCTTAAAGGCACAGCGTCAAACGGTCACACCTGGGAAGAACTTTCTCCTCCCCTCCAGCCTAAACCTCCCCTGGCACAGCTTGAGACTGTCTCCTCTTGTTCTGGTGCTGGTTGCCTGGCAGAAGAGACCAACCCCCACCTGGCTCCAACCTCCCTGCAGGGAGTTGCAGAGAGCAAGAAGGTCTCCCCTGAGCCTCCTCTTCTGCAGGCTAAGCAACCCCAGCTCCCTCAGCCTCTCCTCCCAGGGCTGTGCTCCAGACCCCTCCCCAGCTTTGTTGCCCTTCTCTGGACACCTTCCAGCAGCTCAACCTCTTTCCTGCCCTGAGGAGCCCAGAGCTGGCCACAGGACTCCAGGTGTGGGCTGAGCAGTGCTGAGCACAGGGCAGGATGAGCTCCCTGGGCAGCCCATCCCAGAGGGCAGTCTCTCTTGCTGGGAGGAGCTGTGCGCTCCCCGGCAGCCCGGAGCCCCGGGCAGGGCTGACGCGGCGCTCCGGCAGGCCGGGACGGTGAACCGCGGCAGCGAGGTGGTGGCGGCAGGGATGGTGGTGAACGACTGGAGCGCCTTCTGCGGCCTGGACACCACCAGCACCGAGCTGTCCCTCATCGAGAGCATCTTCCGCCTCAACGAGGCCCAGCCCAGCGCCATCGCCACACACATGAGGGACTCCCTGATCGACAGGTAAGGAGCGCTGGGCTCTGCCTGCCCTGCACCCGCGGCCCAGCTGCCCTCACCGCAGCTGTCAGGCTCAAGGCCCACCCAGACCCCCAGGCTCAGCCAGCCCCAAGCCCCTGCCATGGGCAGGGACACCTCACACCACAGCAGGTTGCTCACAGCCACCTCCAGCCTGGCTGCAAACACCTCCAGGCAGGAGGCTTCCACCACCTCCCTGGGCAGCCTGTGCCAGGCTCTCACCACCCTCATGGGCAACAACTTCTTCCTCACAGCCAAGCTCCAGCTCCCCACTTCTAGTGCTGCTCCATCCCCCCCAGTCCTGTCCCTCCCTCACACCCCAGAGCAGAGGGGCAGGATCCTCTCCCTCCACCTCTGCCAATGGGCACTGGCAGCCCAGAAGCAGCTCAGCTGCCCTTGGCCTTCTGGGCTGCCAGTGCCCATTGCTGCCTTTCTGTCCCAGGCCTGATTCCTGCCCCCCTCAGAGGTGTCCCAGACCCCTATCCCTCCCTGACACCCTCCAAAGTCCCTCCCCAGCTTGCTTGCAGCCCCCTGCAGCCCCTGCAAGGCCACCAGAAGCTCTCCTGGGAGCCTTCTCCTCTGCAGCCTGCACAACCCCAACTCTCTCAGGCTGTCTCCAGAGCAGAGCAGCTCCAGCCCTCTGCTCCTCCTGGCCCTTCTCTGGACACCTTCCAGCCCCTCCAGAGCCTTCCTGGCACAGAGGCTCCAGAGCTGGCCCCAGAGCTGCAGCTGTGGGCTCAGCAGAGTGGAGCAGAGGGGCAGAATCCCCTCCCTGGCCCTGCTGGCCACACTTCTCTTGCTGCAGCCCAGGCTCTGCTTGGCTCTCTGGGCTGCAAGTGCTCCCTGCTGGCTGCTGCTGAGCTTCTCCTCCCCCAGCACCCCCAAGGCCTTTGCTCCAGGGCTGCTCTCCAGCCAGTCCCTGCCCAGCCTGTAGCAGTGCCTGGGATTGCCCTGCCCCAGCTGCAGGACCTTGCCCTTGGTCTTGTTGAACCTCCTGAGGTTGCCTTGGGCTCAGCTCTGCAGCCTGTGCAGGTCCCTCTGGATGGATCCTTCCCTCCAGCTGTCAGCTGCAGCACACAGCTTGGTGCCATCAGCAGCCCTGCTGAGGCTGCACTCAGTGCCACTGTCCCTGGCATCAGCAGGACTGTTTCAGGGCTGATCCCATTTTATCCTCTTGGTGTTTTCCATCTTGGGGGCTTTATTTTCCCACTTCCCCTTTCTTTTGCACGGCTCCCAGGCAGCAGCTGCTTTGCTGCAGGAGGGTTTGCTCCCCTGGAGCTGAGGAGCCTGCTCAGGCCTGTGTGGAAGGGTGGCCAGTGGAAGGGTTTTGCTGCAGTTACAAGCCATGCCCTCCATGTTTCATGTGCTTTATTTCCTAGCTGTTGGGGTTTGGTGGTGACAGGAATAGATTCATTTTAAACACAGCTTGCTTGAAAAGTCCAACTGCCAGGAGCTCTGCTTGCCATCTTGGCCTTTGGCTGGCCCAAGCCAGAGAGCTCTTGTTTCACAAGCCTGCTGCAATCATTGCTGCAGCTAAAAAATGCTTTGGAGCTTGTCTGCAGCTGCCTGAAGGCTTCTCAGTAGAGGGCTGCACCCTTGGGGGCTTTTTTCCCCCTAAGTTTTGTTGTCAAAGGCTTTGTCCAAGTTCCCTTTTAATGGGAGGGAGGCTGCCCTGATTCCTGCCTGCAGTGCAGTGCTGCAGGCCCTTCCCATCCATGAGTGAGGGCACTTGTTGGGCAAGGTTTAGGCTGATGTGTGGCTGAATGCAGACTCCACTGGAGCTTTCAGCTGCTTACAAGCCCTGCCCTCTCTGCTGTGGTGCTAGAGATGTGCTCTTGAGCTGCCTGGGCTGGTGCAGCTTGGTGGCTGAGTTCTCAGTCAGCACAGGAATGCATGGGAATGATTTATGGCCTAAAGCATCCTTTGAGTGAAGAACCCTTTGGGAGAGTTCTCTGCTGCCCCTTACAGCTCCTCTGTTAAGGCCTCCTGTCCCTGTGTGTAGCAGTGAAAGTTGCTCTGAGCTTTCACTAACACCTGGGCTAGGCTGAGCCTGCCTTCTGCCTTTGCCAGCTTGCCAAGTCTGTTCTTCTGGCTGGCTGGTAGCTTTCAGCTGCCTACAGCCCCTGCCCTCTGCTGTGGTGCTGCAGATGTGTTCTGCTGCTATCTTTTCACTGACCCTAAAGGGGAAATTGCTGCTGTGCCTTTGTAACTGGAAACTGAGGACTGCAGTGCTGGTGTCCATAGAATCAGTGAGGTTGGAAAAGACCTCAGGGATCATCAACTCCAACCTATCACCCAGCCCCTCCTGACAACTAAACCATGGCTCAAGTGCCACATCCAAGCCTCTCTGGAACACCTCCAGGGATGGGGACTCCACCACCTCCCTGGGCAACACATCCCCAGGGCCAATCTCTCTGGCTGGGAAGAACTTTCTCCTCACCTCCAGCCTAAACCTCCCCTGGCACAGCTTGAGACTGTGTCCTCTTGTTCTGGGGCTGGCTGCCTGGGAGAAGAGACCAACCCCCAGCTGGCTACAGCCTCCCTGCAGGGAGTTGCAGAGAGCAAGAAGGTCTCCCCTGAGCCTCCTCTTCTGCAGGCTAAGCAACCCCAGCTCCCTCAGCCTCTCCTCCCAGGGCTGTGCTCCAGACCCCTCCCCAGCCTCATTCAAATGCTGTGCAATGCTTCCTGCACTCCCTGGCACTCACCTGCTGATCTCCTTTGTGTTTTGTCTCTCCAGCCTGACCTGAGCAGTGCTGCTTCCTGCTTTCCACGAGGAGTGGAGTTTCAGCTGCACTTTGGACTACAGACATCAAAATCTCCTGATGCTGCTTCTGCAGCCCCAGGCCTGAGGAAGAGGCTCCAGACCCAGACCCAACTTCCTGTAGTGTTCTGCAAACTGTTCCTACAAACCCTGGCAAATAATACCCCTTAGTTACCAATAAGGAATGCTCTCCCTCTCTCTCCTTCCCTCTGACACTTCCTGGCTCTGCACTTCAAAGGCTTTCTCCCATTTGCTGATGCTGACTCAGCCCCTCAGCCTGCTCACAATATTTATTCTGGGGGCTCTTGGAAATTGTTTACTGGAGAGGACTTTGCCTTAAATCATGTCTGAGTGCTGTGCTCCAGCACACACACACACACAGAGCACTGCCCTTGCTCTCCACCCTCCTGCTGAGGGGCCTTGTTCCTGCTGGAGGCAGGCAGGAGCCCCTTGCACCTGCAGCACCAAAACTTAAGGGTAGTTTTATTTGCCACAAAGCAATTCAGAAGCCAGCAGCTGCTCTCCTGGCTTGCAGCTCTTCCCTCAGGGTGAGTCTGAAGTGCTGAGCTCTTGATTCCAGCTGGGGCAAATCAAAGTCAGGCCAGGGGCTTTTTACAGCTGCAGTGTTGTGCTCCTGCCTCTGGCACAGAGGCCTGCAGTGCCTCCTGGCCTGTGTCCTGCTCCTGAGGTACCTGCAGGGCAGAGCTCAGAAGAGCAGCATGCTGGTGCCAGGGGCTGAAGTGTGTTCCACAGAAGCTGGCCACCCATGCTGGGACACTTAGCAAACCAGGAGAGATTCAAACCACTTCATCCTGAGTTACCCCAGAAGCCAAGGCCAAGGGACAGGGTTCTGACCAGGGGGGTGGAGATGTGCAGGCTGCCAGGTGAGAGCTCTGCCCTTGGCAGGGAGTGATGGTGACTCAGAGGAGCTGTGGGTGCTGCTTCCAGGCAGGAGGGCATTTGCTCACTCAGCCCTCACTTCAGTTGCTTTGCTGCTGGCCTGTTCCTGCCTCCGTGCAGCTGCATCCCCCAGCTGGGTTCTCCTGAGGCTGCTGCCCTGACAGCAGTGTGGGCAGAGCTTTGGGGGTTTTCCAGCCCTGGGCCTTCACCCTTGGTACATTTTCATTTCTATTCCTCTGTCTGGATGTTTGGGGAAGGGTTTTTTAAGTTCTGGTCCAGTAAAGGTTGCTCCAACTTCTGAATAAAGATTGCCACAGAAGCTCTGATGCCAGGAGTCCTCCCATCATGTAGCCACTGAGCCAGGGGCTGCCAGGGCCACACAGCTCCCCTGCCTGTAACCACTCAGAGCTTCTTGGGGGTAGAGTCTTGCACCTGGGAACTCATGAGAAGTCCTGGAGTGTGAGGCTCTGGCTGCCACAGTGTCCAAAAGCTGCTGTCAGAATCCTTCACAGCAGCTCTTGACAAACCAGAGGCCTCCTGGTGAGGGATGGGAGAGCCCCATGGGGTTTAGTGGCTAACTATACAAGAGGAGCAACTCCTGACCAGTGCAGGCTGACCTCAGTTCTGACTGTAGTGGTTGTGCAGCCCACCACAGGTCCAACTGGCCTGGAAAAACTGCTTAGCCTGGAGAAGAGGAGGCTCAGGGGAGACCTTCTTGCTCTCTCCAGCTCCCTGAAGGGAGGTTGGAGCCAGGTGGGGGTTGGGCTCTTCTCCCAGGCACCCAGCACCAGAACAAGAAGACACAGTCTCAGGCTGTGCCAGGGGAGGTTTAGGCTGAAAGTGAGGAGAAAGTTCTTCCCAGCAAGAGAGATTGGCCCTGGGGATGTGAGGAACAAGTTCTGCACCAGGAGGCTGCTGGAACACTGCAGCAGGTTGCCCAGGGAGGTGGTGGTGTCCCCATCCCTGGAGGTGTTTAAGAAGAGCCTGGATGAGGCCCTTGGTGCCATGGTTTGGTTGATCAGATGGTGCTGGGGGAGAGGTTGGACTGGATGAGCTCTCAGGTCTTTTCCAATCTGGTTAATCCAATCGTGTCCTATTCCATCCCATCCCATCCCATCCCATCCCATCCCATCCCATCCCATCCCATCCCATCCTATCCTATCCCATCCCATCCCATCCCATTTCTATTCTGTTTCTTTCCTGTTCTATTCCTATTCTATTTGTCAGAAATCCTGGGAGCAGCCTCCAGCCCCCCTGAGGACACCCCCAAAGCAGGCTGCTGAGGGCAGTGACTGCTTGCTGTTGGGGGCTGCCCTGCTCAAGGCCAGTGCCAGGCCCCCTGCTCTGGCTGTCCTCCAGGCTGCTGCACACCACACCAGGGGCACACCTAGAGGAGCCTCTGCCCTATGGGCTTAGTGTGGGCTAAGCATTGCTGTCCCCCGCTCCCTGTGGTGGCAATATGGCCTGGTGCTGCAGGGCTGGGCAGGAGCTGGAACGTGGCCACCTTCCCATGGAGATTCTTTGGCTGTGCTGCCAAGGGCTGAGCCCAGACTCTGCTGACAGGGACTGGTTCTGTAGTGTGCCAGAGGGTCCCAGCCAAAAGCTCAGGTGTGGGACTGCTCTGAGCAGTGCTGAGGAGAAGGCCTTGGGGGGGGGGGGTCAGGTGGTGACAAAGTGCCCCCGAGCCAGCACTGGTCCCTGGCAGCCCAGAGCCAGCTGAGTGCTGAGCTGCAGCCAGAGCAGGGAGAGCAGCAGCACAGGGAGGGGATTCTGCCCCTCTGCTCTGCTCTGCTCAGCCCCCACCTGCAGCACTGCCTCCAGCTCTGGGGCCCCCAGCACAGGAAGGACCTGGAGCTGCTGGAGAGGCTCCAGAGGAGGCCATGAAAATGCTCAGGGGGTTGGAGCAGCTCTGCTGTGAGGCCAGGCTGAGGGAGTTGGGGCTGTTCAGCCTGGAGAAGAGACAGCTCTGGAGAGAGCTTTGCAGTGCCTGAAGGGGGCTTACCAAAGGCTGCAGAGAGACTGTTCCCAAAGGCCTGCAGGGACAGAATGAGGCACAATGGTCTGAAATTAGAGCAGACTTAGACTGGATGTGAGGAACAAGTTCTGCCCCAGGAGGCTGCTGGAACACTGCAGCAGGCTGCCCAGGGAGGTGGTTGAGGCTCCATGCCTGGAGCTATTCCAGGTGAGGCTGGAGAGGGCTCTGGGCAGCCTGCTCCAGGGGAGGATGTCCCTGCTGGGGGGCAGGGACTGGGACTGGCTGAGCTGTAGAGCTCCCTTCCAGCCCAGAGCACTCTGTGATTCTACCTTCCCTGCCTGCCAGGACTGCTAACTGCAGACAGCTGCTTCTCAGCCCCTTCAACACCTACAGGAAGCTCTCCACACCCCTGGGAAGCTCAAATAGGTCACAGCTGCACAAGGAGCCACTTCGGAAGCCGTGGGAAGGACCCCAGGCTGTTTCTCCAGTTCTCTGAAGCAAGAGTTGGGTGAGGAAGGCTGGGCCCTGGCAGTCCAGGGCAAGGCAGCTTGCCTTGCTGCAGTGGCTGCCTGGCTCTGCCAGGCAGGATGAGGCCAGCTGAGGAAAGCTCAGCTTGCTCCAGCCTCAGGCACAGCGCTGCCGGTGCAGCTTGCTGCTCGCTACAGGGTTTGTCTGAGTCGTTATTTCTGCCTGTGGTGGACTGAAAAGCTACCTTTGGGGGAGGAGGAAAGCAACCCAAACCCACAAAGAAAAGAGCCAGCTGTCAAGGTTGTAAATTTCCTTTTATAATGATGGCTGTTGGAAGTTGCTGGAAGGTTTGGGCTGTCACAGTCCTGGAAGAGAGGGCAGCACAGAGCTAGCACGGGGGAGGGGGAGGTCTAATCAGTGAGCTCCAATTTCATTTGGTCCTTTGCACTCCTTCACCCATCAGGAGACCTCACCACATGTATTTGCTTTATTAAAGTTATTTAAATCCACTGGCCTTCCAAGTTTGGCATCTACCCACTTCTCCCTTGTGTTCCCCTACTCTTTGCTCGCTTGGGTTTGTGTTTTTGACCCACCAGAGACAGCTTGGTTGTGGCAATCGAGTGGGGAAGGACCATCAAAGAGAGAAGAGAGTTTGGAGAGCAGGCAGTGCAGTCCTTAGTGGGCTCTGCTGGAAGTAGCTCTTTGTCTCCCCTGCTTCACCAGAGCAGTGCTGGGGAGTTACTCAGCAATGCAGGCTGCTTACCAAGCTTTCTGTGTCTTCACTCCTGGTGGCTGGAATCAGGAATTGTTTGCAGCACTTTGCTTTGGGGTTTTCTCCCCCTGGCTGAGATTATGAAGCTGTTACTGGTTTGGGGTTTTTTCTCTATACTACGTGGACATTCTGTGCATTGCACTGAGTGCAATCCAGTTACAGGCAGAGGGCTCAGGCTAATCCCCTGCTCCTTGCCATCGGCGTGCAGAGCAGTTCAGGTACTTCCAGGAGTGGCACTTGGCCCGGGGCTGGGCTTCGCCCTCGGCTGACACCACCAGCAGCAGTACAATGGACTGAAGGTGTGCTTAAAGCACGAGTCCCCAACCCCTCCCCAGCTGGAGGAGCAGAAGGTACTACTGGGGGAAGTGGAAAGCTACTAGCCAGAAGCTGAGACCTTTACCTCGGCCTTGAGCTGCCGGTGCCTGCCAGCCGTGGCTAGCGGTGAGCTCGCTCTGGAGCGTGGCGTGCTTCCTTTCCTCCCTGGCAAACGTTTGCCTGGGAAGAAGTGAGCAAAACAAAACCAAAAAGGAAAAGAAACCAAACCCACCCCCCCCAAAAAAAAAACCCCAAACCCATTTCAAAGGCATACAATGTCTGTAACATCTAGAGGGATTTGGGGGTTTATAAACAGGCCTAACCCTTACTTGTGTCTTGACTACGTCAGTAAGAACGGAGCGACGACCTCGCTCCAAACACTTCCACTCTCCTGGAGCCCCCCACACAAATTCCACAACCTAGTTACACATGCCACAGAACAACAACTCAGCTCTTCCCAGCTTCTTAACAGGGGCAGAGTGCAGTCCACATCCACACACAGTTGTCAGTCCATGGGGAGCTCCACTGGCTCTTGCTGATGGGAACCAACATCCTACCGCAAAGACTCCTTTCACGACCGGCTCCCAGACCAAACACTTCCCATGAGTGGCTTTTGGTTGGGTTGGGTTTTGGGGTTTTTTTTTTTCAGACCCAAAGAACTTTGTCTTCACACTGTCCCAGTTCTAGGGTGACATTGAGGGTGTCTGGTTTGGTGCTCCTTGAGCTTCTGCTCTGCACCCTGCGAGCGCTCCGTGGTTCCTCATGCACTGTACCGAGTGGCAGCCTCGACTTCAGTTCTGAATGTACAAAACATCTGACCAGCAGGTATTGGAAAATTGTACTCAGGTAATTCCCTGGGTTTTGTAATAAACTAAGAAGACCTTTTAGAGTGGTTCAGCATCAGAATGCCTTCTGCCTACGACACTGCATTGTTCCTGCTCCTAGATTTCATGACCTTAATTCGTTTATCAGGAGACAGCTGTTTAAAAAACAAGGTTCTGCTCAGAGGTGGTTTAGCTACACTGGAGAATGCTGGGTTTGACTGGGAGCACTGCTGCAGGCAACTGAAAGAAGCCTCCCAGGTCAGTGGAAACTCGTCTTGAAGCCTCTGATGTTTGCAGAGTGAGCCCGTGGAGGGTGGCACGCCGAGGCTGACGCGACTCAGGCAGCAAGAACAGAGGCTCCACGCTGCAAGACTGCCTGTGGAGGGGGTTGGGGGTTTTTCCCCCCCCAGTTTTCCAGCTGATTTCAGTCCCAGGCTGTCCAAACCTTGCAGGTCACTGAAGTAGTTTTGTTTGGTAGGCTTTTGAATGCTTTGTGGGTTTCCTCTCTTGGTTTGTGTTTTTGGTGTCCACAGTCCTCACCAGACGAGCGAGCTGAGCCGTGCGGAGGGCTGTGTCATACCCACTCCTGGACAGGTCTTTTGTAGTACACAACATTTTGCTGCACCTCTTTGTTTTTGAACTGGAAGATTGTGTACACCAGGACGAGGATACAGAGAGACAGGATGCAGGGGATCACAACTGCAATTGCATTTACAGTGCTAGGCACATCGTTTATTGTCACCATAATGTCCACGTCGTCGTGGGGCAGGCGTCGGTCTTTGCTCCGCTCCACGTCCTTCTGGTTGCAGCCCATCCAGTCTTTGAGGATTGACCTGGGGTAGCCTGGCTCCACACTCAGCCTCTGGTTATCAAACTTCCAATACTCCTTCCCTTTGTAAAAGTAGGTATAAACTGGAAGAGAAAACAGGGAGTGGTTCTCACCACGCCGTTTCCACGGGAGAACCACAGAGTGCCAGGGGCTGGAGGGGACCTGCAAAGCTCACCCAGCCCAAGCCCCTGCCAGAGCAGGAGCACCCAGGGCAGGGCACCCAGGAGCACAGCCAGGCAGGTTTTGAGTATCTCCAGAGAGGGAGACTCCACAGCCCCCCTGGGCAGCCTGCTCCAGTGTTCTCACAAGGAAATTTTTTTTTCCTCACAGGGAAGAATTTCCTCCTCCTGTTCCCATGGAGCTTCCTCTGCTTCAGCTTCCTCCACTGCCCCTGGTGCTGGCATTGGGCATCCCCCAGCAGAGCCTGGCATTGGGCATCACCCTGCACAGCTTTAGCCCCAGCCATGAGCTCACCCTCAGGCTCCTCCTCTCCAGGCTCCAGAGCCCTCAGCTCCCTCAGGCTCTCCTCCTGAGGAAGATCTTCCACTGCCTGCAGCATCTCTGTGGCTCTGTGCTGGACTCTCTCCAGCAGTTCCCTGAGGTCCTTCCTGAGCTGAGAGCCCAGAGCTGGACACAAGATTCCAGCTGTGGCCTCAGCAGGGCAGAGCAGAGGGGCAGGAGAACCTCTCTGACCTCCTCACCACAGCCCTTCTAACCCACCCCAGGAGTCCCTTGGCTTTCTTGGCCACAAGAGCACATTTCCAGCTCGCTAAGCTGTGCTCCTGTGAGGCTGTGCCTCTGCACAGGCTCTCCAAGCTGGGAGTGGCAGCTGCCTGAGCCAAGGAAACACATTCATCCAGGGCATCCCAAAAACTGCTGAGAACTGAAGGTGGTTTTGGAGCTAGGATTTAAAGAAGACACCAGAGCCTTGGCCCGTGGGTGCAGCTGTCCCCACAGAACATCAGACCCCTTGGCCAGGACAAGGTGTGAACAAAAATGCCACAACTAACTTTAGAAGTGGTCTGCAGGCAGGAGGTTTTCACTGACACATCAGAGAGGCAGCTGCAGTGGTGCTTGGAGGAATGCTGAAGGTTTCTCTTCACCCAGCCTGAGCCAGCAGAGGCTGAATGAGCCCTGCTGCTAAGAAAAGGCTGATGATTTATGCTGAGTGTTCTCTAAGCACCTCTCAGCTCCCCACATGAGTCCTTTTCAGAAGGAGAAAAGGAGAAGGGAACAGTGGTGAAAGCTTGGAGCCTCCTGCATCTGTCCTCCAGCTTGGCTGGCTCTCACTGCAGATCTCCAGCCTAGCCCAGCCCTGCAGCCTTGAGTTTAAGCATGGCCTCAGCAGCACAAGCCCTCCCCGCTGGTTCTTTCCCCACTCAAAGAAGAGGAGGAAATCAGAGAAAGAAACACGTTGGAAGGAGCCTCTGGAGGCCCAACCCCCTGCTCAGAGTGTGCCCAACTGCAAAGGACCTCAGGCAGATGGGAGTGACTGAGCTAGCTCCAGGTAAGGAGCTATGAGGGAAGTAGAATTATGGTATCCTCACAGTCAGGGCCCAGGAAACCTTGGGTAGGGGCTGCTGTGGCAGTAAACCCAGCACAGGTCCCTGGCCCCCAGAGCTGGCATCACAAAAGTGTGGTTTAGCAGCTGAGGAGGGGCAGGGTTTGGGGTAAGGGTTAGGAAGGATCTCAAGGCTGCTGGGGCTCACAGGGGTCCCTCTGACCCCAAGGCTGCTGGAGCTCACAGGGGTCCCTCTGACCCCAAGGCTGCTGGGGCTCACAGGGG
Organism: Dryobates pubescens; assembly: GCF_014839835.1. NCBI lineage: Eukaryota > Metazoa > Chordata > Aves > Piciformes > Picidae > Dryobates > Dryobates pubescens. Next base: position 1,144,218 of record NC_071637.1, read on the forward strand.
TCCCTCTGACCCCAAGGCTGCTGGGGCTCACAGGGGTCCCTCTGACCCCAAGGCTGCTGGAGCTCACAGGGGTCCCTCTGACCCCAAGGCTGCTGGGGCTCACAGGGGTCCCTCTGACCCCAAGGCTGCTGGGGCTCACAGGGGTCCCTCTGACCCCAAGGCTGCTGGGGCTCACAGGGGTCCCTCTGACCCCAGGACTTCTGAGCCTCGGTTCCCGCCCCAGGCAGCGCTTGCTGCGCCCCCAGCCCAGCTGCCAGCCCCCGGGGGCCTGCCCGGTGCACTTACAGCCTTCCTTGCTGATGAAAGCTCCCTGTGGCGCCTGGGGGATGCCTCTCCAGACGGTAATGGGCTTGGGGTAGCCTGGGTCAGTTGCTCTCTTGTCCTCGTTGTACCTCCAGTACCTGTCCCCCTTGAAGAAGTAGGTCTTGCCCACCGGCTCCCAGCGCAGCGCGGTGTCGATGCCCTCGCGGGGCAGGCAGCTCCCCAGCTCCACCAGGCTGTGGGGGTAGCCTGGCTCGGCTGTCACTTCTTTGAACACCCAGTACTTGTCTCCTGGAGAGGCATGGGGACACAAGCAACAGATTGGCCTGACCACAAGCTGCTACAAATGCAAAACAGCAACAGTGAGCTACGGTCTGCTGGGGACTTCCAGGATCGACTGCAGCTGTGAAGAGGCTGCTCCCCATCTCGCCTGTCCACCTGAAGCCTGATTTCAGTTCATCAATCACAGACTCAGAGCATGGGTTGGGTTGGAAGGCAACTTGGAGCTCATCCAGCTCCAACCCCTTGCCATGGGCAGGGACCCCTCCCACCAGCACAGGCTGCTCAAGGCCTTGAACACCTCCAGGCAGGAGGCAGCCACAGCCTCCCTGGGCAGCCTGTGCCAGAGTCTCCCCAGCCTCACTCTCAACAATTCCTTCCTCCTCTCCAGTCTCAGTCTCTCCTCTCCCAGCTCAAAGCCATTGTTCCTCAGCCTGGCACTCCCAGCCCTTGTCCAGAGTCCCTCCCCAGCTCTCCTGGAGCCCTTCAGGTACTGCAAGGCTGCTCTGAGGTCTCCCTGGAGCCTTCTCTTCTGCAGGCTGCACAGCCCCAATTCTCCCAGCCTGGCCCCACAGGGGAGGCTCTGCAGCCCTCTGCTCATCTCTGTGGCCTCCTCTGGAGCCTCTCCAGCAGCTCCAGGTCCTCCTTGTGCTGGGGGCCCCAGAGCTGGAGGCAGTGCTGCAGGTGGGGGCTGAGCAAAGCAGAGCAGTGGGGAGAATCACCTCCCTTGTCTTGCTGGTCCCACTTCTGCTGCTCCTCAGCTCTTGCTTTGGAGCAGTTCCTCAGCTCTTCCTGATTTGCTTTCACTAGGCCAGCCATGATTTCAGACACTTCCCTCCTACTCTGTCATCCCTCAGTCAGGCTGAGGAGCTGTTTGCATGCAGCCAGCCCATACTTACTGCTCTGTTGCCTTTCATAGAATGCTAGGGGTTGGAAGGGACCTCTGGAGATCAGTCCAAGCCCCCTGCCAGAGCAGAGTCACTCAGGGCAGGTCACACAGGGACACATCCAGATGGGCCTTGAAAGTCTCCAGAGAGGGAGATTCCACAACCTCTCTGGGCAGCCTGCTCCAGGCCTCCAGCAGCTTCACACCAAAGATTTATCTCATGTTGAGGTGGAACTTTCTGGGTTCCACCTTGTGCTCATTGCTCCTTGTCCTGTCCCAGGACAGCACTGAGCAGAGCCTGGCCCCTGCTGCTTGGCACCACCCTGCAGATGTTTGTGACCATTGATCAGATCTCTCAGGCTGCTCTTCTCCAGGCTAAGCAGCCCCAGGGCTCAGCCTTTCCTCGTCAGATGTTCCAGGCCCCTCAGTATCTTAGTGTCCTGCTGTTGGACACTCCCCAGCAGATCCCTGTCCTTCTTGAACTGGGGAGCCCAGAGCTGGCCACAACACTCCAGATGTGGTCTCACCAGGTCTGAGTAGAGGGGGAAGAGAACCTCCCTTGATCTGCTGGCCACATCATTCCTGGTGTACCCCAGGACCCCACTGGCCTTCTGGGCCACCAGGGCACATTGTGTCCTATGGAGAACTCATTGTCCAGCAGGACTCAAAGGTCCTTTTCCACGGAGCTGCTTTCCAGCAGGTCAAGCCCTACCCTGCAGTGGTATCCTGCAGTGGTGCAGGAGGCTGTTCCTCCCCAGGTGCAGGACTCTAGAGTCTCAGCTTTCAGTACAGTCCATTGAGCTGAGGGCTGACCCTGCAGACAGGAGTTCAGAAGAGCAGGTGTGATGGGTTTGTACCTGATGATGTTTTCCAGCCAAGCTTCCCTGCTTACAACTTGCTCTCAAGCTCCAGGACCCTGTTCAGAGCCTGTGCAGGGAGCTAACATGGGCCCCAGTAGCAGGTTGCTCATTTTGTCTCTTTAGGAGACAGCTGCCCAGAAATGTGGTTTGGGAGTGACCTCTACCTGCAGAGTCCCTAATGCCTTGATCAAACACCTTCAAAGTGACAAGCAGCAAACTGACACCCCCTGGCAACCAGGAGCTAACTCTTGTTAGCAGATGGAAGCCAACTTCCACTGACCACTATGAGCTTTACACAGAGATTGTCCTGGCAGGCTCAGCCCACACTAAACTGGAGGTTAGGGTTAGTGGCTGCTTGAGGCAGCAATGTGCCCTCATGGTCAAGAAGGCCAATGGCATCCAGGGCTGCATCAAGAAGAGCGTGGCCAGCAGGTCAAGGGAGGTTCTCCTCCCCCTCCACTGCCCTGGCAAAACCTCATCTGAAGAACTGTGTTCAGTTCTGGGCTCCCCAGTTCAAGAAGGGACAGGGACTTGCTGGAGAGGGGACAGCAAAGTGCTGAGGGGACTGGAACCGATATGAGGACAGACTCAGAGGACTGGGGCTGCAGAAGACTGAAGGGGGATCTCACCAATGCTGAGGGGTGGGTGCCAGGGGATGGGACCAAGCTTTGCTCAGTGGTGCCCAGGCACAGGACAAGGGCTAATGGGGACAAGCTTGAACATAAGAAGTTCCATCTGAACATGAAGAGGAACTTCTTTAGTCTAACTGTGGTGGGCCACTGGAACAGGCTGCCCAGAGAGCTGGCAGAGGCTCCATCTCTGGAAACATTCACCCTCACTGTGACAAGTTCCTGTGTCACCTTCTCACAGAATCACAGAAATGTTCAAGTTGGAAAAGACCCCTGGGACCACCAAGTCCAACCACTGACCCTGCTCTGCAAGGTCCCAAGCCCCAGGCACCACATCTGCACCACCTTTAAACACCTCCAGGGGTGGTGACTCCACCACCTCCCTGGGCAGCCTGTGCCAGTCTCTGACCACTCCTGATGTGTAATTTTTTTTCCTAATGTCCAGCCTAAACCTTCCCTGGTGCACTATGAAGCCTTTCCCTCCTGCTCTGGCAAGGGGGTTCACAGATCACAGGCTCACAGGATGCTAGGGGTTGGAAGGGACTTCTGGAGAGCTTCCAGTGCAATCCCCTGCCAGAGCAGGAGCAGAGAACCCAGCACAGGTCCCACAGGAACACATCCAGACAGGGCTGGGAAGGCTCCAGAGCAGGAGGTTCCACAACCTCTCTGGGCAGCCTGCTCCAGGGCTCTGGGACCCTCACAGTCAAGAAGTTCCTCCTTGTGTTGAGCTGGAACCTCCTGTGCTGCAGTTTATATCCACTGCCCCTTGTCCTATCCCAGGGTGCAACTGAGCAGAGCCTGTCCCTGTCCCTCCCTCTTAATCCCCAGCCCTCAGCTATTGACAGACATTGATCAGATCCCTCTCAGTCTTAGACGGGTTGGACTCGATGAGGTCCCTTCCAACCCCAACATCCTGTGATGCCTCTTGTTCTACCACTAATTACCTGTGAGAAGAGACCAGCACCACCCTCTCCACAACCTCCTTTCAGGCAGCTGCAGAGAACCATGTGGCCTAGACGACCCTGCTCTGGCAGGGGCCATGGGGGCAGTCCTGGAGGTCCCTTCCAAGCAGTGCCCCCTTGGCAGAGGGCCGTGCTGTGGTGCCTGTCCTTGGCCCGGCAGCAGGGGGCGCTGTGGGCCGGGGCCGTGCTGCGGTGCCTGTCCTTGGCCCGGCAGCAGGGGGTGCTGTGGGCCGGGGCCGTGCTGCGGTGCCTGTCCTTGGCCCGGCAGCAGGGGGTGCTGTGGGCCGGGGCCGTGCTGCGGTGCCTGTCCTAGGCCCGGCAGCAGGGGGCGCTGTGGGCCGGGGCCGTGCTGCGGTGCCTGTCCTTGGCCCGGCAGCAGGGGGCGCTGTGGGCCGGGGCCGCGCTGCGGTGCCTGTCCTTGGCTTGGCAGCAGGGGGTGCTGTGGGCCGGGGCCGTGCTGCGGTGCCTGTCCTTGGCCCGGCAGCAGGGGGTGCTGTGGGCCGGGGCCGTGCTGCGGTGCCTGTCCTTGGCCCGGCAGCAGGGGGCGCTATGGGCCGGGGGCGCTGTGGGCCGGGGCCTTGCTGCGGTGCCTGTCCTTGGCTTGGCAGCAGGGGGTGCTGTGGGCCGGGGCCGTGCTGCGGTGCCTGTCCTTGGCTTGGCAGCAGGGGGCGGTGTGGGCCGGGGCCGTGCTGCGGTGCCTGTCCTTGGCCCGGCAGCAGGGGGTGCTGTGGGCCGGGGCCGTGCTGCGGTGCCTGTCCTTGGCCCGGCAGCAGGGGGCGCTATGGGCCGGGGGCGCTGTGGGCCGGGGCCTTGCTGCGGTGCCTGTCCTTGGCTTGGCAGCAGGGGGTGCTGTGGGCCGGGGCCGTGCTGCGGTGCCTGTCCTTGGCCCGGCAGCAGGGGGCGCTGTGGGCCGGGGCCGCGCTGCAGTGCCTGTCCTTGGCTTGGCAGCAGGGGGCGCTGTGGGCCGGGGCCGCGCTGCGGTGCCTGTCCTTGGCCCGGCAGCAGGGGGCGCTGTGGGCCGGGGCCGCGCTGCAGTGCCTGTCCTTGGCTTGGCAGCAGGGGGTGCTGTGGGCCGGGGCCGCGCTGCGGTGCCTGTCCTTGGCCCGGCAGCAGGGGGCGCTGTGGGCCGGGGCCGCGCTGCAGTGCCTGTCCTTGGCCCGGCAGCAGGGGGCGCTGTGGGCCGGGGCTGTGCTGCGGTGCCTGTCCTTGGCCCGGCAGCAGGGGGCGCTGTGGGCCGGGGCCGCGCTGCGGTGCCTGTCCTTGGCTTGGCAGCAGGGGGCGCTGTGGGCCGGGGCCGCGCTGCGGTGCCTGTCCTTGGCCCGGCAGCAGGGGGCGCTGCCCGCGGCTTACCTTTGAAGAAGACGAACTTGCCGTCGGAGCGCTCGTAGGCAGCATCGATCCGGGCGGGGAGCCCCTTCCAGAACTGCTCGATCTGCATGGGGTACCCCTCCTGCACCCGGTTGTTGCGCAGGCGCCAGAACCAGCGATCCTGAGGGAAACCCACAGGCACCTTCAGGGCAAGGCTGGGGGCTGGGCGGCCAGCAGCCTAAGCCCTGCCGATGCCCCCTGCCCCTGCCGGGCAGGAGCCGTGCTGCAGGGGGCAGCTCCAAACCCAGCCTCACCCTCTGCAGAGAGGGAAGAGGGCAGCCAGAGAGGGAAGAAGCTGATTGCCGGTGCTGCATTAAAGGGTGGAAAGAAGGATAGGAAAAAGGAGAAGGGGGAAGCAGGTCCACAGTCATGAGCTGGCTGGTGAGTGACCTCTGGTGTCACTGCCACTCAGCCTGGCACAGCTGCTGCCCAGCTACCCACACTGCCTTCAGGACAGAGGCCTCAGATGAGGTCAGTGAATGCATGGGTTAGATGAGGTGCTAGCATGGGGATAGGGGTCAGGTGTATGCATCAGAGTAGGTATTAACAGATAAGTATGTACAGCAAAATCATTTGGGGATCTGACTCTGTAGCTGTTTGACCTTGCAGATAGAATCACAGAACTGCCAGGGATGGAAGGGACCTCAAGGATCCAGTTCTCTGCCATGGGCAGGGACACCTCACACCACAGCAGGTTGCTCACAGCCACCTCCAGCCTGGCTGCAAACACCTCCAGGCAGGAGGCTTCCACCACCTCCCTGGGCAGCCTGTGCCAGGCTCTCACCACCCTCCTGGCCAACAACTTCTGCCTCACAGCCAAGCTCCATCTCCCCACTTCTAGTTCTGCTCCATCCCCCCAGTCCTGTCCCTCCCTCACACCCTCCAAAGTCCCTCCCCAGCTTGCTTGCAGCCCCCTGCAGCTCCTGCAAGGCCACCAGAAGCTCTCCAGGGAGCCTTCTCCTCTGCAGCCTGCACAACCCCAACTCTCTCAGGCTGTCTCCAGAGCAGAGCAGCTCCAGCCCTCTGCTCCTCCTCCTGGCCCTGCTCTGGACACCTTCCAGCCCCTCCAGAGCCTTCCTGGCACAGAGGCTCCAGACCTGGCCCAGAGCTGCAGCTGTGGGCTCAGCAGAGCTGAGCAGAGGGGCAGAATCCCCTCCCTGGCCCTGCTGGCCACACTTCTCTTGCTGCAGCCCAGGCTCTGCTTGGCTCTCTGGGCTGCAAGTGCTCCCTGCTGGCTCCTGCTGAGCTTCTCCTCCCCCAGCACCCCCAAGGCCTTTTCTTCAGGGCTGCTCTCAAGCCAGTCTATTTTTGTTCCATCCCCCCAGTCCTACCCTGACACCCTAAAAAGTCCCTCCACAGCTTTTTTGTAGCCTCCTTCAGATACTGGAAGGCCACAATTAGGTCTCCTTGGAGCCTTCTCTTCTCCAGACTGAACAGCCCCAACTCTCAGTCTGTATACCTTGGAGTACTACAGAGCCAACCTGCTTACACTTCCCTCTAATCTGGCTCATTCAGAACAGTTATTTTGACAACCAGTTCACATCTCTCTGCCTTAGGGTGAATCCTTTCCACTCCTATTCATCATAAAGCTAAGGGAAGGCTCACAGGTAAGCAGCAAGTCTCAGTACCTTGAAAACAAACATTTCTCCTCTAAAGAGAGCCACAGTGTTAAAGTTGCCATCACAGATGTTTGGTTTGGAGCCAGGAGGAGATGGCCTGTCACCCAGGGGAGGGCTGGGAGGTCGTGGCTGCCTCTCATGCTTCCTTTCTGAAGTGGAGTGAATTCTGCGAACAGGAAGAGTCGGTAAAGGCCTGGTTGGCTCCAGGGGCTCAATGGGAGGACCTAGAAGTGAAAAGAAAGACGTGAGGCAAAGTGGACAGGTTGTCTGTGCTTCCCTGGTAGGTCCCAAAAGGCAGGAAGCTGGCTGAAGGGACACTGAGAGCAAGTTACACACTGCTTATGCAGAGCTGGTCCCCTGGAGATGGGGACCACAACCAGATGCGTCCACTCAGGGAAGATGTCCCAAAACAGGTAAGTAGAACAGAACAGAACAGGATAGGATAGGATAGGATAGGATAGGATAGGATAGAATAGAATAGAATAGAATAGAATAGAATAGAATAGAATAGAATAGAATAGAATAGAATAGAATAGAATAGAATAGAATAGAATAGAATAGAATAGAATAGACCAGACCAGACCAGGTTGGAAGAGACCTTCAAGATCATTGTGTCCAAACTATCATCCAACACCACCTAATGAACTAACCCATGGCACCAAGCACCCTATCAAGTCTCCTCCTGAACACCTCCAGTGATGGGGACTCCACCACCTCCCTGGGCAGCACATCCCAATGGGCAATCACTCTCTTTGTGTAGAACTTCTTCCTCACCTCCAGCCTAAACCTCCCCCTGGTGCAGCCTGAGACTGTGTCCTCTTCTTCTGGTGCTGGCTGCCCTGGAGAAGAGACCAACCTCTGCCTGTCTACAACCTCCCTTCAGGTAGTTGTAGAGGGCAATGAGGTCTCCCCTGAGCCTCCTCTTCTGCAGGCTAAGCAACCCCAGCTCCCTCAGCCTCTCCTCACAGGGCTGTGTTCCAAACCCCTCCCCAACTTTGTTGCCCTTCTCTGGACACCTTCCAGCAAGTCAATCTCCTTCCTAAACTGAGGGGCCCAGAACTGCACACAGGATTCAAACTGAGCAAAAGACAGTATGGTTTTGAAGGTCTTCCCAAAGAGGCTGGTGCTAAAAGGAAGGAGCAGCCTCAGCAATCACATTCCCAACCGAAATGAAAGCTAATAACCCTTGAGTAGAATTCTTTAGTACACTGTTAGGAAAACAAAACAAAACAACACAACAAACAAAGCCACCAAACCCCCAAACCAAACACAGCACCAAAAAACCACCCACAAACCCAAAACAAACCAGAAAACAACAGAGCAAAACCAGCAAGCAGGTTAGGGTGTGGAAAATGCTGCTGCAGTCTAAGGGGGATTCAGAAATGAGGAAGCAGTTATGATGTGGCCTGGTTTCCGCTGGGACAGAGTGAGTTTATTCCTAGTGGCTGGTACAGAGCTGTGTTTTGGATTAGTGTGAGAACCACACTGATATGTACTCTTGTTACTGTAGTTTGGTTTGGTTTAGTTTGGTTTGGTTTGCTTTGCTTTGGTTAGGTTTGGTTTGGTTTAGTTTGGTTTGGTTTGGTTTAGTTTGGTTTGGTTTGGTTTAGTTTGGTTTGGTTTGGTTTGGTTTGATTTGATTTGGTTTGGTTTGATTTGGTTTGGTTTGGTTTAGTTTGGTTTGGTTTGGTTTAGTTTGGTTTGGTTTGGTTTGGTTTGGTTTGGTTTGATTTGATTTGGTTTGGTTTGGTTTAGTTTGGTTTGATTTGGTTTGGTTTGGTTTAGTTTGGTTTGGTTTGGTTTAGTTTGGTTTGATTTGGTTTGGTTTGGTTTGGTTTGGTTTAGTTTGGTTTGGTTTTCTTTTCTTTGCTTTGCTTTGCTTTGGTTTAGTTTGGTTTGGTTTAGTTTGGTTTGGTTTGGTTTGCTTTGCTTTGCTTTGGATTGGTTTGGTTTGGTTTGGTTTAGTTTGGTTTGGTTTGGTTTGGTTCGATTTGGTTTGATTTACTTTGCTTTGATTTGCTTTGGTTTACTTTGGTTTGGTTTGCTTTGGTTTGGTTTGATTTGGTTTGGTTTGATTTGGTTTGGTTTGATTTGGTTTGGTTTGGTTTAGTTTGGTTTGGTTTAGTTTGGTTTGGTTTGGTTTGGTTCGATTTGGTTTGATTTGCTTTGCTTTGATTTGCTTTGGTTTGGTTTGGTTTGCTTTGGTTTGGTTTAGTTTGATTTGATTTGCTTTGATTTGGTTTGGTTTGGTTTGGATTGGTTTGGTTTTCTTTGATTTGCTTTGATTTGGTTTGGTTTGGTTTGGTTTGATTTGGTTTGATTTGCTTTGCTTTGATTTGCTTTGGTTTGGTTTGGTTTGCTTTGGTTTAGTTTGGTTTGGTTTGGTTTAGTTTGATTTGCTTTGCTTTGATTTGGTTTGGTTTGGATTGGTTTGGTTTTCTTTTATTTGCTTTGCTTTGCTTTGGTTTAGTTTGGTTTGATTTGGTTTGGTTTGATTTAGTTTGGTTTGGTTTAGTTTGGCTTAGTTTAGTTTAGTTGGATTAGATTTAGTTTAATTTGGTTTAGTTCAGTTATTCAACCCTTCTTATCTCACCTCACATTGCTTTTTCCTTCTGATTCTCCTCCCCCTGGCCAAAGGGGATGCCCCAGGGGTGGAAAGACAGCCCCACCACTTGCCATGGACTAATCCACGCTGTACTGGAAAAGGGTGAAGCTCCAGAACATCTGCAATACATTGGCACAATGGCAGTGGTGTCAAAGGGGCAGTGCTGGAAGTTGAGGCAGAGGAAGTTCCATGGAAACATAAAGCATTTTTTTCCCTGTGAGGGTGACAGAGCCTTGGAGCAGGCTGCCCAGGGGGGTGGTGGAGTCTCCCTCTCTGAAGAAATTCCAAGCCCACCTGGGTGTGCTCCTGTGTGATCTGCTCTAGGTGACCCTGCTCTTTCAGGGGGTTGGACTGGATGAGCTTTTGAGGGCTCTTCCAGCCCCTAACATTCTGTGAGCCTGTGATTCTGTGAAGCTTTTGAGGAAGGGAGGAAAATAACCCAAGTCCTTCTGCCATAAACCTAAACTAAACTAGTAGTAGCAAAAAGAGAAAGAAAGAGAAATGGAGCCCAAGGGAAGAGAAGTGATGCTCACTGCAGTTGCTCATCTCCTGCTGCCCAATGCCTGAGCAGTGACCAGCCCCTCCTGGCCACCTCCCCCAGGTTACATACTGGGCATGATGTCCTGTGGTAGGGAACATCCCTTTGGCCAGCTTGGGTCATCTGTCCTGGCCATGCCCCCTCCCAGCATCTCGTGCAGCTGCCCACTTGCAGAGCATGGGAAAGTGAGAAGTCCTCCCCTTAGGACAAGCACTGGGCAGAGCCAGGACTGAAAAATCAGTGTGATAGCAACATTGCCTCACACTAAAGCCAAACCACAGCACTGGGCAGAGCCAGGACTGAAAAATCAGTGTGATAGCAACACTGGCCTCACACTAAAGCCAAACCACAGCACTGGGCAGAGCCAGGACTGAAAAATCAGTGTGATAGCAACATTGCCTCACACTAAAGCCAAACCACAGCACTGGGCCAGCTACTGGGAAGAAACTGACTCTACCCCAGCCAAAACCAGGCCACCTTGGTTACAGTTTAGTCACCTAGGCTGTAGGTGACTAAAGGAGGATGCTTTAAAAGTCTCCTTAATGAGCTAAAAAGACCAATTCCTTGGTCTTAAGACCCTGAGACTCTCTTACAGCTCTTTTCTAAAGCTCTTCAAGTGGATCATTACATTTCCTGGAGAGGACTTCTCCTCACAGTGTAATATTTTGTGCCACATGAAGTTTTTATTGGCAAATACATTTTTAATCATTCTTACTCCAGAGCTTTAATGAAAGACATCAACTATTGCTCACAGAAATCCTTTAGATGAGGGTTGGCTGCTGATAATTGTTCTTGGAAAGCTGTCACATGAATAAAGGACATGGAAATGTTGGGGAGAGTGTCTGGAGGAGGCCATGAAGATGAACAGAGGGCACCTCTGCTATGGGGACAGGCTGGGAGAGTTGGGGCTGTTCAACCTGGAGAAGAGAAGGCACTGAGGAGACCTCAGAGCAGCCTTCCAGTACCTGAAAGGGGCTCCAGGAGAGCTGGGGAGGGACTCTGGCCAAGGGCTGGGAGTGCCAGGACAAGGGACAATGGATTTGAGCTGGGAGAGGAGAGACTGAGAGTGGAGAGGAGGAAGAAATTGTTGAGAGTGAGGCTGGGGAGACTCTGGCACAGGCTGCCCAGGGAGGCTGTGGCTGCCTCCTGCCTGGAGGTGTTCAGGGCCAGGCTGGATGAGGCCTTGAGCAGCCTGTGCTGGTGGGAGGGGTCCCTGCCCATGGCAGGGGGCTGGAGCTGGATGAGCTTTCAGGTCCTTCCTGACCCAAACCATTCTGTGAGTCAATGACTCACCTTTCTAAGTGAGACTGTGGCCTACAGAAGCACAGGAGGTGTAGTTGTTAGCTGCCTACCCTTTGCAGCAAAGTAGTGCACTGACCCAAATGCAGTTCTGTGGCCATGTCTCAGAGAGTGAGAATTGTTTGGGTTGGCAAAGCCTTCTAAGCTCATCCAGTCCAACCAGCAACCCAACCCCACCATGGCCACCATGCCATGTCCCCAGGTGCCATGGCCACAGGTCCTTGAGCACCTCCAGGGATGGGGACTCCTCCACCTCCCTGGGCAGCCTCTGCCAGGCCCTGACCACTCTGGCAGCAAAGACATTTTTTCTATTCTCCAAGCTCAGCCTCCCCTGGCACAATTTCAGGCCATTCCCTCTCCTTCTGTCACCTGAGACTAGGGAGCAGAGCCCAACCCCCAGCTCCCTGCAACCTTCATTCATTTATGGATCAGAAAATTATAGAATCATAGAACCATAGAATGCTCTGGGCTGGAAGGGAGCTCCAAAGCTCATCCAGTCCAACCCCTTTGCACCCAGCAGGGACATCCTCCCCTGGAGCAGGCTGCCCAGAGCCCTCTCCAGCCTCACCTGGAATAGCTCCAGGGATGGAGCCTCAACCACCTCCCTGGGCAACCTGCTGCAGTGTTCCAGCAGCCTCCTGGGGCAGAACTTGTTCCTCACATCCAAGCTCAATCTGCTCTGCTCTAGTTTGAAGCCACTGCCCCATGTCCTGTCCCTGCAGGCCCTTGGGAACAGTCTCTCTGCAGCCTTCTTGTAGCCCCTTCAGGTACTGAAAGGTTGCTCTAAGGTCTCTCAGGAACCTTCTCCTCTCCAGGCTGAGCACCCCCAGCTCCCTCAGCCTGTGCTCATACCAGAGGTGCTCCAACCCCCCGAGCATTTTCCTGGCACTCCTCTGGATCCCCTCCATCAGGTCAAAGCCTCTCTGGCTGCCAGTTTAACTGGCACAGTGGAGCAGTTTCCTCAGACAGCTGTTTGGTAGTTTACAGAAGACAGGCCCCAGCTGCAGCACAGCACAGAGCCTGTGTTGTGAGAAGCAAGTGGCAGCAAACTCACACCACTGTGAGTTTGATTGTAAGGACTCCAAGGAGCGCTGCTGCTGCCTCCCAGCAGGGTGAGAGCTGCAGCAATCTGCAATGCAGAGAGCACAGCTGCTCTCAGAGGGATGGTCTGGTAAGGACCCAGCAAGTCACTGGGGGTGATGCATGCTGGAAGAACAGTGTGAAAGGGAATGACTGCCACCTCAGAGGGGTTCTGCTTCTCAGACACAGCAAAGAGACAGAGCTACTCAAACCAACTGCAGTTAGAATAGAACAGAATTAACCAGGTTGGAAAAGACCTTTGAGATCATCAAGTCCAGCCTATCACCCAGCACCATCTGATCAACCAAACCATGGCACCAAGGGCTTCATCCAGGCTCTTCCTAAATACCTCCAGGGATGGGGACTCCACCACCTCCCTGAGCAGCACATCCCAAGGGCCAATCTCTCTTGCTGGGAAGAATTTATTCCTCTTATCCAGCCCAAGCTTCCCCTGGTGCAGCTTGAGACTGTGTACTCTTGTTCTGCTGCTGGGTGCCTGGCACAAGAGACCAACCCCCACCTGGCTCCAACCTCCCTTCAGGGAGTTGCAGACAGCAAGAAGGTCTCCCCTGAGCCTCCTCCTCTGCAGGCTAAGCAACCCCAGCTCCCTCAGCCTCTTCTCCCAGGGAGTTCTGGATTCTCAGAAATAACAAGGCACAGACTGCCCACTCTGAGAGAAGAGAGCAAGAAGAGAGTTTGATAGAGATGACCATGAGCAATGAGATCAGGACATGACATTAATTCCACACACACACAAGTGAAGGCCACTCACAGCCCAGCTGCAGGACATGTTCAACTCCCTCATTTAAGTGCCCAAAATCTTCTATGAAGAAGAGGAAAGTTGAAACAACACCTGCAAGCCAGGGGACCAAGGCAGGGGTTTTAATTAGCCCTGAGGTGCCACTGGAACAGAATGCAGTAAACTTAGGAGGCAGAAGCAGTGGCACAGACTGCAGTCAGGAGGGTGCAAACCAGGGGAAGCAGAGGTTTGCCTTCACTGGAACGTCTGCTAGAGCAGCAGAAAGTCAGAAGCACCACCTGTGCTCACTGCTTGCAACACCCACACTGGAACTGGCATCTGGCTGTGAAGGAGGCACCCACCACTGGCAGAGCTTCCAACACCTTCTGCAGGGGACACTGAAACTTACTTGGATGCAGACTTTGTCATTTCACTTCAAGTATTTCTCTTCCTGTCTTTCCCTGCCAGCCATGGATTTTCCCTTCCATCTTTCACTTCTTGTTTGGATCCATTCTCAGCCTTCTGATTTATCCTGACTGAAGTCTTGTTTCCTCTTGTACGGATTGCATCTTTAATTGCTGCCTTCTCTTGGGCACTGAGAGAGAGTGGACTTGCAGCTAAAGGGGGAAGGTAGCTCTACAGCTAAGCACATGCAAAGAGCAGAGGAGCACAGGTACAAGACAAAAATCCTGGGGTCCAAGTGCCAGCCAGGCAGAACCTGGTCTCCAGTTAGGGGGATGGGAAGCAGACGCACAGCCTGCCCACTGCTGAAGAAAGATGCTACCTGTTAAGACCTGAGCCACTTCAGAGCAGAAAAGCAGAAGGAACAGACCCTGGATAGTTTGCCAGCCACCCCTATTTCCAGAATGTCCTCACAGTCATGTGTCTCCAAAACAGATTGCTAGAGGCAGAACAGAACAGGTTTAGCAGAAGCAGAGCTGACTGTGTGAACAAAGAGCTGCTCAAGAGATGCTGGCACCTTGGTGTTTGTCACAAGACCTGGTTACAGCCAGCACTGACACAACCAGCCAGGCAGTGCTGGACACAGATCACAGCCTCTACCCAAGAGGCTTCAGAGAATCAGACAGAGCAAATCTCATCGAGGTTTAAAATGTAAGAGGCTACTGCAGGGCTCTGCAGCCTGTCCTGAAGCTGTGTGTGACCCCAGCACGGGAGCCAAACCCACCCCCGGGTGGAACCTGCAGCCACTTCCACATGGGAAGCAGGAAAGAAACCTGCAGCTGAACACTGGAGGGAAGCAGCTGGCTGGGACTTTACAGACACTGTGTGGAGAAGAAGAGTTTCTTCCTCTCTATCACAACCAAGGCAAAGAATGTCAGAAAGCTTTTGGGGCACAGCAGATCACCTTCAGAGTGTGACTTCCGCCACTGGCACTTAGCCTCCTCCCTTCATGCTTCCTCTGTCGCAGACCATCTGAATACCAAGGTGACCTGTGAAGATAACACAGAGAGAGGAGGCATTTAGGAGCCACTGTGTCGATAGTTGAGGACAAAGTGTAATTGTGCTGTCCTCCTGGCTATTGACAGAGTGTTCCCTCAACTGCACAGCCCTGCCTGGAGGCTCAGCATCCATCACGGTCAGCAGCGCTGACTCCAAGCCTGCCGGCGCAGAGAATGCCCTCAGGTTCAGATCAGACAATGATCTACCTGCAAACTGAGGCTTCTCTTCATCTGCCTAACTTCTTTTAACTACTCTTAGCTATTTCCATCCAGAATAAAAGGATCATCCAGACTACAGGCATCTGCCTACCCTTTGGAGTGTTTTGCTGGGAAGAAGCTGAGCTGCCTGCACGTCTCTGTGGGACTGCACCAGCTGCCCAGGTTTCAGATTAAAACCTATGAGCCAAAGGAAGTGAGAGAAACCCACCTGGGTGCTCTGCAGGCTCCAGGGCAGTGCAGGCAGGTCCCTGCCAGCTGCCCACAAGCTATCTCAGGGATGAGAGACAGTCAAGCCACAACAGCTCAGAGCTCAGGAAAGACTCATTTCCCTTGCTCACTTGCTAAACATGTCCACAGAGGACCTCGTGCTTCTGGGGTTAGCCTTCTGCAGTGATCAGCTATTCCATTTAGTTTGGGTATCCTTGCCACAGTGCCCTACAGTCTGAAGAACAAGCCCTGGCACCCAGTGTGCCCAGCACTTGGGCAGCTGAGGCCCTCAGGGTCACGACTGAGTGGTGGGAAGTGCTCCTTGAGCCCTTCTGGCATAAACAATTTCCTCTGAATGACCAACCACCAGCTGCCACCCAGATGACAGAGCATTCACCTGGACAACAAAGAGTCCATGGCTGAAATCCTTGCTCTGAGCCAAAGGGAATGCTCTCCTGGGCTCTGCAATGAAGCAAATCACCCTGCACTGCACAAGAAAACTGGGGTGTAAAATTGCCAGGCTTAGGCAGGCAAATGCTAAGAGCCTGGGGCTCTGCAAGGGCTGCAGCCCAGGTCCCTTTTAAGAATGCTGACATCTGCTCCCCTGCAAAACAGAACATTTCTCTTCTACTCAGCAAGATGTGTAGGATGAGAGAAGTATTTCCTGCCAGCTGTGACATAAAGCAGTGCTCTCCACCAGCTGAGAAACCTCCCAAGAGAGGTGGGGCTTCTCCTCAGCTTCCCTTGCATCAGAAGCAGCTGATCTCTGCTCTCACACCCAGTGTGTGCAGCCTCAGGGCTGCTGTGGGCATCATGCTATGCTTTTCCCACCTTCCAAGAGGACATCATCAGGAAACAGTTTCTCTGCCTAAAGCATCCAGGCCCTGCATGGCAGCAAAGCTTGCTCTGATGGTCCCATTCACAAGGCAGTGTCACCACATGGAGCATTCTGCACCAGGTCTTTCTGCTGTTTCACCACAAGCCATCTCTTACCTGCAGGTCACAAGGATCTGAGACTGCTCTAAGGCTGCCCTTGGGAAAAGGTGAGGGAGGTCATGAAAGCTGTGCTTGCTGCAGAGAACTAATGAGGCTGGCAGAAGGTGCTCCATGGACACTGTGTCCTGCTGATCCTGGATGTCAGAGCTGGTGGTGTCTTGGCCATGGTTTCATGACCATCCTGGACCTCAGCCCTCAGGAGATGCAGCTTGTGCACTGACTAAGCTGCAGAAAAGATGTGTGAGCTTGACACAGCCTCAGTGAGATTTGGCACAGCCCAGATCCTTCAGGTTGTCTCCCGGCTTAATGACTTGGTCTGTCTCTGAGTGACCAGGAGACCTGTCCTTTGTGAGCTGAAGCTGTGGAAGAGCCTTGAAGGCAATGGCCTGGTTTACCAGCTCCAAGCCCCCATGTGGATATGAGTTTTTCCTGCACATCATGTCAACCCTCTGCTCCCCAGGCAGTGTCAGGAGTCACTAACATGAGAGGCTGCTTCACAGCCTACTGATGTGAAGAACAGGAGAACCAGCACTGAAGGATGATCAGCTCAGGCCACAGGAAGAGGCCATGGCTGTCTCCTCTCCCCACCTGCATGCAGGCCTGACTTCAACACTAGCAAAATTAGCAGAGGCAGTCAGCAGGACATCCAGGGGACCCACACCAGAGACTCACTGCCAGTTTAATTCCCTGCTGGGCATTTCACTTGTGACATGGGCACACAAGCACAGTGGGAGACATCCCTCTGAAAAAGACCTGTAAAGGACAAGCAGGGCACTTCCCTCAGCTGGGCAAGGAAGATGCTCCAAGCAGCACTCAGCAGAAGGTGGAAGCACTGCTGACTTGCAGAGGCTACTTCCTCAGGCTCAGTGAGCTGCTGACCTTTCCAGTGCTCTTGGGGCAATACCACTTCAAACATTGACCTTACACTGACCAGCACGAAGCACAAACAAGAGCTCACACCATCTGCTGGCTCTGCAGGTGAGCTTAGAAACAAATACAGCAGAAAGATATCAAAGGCAGAGGTAAACATCTTCTGTTCTGGTGGACAAACACAGACACAACACCAAAACACAGCTGAAATGCTTCTTTCTGCAAGGAAGACAAGAAATGGGACTTCAGCTTTGGCAGAGCTTCTGTTCTTTGTTCTAGCAGCTTCAGTACAAAGAATAGTTGGAAGTTGTAATTGAGTTTGGTTTTTGACAAGGGTGCTAGAGGCAAGGCAATGCCTCTGGCTCTGTGCCTTCTTGAGTGCAGTCACAGAGCACTTACAGGATGGCCAAGGGCTCAGGCCCAGCCAGCATGGAGTTAGGAAGGGCAGGTCCTGCCTGACCAACCTGATCTTCTATGCCCAGGGGACTGCCTGGTGGCTGTGGGGCAGGCTGTGGATGTGCTCTGCCTGCACCTCAGAAAGGCCTTTGCCACCATCCCCCACAGCAAACTCCTGGCCAAGCTGTCAGCCCCTGGCTGGGACAGCAGCTCTCTGAGCTGGGTTAGGAACTGGCTGGAGGCTGAGCCCAGCGAGTGGTGGTGAATGGTGCCACAGCCAGCTGGCAGCCAGGCACCAGTGGTGTGCCCCAGGGAGCAGTGCTGGGCCCCATGCTCTGTAACAGCTTCATTGATGATCTGGATGAGGGCATTGAGTCCATCAGCAGTAGATTTGCAGGTGACAGCAAGCTGGGGGCAGGAGTTGATCTGCTGGAGGGTAGAGAGGCTCTGCAGAGGGACCTGGACAGGCTGGGCAGATGGGCAGAGGCCAAGGGCAGGAGATTGAACACATCCAAGTGCCAGGGGCTGCACATTGGCCACAGCAACCCCAGGCAGAGCTACAGACTGGGGTCAGAGTGGCTGAGAGCAGCCAGGCAGAGAGGGACCTGGGGGTGCTGGTTGATGGTAGGCTGAACATGAGCCTGCAGTGTGCCCAGGCACCCAAGAGGGCCTATGGCATCCTGGCCTGCAGCAGGAACAGTGTGGCCAGCAGGAGCAGGGAGGTCATTCTGCCCCTGTACACTGCACTGGTTAGGCTGCACCTGGAGTCCTGTGGCCAGTTCTGGGCCCCTCAGTTTAGGAAGGAGGTTGACTTGCTGGAAGGTGTCCAGGGAAGGGCAACAAAGTTGGTGAGGGGCTTGGAACACAGCCCTGTGAGGAGAGGCTGAGGGAGCTGGGGTTGCTTAGCCTGCAGAAGAGGAGGCTCAGGGGAGACCTTCTTGCTCTCTGCAACTCCCTGAAGGGAGGTTGTAGCCAGCTGGGGGTTGGGCTCTTCTGCCAGGCAGCCAGCACCAGAACAAGAGGACACAGTCTCAGGCTGTGCCAGGGGAGGTTTAGGCTGGAGGTTAGGAAGAAGCTCTACACAGAGAGAGTGATTGCCCATTGGAATATGCTGCCTGGGGAGGTGGTGGAGTCACCATCACTGCAGGTGTTCAGGAAGAGACTTGGTAGGGTGCTTGGTGCCATGGGTTAGTTGATGAGGTGGTGTTGGATTGGTTGATAGGTTGCACTTCATGATCTTGAAGGTCTCTTCCAACCTGGTCTATCCTATCCTATCCTATCCTATCCTATCCTATCCTATCCTATCCTATCCTATCCTATCCTATCCTATCCTATCCTATCCTATCCTTTGCACAGGCTCCTGAACAATTTGAGCACGTGCTGAGCACTGCTGAGGATGGCAGCACAGCAAGAGGCTTTGGGCTTTTGGACAGGGGCTCTGGCAGATGGCCTTTTGGCACTCCAAAGGCACAACAAAGCAGACTGGCACCGTGGGAACAAAAACACACCAGTTGAATGCTCCTGCTCAAGCTGCAGTAAGGGTATTTCAGCAGTCCCCTCTCAGATGGTAGAAGCTCAGGCAAAAGGCTCTGTCCTCCTAGCTCCAGCTCTAGGGAGAAACAGAATCTTCATTTCCCATCTTTTCTTTGTGAGCAGTAAGAGTGAAACCTGCTTTTAAACTCAACCTCAGTTTTGGGATTGCAACTCTGTGCTAAGAGCCAAAACTTCTACCTGGGGAATCAAAGCTCCTATTGCAGAAGCCATTCCTGCACCACCACCACCATCCCCAAGCCACTGCAGATGAAAGGCCTTAGAGAAGAGCTTTGTGTGAGTCACAACAGTGAACAAATTGCTAATGACTACCAGCACTAGGTAGTAATTTATTCACACTGCTTTCTTTCCAGTTGAGTTAGAACTTGAAGCACATTACCTTGCATGGGTAGAATCTGAACACAGCCTGTGGCTGAAGGCTGACGTCACTGTGTAAGTGCAAGGCAAGTGGTGCTGCTGCCAAGCTGTAGGCAGTAGGGCAGTGAGCTCTGGCACAGTGAGCTCTCTGCTCTGGCACAGTGAGGTACAAGATGCTGTGAAGTGCTCTCACAAATGGTTAGAGCCCTGCAGACACCAGCAGGTCTCAACAGCCCTGACTAGCATCTCCCAGAACACCCAGCCACAGCCATGGGCCCAGGAGCCCCATTTCAGAGCCTCTGGACAGTGGGTCCCAATCCAAGCTGTGCTGTGGGAGTGCTGGTCTCCAGCTCAGCCACAGTCATAAATCACAGAGTGCTCTGGGGTGGAAGGGACCTCCAAAGCTCATCCAGTCCAACCCCCTGCAGTCAGCAGGGACATCCTTCACTAGATCAGGCTGCCCAGAGCCCTGTCCAGCCTTCCCTTGAATAGCTCCAGGGATGGAGCCCCAACCACCTCCCTGGGCAACCTGTTCCAGTGTTCCACTACCCTCATGGTGCAGAACTTGTTCCTAACACCCTGGCTGTCAGTCCCTGATTTGCTCCCTTTCCAAAGAGCTATCTGGAAACTCACTACTTTGGTCCTGATTGCAGTTTCCCTGTCAGCAGCAGTCCTTTCTGATTACCCAGAGGCTGCAGGAACTAAACCAACATTTCAAACCATCATCAGCACAGTGGCATTGTAGCAGCCTTCACAAGTTATGTTCATTGGCTAATGAAAGTTTAATACTTACTATCCCAGCATTGCTTTTCAAAAGCATCCAGAGCCTCTGTCATCCTGAGTATGTGTCATAGAATCACAGAGCTGTCAGGGCTGGAAGGGACCTCAAGGCTCAGCCAGTTCCAACCCCCCTGCCACGGGCAGGGACACCTCACACCACAGCAGGTTGCTCACAGCCACCTCCAGCCTGGCCTTCAAAATGCCACATGAATATACACTGTGTTAAGGTATGTGTAGTTAAATGGTGTCAGAGGACAACTGCCATGCAACTTCATGCAGGGAATGCACAATTAAGAGAAATCTTCAGCTGCACTGGTGGGAAGAGCCACTTCCCCTTGGCTGTACTTCAAGCTATCTAATTTTCAATGTTGAACCATACTTGGACATCTGCCTTGCCCTGGGGATGGATTACACTCTACCAATGCCTGCTGTTTTCCCATTGCCCAGGCAGGAGTCATTTAAAGTAGCCCAGGAAGGGACTTCTCTTCTTCAGGCATCCACACTAGAACAAATCCATCTCATTCCAGCCACACACACACACAAATATCAGTAAAATAAAGAATTAAATGTCAGCCTCAAAGACTTGGCTGACAGCTCAGACCTCTTGAAGGTTTGCTGTACTGCTTCAAAGTCTTACAGGCCTTGGCACTAAACCTGTTAGCAGGCATTTAAAATTCACTGGCAGGTCACTGATGCAAATGTTGCCTAGTACCAGGTCTGATCCCAGCAGCAATCCCTCTGGAACACCAGCTCAGCTCTCCCACTGACAACCATCTGCTGAGGGCTCTTCCAGCTCCAGTTCATCTATCTGCTCTGTTGGTTTTGAGAGCTAGTATCATAGCATCATAGTATCAGTCAGGGTTGGAAGGGACCACAAGGATCAGCCCATGGGCAGGGACAGGTTCCTGCCATGGGCAGGGACACCCCACACTAGATCAGCCTGGCCAGAGCCTCCTCCAGCCTGGTCCCAAACACCTCCAGGGACAGGGCCTCAACCACCTCCCTGGACAACCCATTCCAGGGCTTCACCACTCTCATGGTGAAGAACTTCTTCCTCACCTCCAGCTTCATTCCATTCCCCCTAGTACCTGACTCCAGTCAAGCAGCTTGCAAACACTGCACAGCCACATGAGATAGTTGCTCTGTGCTCCACTTCAGTACCCTCTGTGTACTTTCCTCAAAGAATGAAAGCAGCATGTTGGACAAAACCTGTTGGCCACTGGCTGCCACAGGCCCTATCAATCAGCATCTCTTAGCTCAGCCTCCCTTTGACTGTGGCTCCTGAACCATGCATCTCCCTCCTCTCCCAGGGTCTCCTTCAGACAGTAATTCCCTGGAAGTCCCTGTCCTCACACCCTGGTGTCCATGATCCCATCACAAAGTGCCACATCACCAGCCCCTTGGTTTTCTCCCACAACCCTTTAATCCCTCTGCCTCCTTTTCTCTCTTTCCCTTCAGCCTGTACCTTTTGGAGATCCAAAGCAGCAAAGTGTTCCCTAAGCAGATTGGTTTTTCCTGCCTGGAGACACAAAAATGAGTGCATGAGTGCAAACCCATGTTTTACCTTCCCTTGCTGATCCAAGGGCTTTGCATTCTTGCCCATTGCTTGCACTGGCTGTTCCTAATGCACAAACCTTGAGCACAGCCAGGGCTCATTTCCCCTTTCTAGTGCTCCTTGTTGCTGGGGGACACAGTGAGGGAAGGAGCAGCAGTGGGATCACAGAGCTTTGGCTATCCTAATTTGTGCAAAGGTATTGTCACTGGGACAGCTGCCTGATACTTGGGTCCCCATATGGCAGGAATTCCAGGGCAGCAGCTGCAAGCATTCTGGGGACTCCCTGCCTGTGGCTGTCAAACACTCACTAGACTTGAGCTCAGTGCAGGCAGTGCAGAGTGTCGCTCACCATAGATTTTCTGAATTCCTTGGAGGTCATCCTGGGGCAGTTTGAAGTTGTGTGTTTCCATGTACTGGTAGAAAGGAGCCATGATAGCACTGGGATCATTGGAGTGTTCCAGACCCAGTGCATGTCCCAGCTCATGGACTGCAACCAGAAAGAGATCGTTCCCTGTGGAAGGAAGGCACAGCCAGGTTAGTGCACAGCCCCAGCCTGACGTAGCCCCACGCCCCCTTACTGGTAAAGCAAGAAGCAAATGCTTTGCTATGCCACTGCCCAGCAGGTCACAGTGCCAGGGTCAGCTCCTGCAAATGCTTTGGCCTGAAAGTCTGAACAGCTTTTAGAGTTACTGGCCCAGAATGGGCAGGAAGCCCCTAGCCTGTGACTGCCCCTAACCATGAGCACCCATCCTTGCCTGTTATGCAGGGATGCTGACTGCAGACTCCCCTGCAGAG
Source organism: Dryobates pubescens (assembly GCF_014839835.1). NCBI lineage: Eukaryota > Metazoa > Chordata > Aves > Piciformes > Picidae > Dryobates > Dryobates pubescens. The sequence continues at coordinate 1,166,529 of NC_071637.1, forward strand.
CTTACAGAACACTGCCAATAGGCCACTCTGAGACCACTGCCTCCTCCTCTGAGCCCTGCCAGGAGAGGTGAGAGCACTGCCAGTCTGCTCCTCACCAAGGGGACACGGTGGAAAGGGAACTTTGCTTCCCTTCCAGGTCCTCTGGTGCCATGCTCTAATCTGCCATGGGCCTCCAAATCCTAGGGGAGGTCTGTAAGGCACCTGGGATGCAGCAGAAAGGACAGAGGCCAGGTCTAACACCCACTGCAGTGTGTCTGGTACCTGGGTCAGCCCCATCTCCTCTAGCACAGGCTCCTCAGTATGCTTTAACTTTGGTGGACTCCTGGCACTGCCATGTCTGTGGGAGGTGAGCACAGGTAGCACCATCCTGCAGGAAGCAGAGCCACAGAGGGGAAGTTTGGGTTGGATGCCAATGGCAGGAGGGAGAAGGAGGAAGAAGGGGGGACAGGATCCTGACAGGAAGAGAAAGGGCTGAGGAGCCCTGTCTGGTCCAGAAGCTGGTAGGAATGCAAAGGAGGGGTACCTTCAGCTCTATGTTACAGGCATACACTCCTCTTCAGTCCCATGGATTTGGGACTCTCATTTCCTTGATCTAATGTGGTCCCTGGATGTCCTATTCCATGAGGGCACCTTGACATGGAGGTGACACAGGCAATGCTGTGTGAGGGATGAAGACAACCAACAATGAACGACGTGAGTCTCCCCATGTCAATAAAATGCCTCAGCTGTCAATTCTGCCTTCATCTGGCTCGTTGCTCTACTTGGCAAGGCACAAACCAAGAGCACCTCCAGGCAGAGACTGCAGAAAACAGCTGTCAGTGGCAGCTCAGTGGCTGCTTTGCAGCAGCTCCAAACACCTACCTCAGAGCTCAGCTTTGTGCACCTGGCTGAGCTCTCCTGGGCACAGGAGCTGCAGCAGTGATCCATGTAGAATTACCTCCACTTTTGAAATGTTTCTTGCTTCACTGTTACCCATTAAAAAGAAGACACCAAGCATATGTTCAGAGGTCTGCAAGTCCTCCCAGCAGGGTGCTTGGCCAGCATCTAGAGACCCCTGAAGTCAGCAGTGCTCAACCAGTCCTAGGTACCACACTAAGGTGGTTAAATTGCCTAACCCCCTGAGTTGGAGGCTGTAGGCATCTGAACATGCAGGATGTTCAATCATACAACCATTAAGGTTGGAAAAGACCTCTAAGATCAGCAAGTCCAAGCTTCTACCCACCGCCTCCATGACCACTAGACCATGTCCTGAAGGGCCACATTGACTCATTGTTGGAACACCTCCAGGCATGGGGACTCCACCACCTCCCTGGGCAGCCTGTTCCAATCCCTGACCACTCTGGCAGCCAAGAAATTCTTCTAATACCCAACCTAAACCTGCCCTGGCACAGTTTGAAGCCATTACCTCTTGTCCTGTTGCTAGTTACTAGGGAGAAGAGGTCAACACCAGCCTCACTGCAACCTCCTCTCAGGGAGCTGTAGAGAGCAATGAGGTCTCCCTCAGCCTCCTCTTTCCAGACTAACCAACCCCAAGTCCCTCAGCTGCTCCTCCCCAGCCCTCTTGTCCAGACCCCTCACCAGCTTTGCTGCCCTTCTCTGGACCTGCTCCAGCATCTCAGTGTCCTTGCAGTGAAAGGCCCAAAACTGAACCCCATATTGGAGATGCAGCCACACCAGTGCCCAGTACAGGGACACCATCACCTCCTCACATATCCTGAGATGCTCCATCACTCATTTCATCTTCAGCTGGAACAAAAGCCTGGTAAATCAAGTAACAGACATCCTGAGAAGAGGATTTGCTCTGGGAAACTGCTGCACACCTTCTTGTACAGCTTCATTCATTTCAATCACAGAAAACATCTGGTTGGAAGAGACCTCCAAGCTCATCCAGTCCAACCCCCTGCAGTCAGCAGGGACATCCTTCACTAGAGCAGGCTGCCCAGAGCCCTGTCCAGACTCCCCAGGCTCAACCCAGTTTAGGGTCAATCCTAAACCATGTCCCTAAGCACCAGATTCACACACTGCTTAAACACCCCAAGGGATGGTGACTCCAGCACTGCCCTGGGCAAACAATTCCAATGTCTCAGAACCCTTCAGTGCAGAAATATTTCCTGAGCTCCAGCCTCAGCCTGCCCTGGGGCAGCCTGCAACCATTGCCTCTGCTCTGGCCCTTGGCACCAAGCAGCAGAGGCTGCCCCCTCCTCACCCCAACCTCCCTGCAGGGAGCTGCAGAGAGCAAGGAGGTGTCCCTCAGACTCCTCTGCTCCAGCCTCAACCCCCCCAGCTCCCTCAGCCCTCCTCCAGCCTGGCTGCCCTGCTCTGGACAGGCTGCAGCCCCTCAGTGGCCTTCCTGCAGGGAGGGCCCAGAGCTGAGCACAGCACTGAGCTGTGGCCTCCCCAGTGCTGAGCACAGGGGGATGGTCACCTCCTGGCCCTGCTGCCCACCCTGCTTCTGCCCCAAGCCAGGCTGCCCTTGGCCTGCTTGGCCCCCTGGGCACTGCTGGCTCCTGCTCAGTGACTGCCAACCAGCACCCCCAGGTCTCTCTCCCAGTCACAAAATGCAGATCAAAATTGATGTGGCTAAGTAACTCATTGCATAACAGAGCCCCCACTGCTGCAGGTCAGCAAAGCCACATTTAAATGCCTGCCAGTATACAGCAGCAGGACACAGGGACAGCACTATGGCAGCACTGTGGTACTGCTCTCAGTATTTACCCCTGAGCATGGGGGCTGTATGGGGCTGTAATGAGCGTGAGCAGGCTCTGTGGAGCACCTAGCAGAGTGGAGTGTAAATCCAGGACAGAGCTTCTAAGCCAGGAGGAGCACAAATAATGCTGTGTGCCTAATGAAAAACAGAAAGGCAGCTGTGAATCTCTGCCATCCCAGTTTTCACCTTTCTGCCCTGCACCACAGTGCCACCACATCCCTGGGCTGCAGCTGACACAGACAATTAACAAGCCATCAGAAGGGGACATTTTGAACATCATTTATTGAAGCATGGTCCTGAAGAAGTCTCATTAGTTGTGACAACAGCATGCCTAAGGCAATACAGAAAAGATGGTGTGAACTGAACATGCTTTAAATACACTACAATGATCCCTTCCTTCCACTGCAGAGACACTTGTTTGCCAAGCACAACTTAGAGAAGCTCTAGGGCTACTCTGAGCTATGCCTTGGCTCTTGCATCTGCAGGTCTCTTCAGCCAGTGGAGTGTGGTTTGTCTGTGCTCCTCCATTCACCTCCACAATGTGCTCTGCTTCAGGAAGAGCTTCTCAGCCTTCTGAAGAAGTGGTGGCATTGCATTTCCTCTTGCTTGCAGCCAGTGAGATGTGGAAAGCAGCTTTTCTCTCTAGGAAGGAAGGAAACACATATCAGAAAGCAAAACAAGCTTCATTTTGTTAACAAGCTATAATCCTGACAAAGGCAGCAATAGCTATGGTGCAGCTCAAGGACTTCCTGAAAGCTCTTAAGAGTTGCCTTCCAACAGCTTCACTGGAGGAGGGAGTGGTGTGCAGCCTTAACAGAAATGGCAGCATAGATGTGGCACCAAACTGCTCTCAATGCCGTCAAGTGACTGCAGCAGGACAAAGAACTGTGTGATGGTACCACTGGCCCTGCTCTGGCACGAGAGGTTGGACTGGAAGATCTCCAGAGGTCCCTTCCAACCCCTAACATCCTGTGAGCCTGTCACCAATCATTGTTACCTTACCCCAGTACCTGAAGGGCCCTAAAAGAAAGCTGGGGAAGGACCCTGTCAAGGCCTGGGAGTGGCAGGATGAAGGACAATGGCTTTGAGCTGGGAGAGGGGAGATTGAGACTGGAGAGGAGGAAGGAATTCTTTAGTGGGTGGGAAGAGACTGGCACAGGCTGCCCAGGGAGGCTGTGGCTGCCTCCTCCCTGGAGGTGTTGAAGGCCAGGCTGGATGAGGCCTTGAGCACCTGGGCTGGTGGGAGGTGTCCCTGCCCATGGCAGGGGGTTGGAACTGGATGAGCTTTAGGCTGCTTCCCAACCCAAGCCATTCTGTGATTACTGTTATCACTGTGCCAATGCTGCTGCCTGGTCCCTGACAAGCAGTGTGCAGACTATGTCTGTCAGCTGTGTGACAGAGCTGGGTAATGCTGCGAGCTGCTCTTTATCTGACATGCCACAGATGGCACCATGAGGACAACGTGTGGGAGAACTTCACAGGAGAAAGGTGAAACACTTTTGTGGCATGATGAGGCCAAGTGAGGTGGGGGCAAGAGTGGGCAGCCAGGGGGAGGCAAAGTTGTGACTACTTCAGCTGCCCCAGCAGCCTGACATTCAGTGGAACAAAAGGGCTCTGCTGAAAAGAATTGCCTGCATCCATGACAGATGCAGGCTGCAATTCAATACCAAAGAAAACCTCCTGTTTGCCTACATGCCATTCCCTAAATCTGGTAAAACAGAGAGCAAAGAAAACCAAAATGCTCCTACAGCCATGGGAAATGTAGCTGTGACTTCCTTCCATCAGCCCTGAGAAGAAGCTCTGCTGGTGGCTTTGTTTGTCAAAAGCAGCTAAAGGCAGCAGGATCTACAGCAAGAATTTAGTGCTTGACCCAGCTGGGGGCAACTGGAAGGTTGCTCCACAAAAAGGGGAGAGAAAAGAAAAATCCAAACCAACTTTTGAAGCAGGCAGTGCTGACAGAAAATAGCTGGCACTGTTTGGGATCCTTTGAGCCTTTTGGGCCACTCAGGTGGGCATTATGTTGAACTGGCAACAGAGAAAGAGCTGTTCTGGAAGCTATGAGAGTAGTTTTTGTCACCAAAAAAAAGGTTCTTTTTCTACCTAGGACAAGAGAGCAATGTGACCTTGTGGCCAAGAAGGCCAATGGGATCCCAGGCTGCTTTCAGAAGAGTGTGGCCAGCAGAGCCAGGGAGGTTCTCCTCCCCCTCTATTCTGCCCTAGGGAGGCCACACCTGGAATATTGCATCCAGCTCTGGGCTCCCCAGTTCAGGAGGGACAGAGATCTGCTGTAGAGAGTCCAAGGGAGGGCTGCAGGGATGCTGAAGGGACTGCAGCACTGCCTGGGGAGGAGAGGCTGAGAGCCCTGGGGCTGTTCAGTCTGGAGAAGAGAAGGCTGAGAGGGATCTGATCAATGGCTATCAATAGCTGAGGGCTGGGGGTCAAGAGGGAGGGACAGGGCCAGGCTCTGCTCACTGTGCCCTGGGATAGGACAAGAGGCAATGGATGGAAACTGCAGCACAGGAGGTTCCAGCTCACCATGAGGAGGAACTTCTTGACTGTGAGGGTCCCAGAGCCCTGGAGCAGGCTGCCCAGAGAGGTTGTGGAGTCTCCTTCTCTGGAAACTTTCCAGCCCCATCTGGATGTGTTCCTGTGGGACCTGTGCTGGATTCTCTGCTCCTGCTCTGGCAGAGGGTTTGGACTCAATGATCTCCAGAGGTCCCTTCCAACCCCTAACATCCTCTGACTTACTATCTTTGTACTCCCCTGACACAAAAGGTTCTTGATGGGACTGTAAAGACTGAGTAGGACTGTGAAGAGAACTGGAATGTAAAAGACACTGAACCCTCCAAGGGGTACTCTTGGTAGATTGAGTGGAGCAGGCAGTGCTGAAGTCTTGAACTCTCCAGAAAGAGAAGAGGGGGGGAAAAGTAACCCACTGAAGTACTTCAAACAACTCCTCAGCTTGCCACTGGGTTGTGATGTGCAATCACATCGTGCTGGCTCTCATTTCATTGCTGCTGCTGCAGTCCACCTCTGACTGTGATGACCAGCAACCCCTTTTCAGGAATTCAACTCTTTTTCACTCTCTTCCTGAACCCCTGCTATTTTCATCCTCTCCTCTCCAGCAAGACTGTCAGAGACACTGCTGCATTTGGGCTCATTTCACAGCATCTGGCTCTGCTTTACAAAGGAAGGCAGCACAAAGAGACTTTTTGGCTCACCTTGGTTCACACAACCTTGCCTTTTTTACAGCTGTTTTCTTCCTTTTTAAGGGAACCTCACTTCATTGTGATCCTTACTGCCTCCTTTCTAGGAAGGTCAGAGGATCTCCTTCTCTGTAGAAAGAAGTCAAATGTTTTCCTGTGATTATAGAGAAGTCCACAGGATTAATACACAGAGGATGGAGGCACTCTTGGAGGGATTTGGAACCCTAGAATCACAGAATGTGATTCCAAATCCCTCCATGTGTTCCTCCATCCTCTGTGTATCAAACAATTGCTGCCAAAAGCCATGGATAACAGAGAACACTGTGGCCATCAGGTCTGTCTCCAAGCAGGTTGGTTTGAAAGCAGACTTTGCAGGTGATTGGGGTGAGTGAATTTCAGGCTGTAATCAATACCTAGCACACTCAACACTGCAAAGCTTTGCTTTCAAAGCCACACTGCCACTAGCACAGCACCACTGCAGTGCCACTTCTCTCTCTGGACAAGGGCAGCACACACAAGAAAAAAAAAGCATTACTTACTGAGGTGATGTCCAGGAGCAAAGAAGAGTCTGATGAGAGGAGACTTCCATGGGTGCTAGTGGGCTTTGGGTCTTCACTTTACTTGGGTCAAAAAACAAATGAAAAGAAAAGAAATAAATTGCAGGATCTCTATTTACAGCCTGCTGTGGGTGAAGGGACAGCAGTGGACCTTGAAACAATGTGTGTGTGTGTGCTTGAGACCCTGTGTCTGTGTGTTCCACACCCTGTGTGTGTGTGCCTGAGAGACCCTGAGTGTGTGTGCTCCACACCCTGTGTGTGTGTGCTCGAGAGACCCTGTGTGTGTGTGCTCCACACCCTGTGTGTGTGTGCCTGAGAGACCCTGTGTGTGTGTGCTCCACACCCTGTGTGTGTGTGCCTGAGAGACCCTGAGTGTGTGTGCTCCACACCCTGTGTGTGTGTGCTCGAGAGACCCTGTGTGTGTGTGCTCCACACCCTGTGTGTGTGTGCCTGAGAGACCCTGTGTGTGTGTGCTCCACACCCTGTGTGTGTGTGCTCAAGAGACCCTGTGTGTGTGTGCTCCACACCCTGTGTGTGTGTGCTCCACACCCTGTGTGTGTGTGCTCAAGAGACCCTGAGTGTGTGTGCTCCACACCCTGAGTGTGTGTGCTCCACACCCTGAGTGTGTGTGCTCCACACCCTGTGTGTGTGTGTGCTCCACACCCTGTGTGTGTGTGCTCAAGAGACCCTGTGAGTGTGTGCTTGAGACCCTGTGTGTGTGCCTGAGAGACCCTGTGTGTGTGTGCTCAAGAGACCCTGTGTGTGTGTGCTCCACACCCTGTGTGTGTGCTCCACACCCTGTGTCTGTGTGCTCGAGAGACCCTGTGTGTGTGTGCCTGAGAGACCCTGTGTGTGTGTGCTCAAGAGACCCTGTGTGTGTGTGCTCAAGAGACCCTGTGTGTGTGTGCTCAAGAGACCCTGTGTCTGTGTGCTCGAGAGACCCTGTGTGTGTGTGCTCCACACCCTGTGTGTGTGCTCCACACCCTGTGTGTGTGTGCTCCACACCCTGTGTGTGTGTGCTTGAGAGACCCTGTGTCTGTGTGCTCGAGAGACCCTGTGAGTGTGTGCTTGAGACCCTGAGTGTGTGTGCTCAAGAGACCCTGTGTCTGTGTGCTCCACACCCTGTGTGTGTGTGCTCAAGAGACCCTGAGTGTGTGTGCTCAAGAGACCCTGTGTCTGTGTGCTCCACACCCTGTGTGTGTGTGCTCAAGAGACCCTGTGTGTGTGTGCTCAAGAGACCCTGTGTTTGAGTGCTTGAGACCTTGTGTGTGTGTGCCTGAGAGACCCTGTGTCTGTGTGCTCCACACCCTGTGTCTGTGTGCTTGAGACCCTGTGTCTGTGTGCTCCACACCCTGTGTGTGTGTGCCTGAGACCCTGAGTGTGTGCTCCACACCCTGAGTGTGTGTGCCTGAGACCCTGAGTGTGTGCTCCACACCCTGAGTGTGTGTGCCTGAGACCCTGAGTGTGTGTGCCTGAGACCCTGAGTGTGTGCTCCACACCCTGTGTGTGTGTGCTTGAGAGACCCTGAGTGTGTGCTCCTCACCCTGAGTGTGTGTGCCTGAGAGACCCTGAGTGTGTGTGCTCCACACCCTGAGTGTGTGCTCCACACCCTGAGTGTGTGTGCCTGAGAGACCCTGAGTGTGTGCTCCACACCCTGTGTGTGTGCCTGAGACCCTGAGTGTGTGTGCTCCACACCCTGAGTGTGTGCTCCACACCCTGAGTGTGTGTGCCTGAGACCCTGAGTGTGTGCTCCACCCCCTGTGTGTGTGTGCCTGAGAGACCCTGAGTGTGTGCTCCACACCCTGAGTGTGTGTGCCTGAGACCCTGAGTGTGTGCTCCACCCCCTGTGTGTGTGTGCCTGAGAGACCCTGAGTGTGTGCTCCACACCCTGAGTGTGTGTGCCTGAGACCCTGTGTGTGTGTGCTCCACACCCTGAGTGTGTGCTCCACACCCTGAGTGTGTGTGCCTGAGAGACCCTGAGTGTGTGCTCCACACCCTGTGTGTGTGCCTGAGACCCTGAGTGTGTGTGCTCCACACCCTGAGTGTGTGCTCCACACCCTGAGTGTGTGTGCCTGAGACCCTGAGTGTGTGCTCCACACCCTGAGTGTGTGTGCCTGAGACCCTGAGTGTGTGCTCCACACCCTGTGTGTGTGTGCTCCACACCCTGAGTGTGTGTGCTCCACACCCTGAGTGTGTGTGCTCCACACCCTGTGTGTGTGTGCCTGAGACCCTGAGTGTGTGCTCCACACCCTGTGTGTGTGTGCTCCACACCCTGAGTGTGTGTGCTCCACACCCTGAGTGTGTGTGCCTGAGACCCTGAGTGTGTGCTCCACACCCTGTGTGTGTGTGCTCCACACCCTGAGTGTGTGTGCTCCACACCCTGAGTGTGTGTGCTCCACACCCTGAGTGTGTGTGCTCCACACCCTGTGTGTGTGTGTGCTCCACACCCTGTGTGTGTGTGCTCAAGAGACCCTGTGAGTGTGTGCTTGAGACCCTGTGTGTGTGCCTGAGAGACCCTGTGTGTGTGTGCTCAAGAGACCCTGTGTGTGTGTGCTCCACACCCTGTGTGTGTGCTCCACACCCTGTGTCTGTGTGCTTGAGAGACCCTGTGTCTGTGTGCTCGAGAGACCCTGTGTGTGTGTGCCTGAGAGACCCTGTGTGTGTGTGCTCAAGAGACCCTGTGTGTGTGTGCTCAAGAGACCCTGTGTGTGTGTGCTCAAGAGACCCTGTGTCTGTGTGCTCGAGAGACCCTGTGTGTGTGTGCTCCACACCCTGTGTGTGTGCTCCACACCCTGTGTGTGTGTGCTCCACACCCTGTGTGTGTGTGCTTGAGAGACCCTGTGTCTGTGTGCTCGAGAGACCCTGTGAGTGTGTGCTCCACACCCTGTGTGTGTGCTCCACACCCTGTGTGTGTGCTCCACACCCTGTGTGTGTGTGCTCCACACCCTGTGTGTGTGTGCTCCACACCCTGTGTGTGTGTGCTTGAGAGACCCTGTGTCTGTGTGCTCGAGAGACCCTGTGAGTGTGTGCTTGAGACCCTGTGTGTGTGTGCTCAAGAGACCCTGTGTGTGTGTGCTCAAGAGACCCTGTGTGTGTGTGCTCAAGAGACCCTGTGTCTGTGTGCTCGAGAGACCCTGTGTGTGTGTGCTCCACACCCTGTGTGTGTGCTCCACACCCTGTGTGTGTGCTCCACACCCTGTGTGTGTGTGCTCCACACCCTGTGTGTGTGTGCTTGAGAGACCCTGTGTCTGTGTGCTCGAGAGACCCTGTGAGTGTGTGCTTGAGACCCTGAGTGTGTGTGCTCAAGAGACCCTGTGTCTGTGTGCTCCACACCCTGTGTGTGTGTGCTCAAGAGACCCTGAGTGTGTGTGCTCAAGAGACCCTGTGTCTGTGTGCTCCACACCCTGTGTGTGTGTGCTCAAGAGACCCTGTGTGTGTGTGCTCAAGAGACCCTGTGTTTGAGTGCTTGAGACCTTGTGTGTGTGTGCCTGAGAGACCCTGTGTCTGTGTGCTCCACACCCTGTGTCTGTGTGCTTGAGACCCTGTGTCTGTGTGCTCCACACCCTGTGTGTGTGTGCCTGAGACCCTGAGTGTGTGCTCCACACCCTGAGTGTGTGTGCCTGAGACCCTGAGTGTGTGCTCCACACCCTGAGTGTGTGTGCCTGAGACCCTGAGTGTGTGTGCCTGAGACCCTGAGTGTGTGCTCCACACCCTGTGTGTGTGTGCCTGAGACCCTGAGTGTGTGCTCCACACCCTGTGTGTGTGTGCTTGAGAGACCCTGAGTGTGTGCTCCTCACCCTGAGTGTGTGTGCCTGAGAGACCCTGAGTGTGTGTGCTCCACACCCTGAGTGTGTGCTCCACACCCTGAGTGTGTGTGCCTGAGAGACCCTGAGTGTGTGCTCCACACCCTGTGTGTGTGCCTGAGACCCTGAGTGTGTGTGCTCCACACCCTGAGTGTGTGCTCCACACCCTGAGTGTGTGTGCCTGAGACCCTGAGTGTGTGCTCCACCCCCTGTGTGTGTGTGCCTGAGAGACCCTGAGTGTGTGCTCCACACCCTGAGTGTGTGTGCCTGAGACCCTGAGTGTGTGCTCCACCCCCTGTGTGTGTGTGCCTGAGAGACCCTGAGTGTGTGCTCCACACCCTGAGTGTGTGTGCCTGAGACCCTGTGTGTGTGTGCTCCACACCCTGAGTGTGTGCTCCACACCCTGAGTGTGTGTGCCTGAGAGACCCTGAGTGTGTGCTCCACACCCTGTGTGTGTGCCTGAGACCCTGAGTGTGTGTGCTCCACACCCTGAGTGTGTGCTCCACACCCTGAGTGTGTGTGCCTGAGACCCTGAGTGTGTGCTCCACACCCTGAGTGTGTGTGCCTGAGACCCTGAGTGTGTGCTCCACACCCTGTGTGTGTGTGCTCCACACCCTGAGTGTGTGTGCTCCACACCCTGAGTGTGTGCTCCACACCCTGAGTGTGTGTGCTCCACACCCTGTGTGTGTGTGCCTGAGACCCTGAGTGTGTGCTCCACACCCTGTGTGTGTGTGCTCCACACCCTGAGTGTGTGTGCTCCACACCCTGAGTGTGTGTGCCTGAGACCCTGAGTGTGTGCTCCACACCCTGTGTGTGTGTGCTCCACACCCTGAGTGTGTGTGCTCCACACCCTGAGTGTGTGTGCTCCACACCCTGTGTGTGTGTGCTCCACACCCTGAGTGTGTGTGCTCCACACCCTGTGTGTGTGTGCTCCACACCCTGTGTGTGTGTGCTCCACACCCTGAGTGTGTGTGCTCCACACCCTGTGTCTGTGTGCTCCACACCCTGTGTGTGTGTGCTCCACACCCTGAGTGTGTGTGCTCCACACCCTGTGTGTGTGTGCTCCACACCCTGTGTGTGTGTGCTCCACACCCTGTGTCTGTGTGCTCCACACCCTGTGTGTGTGTGCTCCACACCCTGAGTGTGTGTGCTCCACACCCTGTGTGTGTGTGCTCCACACCCTGTGTCTGTGTGCTCCACACCCTGAGTGTGTGTGCTCCACACCCTGTGTGTGTGTGCCTGAGAGACCCTGAGTGTGTGCTCCACCCCCTGAGTGTGTGTGCTCCACACCCTGTGTCTGTGTGCTCCACACCCTGAGTGTGTGTGCTCCACACCCTGTGTCTGTGTGCTCCACACCCTGTGTGTGTGTGCTCCACACCCTGAGTGTGTGTGCTCCACACCCTGTGTGTGTGTGCTCCACACCCTGAGTGTGTGTGCTCCACACCCTGAGTGTGTGTGCTCCACACCCTGAGTGTGTGTGCTCCACACCCTGTGTCTGTGTGCTCCACACCCTGTGTCTGTGTGCTCCACACCCTGAGTGTGTGTGCTCCACACCCTGTGTGTGTGTGCCTGAGAGACCCTGAGTGTGTGTGCTCCACACCCTGTGTGTGTGTGCTCCACACCCTGAGTGTGTGTGCTCCACACCCTGTGTGTGTGTGCTCCACACCCTGAGTGTGTGTGCTCCACACCCTGAGTGTGTGTGCTCCACACCCTGTGTGTGTGTGCTCCACACCCTGAGTGTGTGTGCTCCACACCCTGAGTGTGTGTGCTCCACACCCTGTGTCTGTGTGCTCCACACCCTGTGTGTGTGTGCTCCACACCCTGAGTGTGTGTGCTCCACACCCTGTGTGTGTGTGCTCCCAGGCCCTGTGTCATCTGCTTCTCCAGTCTGTTGCAGTGGCAGTGCAGGATGTCACAGGACCCCTGCTAGCTCCCAGCAGTCTCTCTGGGCACTGAGAGGATGAACCCAGCTTTGAGCAGGCATCTCCTGGAGACTAAATCCTGGGCTGGACCAACGTTAGTCCAGCCCCACAGCATGATGTGCCTGAAGGGCTGTGTCAGAAAAGGCCCAACAGCACCAACTGACATTTCAGTAGGCTTTCTGTCCCAACTGACTTCCAACACCTCTATGCAAGAGTTTCATGTCACAAATCTTCTGCATCAGAGGGCACATGAGGAACATGAAAGCAGCTCTGGCTTTCACTCTGAGCAATACTGAGGACCATTTTCAACAACTGAGTGCCAGACACCTGGCAAATAATGATGGATTCAAGCCATCATTTGTCACTCTGATGTGCAGATGGTCTGTACCTGAGAAATCAGAGAAAGAAAATGAAAACCAAAAGTACTGAACAGTCAAATGGCACAAAGATCAGGCTCAGTGACCTCCTGGGGTCCCTCCCAACCCCTAACATCCTGTGATCACATCTGTCCTGTCTTGGGAGGCTTTGCATCCCCTGTCCAGCCTCTTACAGAATCACAGCATCACTCAGGTTGGCAAAGACCTGTCCCCAAGGGGCAAAAGCAGGATAATAATGATACAATCAGAGGATGGGTTGGGGTGGACAGGATCTCCAGAGATCATCCAGGCCAACTCCCCTGCCAAAGCAGTGTCACCCAGGGCAGGTCACATAGCAAAGCATCCAGACCCTTCCAGTCCCTTCCTCATGCTCACAGCCTCCCTTGGACACTCTCCAGTATGTTCCTGTCCCTCTTGAACTGGGGAGCCCAGAACTGAACACAGTGTTCCAGCTGTGGTCTCACCAGGGCACAGTAGAGGAGGACAGAACCTCCCTTGACCTGCTGGCCACACTCTTAATGCCCCCCAGCAGCTCATTGGCCTTGGCCACAAGGGCACATTGCTGTCCCATGGTTAACTTACTGTCCAGCAGGACTGCAAGGTCTTTCTCCATGGAGCTGCTTTCCAGCAGGTCAGCCTCTAACCTGTACTGCTGCAGGGGGCTGTACCCCCCCAGTGCTGCACTCTGTACCTCTTCTTGTTGAACCTCTTTAGATTCTCCCTTGCCCAGCTCTCCATGCACAATGGTGCCCACACCGAACAATCATGTGCATATACATCCCAACCAACCATGCACCAGCTGCTGGGACCATAGAGTCACAGAGCTGCCAGGGCTGGAAGGGTCCTCAAGGTTCAGCCAGCCCCAACCCCCTGCCATGGGCAGGGACACCTCACACCACAGCAGGTTGCTCACAGCCACCTCCAGCCTGGCTGCAAACACCTCCAGCCAGGAGGCTTCCACCACCTCCCTGGGCAGCCTGTGCCAGGCTCTCACCACCCTCATGGGGAAGAACTTCCTAATGTCTAATCTAAATCTCTCCTCTACCCTGGATCCATCCCCCCCACTCCTATCCCTCCCTGACACCCTCGAAAGTCCCTCCCCAGCTTTCTTGAAGCCCCCTTCAGATCCTGGAAGGCCACAAGAAGGTCTCCTTGGAGCCTTCTCCTTGCCAGACTGAACAACCCCAACTCTCTCTCTAGCAGAGCAGCTCCAGCCCTGTGCTCACCCTCATGGCCCTTCTCTGGGCAGGTTTCAGCATATCCATACCTTTCTTGCCACTGAAATCTATCAGATATCCCCAAGGTGTGGGTACAAGACAGCTTTCATGACCAGGGTAAATCACTTTCTCCATTTACAAAGCAGCTGTGCTCATAGGAAGATCTGTTCAGACTGGATGAGACTTCACCTGCAACCTTTCACAGCTTCCATGCAATCTGTACTGTTCACGGAGACTCCAGAGCAGTTCTTGTGTTGGGTGAGAGCTGCAGCCACTCTTGGACTTACTGAAGCACTTCAGCTGCCACAATACAGCCAAATGTAGACTACCAAAAGCAAAGCCTCAGCTCATTCTGGTTTGTAACCAAACCATGTGGACTAAACAGCCTGGCCAAGTACTCTGAGGAGCTATGGCGCCAGCTTCAGCATCATAGAATCAATAAGGTTGGAAAAGCCCTCAGAGATCGTCAAGACCAATCTATCACCTAATACCTATCACCTCCTGACAACTCAACCATGGCACCAAGGGCCTCATCCAGGCTCTTCCTCAACACCTCCAGGGATGGGGACTCCACCACCTCCCTGGGCAGCACATTCCAATGCCCAAACTCTCTTGCTGGGAAGCACTTTCTCCTCACCTCCAGCCTAAACCTCCCCTGGCACAGCTTGAGACTGTGTCCTCTTGTTCTGGTGCTGGCTGCCTGGCAGAAGAGACCAACCCCCACCTGGCTACAACCTCCCTGCAGGGAGTTGCAGAGAGCAAGAAGGTCTCCCCTGAGCCTCCTCTTCTGCAGGCTCAGCAACCCCAGCTCCCTCAGCCTCTCCTCCCAGGGCTGTGCCCCAGACCCCTCCCCAGCTTTGTTGCCCTTCTCTGGACACCTTCCAGCAGCTCAACCTCTTTCCTGACCTGAGGAGCCCAGAGCTGGCCACAGGACTCCAGGTGTGGGCTGAGCAGTACTGAACACAGGTGGAGAATGACCTCCTTGCTCCTGCTGGCCACACTGTTCCTGATGCAGGCCAGGATGCCATTGGCTTTTGTGGGCACCTTGGCACACTGCTGGCTCCTGTTCAGCTGCTGTACACCAGAACCCCAGCTCCCTTTCTGCCTGGCTGCATCCTGCTCTGCTGGTCAGACATTTAGCTCTACAATTGCTGCAAGGCTAAGAGAGCTTCAAGGCTGATTGTTCAGCTCTCCCTTCAGTTCATACACATTCCTGGCAGGAAAGGAATATTCTACCTGGTGCTGTTCAGCTCTGAGACCCTCACTACAAGAGGGACATTGAGGCTCTGGAGCCTGTTCAATGGAGGGCAGCCAGGATGGAGAAGGTTCTGGAGCCCCTGGGCTAGAGGAGGGGCTGAGGGAGCTGGATGGTGTTCAGGCTGGAGAAGAGGAAGCTGAAGGAGACCTCATTGCTCCCTGCAGCTCCCTGAAGGGAGGCTGGTGTGAGGAAGGGGCAGCCTCTGCTCCTTAGTGCCAAGGGACAGGAGCAGAGGACATGGTTCCAAGATGCCCCAGGGGAGGCTCAGGCTGGAGCTCAGGAAATATTTCTGCCCTGGCAGGGTTCTCAGCCATTGGAATGGTCTGCCCAGGGCAGTGCTGCAGTCACCATCCCTGGGGGTGTTCAAGCAGCTGTGGCCCTGGGGCTTAGGGACACGGTTTAGGGTTGACCCTGGGTCAAGGGTTGGACAGGATGAGCTTGCAGGCCTCTTCCAACCTGATGTACTCTGTGATTCTGTATTTTGCAGGCTGGTGTGAAGGTGGTTTTGTTATTAAATGGCTATTTTAAGATCAATGGCCATGGAACTGATGAGGAATGGCCAAAACAGTTCCTTTATTGCATCTGATACTGATCTACTGGCAGGGCAGTTTCAGTCTTTCACTGAGAGAGTTCTCCAGTGCCATACAGAACAACCCCACTGCCCCAAAACAGCTCTCATGAGAACAAGCAAGGCCTTGTCTGAAGAGCCAGTCCCTGTTCCAAGGACAGCATTCTCCTTGCTAACACTATTTCCAGGGAACAAAAGCAGTGAACTGATCACAGTGCAGGAAACTGCTGACCAACAAGAAACTTTAACACCTTCTAATGGCATTTCAAGTAAAACAGAGCAGAGGTGAGAGCCTGGATGCCAGGCAATAGTGAAAAAGAAGGGAAAGCCCTCCTGAAAAAGCCTGGGTCACCCAGTGAGGAGGCATTGTCACATCTGCACACCAAGGCTAAGAACAAAATCCTCCCATTCAACACTACAGGTTTACCCCTGGCACCACCACATGAAATTACAATACATAGAAAAGAATAAACCAGGTTGGAAGAGACTTGCAAGATCACCACGTCCAACCTATCAACCAATCCAACACCACCTCATCAGCTAACCCATGGCACCAAGCACCCTACCAAGTCTCCTCCTGAACACCTGCAGTGATGGCGACTCCACCACCTCCCCAGGCAGCCCATCCCAAAGGGCAATCACTCTCTCTGTGGAGAACTTCTTCCTAACCTCCAGCCTAAACCTCCCCTGGCGCAGCCTGAGACTGTGTCCTCTTGTTCTGGTGCTGGCTGCCTGGCAGAAGAGACCAACCCCCACCTGGCTCCAACCTCCCTGCAGGGAGTTGCAGAGAGCAAGAAGGTCTCCCCTGAGCCTCCTCTTCTGCAGGCTAAGCAACCCCAGCTCCCTCAGCCTCCTCCCAGGGCTGTGCCCCAGACCCCTCCCCAGCTTTGTTGCCCTTCTCTGGACACCTCCCAGCAGCTCAACCTCTTTCCTGACCTGAGGAGCCCAGAGCTGGCCACAGGACTCCAGGTGTGGCCTAACCAGTGCAGTGTACAGGGGCAGAATGACCTCCCTGCTCCTGCTGGCCACACTGTTCCTGATGCAGGCCAGGATGCCCTTGGTCCTCCTGGCTGCCTGGGCACACTGCTGGCTCATGTTCAGCCTACCATCAGCCAGCACCCCCAGGTCCCTCTCTGCCTGGCTGCTCTCAGCCACTCTGAACCCAGCCTGTAGCTCTGCATGGGGTTGCTGTGGCCAATGTGCAGCCCCTGGCACTTGGATGTGTTCAATCTCCTGCCCTTGGCCTCTGCCCATCTGCCCAGCCTGTCCAGGTCCCTCTGCAGAGCCTCTCTACCCTCCAGCAGATCAACTCCTGCCCCCAGCTTGGTGTCACCTGCAAATCTACTGCTGACTGACTCAATGTCCTCATCCAGATCATCACTGAAGCTGTTACAGAGCATGGGGCCCAGCACTGATCCCTGGGGCACACCACTGGTGCCTGGCTGCCAGCTGGCTGTGGCACCATTCACCACCACTCTCTGGGCTCAGCCTCCAGCCAGTTCCTAACCCAGCTCAGAGAGCTGCTGTCCCAGCCAGGGGCTGACAGCTTGGCCAGGAGTTTGCTGTGGGGGATGGTGGCAAAGGCCTTGCTGAGGTGCAGGCAGAGCACATCCACAGCCTGCCCCACAGCCACCAGGCAGTGCCCTGGGCATGGAAGGAGATCAGGTTGGTCAGGCAGGACCTGCCCTTCCTAAACCCATGCTGGCTGGGCCTGAGCCCTTGGCTATCCTGTAAGTGCTGTGTGACTGCACTCCAGATGCCCTGCTCCATAACCTTGCCTGTCACTGAGGTCAGGCTGACAGGCCTGGAATTCCCTGGCTCATCCAACCGGCCCTGCTTGTGGATGGGCACCACCTTGGCAGCCTCCAGTCCTCTGGGATGTCTCCAGTGAGCCAGGACTGCTGAAAAATGATGGAGAGTGGCTTGGCAGCTCATCTGCCAGCTCTCTCAGCACCCTGGGATGGATCCCATCTGGTCCCATGGACCTGTGGGGATCCAAGTGGCTGAGGAGAGCTCCAATCTCCTGCTCATGGAACATAAGGAACCTATGCAGCTCCCTGGCTCCAGCTGCCAGCTCTGCAGGCCAGCTGTCTGGAAGACATTCTGTCCTGCTAGAAAACATTGAGGCAAAGAAGGTGTTAAGTAACTCTGCCTTTTCCTCATCCTTTGATACAACATTTCCCTCCATGTCAACCAAGGAGTGGAGGTTGTCCCTGCCCTCCTCTTGCTATTAATATATTTATAGAAGGACTTTTTGTTGTCCTGCACAGCAGAGGCCAATTTAAGCTCCAAATGTGCTTATGCCTCCCTAATTTTCTTCCTACAAGACCTAGCAACATCCTTAAACATTCCATGGGTTGCCTCCCCTTTCTTCCAAAGATGATACACCCTCTTTTTTCCCTTAGTTCCTTTAGAAGCTCATCACCCATCCAGGCTGTCTGCCCCGGGGCTCCTCTTCCGGCGCATTGGCACAGCCTGTTCTGAGCCTTCATCAGTTCTTCCTTGAAGCAGGTCCAGCCCTCCTGGACCCCTTTATTTTTAAGGGCTTTATCCCAAGGAACCTTCTGATTTAGTTCCTTGAGCAACCTGCAGTCTGCCCTCTGGCACTCCAGAGTGGAGGTCTTCTTGCTGCCCCTCTTAGCTTGAGTACTGAAAATTCAATTCTCTGCTGGTCGCTGGCCCCTGAACAGCCTCTGACCACCACATCCCCACCAGCCCTGCCCTGGTGGTGAAGAGGAGGTCAAGCAGAGCCTTGCCCCTGGTAGGCTCACTCAGCACCTGGGATAAGAAGCTGTCCTCCATGCAGTCTAAGAACCTCCTGGACTGTCTCCTCTCTGCTGTGTTGAGTTCCCAGCAGATGTCAGGCAGGTTGAAGTCGCCCATGAGGACAAGGTCAGGAGATCTTGAGACAGCCTTAAGCTGCCTATAAAATGCTTCATCAACATCTTCCTCCTGCTTGGGTGGTCTGTAACAGACTCCAACCAGGATGTCAGCCCTGCTGGTCTTCCCTCTAATTCTCACCCACAAGCACTCAACCTGACGATCCCTGATCTCCGTCTCAATGGCATCTAGTGCCTCCCTGATGTACAGGGCCACCCCTCCACCCCTTCTTCCTTGCCTGTCTCTCCTGAAGAGCCTGCAGCCATCAATTGCCAAGCTCCAGTCATGTGAGTCGTCCCACCACGTCTCTGTGATGGCAACTACATCATAACTTTCCTGCTGCAGCAAGGCTTCCAGCTCCTCCTGTTTGTTACCCATGCTTCGTGCATTAGTGTACATGCACCTCAGCTGGGCTGCTGGTTTCACCCCTGGCTCAAGCTTATCGCCCCCAGACTCCTGCCTGAGGGGACTGGTTTCAGCCCCTTCCCCCTTCAAATCCAGTTTAAAGCCCTGTTGATGAGCCCTGCCAATTCCCTTCCCAGGATCTTTTTCCCTTTGGGGGACAGGCTGTTCTCATACACTGTGACCTTTCCCCTCCTCTGGGACAGATGTGCTCCAGCTGTTGCCAGCTGACCTGGTGCAGTAGAAAGTTCTCCAAGATCAAAAAACCCAAAATCCCTTTGACTGCACCAGCCTCTAAGCCACTTGTTAGCTATAGCTGCTGACCTGTTCCTTATGGCATTCCCTCCTGCAACTAAGGGTATAGAGGAAAACATTACTTGAGCACCTGACCCCTCAACCAGATCTCCCCCACCACTCTCAGCATCCTTGCTGGTGCCATTTCAAAGTGGATTTAAACACCTGTGCTGCCCCCACCTATGCAGCAGTTAGTGGAAAACAAATCCAGACACTGCATTTATTCTCCAGAATGGAAGTCTCAACTCTGCTGGCAATTTTCACACCCAGGGATGCACAGCAACCCCCCAAACACCAACTACAAGCACTTGGGGGACACTACTCATGACAGTCACCCAGCACAGCAGGGAAACAGAGCATGCTACTGGAAGTGCCACATGGATACTGCACAGGAAATAGCTTCCATAAAAAGAGAGCCTCTGCTCTGTGCATTGCTCTCAAACACCATCCTAAGAACTATAACGGG
This sequence comes from Dryobates pubescens, assembly GCF_014839835.1. NCBI lineage: Eukaryota > Metazoa > Chordata > Aves > Piciformes > Picidae > Dryobates > Dryobates pubescens. Next base: position 1,186,186 of record NC_071637.1, read on the forward strand.
AGTGGGGGGGAATCACAGAAGTGGTAAATCTATGTTGGAGCATCCTACCCAGTGGAACATTTTCTCCCCAGACATCCCTGCTAGTCCTTAAATCATCAGAAGAAAGCTTTTTGTGTGGCAAAAGCAAAAAGCAAGCATGCACAGCTTGTGAAAAGCTTCCCTTCCACCCTCCTGCAAGGGCTCCCTCTCCCAGACACCAGCACAGGTCTCATACTTGGCTTGCCTGGGAAGTCACATTCAGCACCCAAGCCACCCTCACCCCCCACAGTTGAGATCAAGAGCAGACTGAACTTGCACAGACCACCAAAACCTCCACAAACACAGCTGCCACCACTCAGAGCCTGAGAGCCAACCCTGATCCTCAAGGGGAATCTATAAACTGCCCTCCAGCCACAAAACTCAGAATGAAAGGTAATGAATGTCAAGACAGCAAGAGACTGCTGCTCTGCCACACCATAACCTTCCCCCTCCCCACACCATCCTCCCTCCACAGTTCACAGGCTCTAACCTCTCCCTTCTCTGCCCACATCTACACATGTCAGGGAACTTACTCTCCTGCCCTGAGAGGACAAGTGCAGATAATTCCTGCTCTCCTTCACATCAGCATTCCCAGCTGGAACTTGCCAGCTCCCTTTCCTCTCACAGATGATCTGATAGAGACTCAACCCTCAGGAATTTTCACAAGCTGCACTCCACTTGGACAGCTGTCAGGCCTGAGGGTGGTTTGCACAGCAGAAAGCTTTTCTCCTTTCCAGGCTACACTTTGGTACAGACATTACCTCTGCAGAGGCCCTTCAGGCATGAGTGCCCCAGCAACACCACTGTGCTTTTGTACCGTTTAAAACCCAGGCCATATTTACCTCCCAAGTAAACTTCTAATGTTTCAAAAAGAGATACTGAGCCCCTAAAGGTTTAAAGACAAGCTGTCCTTCTCCAATCACTAAGACAGCAGAGCTTAGACTCATAGAATTGTTAGGGTTGGAAAGGACCTCGAGGCTAAGCCAGCCCCAACCCCCTGCCATGGGCAGGGACACCTCACACCACAGCAGGTTGCTCACAGCCACCTCCAGCCTGGCTGCAAACACCTCCAGGCAGGAGGCTTCCACCACCTCCCTGGGCAGCCTGTGCCAGGCTCTCACCACCCTCACGGGGAACAACTTCTTCCTCACATCCAAGCTGAATCTCCCCATTTCTAGCTTGGCTTCATCTCCCCCACTCCTATCCCTCCCTGACACCCTCCAAAGTCCCTCCCCAGCTTTCTTGGAGCCCCGTGCAGATCTTGGAAGGCCACCAGAAGCTCTCCTCAGAGCCTTCTCTTCTCCAGACTGCACAACCCCAGCTCTCTCAGTCTGTCCCCACAGGAGAGGTGCTCCAGCCCTCTGAAACCTGGAGTGATGGTTTTATGAGGCTACTGGGAAACTCTGCTTTTCCAACTTAAATTTTTACAAGCCATTACTGTCCTCAATCAAAGGTTTCAAAGCAGATCAGAAAGTACTCATTGCCATTAGAGGGTAAGATAAAGCTAGAAAGACATCAGAAACTCTTGTCTGCTCAGTATGACACCAGCAGTGGTCCTGATCATCAGTCTTCCTCACACCAGCCAGCCCCAACCTCTGTGACTGCACTCAACCAAGTATCCTCACTCCCTCAACTTTGTGTTCATCATTACAACTCTAACTGCCCTCACTGAGTGTTCCATGAGACAGAAAGGTTACTTTTCAACACTCTGTTCACCTTTTCCCTCTCAGTCATGGTTTCAGGTTCAACACTGGTGCCCCTCTTGAGAGCAGACAGACAATTCTATCCACTCCTTGACAGCCACAGGTAAGCACAGAGGCATGCAGAGTCACAAGCTGAACAACAGTTTTAGAAGCCCTGTGAACCATGGCACAGATGAAAGCTCCACTAACCAAACACTTTCTAGCTGAAAGCCTGCCAGTGTGTCCACATTCAGCTAAGCCTTGTTTTGAAAAGGGAGCTGCACTCTTACCATCATGGTTGGAGTTCCCCAGGGTCCATGGCTCATCTGAATCAAAGTGAGTATCTCCTCCTATTCCTGGTCCAGGGAAGTAAGCATGAGCGAGGAATCCTCCTTCTCCATCAAATGGAGAACTGTCTCCATGGAAACCAGAAGCAAAAAAGATCATGATGTCTGCTTCCTTTCTGTCATTTTTGATTTCATGGTAAGGGACCTCTTCAAAGGTGAGTGGTGTCACCCTCTGCCAGACATCAAAGGCCTGACGAATGGCTCTCCTTGTGTCAACCTCCCCAACCTTGGGGGTGTAGTTGTGGACGCTGTGGGAAGGAGAGAGCAGAGATCTTTACACTTGCTGAAGACATTCAAGACCTTTTATTACAATTCCAGACATGGCCACATCTACAGAGGTTCCTTTTCACAGGCTCACAGGATGTCGGGGGTTGAAAGGGACCCAAAGAGATCATTGAGTCCAACCCTCTGCCAGAGCAGGAGCATACAATCTAGCTCAGGTCCCACAGGAACACATCCAGACAGGGCTGGGAAGTCTCCAGAGAAGGGTGGGGGCAGAGTGGCTGAGAGCAGCCAGGCAGAGAGGGACCTGGGGGTGCTGACTGACAGCTGCCTGAACAGGAGCCAGCAGTGTGCCCAGGGGGCCAAGAAGGCCACTGGCATCCTGGCCTGCAGCAGGAAGAGTGTGGCCAGCAGGAGCAGGGAGGTCCTTGTGCCCTGTGCTCAGCACTGGTTAGGCCACACCTTGAGTCCTATGTCCAGTTCTGGGCCCCTCAGGTTAGGAAGGACATTGAGAGACTTGAAGGTGTCCAGAGAAGGGCAACAAAGCTGGGGAGGGGTCTGGAGCACAGCCCTGGGAGGAGAGGCTGAGGGAGCTGGGGTTGCTTAGCCTGGAGGAGAGGAGGCTCAGGGGAGACCTTGCTCTCTCCAACTCCCTGCAGGGAGGTTGGAGCCAGGTGGGGGTTGGTCTCTTCTCCCAGGCAGCCAGCACCAGAACAAGAGGACACAGTCTCAAGCTGTGCCAGGGGAAGTTTAGGCTGAAGGTGAGGAGAAAGTTCTTCACTGAGAGAGTTGTTAGCCATTGCAATGAGCTGCCCAGGGAGGTGGTGGAGTCCTTATCCCTGGAGGTGTTCAAGAGGGGATTGGATGTGGCACTTGGTGCCATGGTTTAGTCATGAGGTCTGTGGTGCCAGGTTGGACTCTATGATCTTTGAGGTCTCTTCCAACCTTAGTGATTCTGTGATACTGTAACACTGAGGGTCTCAGTTGTGTGCAACCCAGTCCATGACAGCTGACAAACCCCAGCCTGGAGGACTGCACAGGAGTATCCCTTGGCTTGTGGGATGTGAAATCTCTGTGTCATGGGAACAGCTCTCAGTCTTGAATGAAACTGGCTCCACTTCAGAGAATGGCTGACACATGAAAGACACTAAAACATGAGTGGTAAAAGAAGGTATCTGTAACTTAATGCCACACTGGAAATGCTGAAAGCAGGAAGCTAAATGGCCTCTAGGCTGACAATGGCAGAAGTGAAGCCATCTGTTGACCTGCTTCCCGTTGTTATGCACAGGCTTCACACTGGTAGGTAACTGTCTAAATAAAACCTGGGCTCCCCCAGGGTCAGAAAAGGTTAGAAGCAGGACCTGACCCTCAGCTCTTCAAATACAGGTGTCTGCTTACAGGGTGAGTTAAAGGAAAAGTGGTAAAGCTATGACCTAGTCCCCAGAATTAGTTCCTCCTCCCAGTCTCTCCAGTCCCTCACTGTTACCTGAAGACTCAGCCTCCTCCTCCTTTTCTCAGACCTCTCAGCAGAAGCAAGAGTGTCCCAGTCCCTGATTCTCTTCTTCACACCTCCTATTCCTTCCTACACATTCTGGCATCTTCCCCATCTTGGTCACTCACATTTCTACCTCTTCACTACAGACTTCCTTTCTGTCTCACCTGTATCTTCTCCTTAACCTCTACCTACCTGATTTTTACTCCCCTGCTACCTCTTTTTCCCCTACTTTCAACAAGAGGGGGAGTTAATTTTCTTCTGAAGTGACAGTCTTATTCTCAGAAACTTGCCACTGGCATCATCTGGACATTGCCTTTCAAAAGCTAAGGGCCTGAATGACTCAAACAAAACACATCTCTGGGAAACAGCCATCACGATGGAGCCCTCACTTCACACCTCCAGCCCACCTCAGCATCTTGCCTCAGCAGGCCCAGTTCTGGACAAAACTTCTACATAAATCAATTTTACTGATTTACAACATTTTGTGTTGCTTCTGCTTTCATACTTTCACAGAAGCACAGAACTGTCAGGGTTGGAAGGGACCTCAAGGCTCAGCCAGTCCAACCCCCTGCCATGGGCAGGGACACCTCACACCACAGCAGGTTGCTCACAGCCACCTCCAGCCTGGCTGCAAACACCTCCAGGCAGGAGGCTTCCACCACCTCCCTGGGCAACCTGTGCCAGGCTCTCACCAGTCTGTGGCTCCGTTGGTGGCACATAAGACTGTTAATGGGAAGGTCATGAGTTCAAGCCTGCAGTGGGCACTAGTGGCCTCCCTACTCTAGTCATGGGGTCTGTGGTGGCAGGTTGGACTGCAGTGGGCACTAGTGGCCTCCCTACTCTAGTTATGGGGTCTGTGGTGACAGGTTGGACTCGATGATCTTTGAGGTCTCTTCCAACCTTAGTGATACTGAATACTCATGGGCAACAACTTCTTCCTCACATCCAAGCTCAATCTCCCCACTTCTAGTTTTGCTCCATCCCCCCAGTCCTATCACTCTGTAGCACCCTCAAAAGTCCCTCCCCAGCTTTCTTGGAGCACCCTTCAGATACTAGGAGTCCACAAGAAGATCTCTTGGGAGCCTTCTCCTCTGCAGCCTGCACAACCCCAACTCTCTCAGGCTGTCTGCAGAGCAGAGCAGCTCCAGCCCTCTGCTCCTCTCCTCCTGGCCCTGCTCTGGACACCTTCCAGCCCCTCCAGAGCCTTCCTGGCACGGAGGCTCCAGAGCTGGCCCCAGAGCTGCAGCTGTGGGCTCAGCAGAGTGGAGCAGAGGGGCAGAATCCCTTCCCTGGCCCTGCTGGCCACACTTCTCTTGCTGCAGCCCAGGCTCTGCTTGGCTCTCTGGGCTGCAAGGGTACACTGGCAGCTCATATAGAGCCTCTCATCCACCAGCAACCCCAAGTCTTTTTTTAAAGAAGAAACATGACCTCAGGGTTAGAGCCACAGATTCCTAAGGGAACAGAAAGAAGCTTCCTAGGATCCTCCTGCCAAAGTTCTGCAGCTGGTGGCCGAGTTTCAGGTGTCTCTGCTGATCAGTTATTTCCAGCTGAGAACAGAGCCTTCAGTTATTGCAGTGCCCTGAAAGCATTTCCCTCCACCACGTCCTGAGGATGAGAGCCTCGAGCAGGCACCACAGGGGAAATCCAGTCTTCAATGGTACTTACAAAGTGTGCTTGCTAACTACCCAAATGAAAAGGGGCAGGGGGAGGAGCAGGACCACACCTGTAGGTGATGTGCTTCTGCCTCCACTTCTGCCCCGTCAGCGCGTACCGCTTTTTCCTCCGGCTGCGCCGCAGGTGGGGGTGGTCTGGAACTCCACAGCGAGGCCTCTTCATCCACCTGCAAGGGAATCATAGAATCAATAAGGCTGGAAAACACCTCAAAGATCATCAAGTCCAACCTGCCACCCAGCACCTCATGACTACTAGACCATGGCACCAAGTGCCACATCCAAGCCCCTCTTGAACCCCTCCAGGGATGAGGACTCCACCACCTCCCTGGGCAGCACATCCCAATGGCTAACAACTCTCTCTGGGAAGAACTTTCTCCTCACCTCCAGCCTAAACTTCCCCTGGCACAGTTTGAGACTCTGTCCTCTTGTTCTGGTGCTGGTTGCCTGGGAGAAGAGACCAACCCCCACCTGGCTACAACCTCCCTTCAGGTAGTTGTAGAGAGCAAGAAGGTCTCCCCTGAGCCTCCTCTTCTCCAGGCTAAGCAACCCCAGCTCCCTCAGCCTTGATGATCTGGATGAGGACATTGAGTCAGTCAGCAGCAGATTTGCAGATGACAGCAAGCTGGGGGCAGGAGTTGGTCAGTTAGAGGGCAGAAGGGCTCTGCAGAGGGACCTGGCCAGGCTGCACAGATGGGCAGAGCCCAACAGGATGGCATTCAACAAACCCAAGTGCCAGGGGCTGCACTTTGGCCACAGCAACCCCAGGCAGAGCTACAGGCTGGGGGCAGAGTGGCTGAGAGCAGCCAGGCAGAGAGGGACCTGGGGGTGCTGATTGACAGCTGCCTGAACAGGAGCCAGCAGTGTGCCCAGGTGGCTAAGAAGGCCAAGGGCATCCTGGCCTACAGCAGGAACAGTGTGGCCAGCAGGAGCAGGGAGCTCATCCTGCCCTGTGCTCAGTACTGCTTAGGCCACACCTTGAGTCCTGTGTCCAGTTCTGGGCTCCTCAGGTCAGGAAAGAGGTTGAGCTGCTGGAAGGTGTACAGAGAAGGGCAACAAAGCTGGGGAGGGGTCTGGGGCACAGCCCTGGGAGGAGAGGCTGAGGGAGCTGGGGTTGCTTAGCCTGCAGAAGAGGAGGCTCAGGGGAGACCTTCTTGCTCTCTGCAACTCCCTGCAGGGAGGTTGGAGCCAGGTGGGGGTTGGTCTCTTCTGCCAGGCAGCCAGCACCAGAACAAGAGGACACAGTCTCAAGCTGTGCCAGGGGAGGTTCAGGCTGGAGGTGAGGAGAAAGTTCTTCCCAGAGAGAGTTGTTGGCCACTGGAATGTGCTGCCCAGGGAGGTGGTGGAGTCCTCATCCCTGGAGGTGTTCAAGAGGGGATTGGATGTGGCACTTGGTGCCATGGTTTAGTCATGAGGTCTGTGGTGCCAGGTTGGACTCCATGAGCTTTGAGGTCTCTTCCAACCTTGGTGATACTGTGATACTGCAACAACTTAATGATGACAATGCTACCAAAGAGACAGATCCAAACTGCATCTGTGCACCTACTGGGATCAAACTATCCACTTCCCACCTTGTTACAGCCCTGCTGAGTCATTAAAAGCCCCTCCAGTCCATAGCTCACTGAATCAGACTGAACAAGTCTGAGGCTTCCAGCTGTAAGGACCACAGCAGAACAATCTGAGAGTCACAGTCACCAAACTCAGTTAGCTCCTCCCCATAAGCCTTGACTCTTGATTGTCAGCCATGCTGCAGGAAGCAGTTGCCTGCATGGCCAGGTGAAGAGGAAGAGCAAAGGAAGCTGCTCCGTGTGCTACCATCAGGTCCCCTCCCCTATCTCCTTTACTTCCAGCCTTAACACATCTTTTGCTTTTTTCTGGCACCAGCCTGAAGGTGGCCAAACTCTGGCACAGCTTGCCCAGGGAAGTGACAGAATCTCCATCCTTGGAGGTATTCAAAACCCACCTGGGCAATCTGCCCTAGCTTGTCCCTGTTTGAACAGGGGGCTGGAGCAGGTATCTCAAGAGGCCCATTCCAACCTAAATGATTCTCTGACAAGGAGAAGCAGCCTGTACCCCAAACACTGGCCCACCTGCTGGTGTGGCCACATCCAGAGGCCAGAAATGGCTCATGGAGGAGCTCACCACTGCCTGTGGCAGCAGGGGAAAAAGGAGAGCAGGATAGATGCAGAACTACAGGCACTGGTCTCCAAAGGTCCCAGCACAGCAACTTTCTGTGCAGGACACATTCTTTAGGATCTTACAGGACAGGAGAGCAGAGCTGAGCAAACAGGCTCTGGCCACAGCCTCCCAAGCACATTGGCACTGCCTGGGCTTCTGCTGGTGACCCTGGCCCTGGAATTCTCCAGGCATTTTATGCATTTACTCTGGTGGCACAGGCGAGGGTCACTGCGCCACAATGCCACGAGCACGTGGGAATGAGGAACGTGCCACTGCCCAGGCACACACAGCAAGAGCACCACAGCCAGTCCTGCCAGATCTCTCACACAGGACACCAGACTCTCTCCCCACTTCTCAGCATGGCCTCCCTCACATCTGAGGCCACCTGGGGGAACACCTTTGGACCTCCAAACACAGACATTCCTCCATCAAGTGCAGCAAGTCAAGGGCAAGCAGGCCACGTGTGCCCACATGCCTGAGCCTAAACACTGCAGCTGCACATCAGCCCCAGGAGCCCCATACCTTCAGGAAGAGGGTACTGGCCCTTCACCAGCAAAGGAGTTACAAAGCCTCTCTCCAGGACACCATTTAAACCCAAAACATATAGACAGACACTGCTTTGCACTGCCTCAGAAGGACATTCCCTCACAGCACAGATACCTGCTCCTGGTTCAGGCAGCCAAGCAGTTGACTCTTCCTCAATCCACTTTCTCCATGTGCAAAGTCCAGATGCTCACAAATCACAGTGCAGGCAGCTGCCATCTCCTCCCCAACAAGGGCAGGGCCCAAGAGAGCTGTTCCACACATTGCACTGTAGCTGGCAAGACCCCAGGCTGTGCATGCAAAGCTAGCACACCTCTCACCTCACCCCCAGGTCTCAGCAGGCTGTCTTTCAGAAGCCAAAGCAACCTGGGGAAATCAGCCCTGCCTTGCCCACACAGCTCCTGCCACCTTCCAACAAAAGCAGCACAACTGAGGTGTGCTGTAGGAAAAGCCATATTCAGGGCTGGAGAAGAGAAGGCTCTGGGGAGACCTTAGAGCTGCATTTCAATAACTGAAGAGGACCTCCAGGAAGGCTGAGAAGGGACAGTTCAGAAGCGCCTGTGGGGATACAATGAGGGACAATGGAAACTGGAGCAGGGGAGATTTAAGTTGGACATCAGGAGGAAGTTCTGCACAGTGAGGATGGTGGAACACTGGAAAAGGTGGCCCAGGGATGGGGCTGAGGAGACATTCAGGATCAGGAGGTGTCCCTGCTGCCTGCAGGGGGTTGGACAAGATGGCCAAGGGCTCAGGCCCAGCCAGCATGGAGTTAGGAAGGGCAGGTCCTGCCTCTCCAACCTGAGCTCCTTCTATGCCCAGGGCACTGCCTGGTGGGTGTGGGGCAGGCTGTGGATGTGCTCTGCCTGCACCTCAGCAAGGCCTTTGCCACCATCCCCCACAGCAAACTCCTGGCCAAGCTGTCAGCCCCTGGCTGGGACAGCAGCTCTCTGAGCTGGGTTAGGAACTGGCTGGAGGCTGAGCCCAGAGAGTGGTGGTGAATGGTGCCACAGCCAGCTGGCAGCCAGGCCACAGTGGTGTGCCCCAGGGATCAGTGCTGGGCCCCATGCTCTGTAACAGCTTCATTGATGATCTGGATGAGGGCATTGAGTCCATCAGCAGTAGATTTGCAGCTGACACCAAGCTGGGGGCAGGAGTTGATCTGCTGGAGGGTAGAGAGGCTCTGCAGAGGGACCTGGACAGGCTGGACAGATGGGCAGAGGCCAAGGGCAGGAGACTGAACACATCCAAGTGCCAGGGGCTGCACATTGGCCACAGCAACCCCAGGCAGTGCTACAGGCTGGGGGCAGAGTGGCTGAGAGCAGCCAGGCAGAGAGGGACCTGGGGGTGATGGTTGATGGTAGGCTGAACATGAGCCTGCAGTGTGCCCAGGCAGCCAGGAGGACCAAGGGCATCCTGGCCTGCATCAGAACAGTGTGGCCAGCAGGAGCAGGGAGGTCATTCTGCCCCTGTACACTGCACTGGTTAGGCTGCACCTGGAGTCCTGTGGCCAGTTCTGGGCCCCTCAGTTTAGGAAGGAGGTTGAGCTGCTGGAAGGTGTCCAGAGAAGGGCAACAAAGCTGGGGAGGGGTCTGGAGCACAGCCCTGGGAGGAGAGGCTGAGGGAGTTGGGGTTGCTTAGCCTGCAGAAGAGGAGGCTCAGGGGAGACCTTCTTGCTCTCTGCAGCTACCTGAAGGGAGGCTGGCGCCAGGTGGGGGTTGGGCTCTTGTGCCAGGCACCCAGCACCAGAACAAGAGGCCACAGTCTCAGGCTGTGCCAGGGGAGGTTTAGGCTGGAGGTGAGGACAAAGTTCTTCCCAGCAAGAGGAATTGACCACTGGAATATGCTGCCCAGGGAGGTGGTGGAGTCACCATCACTGCAGGTGTTCAGGAAGAGACTTGGTAGGGTGCTTGGTGCCATGGGTTAGCTGATGAGGTGGTGTTGGATTGGTTGATAGGTTGCACTTCATGACCTTGAAGGTCTCTTCCAGCCTGGTTTATTCTATGTATGTATGTAGTCTACCTGAACCTTTGAGGGTCTCTTTCCAACCCAATGCAATCTGTGAATCTGAGATGTCCCTGCCCATAGCAGGGGGGTTGGAACTAGATGATCTTTAAGGTCCCCACTGCAGGATTGAACCCCAAAATGCTTTATTTGTGTTCTTTTGCCTTGCTTCTAGCTCTTTGCTGGAGAGCTGTTAGGTTCAGAGCAGCCTGTGGTCTCCTAGGGATTTCCTAAGTGTTTGAAAAAATCCACTCCAGTCCTATGGCATGAGTCAGAGTTTTTAACATAACCCATCACAGACCATAGTGAGAGTTAGGTTTTCATCTCCTGAGCTTCCTGAGAACTCCATCATCTTGCCCTGACTGCAGTCACAACATTATCTGCTGTGTTTTATCCTCACCAGTATTCCCTAGGAGACAAAAAGGTAACAGGGAAGCACTACCAAACTGACATGGCCCTGGAGGACAAGCCACCAGCACTTTGAAGGACAGTGATGACAAATCAACAATCCATCACCAAGTCCCTCAGCCCTCAGCACCTGTTTCACAGAATCACAGAATCAGCCAGGTTGGAAAAGACCTCAAGGATCATCAAGTCCAACCTAGTAGCTAACAACTCCTGACAAGTAACCCATGGCTCCAAGTGCCACATCCAATCCCCTCTTGAACACCTCCAGGGATGGGGACTCCACCACCTCCCTGGGCAGCACAGCCCCAGGGCCAATCTCTCAGACTGGGTAGAACTTCCTCCTCACCTCCAGCCTAAACCTCCCCTGGCACAGCTTGAGACTGTGTCCTCTTGTTCTGGTGCTGGGTGCCTGGGAGAAGAGACCAACCCCCACATGGCTACAACTTCCCTGCAGGGAGTTGCAGAGAGCAAGAAGGTCTCCCCTGAGCCTCCTCTTCTGCAGGCTAAGCAACCCCAGCTCCCTCAGCCTCTCCTCACAGGGTTGTGCTCCAGACCCCTCCCCAGCCTGGTTGCCCTTCTCTGGACACCTTCAAGTCTCTCAATGTCCTTCTTAAACTATGGAGCCCAGAACTGGCCACAGGACTCCAGGTGTGGGCTGAGCAGTGCTGAGCACAGGACAGGATGAGCTCCCTGCTCCTGCTGGCCACACTGCTCCTGCTGCAGGCCAGGATGCCCTTGGATGAACACCAGATGCCAGACTCATTAGCCCCCTGCCAAAGTCAAACACAAGTGCACAAAGACCCCAATTTGTGAATTCCCTTAAAGACAGCCAAATTCCCTGCCCCTGTGGAGCAGGGAAAGGCTCTCTAACCCCTCTCAAAGGAGTGGAAGAAACACTGCACACAAGGATTGGATAGAGCAGGAAAGTTTAAATGGAAGTGCTATTGATAAACTGCATGCTACAGTGCAGAGCATACCAAATACACACAATCCATAGTCTGGGCTTAACACAGAAGCTCATTAAGCCAAAGTCTCCACAATATCCACCACAACAGGGCAAAAAATCCAAGCCTCAAATGCCCAATCCCCCCCATGGCTCTCTACCCCCATACCAAAGCCAAGTGACACAGCTACAATTCAGCTCACCAGCTCCAGGGCCCTGCCAAGGCCATCCAAGGCCTTGCTCCCCTGCACTGCAAAGATAGGAAGCAGCATCAGGAAGGAGAGAGAGGAGGAAAGGGGAAAAGGGGCAGAACAGCTTGAGCTTTTTGATTTTATAGAGATGCAGGGCTTATGGGAATGAAATAACAACAGATTACAATTTCCTGTCCACCTCTGGACACTGCATCAGGAACAGTGTGGCCAGCAGGAGCAGGGAGCTCATCCTGCCCTGTGCTCAGCACTGCTCAGCCCACACCTGGAGTCCTGTGTCCAGTTCTGGGCTCCTCAATTTAAGAAGGACATTGAGAGACTTGAAGGTGTCCAGAGAAGGGCAACCAGGCTGGGGAGGGGTCTGAAGCACAGCCCTGTGAGGAGAGGCTGAGGGAGCTGGGGTTGCTTAGCCTGCAGAAGAGGAGGCTCAGGGGAGACCTTCTTGCTCTCTGCAACTCCCTGAAGGGAGGTGGTAGCCAGGCAGAGGTTGGTCTCTTCTCCCAGGCACCCAGCACCAGAACAAGAGGACACAGTCTCAAGCTGTGCCCCAGGAGGTTTAGGCTGGAGGTGAGGACAAAGTTCTTCCCAGCAAGAGGAATTGACCACTGGAATGTGCTGCCCAGGGAGGTGGTGGAGTCCCCATCCCTGGAGGTGTTTAAGAGGAGCCTGGATGAGGCACTTGGTGCCATGGTTTAGTTGTCAGATGGTGTTGGCTGATAGGTTGGACTTGATGATCTCAAAGGTCTTTTCCAGCCTGGTTAATTCTATTCTATTCTATTTTGTTCTATTCTTATTCTGGAGCAGAGAAGTTAGACTTAGCCAAGGCCAGCCAAAGCAGGTTCTCTCTCCTGAGCAAAGCAAAACCAGCCAGAGATGAGAAGAGAAAAGGGAGGAATTGTTCAGGTACAGCTCCTCTTATTCTAGGTGCTTAGCCAATGAATTTGTTTAGAATATTCTTTTCCTTTCCTTTTTACCCCCAGTGGTGATTTATTTGTACTTTTCCTACTTTTCTGCTCAAACTCTGTAACTGCATTTTAAAGGCATAGCCTGAAACCACCACCCTGTGCCAGCTCCATCACAGTGGGCAGGCAGAGGGCAGGGCAGGCTGGTGCAGAGGCAAGCTGCAGTGTTGGCACTCTGGGCTTTAGGGGCTTCTTGAAGCCAAGCATCCAAGTATCAGCAATTGCAGAGCTGCTGATAGACTTAGGCTACCCACAGCTGCCCAACTCCCCTCTCAACCTCATTACACTTGGCCCTGCCCCCATAGCCTGCCAAAGTTTGCTCCAGCATTCAGCTGCACACTTCCTGAAGCAGACCTAGGGGATCATCCTGGCTACTTGGGCAGAGCTAAGCAATATTCAAGCTGTCAACAGCCTGTGCTAATGACAAGCTGAGGAGATTTCTCTGGAGCAGTTCTCTGGTTCAGATTGCTTCCCAGGCACAGGGGCCCTGCTCCAGCTATGTGGGCCAGTCCAGCCACCTATTCTTTTCTCAGCAGGAGAAATCTATGGAGAAGCAACCACAAAGCTGGAGCTTGCTGCCACTGATCTGCTTTCAGCAGCTGGGTTTGACTGCCATTCCCCACTCAGCAGTGTGGATAACCCTTTCTGAGTTCCAGGGGCTTTACCAAACCAGGTCCCATCAGAAACAACAACAGAAGCCAGGTACTTCAAGCAGAATTCAGCTACTTAGGGCTGCTTCCCAGCCCCCCCTGTTTTGTTTGGTTTTCACATGGGCACACCAGTAACACTGGATCATCAACATTTGTACCTGGCACTTGTACACACTCAGACTGTTGCACTCCTCCAGCTGCTTGGTATGCAGAGAGGTAACTTCCCAAAGCAGTGACACCCTGCTCCTGTCCAGGCACAGCTCAGGGGCCAAGCCCCTCATCTCATAAGGCTCCTAAACAGAGGAAGCTGCCACTCACAATCTCCTGCTTTTGAGCTGCTGGCAGTGGCCAGCAGGGCCAGGGAGGTGAGTCTCCCCCTCTGCTCCACTCTGCTGAGCCCACAGCTGCAGCTCTGGGGCCAGTTCTGGAGCCAGTTCTGGAGCCTCTGTGCCAGGAGGGCTCTGGAGGGGCTGGAAGGTGTCCAGAGCAGGGCCAGGAGGAGGAGCAGAGGGCTGGAGCTGCTCTGCTCTGCAGAGCAGCTCTGAGACAGTTGGGGCTGTGCAGGCTGCAGAGGAGAAGGCTCTAAGGAGACCTAATTGTGGCCTTCTGGTATCTGAAGGGTGCTCCAAGAAAGCTGGGGAGGGACTTTGGAGGGTGCCAGGGAGTGATAGGACTTGGGGGGATGGAGCAAAATAGAAATGGGGAGATTCAGCTGGGATATGAGGAAGAAGTTGTTGCCCATGAGGGTGGTGAGAGCCTGGCACAGGTTGCCCAGGGAGGTGGTGGAAGCCTCATCCCTGGAGGTTTGTTAAGGCCAGGCTGGATGTGGCTCCTGGCAACCTGCTGCAGTGTGAGGTGTCCCTGGCCATGGCAGGGGGGTTGGACTGGCTGAGCCTTGAGGTCCCTTCCAACCCTGACAGCTCTGTGATCTTGCATCCCAAGGTGAGGAAGCTACACAACAGGCTCAAGACAAAACACAAACCACTTAGAACACAAGTAAGATTATTCCTGGTTTCCTCCAGTGCCATGTGATTGATTGTGACAAAGACAACAGTCACCACTTCTGTGAGGTGCCAGCACAGCTCTGCCAGCACCATGCCCTTGCTGAGGCAGGGTCAAGGCAGGCTATGAGGAGATGTTTCATGTATCTCCCCTGCTCTCACTACAGGAAAACTGCACAGCCTCAGCCTCTACCTCTGCTGAACACCATCCCCCAACCCCACCTTCCTTTGAGCTACCAGTAAGCAACACCAGTGTAGGAAGGAACACCACCATACACCAGTACAGGTTAGAGGCTGACCTGCTGGAAAGCAGCTCCATGGAGAAGGACCTTGGAGTCCTGCTGGATTAATAGCATAGCACAGCACAGCATAGCATAGACCAGACCAGACCAGTCCAGACCAAGCTGCAGGAGACCTTTGAGATCATCAAGTCCAACCTGTCACCCAACACCATCTAATCATCTAAACCCTGGCAGCAAGCACCCCATCCAGTCTCTTCCTAAACACCTCCAGGGATGGGGACTCCACCACCTCCCTGGGCAGCACATTCCAATGCCCAATCTCTCTTGCTGGGAAGAACTTTCTCCTCACCTCCAGCCTAAACCTCCCCTGGCACAGCTTGAGACTGTGTCCTCTTGTTCTGGTGCTGGGTGCCTGGGAGAAGAAACTAACCTCTGCCTGTCTACAACCTCCCTGCAGGGAGTTGGAGAGAGCAATAATGTCTCCCCTGAGCCTCCTCTTCTGCAGGCTAAGCAACCCCAGCTCCCTCAGCCTCTCCTCCCAGGGCTGTGCTCCAGACCCCTCCCCAGCTTTGTTGCCCTTCTCTGGACACCTTCCAGCAGCTCAACCTCTTTCCTAACCTGAGAGGCCCAGAACTGGACACAGTAAGTTAGTTCTCCATGGGACAGCAATGTGCCCTGCTGGCCAAGAAGGCCAATGGTCTCCTGGAGTGCAGTAAGAAGACTGTGGCCAGCAGGTCAAGGGAGGTTCTCCTCCACCTCTACTCAGCTCTGGTGAGGCCTCATCTGCAGTACTGTGTCAGGTTTAGGTCTCCCCAGTTCCAGAGGGACAGAGAGGCTCCAAAGGAGGCTGTGAGGATGACAAAGGGACTGGAACATCTGTCTGATGAGGAAAGGCTGAGAGCCCTGGGACTGTTTAGAATGGAGAAGTGAAGGCTGAGAGATCTGATCAAGGGTTACAAACAGCTGCAGGGTGGTGCCAAGCAGCAGGGGCCAGGCTCTGCTCAGTGCTCTCCTGGGACAGGACAAGGAGCAGTGGACACAAACTGCAACCCAGGAGGTTCCAGCTCAGCATGAGGAGAAACTTCTTTATTTTAAGTGTGCTGAAGCCTTGAAGCAGGCTGCCCAGAGAGGTTGTGGAGTCTCCTTCTCTGGAGGCTTTCAAGCCCCATCTGGATGTGCTCCTGTGTGACCTCCACTGGGTGACCCTGCTCTGGCAGGGGGCTTGAACTTGACCTCCAGAGATCCCTTCCAACCCCTACTGTTCTGTGATTTTTAATTCCCACTGGCTGTGCCTGCATGAGAACTTCCACACACTTGGGCTGCCACTCTTGGAGGAAAGAGCAGGCTCAGGATTTGGTGGTGTGTTGGAAGGAGATGAAAAGCTTTAGGCTTCCACTCTAAGTGCAAATAGAATATGCAGAATTTGTTGCAAGCAAAGAAACCACATAAAATAGAACCTCTACACTCTGACTGCTCCTACAGTTGCTTTAAAGGGACAGAGCACTGTCAGAAGTGACAGAAAATCCATAACTGCAATCTCAACACTCCTAACAGACTGAAGTAACAGCTGAGCAAATGACCAAGTAGTTCAGAGCTCAGTGCCAGCCTGCCTTGCCAGAGCTTCTGCTTTTACTCAGCCTCCACAATCAGGTCTGAGGAGCTGACAGCCCCAAAAGGGCCAGCTAGACAGGGCCCTCCAACTCAAACCCCAGACTCACTGCTGACAGCAGCTAGGACCTCATCTTCCACTCATGTAATTTCTAGCTGGGTACTCCTGCTCCACCCTGCTGGACAACAGATGGACCTACTGACTCAGGACAGATGGAGGCAGAGCAACCCAACCTGCCTGCAAAGCACACCCTGTCTGCTTACAGCTGAGCTTTCAAGCCTTCAGAGACTCCACTCTCAGAAGAGGGAACCATCCAGGCTTTTCTCTTGTCAGCCTTTGCATGCTCAGGCACCAATTAAACCCTGCCCATTGTCTACATTTAGCCAGGGCTAAACTCTGGCAGTTGCCTTACGACCTCTCCTCAGCAGAAGAGGAGAATAAGAAAAAGGAGAGAAGAGCCACAGGTTGAACTGAAAATGGATTTACTGAACCAGCCCAACTGATGCCATTGTCAATAGAAAGCACCCAGAGTTATCCTCAGCCCAGCAAAGGTGCAGTAAGCACACTGCATGGGAAGGCAGCCCTCAGGAGAAGGAAGAGGAGCAGGGTCAGGAGGAGCCCAAGAGAAAAGCCTCAAGCAGGAAGCTCCTGCCCTCAGCAAATTTGCCACTGAGTGTGGTCTGGGACACTCCTGTACACTGAGTGTGCTCTGGGACACCCTTGTACACTGAGTGTGGTCTGGGACACCCCTGTACACTGAGTGTGCTCTGGGACACCCTTGTACACTGAGTGTGGTCTGGGACACCCCTGTACACTGAGTGTGCTCTGGGACACCCTTGTACACTGAGTGTGCTCTGGGACACCCCTGTACACTGAGTGTGCTCTAGGACACCTGTAGCCAGCTCAGGTCCTGGCTGACTCCAAGTAGCTCCTGGCCTGCCGCGCATGGCTGGCCTAGGATTCTGCCCTGGCAAAACCAGGACACCCATATATAAGCTCAGTAAAACATGGGCAACACCTTCCTTTCCTCCACACAAACACTTCTACTGAGCTGAAGCAGGGACTCTCACACACCATTTACTCCCTCCTCCTGCCACCCACAGGGGAGCAGAAGCAGCTCCCTAGCTTTCCAAATCAGCACCCCAATACCACAGCCTCTTCTTCCCTCACCCCCTCCCAGCTCTTAAGCATTCCAACTGCAAGCTTCTACACACCAGCTGGACATACACAGCCTTGCTCTCTGGCTCCCCATAACAACCTGTGTTTACTAAAGGCAAAAAGATCTCAGATGCAAAATCCCCACCTTGAAAAAGCATTTCATTTTCAGCTCATTTGAAAAGCAAACACACAGGATTATCCCTGTCCCTTAGTGGAGAACCAGGGCTGCTCCTGGGAGCCAAAGGGAGGAATGTTACATCCACTGCAGAGGCACTGCCAGTCCAGGATGATCCCTTCCCTCCTAATTCACTGTTTCTTTTGTTTTCCCCTCTTCTTGTAGACTGGAAAGCACACAATCAAAGCCCTTTGTTCTTCACACCCCTTGGTGATGCTGTGCTCCCTTTCCTTTGTGTTATTGTGTCCTTTATGCCAGCAGAGTGGCATGAGGAGAGAGGAAGAACTAGAGCACGCTTTCAAAGGGTTTGCTAATGCATTAAGGTCAAGGGGAAACTCTCAGGCAGGGCATAAGCAAGAGCTATTATTTGTGCTTTCTTTTTTAGCTCACCATGAGATGCTTCTTTCTCCTAGAAAACATTAGCAACACCTTATCTGCATTGTACTTTAGTTAAGAGATACTCCCCAGTCCAGGCCAACAGCATGCAGATTTACCAGTGCACAACACCCATGCAGTCAGAGGCCAGGAAGCCTGCCCTGCTAAGTCAGCAGACACCACTTCCACACTTCCCAGGACACACTGAAGAGCAGACTAAAGGCCTCCACAGAATAAAGTCCCCTCCAGCTTAGGTGATTTGTGACTGGTGCCATCAAGCCATGATCACAAGAAGAAACACACAGCAGAGAACATCTAATGCCCAACAAATGGCAACTATTGACAGCTAAGCAGCTTTGACTATTTGTCATCAAACTACAACAACTCACTTCAGCCCAAAACTAGAGATCTTCCCAAACACCATCTATGGAGCTCCACAACTCCAAGTCATGAAGAAATGCATTAGAAGCCATTTCTAGACCCAGTTTTTTCACCTAAATCCAGAGAAAGGTGGAAAGAAATGAAACCCTTGATGCTCTCCACTTGCAGAGGCTCAGGGGATTCATGTTTTGCCTGCACACCAGCAGTGGGGACCCACACATAAAGAATGCCATTTAACAAGAGCTGCTGCTCACACTCACACACAGTGCTGCCAGCAAAAGGAAAAGGTGGAGCTGTCCACATGTTTTCATCAGGGACACCTTTTCATAATCAAGACTTCTCTGGCTGAGTCAGTCAGATTTGTCCCTTGTGAGGGTTTCTTGTAGCTGGAGTGATCACCCAGCTAATAGGACAAGGTGCTGAGAAAGGGAAAGGCACAGTTAGCCCACGTTCATCTTACTCAATGGTTGTCTGGTCCAAAACTCCTGTCACTGGGATCCCATAGAACTGCTGCATAGTGGCAACTGCAGACTGCACAGCTTTTCCTGACTGCAGGGCAGACATTGGGCTGTCAGATGGAAGCAAGTAGCCGTAAGCTTTTAACCAACCCTGGAAAAGAAAGAGACAGACAGAAGGATGCCACCATTAGGTTTCAGCTTAACAGACCAGAGCATTTCCTCAACAGCAAAGGTGATGAACTAGCCCCCCCCCAAAAAAAACAACCAACCATCTGTTTTGTGGTTAGGTTTGGCAATATCATCTGATCCTCAGGAAGGGCTGAAGACTTCTCCTGACAGCACAATGCCAATTAAACCTGGCTGTCATCCCTACTGAGTAACTGGAGCACTAGTCCTTTGGAGCACTAGAAATTCCCAAGAAGCCCTGTCCTTGTTCCAGAGACCTCCTGTGCACTGTCAACTTGCCATCACGAGACTTCTCAGTGCCCACAGCAGCACCCTCCCAGGAACCCATTGTCTGCCACCTACTGCTGCCTCCAGACTCCAAGCAAGCAGCTGAATGATCCATGGGGTGCTGGTGGGCAGCAAGTTCTGCATGGGACAGCAATGTGCCCTGGTGGCCAAGAGAGCCAATGGCATCCTGGGGGTAGCAAGAAAAGTGCGGCCAGCAGGGCTAGGGAGGTTCTTCTCCCCCTCTACTCTGCACTGATGAGAGCACACCTGCAATACTGTGTCCAGTGCTGGGCTCCCCAGTTCAAGAGAGACAGAGACCTGATGGAGAGAGTCCAATGGAGAGCCACGAGGATGATTAGGGGACTTGAGCATCTCCCTTATGGAGAGAAACTGAGAGCCCTGGGTCTCTTTAATCTGGAGAGAAGGCTGAGAGGGGATCTGATCAATGTCTATCAATATCTGAGGGGTGGGTGCCAGGTAGAGGGGGCCAAGCTCTTTTCAGTGGTGCACAGTAACAAGCCAAGGAACAGTGACAGTGGATACAAACTTGAACATAGAAGGTTTCACCTCAACAAGAGGAGACAATTCTTCACAGTGAGGGTCACAGAGCACTGGAGCAGGCTGCCCAGAGGGGTTGTAGAGTCTCCTTCTCTGGAGACTTTCAAAACCCACCTGGATGAATTCCTGTGCAGACTACCCAAGGGGATCCTGCTTTTGGCAGGGGGGTTGGATTGGATGATCCCTGGAGGTCCCTTCCAACCTCTAAGGTTCTGTGAACAGCCCAGGGCAATCCCCACCAACGCTGGTTCAGCTTTACACTTGCACTGAGCACAGCAGCATCGCCCTTAAAACCTCCAACTAACAGCAAAAATCCCACACTGGAAGTCTGGAGGGGCTCTGGTTAGATGGGCTTTTCCTCTACTAACAGCAGACACCTAGCACATGGTTAGAATAGGAAAAGAGCCAACTCCCCTCCTGCAGCTTTGTCCCTTTTCCCTGCCTCCCTCCCAAAATGCAGCTTCAGCTAAAACCACGTCAGACTTGTCCAGATGCTAAGGACAGCACTTGCAAGAACACCCTTGAATTCAGGAGTGTATTTTTTCCCTTCCCTTTCTCTCCCCGCCAACTCTGAGAGCACAGCAAACCAGCTCATCAATTCACCATTCAGTGCAAATGGCAACAAACCTGAAGGAAGAGCTGCTCCAGAAACTTTGCACTGTGACCTCCTGCACACACCCCAGAGCTGCTTCCTTCTGCCCAATGCCCCCAGGCCTCCTATGCAACACTTACACAGGATTGCTATGAGACACCCCCCCACCCTGTATGCTCTCTGCAGCCACCAGGACAACCCACCTGACTGACAGGACACAGTCCTCAACACCCAAGTGCTGGACTGATGATGAATCATCTGCATGTGCTGCTCTCACACTGGCAGCCTGACCGCTCAGGGCAGGGGGCAGAGGAGGGCAGAGACTGAATCACAGAATCAGCCAGGCTGGAAGGCACCTCCAAGATCAAGTCCAACTGATCACCCAACCCTGTCTAACAACTAGACCATGGCACTAAGTGCCTCATCCAGGCTTTTCTTAAACACTTCCAGGGACAATCATTCCACCACCTCCCTGGGCAGCCAATCTCTCTTTCTGAGAAGAACTTCTTTCAAAGATCAAGCCTAAACTTCCCCCTGGCACAGCTTGGGACTGTGTCCTCTTGTTCTGGTGCTGGGTGCCTGGCAGAAGAGACCAACCTCTGCCTGGCTACAACCTCCCTTCAGGGAGTTGGAGAGAGTGATAAGGTCACTCCTGAGCCTCCTCTTCTGCAGGCTAAGCAACCCCAGCTCCCTCAGCCTCTCCTCCCAGGGCTGTGCTCCAGACCCCTCCCCAGCTTTGTTGCTCTTTGCTGGACACCTTCCAGCAACTCAACATCTTTCTTGAATTGAGGAGCCCAGAACTGGACACAGGACTCAAGGAGTGGCCTAACCAATGCTGAGTACAGGACAGATAAAGCACTGGAGAAGGCTGCCCAGAGAGGTTGTGGAGTCTCCTTCACTGGACACATTCAAAACCCACCTGGATGCATTTCAGTGCAGACTACCCTGGGTGATCCTGCTTTTGGCAGGGGGGTTTGACCCAGTGCTCTCTGGAGGTCCCTTCCAACCTCTAATGTACTGTGACACTCTGAGGGCCACATCCTCCCCTAACATAACACAGCAGCAGAAAAGGGGTGCAGGTCAATAGGAGCACACCAGAGACAACAATCTCCACTTCTTTGTGGCAACAGAAAGATACTAGAATGGACTGGGACAAAAGGGGGGGTGCTGGGGGGAAGTTGCTTCCAAAGCATTAGAAAGAAGGTGAGAAGGTGTGAGACAGCATCTGGGTCAGGCATATTCATAGAGACTGGCCACTTCTTCGTAGCATGGTTTGGGTTGGAAAGGACCTTAAAGATCATCTAGTCCCAAACCCCCTGCCATGGGCAGGGCCACCTCCCACCAGCACAGGCTGCTCAAGGCCTCATCCATCCTGGCCTTGAACACCTCCAGGGAGGAGGCAGCCACAGCCTCCCTGGGCAACCTGGGCCAGTCTCTCCCCACCCTCACTCCCAACAATTTCTTCCTAATCTCCAGTCTCAATCTGCCCCCCTCAAGCTTCAATGCATTGTTCCTGATCCTGGCACTCCCAGCCCTTGTCCAAAGTCCCTCCCCAGTTCTCCTGGAACCCCTTCAGGTACTGCAAGGCTGCTCTGAGCTCTCCCTGGAGCCTTCTCTTCTCCACATTTACCAGCTCCAGCTCTTTCAGCCTGTCCCCACAGGGGACATATTAAAGTTCACCAAATAAATGGCCACGCAGCATATGGAACAGAGACATCACCCAGGGCTCAAAGCAAAGCCAAGCTGCAGAACTGTTTGGAGACCAAACCTTTGCCAGCACTGCCTTGAGCTCCGGTCCTGGGCTCCGACAAACACGGAGCGCTGGCACACGCAGCCCTTCAGCCTGACCAAAAGAAGCTGTCCTTGAGCGGCAAGGGCAGGGCGCACGAACCGCTGCAGCTCTGAGGGAGGCTGCTCTCACCTCTTCCCCTTCCCTCCAGGCCAGGCTCGGCCGCCACAGCGGGGACACCGCTCGGCGCCCGCACAGGCACCGAAGGGCTCCGCTCCTGGGCGGCTGTTGACCGAGCGCGCAGGGCGGGCACGGCCGCCCGCGCCTGCCAGCTGCCAGCCTGCTCGGGCACAGAGCAGCCGCCAGCCAGCGTGGCACCTCAGCCCAGCCCGCAGCCCCCCAGCCCAGCCCGGCCGCCTCGGAGAGCGGCAGGACCAGAAGGGCCTACCGCAGACGCAGGAAGGCTGCCGGCGGGCAGCAGCGCCCAGGCAGGGCGACAGAGAGCCCGGGAGAGCTCGGGGAGCCCAGCCTTGCAGCCAGCACCGCGCACGAACCGGGCCCGGGCCGCCCGTCCCCGGTACTCCGCTCCCAGCTACGGCACCGCCGGCCCGGCCGCCCCAGGGAGCCGCCCGGCGCAGACAGGCTCAGCACCCCGCCTCGCCCCGGGCTGCCCTCCGGCACCTACCCGGCCGGCGCTGGTGTCGTCGGCGGCGCGGACCAGGGCACACAGCAGCGGCAGCAGGGAGCCCGCCGCGGCCAGGCTCGGACGCCGCCTCGGCGCCATGGCAGCGCGGCGGGGCCCGGCCACCGCTCCGGCCCGGCGGCGGCGGCGGCTGCGCGCAGCGCCCGGAACGGGAAGCAGTCACCGCCCCGCCGCTTCCTGCCCCGCGCCGAGCCGGCGCCTGCAGCCGGAGCCCCCGGCAGGGCTGGGATCCAGGCACCGGCAGCCCCACGCTGCCGTCCCTTCCCGGAGGGTTTTTTTTCCACGCAGCCGCCTCTAGCTGCAGGCTGAGCGCTCGGAGGGGCTGGCAGCGACCTCGGCCCTGCCGCAGCGCCCCAGCAGGAGCCCCGGCGCCTTTCTCTGCCGAGCCGCTTCTGGCATCACCGGGTTTGTGCTGCTCCTGAAGCGCCTCCCAGGCAGCCTGGCCTTGGCTTCGGCCGCAGCCCGAAGGCGTTCCGCAGGCTGCTGCAGGAGGCTCGGGGGCGTGCAGCTTGCAGCGAGCCCAGGGGGCAGACGAACACGGGGCAGGTTGGTGGCTGCTGGTCCTGGCCCCGCTCTGAAAGGAGGTGGCGTGCTTCTGAGATTGGTGTCCAAGGGGAGGCACGGAGAAGCCCGAGAAGGCTTTGCCACTGGTTGGAGAGGAGAGCCCTGGGTGTGCTCCGAGAGCTTGCCAAGAAGACAACACACTTCGTGAGAGCTGGGAACTGGAAATCACAGAATGCATTGGGTTAGAAGGGACCCTCAAAAGTCATCTTGCCCAAGCCAGCTGCAGTCATCGGGGACAGCTCCAGCGAGATCAGGTTGCTCAGGGCCCTAACAATTCTGACTTTAATGTCTCCAGGGATGGGACCTCCACCACATCCCTGGGCAACCTGTGCCAGGCTTTCACCGCTCTTACTGTGCAGAACTTCCTCCTGATGTCCAACCTAAATCCACCCTGCTCCAGTTTCAAACTGTTGCCTCTGAGTCATAGAATCACAGGGCTGTTTAACATTGGAAGAGACCATTAAAGACCCATGTGCCCAGCTGGTTAATGCCCAGCACTGCCAAGTCCACCACTATGCCAGTGCAGATTTGAAATTAGCAGTGAATGGAACTGGGCAATTCAAATCTTAGGTCTGTGTAGAGGAAAGTGAGATTTTTATGCTTGGCTTGTTCCATAGACCTGTGGCTGAAGGCAATAGGTGTTCCTCCATGCAGTCTTCTAGAACCTTACTACATCTGCTGAGGGTGAAAGGGGAATTCTCCAAAAGCCCTGGGAGAAAACCTAGTAAGACATAATGCTAGATGGAGTTGATCAGGGCCTGCAGACTGAGAGACAATGCAGATACTCTCAGAAAGAGTAACTTGATACTCTACAGGAAGTCATAATCAAACATAATAATTATTAAGCTTTGGGTTCCACTATAGGCCTACAGGATCCTGATTGCCCTGAGCCCCCTCTCTGGAAGAGTTCAAGGCCAGGCTGGGTGGGGCTTTGAGCAGCTTGGTCTAGTGGTGATACAATGAGGGGCAATGGTTTGAAACGAGCAGGGCAGGTTTAGGTTGGACATCAGGGGGGAGTTCTGCAGAATGAGGGTGGTGAGACACTGGAACAGGTTGCCCAGGGAAGGGGTTGAGGCCCCATCCCTGGACGCCTTCAGGATCAGGAGATGTCCCTGCTGCCTGCAGGGCAGTTGGACAAGATGCTCTTTGAGGGTCCCTTCCAACCCAATGCAGTCTGAAAAGCTGTCCCTGCCCATGGCCTGGGGGGATGTGTGGGGGTGGAACTAAATGATCTTTAAGGTCCCTTCCAACCCAAACCATTCCATGATCACTATCCCCAGTCTGGGGTCATCTCTCTGGTGTGCAACAGCCAATGTACACACACAGTGGAGGCATTTTACCTGCATCTGCACAGAGCTGGGAGCATTCCACAGGTCTAACTATCTGTTTACGCCCTGTACACTTCTGGTTAGACAAACCCCTCCTGCCTCTGCATACTTATTGTTATTCTACTTCTTGACTGGTTTGCAACTTCTTTGCCTTCAAGTAAAACAATAGCAGCTACACAATGAAGAGCCTATGCTCTGAGAGGGGTGATGGTATAGGCAAGGGGCTTCTCATCTCAAGGGGGAATGTGTCTTAGTGTCATAACATGTTAATGAGTAAAGGTCACTCATCAGAATCATAAGTTGCAAGAGATTTACATCATCAAAGTTTGCTGGTGAAAGTTTCAGCTGTTGACAAGTTCTTGTTTCTTTAGGTCTTGATGTGCTTGGTGTCTTCTCAGAGCCTCTTGTTGGATTGTGATGGGAATGTGCAGCACAAGCCAGGCATGAGAGCAGCTCTGCAGAAAGAGGCTTGGGTGTGTTGATGGAGGAGAAGCTCACCAGAGGCTGGCAGTGCCCTCCTGCAGCCCAGCAGGCAGCTGTGTGCTGGGCTGCATCCAGGAGCGTGAGCAGCAGGGCAAGAGAGGGGATTCTGCCCCAGCCTCTGTTGTGCTGAGACCCCACCTCAAATCCCGCTTCCAGTTCTGCTGTCCCCAGCATAAAGACACAGAGCTGCTGGAGAGAGGCCAGAGGAGGCCACAAAGGTGACCCAAGGGCTGGAGCAGCTCTGCTGTGAGGACAGGCTGAGGGAGCTGGGGGTATGCAGCTTGGAGAAGACTCCAGTGGGACTTAGAGCTGCTTTCCAGTACCTGAAAGGATCCTTCAGGAAGGCTGCAGAGGGACTTTTCATGAGGCTGTCTAGAGACAGGCCAAGGGAGAATGGTTTGAAGCTGAGGGAGAGCAGGGTTAGACTGGAGCAGGGTAGAAGTTCTCCAGTATGAGGGTGATGAGACCCTGGAATAGGCTGCCCAGGGAGGTTCTGGATGCCTCCTACCTGGGGGTATTCAAGGCCAGGCTGGTGTCTTGGGTTGAGCTGAACCTGCTGCTGTTATCCATACTGTGCTGCAGTCATGCCAGCTTCAAAAAAACCAAAAAACAGCAATGGAAGTGCAAAGTAGTGTGAGGCTTGAAGTTCAGCTTGCAACATGGCAGGCTGCCTGTCCTGGTTGCTGCTTCTGGGTTTGGACTCTTCCTCTGCAGCTGGGACTCGGGGAGCTTTGGTGCTCTGGTTTATGCTGGGGTGGGTTTTTTCAACCTGTATTTCACTGTGCTGCTCCTGCAACTAGGCTAAGCTAAGGGAATCATGCATTGTGTTATTAATTAGATTAGCTAAGGTAATTATGGAGTGTCTTATTAATTAGATTATTAGCTAAGGTAATTATGCATTGTGATTATGATATCTCATGTTTACATTAAACTCTTATCTCTTTGTCTCAGCCCTGAGCTTTGTGTGTTACTTCTCCCCTCCCTTCTGTGCTGGGGGAGCAAGCAGGTTAGCCCTTGTGCTAAACCATTACAGCTGGATGAGGCCCTGAGCAGCTGAGTCTAGCTGAGAGGCAGCCCTCGTGGCAGGGAGGTTGGAGTGGATGATCTCTATGGTCTCGTCCAGCCTGAGCCTCTCTGTGATTCTATGATCATCAATGCTTCAGGAAGAAAGTCCACTGGCTATGAAAGAAGCAGTAGGCAACTCAGGAGGAGTACAAGGCTCTTGCAGGGATACGTAGGGAGAGAATGAGAAAGGCCAGAGTTCAACTGGAACTCAGTCTGGCTAGAAACATTAAAGGGTGTAGTAGTTTGGGCTGGGTGCCCTCTGCTACAGGGGTGTTTCCTGTGTCCAGAAGTCCAGCCCAGTGGGTGGACACAGGAAACAAGGTATTTCCTACCGTAATTCTCTGCACCACTACAAAATCCAGCACGGGGTCTGGCACTTCCTCCTTCCTCCCTCTCTGCCAGCCGGTAACTGGGGGAGATGTCTCCCAGCCATGGGCCTGGCTAGGCCCAAGGCCAGGGGGGATGGGCAGGCTCAGATCTGGCCAGCTGAGACTAGCCTAGCAGTGGGGGGTGGGGAGAAAGGAGCCCTGGGGGTCTTGGGTGCACCCTCAGGTGGGGATGGGATGTTTCTGGGTCTGCTTTGGGGTTTCTTTTGTCACTGGCTGCTGGCTCTCTGCACACACTCACTGCTTTCCATTTGAACTTTCCATCACTTGCAATCCCTTCGTCTGAGTTGTTATTTCTGCCCATGGTGGGGAGGGGTCTGCCCCAACCCATTACAAAGGGGAAAAGAGAGCTTTTATAAGTATGTTAACAGGAAAAGAAGAGCTGGGGAGAACCTCCGCCCACTGCTGCATGTAGGAGGGAACCTGGTAACCAAAGACAAGGCAAAGGCTGAACAGCTGCTTTGCCTCAGTCACTGACACCAGATGCTCCTTGAGGGTTCAGCCTCTGGAACTGGATGGGGAGCAGAAAGCAGCCCACACAACCCCAGAGGAGATGATCAGCAACCTATTGTGCCACTCAGAAGTGCACAAGTCTGTGGGACCAGGAGAGATCCACCCAAGGGTGCTTCAGGACCTGGCAGCTGTGCTCACCAAGCTGCTTACCATTATCTGTCACCAGGAAGGATACTGAGGGGCTGCAGCCTGTCCAGAGCAGGGCGGCCAGGCTGGAGAAGGGCCTGGAGCCCCTGGGCTAGAGGAGGGGCTGAGGGAGCTGGGGTGGTTCAGGCTGGAGCAGAGGAGGCTGAGGGAGACCTCCTTGCTCTCTGCAGCTCCCTGCAGGGAGGCTGGGGTGAGGAGGGGGCAGCCTCTGCTCTTGCCCCTTGCCACAAAGGAGCAGAGGCAATTGTTCCAGGCTGCCCCAGGGCAGGTTCAGGCTGGATATTAGGAAGCATTTGTTCACTGCAGAGGTTCTCAACATTTGCAGTTTTCACCCTGAGCAATTTCTGGTCCAAAAAGAGCAGAGAGAAACATTCCAGGTTATAAGCTAAAGGCACTAGCCCCAAACTCCTTTGGGCTATGAGGGAGCTGCAGGGAGACTGTAAGAACAGAACAGAGAATTCAGGGCGGCCACTTTCCATGGCAGAGCTGCAGCTATCTTGTGGGGAAGGCAGGGGAGCACATGTGTCTCCCTACCTGGGATGGATGTAGGAGGTAGTATGATGCAGGCTCCCAAGGTTCTTGTCCACACTGTGTGAGCTCTGTAATGCTGCTAATCAATATCACTGGCATGTTATGGGCTTGTGAAACCAGGCCTCACCCTGGCTTAAAAGCAGGCAAGCTGGCTGCTCTGAAACAAGGACAATTCATAAGGCACAGACCTGTGAGAACTAGATCAAAGCCATCATCAGTAGAGCATAGAGTAAAGAAAAGCCTCTCCTCTGGCTCAAAAACTTGCTGCTCCAGTTGAGGAAGAAGCAAACAAATGAGAGAATCTGCCTGTGGCAGAAGAATCTGAGGAACCTCTTCCCTCAAAAGCTAGCCCTCAAGTATTGTCTGAGGTGGAAATTGGCTGAGGATGACAATCTGCTTAGGCAGGGGGGATGGACTCGATGATCCTCCGTGGTGTGCAGAAATAAGACAAGGAACAATGGATACAAACTTGAACATGGAAGGTTTCACCTCAACAGGAGGAGAAAATTCTTCACAGTGAGGGTGACAGAGCACTGGAATGACTGCCCAGAGAGGTTGTGCAGTCTCCTTCTCTGGTGACTTTCCAAACCCACCTGGATGCATTCCTGTGCAGACTACCCTGGGTGATCCTGCTTTGGTAGGGGGGTTGGACTGGCTGATCTCTGGAGGTCCCTTCCAGCCTCTAATGTTCTATGATCTAAAAGTATGAAGCCAGAAGCACTCTTCCTCTGGAAAACCAAAGGCACTTGACTGCCACAGCAAGGAAGAACAAGAACAACATCTACCTGCAGATGCTGAATGAAGCATGGAGGATACCAGGGAACAGGTGAAAGCAAAGCTGCATTGTGTCCAGCAGATGTGCTGAGCAAAGAGGAAGAGGAGCAGCAAGAGATGCCTCAGGTATTTCTGGAAACAGACTGTGTGAACAAAGCAGGGTGGAAAAATCCACTTCCCAAGAAGGACTGCAGTAGGAGAACCAAGAGCAGTGAGGTGGTTCCATGCATTGGATTGTGTGGAACTTGAGCTGGCACAAGTGACAAGACAAAGAATGCAGTTTGTACTGGGTTTCACTGAGCTGGAGTTAGTTCTATACCACAGCAGGGTTTTGCCTACTGCTGAGCATCCAGGCTGTGCTTTTCCAGCATTCCTCCAGCCCAACAGTAGGCTGAGGGCTGGGCAAGATCTTGGGAGGGGACACAGCCAGGCCAGCTGACCCAAGCTGACCAAAGGGTGCTCCATGCCATATGACAGCAGCTCTGATACAACAGCTGAGTGAAGGCAGGCAGTGTGGGGATACCAGTTGACAGGTTTCATCCTCTGGAGCAGGTGCTCTGCAGAGTGCAGCCCTGCTTCCCAGGAGTGACTCCCACATCATCTACTCATGGGGAGCAGAGAACAAGTTTTCTGTTTGCTCAGCTTTCATGTGCAGCCTTGGCTCTGCTTTCCATCCTAGTAAACTACTTCAAGACCCACAGGCCTCTGGTTGTGTTTCCCTGTCCACCTGAGAAGGGGAGTGACAGAGCAGCTTTGGTGGGCATTTGGCCCCCAGCCAGGGCCAAACCACCACAGGTATGTCCCACCAACCCCCAGAGACACTAAGCTAACCACTACCCCCAACTCCAAATCCAAATGTAACTCCAAGGATGAGCTTCATGAGAAAGGACTCTTAACTGTAGCTCTAGCTCTGGCCACAGTCCCCTGTGCCTGGGGTTTGGACTACAGACAACCATCCTCGTGCTTGCTCACCCTCAGGAAGAGCTCTGGCTCCAACCCAAACAGGGAAGCCCAGTGCCTGCCCCCACAGAAAAGGTGCCAGCTTGAATGCTGTGGTCCCTCTGGTGGAAGTCCTGGACTCAACCCCAAATCCCAGGAGTTGCGAGGGGTGCCACACTGCCTTGGGTGGCAAGAACGCGATGCTTCGCCTTGCGCCTCGGCTCGGGCTTGGGAAGAGCTCCAGCGCCAGCCCAAACTGGGAACATCCAGCTGCTGCAGCCACAGGAAGGGTGTCCCCCTGAATGCTGTGGTCCCCCCTAGGAGGGCCCTGTCCGACATATCAGACCCCCCCCCCATCAGTTTTGGGGGTACCACCTTGCCTTGGGCTGGAAACCCTGGATGCTTGGTCTTCCGCTCTGCTTCAGGAAGAGCTCCAGCACCAACCCAAACTGGGAGCATCCAACCTCTGTGCCCGCAGCAAGGATGCGACCTGGCAAGCTGTGATCCTTCCTGTGGAGGCCCCAGCCACCATCTCAGAACACCAGCACTTCTGAGGGTACCACCTGGCCCTGGGCAGGAAACTCTTGATGCTTCAACTTCTGCTTGGCTTCAGGAAGAGCACCAGCACCAGCCCAGGCAGGGAACATCCAGCCCTGTGCCCACAGGGAAGCTGCCACCCCGAATGCTGTGGTCTTCCCCTCTCAAACTGCTTCTGGATTCCTTGCTGATGACATGAGAGGGTGGCAGTATTTTCTTACTGTAAAGGAAGAAAGGATGGACACTCACTGAGGAAGGAGAAGCCTATGGAGTGCAGAGAGCTCAGATGGAGACTAAACTGTGGGTTTGATGCGGTCAAAAGCACAAAACAGAGTTGCAAATAAAGAAGTTATGGTAAAAATAAACAGCAATAGAAATGAAGTTAAAGCTTTAAGCAAGTCTCTACAGTTTGACTTGTGCAGGCCTCAGATTTGGATTAATCCAAATTGATTTGGTTGAGGATACAAATCCTGTGGGTTCCTCCTCTACATCTGAAGGCCAGCTTTGGGCAGGCCAGGCTTTGTACTGCTGCCCATCTCAAAGTGGCATTCAAGAGAGCTCCTCTGCTAAATGGGCACCACAAAAGGAAAACAAACCCAGCTCAGAAACCATCCCCTTTGGGGGAAAAAAAACCCAAAAGAAAGAAGGAAGGAACACAGCCCCCAGAAGAATTCAGGAACAAAAGGTGTTCTGCAGCACACAGAGCTGTTCAAGCTTGGCTATGAGATGGAGCTGCTTCTTTATGGTAGAGAAAAGAAAATGAGCTGCTTCTCACTCCCAACAACTTCCTCTCCTCTGCCTGTGTGCCAGATGCTGCCTGGTTGGATCCAAGCAGTTATCAACTCCCTCTGTGCCATTCCTTATTGCCACAGCCCTCCACTTAAAGGTCTTTTCCAGCCATATAGTCCAACCAAACCCCAGCTACCATGACCACTAAACCATCACATTGCAGCTTCTTGAACACCTCCAGGGTGGTGACTCCTCCACCCCCCCGGGCAGCCTCTTCCAGGGCCTGACCACTCTGTCAGTAAAGAAGTTTTTCCTAATGTCCAATCTAAGCCTTCCCTGGCACAGCTTAAACTCAGTTCCTCTCAACCTATCACTATTTGCTTGGGAGAAGAGACCAACACCAGCCTCACCCCAGCCTCCTTTCAGGGAGTTGTGGAGAGCAGCAAGATCTCCCTTCAGCCTTCTCTTCTGCAGACATAACCACCCCAGCTCCTTCAGCCATTCCTCATGATGCCCTCCAAAGCCCTCACCAGCCCCACTGCTCTTATCTGCTTCTGCCTCTCAATGTCTTTCCTATCCTGTGGCTGAACCCAGTTCTATAGCTGTGGCCTCAGCAGGGCCCAGTACAGGGGGACCATCACTGCCCTGCTCCTGCTGGCCACACTGGTTTTGATCCATGCCAGGATGCCCTTGGCCTTCTTGGTCACCCTGCTGGCTCATGTTCAGCCATCCACCAGCACCCCAAGGTTCTTTTCCATCAGGCTGCTTTCCAGCCACTCTGCTCCAAGCCTGTAGCATCGCTTGAAGCTGTTGTGACCAAAATGCAGGACCTGTTGAACCTCATTCCCTTGACCTCATCCCATCAAGCTAACCTGTCCAGATCTCTCTGCAGATCCTTCCTACCCTCCAGCAGATCAATACTCATGCTAACTTCAGTGTCATCTGCTCTTCATGTCCTCCCCTTGCAGCCCTATTATGTGCTGGTTCCAAGAGGTTACTGAAGTCATTAGAAGTTTTCCCCCTGATTAATTCAGCAAGTCTGGGAATTAGACCCCAGAGGCATCTGAATTTCAGGAATACATCAGCCCCCATGCTCAGCCAGAATGGCCTCCAGCTGCCTACTTCTCCTAGCAACTCAAGGGAGCACAAGGACACACAGCAGAGACTTGCCTTTGCTAACTCAGAGCAAGAGCAGCACCCAAGGGGCTTATCCTGCAGGCTAAGCTAACACAGGTATCCAGCTTCCAGCAGCATCAGAAGCTCAGAGACCAAAGCCAACCCCTCCTGGGTGCCCACTACCTTCCAGCTCAGCATCAGACACCAGAACAAAGCTCCAGTTGTTACCATCCCAATGCCTTCCCACACCCCCCAAGCGTGGCTGGCAGAAGTAACCTCAATGTCCCCTGCCACAAGAGTGCCAAACCTTCTTACACAGCACAAGGTCACAGCCAACCTACCTGGTTCACGTGTCTTCCAGGCACAGTACTGCTCTGCAGCAGCATCTATCAACACCTCCTTGTACTGGCCATGGTCTGTAGCAACAGATACACCTTTTGCCACACTGAAAAGGAAAGTGCCAAAAATCAGCATTTTTTTTTCTCCCTCAAATAGGCAGTTGAGATCAAATAAGTGAAGCCAGAGGAACTTGAGGTATGGTTGAGGGCTTGGAGACAGTCTGCTCTGCACTCCCTTCTTGCCCCTTCCACATCAACTCCTTGCACAGGCCATCCACCACTGTCTCTAACATAAGGCAACCCAGCAAGTGCAGGATGTGCAATAGGAAAGGGGAGCTGGAACCCCAGGCATCAGGAGAGAGGACTCATCTAAGAGCCCAGAGCCCTCAGCCCAAGTTTGGTCCCACCCTTGGTAAGAGCCCTGGGGGTTTTGAAGGCCAGGCTGGATGTGGCTCTGAGCAACCTGCTCTGGTGTGAGGTGTCCCTGCCCCTGGCAGAGGGGTTGGGACTGGAAGATCCTTGAGGTCCCTTCCAACCCTGACAATTCTGTGATTCATTTACCACACTGCTGGCAGCTGTACCAACCCAGGAAGATATTTTAATGCTCCTCTGCCAGCCTGGACAGTTCAAGCAGCAGAAGCACCAAACCCAGACCCACCTGCAAGTGCTGATACTGTCTTAGGCTCTAAGCAGAGCTGCTCTGTGAGGAAGCTGTGGTGAGAATGAAACGCTGCTGAACTTGTGGTTACCCCCCAACAAACTGGAGAATTACCCCCAAAATAAACCACCAGAGCAGCTCAGCTGGTTCAAAAGCAGAATGAAGCTCTAGCTGCAAAGCAAGCAAGATCTGGGAGTATAAAATGCAATGAATATGCACAAAATATATTTGTAACTCCACTTAATTTTGCACTTTTCTTTTTCACTCTTGAGGCTTAAAGTCTAACAAGAGCAAAGCAACTCACCTTTGCAGCTAAATTTGAGCCTAGAAGGATGGGTCTCCATGGGAGTATAGAATGCAATGAATGTGCACAAATAGCACAAATAGGTCAGAGTGGCTGGAGAGCAGCCAGGCAGAGAGGGACCTGGGGGTGCTGGTTGATGGTAGGCTGAACATGAGCCTGCAGTGTGCCCAGGCAGCCAAGAGGGCCAATGGCATCCTGGCCTGCAGCAGGAAGAGTGTGGCCAGCAGGAGCAGGGAGGTCATTCTGCCCCTGTACACTGCACTGGTTAGGCCACACCTGGAGTCCTGTGGCCAGTTCTGGGCCCCTCAGTTTAGGAAGGAGGTTGACTTGCTGGAACGAGTCCAGAGAAGGGCAACAAAGCTGGGGAGGGGTCTGGAGCACAGCCCTGGGAGGAGAGGCTGAGGGAGCTGGGGTTGCTTAGCCTGCAGAAGAGGAGGCTCAGGGGAGACCTTCTTGCTCTCTGCAACTCCCTGCAGGGAGGTTGTAGACAGGCAGAGGTTAGTTTCTTCTCCCAGGCACCCAGCACCAGAACAAGAGGACACAGTCTCAAGCTGTGCCAGGGGAGGTTTAGGCTGGAGGTGAGGAGAAAGTTCTTCCCAGCAAGAGAGATTGGGCATTGGAATGTGCTGCCCAGGGAGGTGGTGGAGTCCCCATCCCTGGAGGTGTTTAGGAAGAGACTGGATGGGGTGCTTGCTGCCAGGGTTTAGATGATTAGATGGTGTTGGGTGACAGGTTGGACTTGATGATCTCAAAGGTCTCCTGCAGCTTGGTCTGGACTGGTCTGGTCTGGTCTATGCTATGCTGTGCTGTGCTATGCTATTAATCCAGCAGGACTCCAAGGTCCTTCTCCATGGAGCTGCTTTCCAGCAGGTCAGCCTCTAACCTGTACTGGTGTATGGTGGTGTTCCTTCCTACACTGGTGTTGCTTACTGGTAGCTCAAAGGAAGGTGGGGTTGGGGGATGGTGTTCAGCAGAGGTAGAGGCTGAGGCTGTGCAGTTTTCCTGTAGTGAGAGCAGGGGAGATACATGAAACATCTCCTCATAGCCTGCCTTGACCCTGCAAGGGTCTCTTCTGCCAGGCACCCAGCACCAGAACAAGAGGACACAGTCTCAGGCTGTGCCAGGGGAGGTTTAGGCTGCAGGTTAAGAAGAAGCTCTACACAGAGAGAGTGATTGCCCATTGGAATGTGCTGCCCAGGGAGGTGGTGGAGTCCCCATCATTGGAGGTGTTCAGGAGGAGACCTGATAGGGTGCTGGGTGCCATGGGTTAGTTGATTAGGTGGTGCTGGATGATAGGTTGGACTTGATCTTGAAGGTCTCTTCCAACCTGGTTTATTCTATTCTATTCTATTCTATTCTATTCTATTCTATTCTATTCTATTCTATTCTATTCTATTCTATTCTGTTCTATTCTATATAAAGGGTCCCCTTACACAGACTCACACCCCCTGGATGGTCCAGGGGGGACTGCTCACAACCTCCTCCCCTCCCTCCCTCCTTCCTGGTACCTCACACAGTAGGAAGAGAGAGAGATTGCAAATAGAAGCAGCAGGAGAAAGAGAGAAAGAGCTCTCTGAGCAAGCAAGTGTAAGCCACCCAAAGAACAAATGCAGTGATCTGTCCTGCTCAGTTGTTACTGTTCTGTGCCCAATGGTCATTTATTTACCTGTTTTTATACTCAAAATGTCTGCAGGTAGGAACTAGGCTGAAGCTCCACCTGCAAACTGCAGCAGTCATGTTTGGAGAGCTCCTGGCTTGGAACTCGTGTGCCAGAGTGGACACAAAACTCAGGAGCCACCCCCAGTGCTGCACAGCAGCAGCCCCCAGTGCAGGCTGCAGAGCCTTTGCTGCAGTGAAGTTGAGGAGCAGAGGCTTGAGCTGTGCTGGCCCAGCAGCAGCATCTGTGTAAGCCAGGAGACAAAACCAGCAACTGGACTTGTGCAGAGCCTTCCACACTGGCTGATCCTAGTCTCTGAACTGGAGAGACTTGGATTTGATGAGACGACCACTCTGTGGACGAGGAATTTCTTAGATGCTTGCACTCAAAGAGGGTGGTCACCAACTCAGGGCAGTGATGAGCCCCTCAGGGGTGAGCAGTGGGACCAGTGCTGCTTAACAGCTCGATAAGCCACATGGACACTGGGATGGAGGCACCCTCAGCAGGCTCGCCAACACCACCAAGCTGTGTGGTGTGGTCAACACACCGGAGGGAAGGGGTCCCTCCAGAGGGACCTTGACTGGCCAATGCCAACCTCATCAAGTTCAACAAAGCCAAGTGCAAGGCCCTGCACCTGGGTCAGGGCAATCTCATCACAAATACAGGCTGGGCAGAGAATGGGTAGAGAGGGTCCTGAGGAGCACTGGGGCTGCTGCTTTCTGCCAGCATCTTTTGGGAGGATTCAATCACTTCCAAGGATGCTGAGAAGGAAGTATGCCGAAAAGAGCCCTGCTGCTGAGGGCTGCAGGCTCCCAGAGGCTGGGAAGGACACAGACATGTCTCCCTTGCTCCACTCATGTGTGGAGAATGTGGATACAAAGAAGCCTGTGCTGGCACCTCTGCAGGTATGGCCAAGCATCCCATGGTCCCACAGGGCCTTTGCCATGACCTCTCCAGCCTGTCGGGGAGGGTCCCTGGGGAGGGTGATGGGGAGGGAACAAAGTTTCCTGATGAAAACAGAGCTTGCTGTGAGCCAGCAGCAGCAGGCAGGCTCCAGGAGGGTGAGGAAGAGTGTGGCAGAGGGAGGTTTTTCTGGCTGCAGCCCCACACTCCTCCTCATGCTGTGCCTGCAGGGGCCAGAAGTTACAGCCATGAGCTCAAGGCCTTCCAAAGCACAAGTGGTAACTGAGGTTTCCTTGTAAACTGAGTGGCTTTCCTCAGGGCTTTCAAGTCTCACTGTAGGCTGAAAAATCAGGGGCAGCTCTTTTTTTACTGTCAGACTGCAGTGTGGGCTCCTGCTGTAAGTGCAAGGAGAGAAGGCAGCCCTAGCACTCAGAGCTGCTGGCAAGGAAGCTACTGGGTGTCCTCTAGAGTAGAAGCAGAGAATCAGAATGCTTGCAGTGAGCAAGCAGCAGCAGCAGCATGAGATGTCTTGGGACAAAAGGAGAAGCAGCTCTGCAGGAGCAATTGTTGCACACCCCAGGGTCTGCTCAGCTCTGGACTTGGCAAAGCTGTGGGGGGAGATCACCTTTGGCTGTCTGAGTTTCTAACTGTGAGAAGGGGATGACTGATTCCGTTCCAGGAAGCCATAAGCCACATCTCTACACATGTCCACTGGGTTCCTCACCAGCTTTGGTGGGCTCTTAAGAGGGCTGACCTCTCCCTGGGCATGGCTGTTCTCTGCTGGCTGGGATTTTCCAGTTGCCAAGGCACATTTCACAGCTTTCCTCTGCCCTCTCTGAGCCAGAAAGCCATCCAGGTGAGCTACAGAAACCCTCTGGTGAAGTGTTGGGTGCATGAGGCTGCTGAGACCTGCATGGTGCTGGTGTGAGTGTCAACAGAAGCTGAGCCATCCCAGGAGGACCTTTCAGGGCAGAAGGGCAGTTCCACTCCAGGCAGCTCCTCCTACCCTCAGGGGAACGTTTCCATGATGAATTTTCTGCTTTAGCATGGCCAGGGCAGCTGGTGCCAGTGGGACCAGTGGCCACTGTGGTGCTGGGCACATGAGGGTGGAGGCCACCACCAGAGGAGGGGTGGCAGCCCTGACCTCACTGTGCCACAAGGCTCTGTTCCCCCTCACATCACGCTGCAGCACTTCCTCTTCCCGTGGCAGTTCCTGCAGCTGTCAGCAAGCACTGGGGAGGCCACACAGCCCAGGAGGGTCACCTTTGCCTGGCTCTGCTCAGCAGAACTTTCTCTGAGGAGGTGAGTGGCTCCAGGGACAACCTGCTGGGACCCACAGGCTGCTCCTGGCAGTGTCCCTTGGGGCCAGGTGGGGATGGGGACAGTCTGCAGCCACAGTGTGCAGCCAGATGCAGCAGCTGCATGGCTGCACAAGTGGCTTGTGGCTGATGGTACCGGGCTGGGGAGCCCCAAGGGGAGGGTATCTGGGGCATGGGGCCAAGGGGTTGGAAGGTGTGGGTGCAGTGGAGGGGTCATGTCTGTGGATCAGGAACAGGCAGAGGCCACCCAACCTTGCCTGTCCAGAGCCCTGCCCTCCCCAGTGACAGGGGGCTGCAAAGAGCTTCAGGAAATACTCACTGTGCTGCCTAAGTTCCCTGGTTCTGGGCTGAGAGATGCTGGTGCTGGCCATGCAGGCACCACCCAACTCATCTTCCTCCATGGGCTGCATCTTAATATCCACCGAGGGACCAGCCCAGGGGACTGCTGCCTCCCAGCCCAGCTGATAGCTGCTCCTTGCCTCCATCGTGGCAAATACTCGTGGCTGAGCGCTGGGGGGGAGCTTCAGGATCAACCCCCCAAGTCTGCAAGGCGTTTGTGGCTGCATCCTGTTTGGGAGCACCCAGAGCTGTGCTTCCGCTGCGCTGCTGGTGCCTTGCTTGTGCTTCCCTTCCAGAGGGACTGCAGAGCTCGGTGAGAGAGCAGCCTTGCAGGGGGGTGGAACCCACTGCTGCCAGCTGGGGGTGTCCAACCCTTCTGCTCCCTGCCCATCTCCTGGCTCTGCTCGTTGCTTGGACCCACAGGAGCAGCAGCTTTGCCGTCAGGTGCATGTCCTGCAGGACGGGTTTGAGTGCAGCTGCAGCTGTGCTGCAGGAGCAGCAGAGAGTGGTTAATGTGAAGAAACAAAGCCAGTACTGACCTGTGGCCCCACATCAGCACCCAGGGTACTGGGGAAAGCACAGGGTGCTCCTGTGCAGACAGGGAGGGGTTTCTCTCCTTTGGCATTCCCTCTCACCTCAAACCTGCTGCAGTCACTTCTGACCTTAAGAGGGAGGTTTTCCCTGCACCCCAACTCCTCACCCTTGCCTTGGCCCGTGGCGGGGCAGGTCCTGAGATGCTGAGCACTTTGTGAGCTCCCTGAGAATGGGAAACCCCTTTGCCCTCTGACTTCAGATTTACTGGAGTGCTTCTGCATGGCACACAGAAATGCCCCCTAAATAGGGGTACTGGAGAGAGAGGTCCATGCATGCAGGCAGTAGCACCTCCTGCTGTTCCCTGCTGGCCATGACACAGTTGGCAGCTGCAAACCCCTGGGCTGCTGTGGGGAGTGCCTGAGTGGCTGCTCACTGCATGGGTAGCAAGGCTGAGGGGGCTCCTGTGCCCAGCTGTGCTCCTCAGTACCGGTGGGCACGGGCAGCAGGCAGCAGGGGAGTGGCTGCCACTCTAGGGGGGAGCTTGGTTGATGCTGCTTGGTTGATGTTGCTTGGCTGCTGCAGGTCAGTTTGCAAGCCCCAAAAGTGTGGCAGGCAATGCAGAGCTTCTGGCACAGGGAGTGCTGCCAGCCGGCCCTGCCTGAGCCTGTGCAGCTGCAGCAGTGCCAGGGCACAGCAGTAATGCCAGTGAATGGCGTGACGATGAAACCTGCGCCAGGCTGTTTCAGACCCCTGCAAGCTCGGTGAGCAGCCAAGCGGTGCAGGGGCTGGGAGGGATTCCTGCGGTGCCGTTGCTCCTGGTCCCTGTGACATCTCCCTGCAGAGGCATGAGCGATGCCGTGCCAGAGGCTGATGCAGATGGCGCTGGCGCTGTGCCTGGCGCTAGCCCTGTGGCAATGTTTCCGAGCCCCCCCGGACAGCCTCGGGCCCCTCCCCAGGGCTCCTTCCTTCCCCCGCGACCCCTGCGGCGCCAGGGCCAACGGCTCGGCGTGGTTCAGCGCTCGCTACAAGGCGGCCGTGGGGCCTCTGCTGACTGGCACTGCCCCCCAGCTCTCCTCAGACGTGCTGCAGTGGTGGCTGGTGAGTGAGGACCTGGGTGGCAGCTCGCAGCTCTGCCCAGGCTCCCCTAATCTGCTTGTGGTGGGGAAGGGCCAAGGCCAGGTCAGGCAGAAGCATAGAATCATTCAGGCTGGAAAAGAGCCTCAGGACCACCAAGTCCAACCCAGAACCCTGCTCTGCAAGGGTCACCCCTGAACCATAGCCCAAAGCACCACAGCCAAACCACCTTCAAACACCTCCAGGGGTGGTGACTCCATCACCTCC
Organism: Dryobates pubescens; assembly: GCF_014839835.1. Taxonomy (NCBI): domain Eukaryota; kingdom Metazoa; phylum Chordata; class Aves; order Piciformes; family Picidae; genus Dryobates; species Dryobates pubescens. The sequence goes on from NC_071637.1 coordinate 1,225,453, forward strand.
CTGGGCAGCCTGTGCCAGTCTCTGACCACTCCTGATGGGAAATAACTTTTCCTAACATTCAGCCTAAACCTCTCCTGCTGCAGCTTGAGGCCATTGCCTCTTGTCCTGTCACTAATTACCTGTGAGAAGAGGCCAGCAGCAGCCTCCCCACAGCCTCCTTTCAGGCAGCTGGAGGCAGCCAGGAGGTCTCCCCTCAGCCTCCTCTCTTCACACTAACCATCCCCAGCTCCTTCAGTTGCTCTTCACCAGATTTCTTCCCCAGGCCCTTCCCTTCCTTGCCCTCCTCTGCCCTGGCTCCAGCACCTCCACATCTCTCTTGGACTGAGGTGCCCAAATTTGGCACAGTACTCAAGGTGTAGCCTCACCAGTGCCCAGCACAGGGGGTGGGGGATCTCTACCCCCTTGCCTCCAGGCTGTCCTGCACCCTTGTCCCAACATCCCATCAGGTTTTTTGGTGCCTTTCCCTGGGTTCTGCTGGGAGGAGTGGGATTCTGTCCTCTTTGGCAGTACTGGTGGTGAGCTGATGCTACTTGTCACTATCTTTGCTCCCTCAGACCCTGCAGGGTTCCCCAAGTGGCATCCAGCTCCAGGACATAATGCAGCAGCTCTTCAGTGTCCTCCAGTCCCCAGGCAGTGGTGTGTGGGACCTGTCCTGCTGCAGGACTTGTGCAGTTGTGGGAAACTCAGGGCGGCTCAGAGGCTCTGGCCATGGGCTGCAGATTGATGCTCATGACTGTGTGCTGAGGTAGGTGACCTGAAGGGCCTTGGCCCCCTCTCTGTCTCCCTGTGACCCTGGAATGCTCCAGCTCCTGGACACCATGGACATAAGCCCTGCTATGATAGGGTTAGTAGCTGCTGGCCCTGCGCCCTGCAGCCACCCCCAGCCCTGGGGCACCCTCTGTGGGGCTCTGTGTCACTCACATCCCCTCTCTGCTGCTGGCTGACCTGGTGTCCCTGCCTGGTGGGGCTGGCACAGCATGAAGCTTCATTTCAGGATGTGCCTTCCCACTGTGCCCTAGGATGAACAGAGCAAAGACTGCTGGCTTTGAGCTGGATGTTGGCATGAGAACCACTCACCGCTTCATGTACCCGGAAAGCGCAGTGGACGTCCCGCCCGGTGTCCACCTGGTCCTCGTCCCCTTCAAGCCCCTGGACCTGCAGTGGGTGGCCAGTGCCTTTTCCACGGGACAGCTCACGCAGTGCGTTGGACATGCCAGCACCTCTTCTGCTGGAGACCCTAGGGAAGCTGCGGGGTGGTCCTGGGGGCCCTGGTGGCTCGCTGGGGCCCTGGTACCACTGTCCCTGTGGGATGAGACCTTCTCAGTGAGGGTCTTGGCTGCCCTCTGCGGCACCGTTGGTGGGAGTGGGTGCTGACACATCCCCTCAGGGCTTAGGCAGTCCCTCAGCTTCCACAGGGGGCATGGTGGCTGTGCCCGGTGTGAGGCCATGGGCTGTGTGTGTCCCCTCCCAGAGCCAGAGCAGGGGCTGCTCTGCAGGCTGGCTGCTTCCACAGGAGGGGCCCCAGCAGTGGGGGTGCCCCACGCTCACTGCTGTCCTCTGGCTCTTGCAGCACATACACCAGAGTGAAGCAGTTCATCAAAGCCGACAGGAACAAGGTAAGGGCTCAGCAGGCTCCAGCTCCTCAAGGGCTTCTCTGGGCTGGTTTTTCAGAGGGATGTGGGCACAGAGATGGCGAACAGGAGGCAGGTGGCTGCGCTGGTGGCCGGGGGCCGGCTGTCCTGACGGCTCCTGCGCTCCCCGCTCAGGTGCTGATCCTGAGCCCAGCCTTCCTCAAGTACATCCAGGACAGCTGGACGCAGCGCCGCGGGCGCTACCCCTCCACCGGCTTCACGGCGCTGCTCTTCGCCCTGCACACCTGCCAGCAGGTGAGCCTGGCCGCAGGGCTTGGCACCGGCCGCAGGGCTTGGCACCGGCCGCTGTGGGCGCCGGGGCTGGGCGCAGGGCTTGGCACCGGCCGCAGGGCTTGGCACCGGCCGCTGCGGGCGCCGGGGCTGGGCGCAGGGCTTGGCACCGGCCGCAGGGCTTGGCACCGGCCGCTGCGGGCGCCGGGGCTGGGCGCAGGGCTTGGCACCGGCCGCAGGGCTTGGCACCGGCCGCAGGGCTTGGCACCGGCCGCTGTGGGCGCCGGGGCTGGGCGCAGGGCTTGGCACCGGCCGCTGTGGGCGCCGGGGCTGGGCGCAGGGCTTGGCACCGGCCGCAGGGCTTGGCACCGGCCGCTGCGGGCGCCGGGGCTGGGCGCAGGGCTTGGCACCGGCCGCAGGGCTTGGCACCGGCCGCTGTGGGCGCCGGGGCTGGGCGCAGGGCTTGGCACCGGCCGCAGGGCTTGGCACCGGCCGCTGCGGGCGCCGGGGCTGGGCGCAGGGCCAGCTCCTGTCGGGCTGTGCGCAGGTCTCTGTGTTCGGCTTCGGCGCAGACGGCGAAGGGAACTGGCACCACTACTGGGAGAGAAACCGCTGGGCTGGAGGCTTCCGCAGGACCAGGGTCCACGACGCCGACGCCGAGTTCAGCACCATCCAGAGGCTGGCAGCCGAGGGCAGGATTGCATTCTACAAGTGATGTGTTGCCAAGAAACTGAAGCCAGGCTGCTGGTGCGGGAACTGGCAGCCCCTTGGCTCCTTAGCTTGCTTCCCCCTGCCCTGTGCCTGGCCTCACAAAGCCTGCAGTCCCCGGGGACTCAGGGCTGCTTGTGTTGATTCCCTCAGCACAGGTGAGGCTCCCCCCGTGGCGCCAGGTCCGTTGCATTTGGCTGGACGTGGGGTGGGCATAGCTTTGCCCGTGCTGGCTGGGAGAGGATGGGGAGGTGGTAGGGCTGCAGGTGGCTGTGGTGCCTGGGAGCTGCTGTGTGCATGTTCCTGAGGTGGCCACCGAGCCAGCGACGGCAGCCCCTGCTCAGACGTGGCTGGCTGCGTGGTGCAGCTGACAGCTGATGGCTCTTAGGGTGGTCTGCAGCTCTTTGGGTGCAGCCAGAGGAGCATCTTCTCCTCCTGCCTTCTTACAACTAGGGAAACATTTGCAGAATTGTGTCCCAAAAAGAGTAAGGAAAGGGGAAAGTCAGGCAGGCTGAAGCAGCAGATGAGAGGCTCCAGCACAGCTGCAATGATCTGATGAATAAACTTTGCCCACACAGACAAATCAGTGCCTGCTGCTTGCCTCTGAGAGCTTACTGCTCTGACCAGACAGCTCCAGCCGTGTCTGCACCACCTGGCAGAACAACACTGCAGCCCCTGCAGCCTCAGCTCCCCAGAGGTTTGCTCCTCCAGAGCAGGATCTGATTTCCCACCTTCAGTCACACACAGGAACATCCTTGAGCCAGCCTACTCTTCCCATGGCTGCTTGCCACTTGCTCTCTTCAGTTTGTTACACCACCAGATCCCTCCCAGTCATGAGCTCCCATTTGATAGAAGCACAGAACTGTCAGGGCTGGAAGGGAGCTCAAGGCTCAGCCAGCCCCAACCCCCTGCCATGGCCAGGGACACCACAGCAGGTTGCTCACAGCCACCTCCAGCCTGGCTGCAAACACCTCCAGGCAGGAGGCTTCCACCACCTCCCTGGGCAGCCTGTGCCAAGCTCTCACCACCCTCATGGGCAACAACTTCTCCCTCACAGCCAAGCTCCATCTCCCCACTTCTAGTGCTGCTCCATCCCCCCCAGTCCTGTCCCTCCCTGACACCCTCCAAAGTCCCTCCCCAGCTTTCTTGGAGCCCCCTGCAGATCCTGGAAGGCCACAGGAAGGTCTCCTTGGAGCCTTCTCCTCTGCAGCCTGCACAACCCCAACTCTCTCAGCCCTCTGCTCATCCTTGTTGCCCTTCTCTGGACACCTTCCAGCACCTCCAGATCTTTCATAGCAGAAGCCTGCAGTACTCATTACCCTAATTCATTTTCTACCTCTGCAGACAGAACCTCCCTTTCTCTGCTCCATTCTGTCAGTTCTCCCACACAGAACACAAGTCTTGCACCTTCACCTTCCCTCTCTTTTCTTCAGGTGCCAAGCAGTGCTGTTTCATGACCTCAAAAGCTTTTCTGAGGGTTACAAGTAATTGGCTTTCTTACCAGCTGCTAATTAACTGTGGGTTAACCTCTTGCTGCACCACTTCCATTCATCTTCCCCTCAGGATGACTCCTCCAGACGTAGTTACAAAGCTGTGTGCTCTGCTGAGTGAGTGAAGCTGCTCAGGTCACACTTTCTGGCCCTGATGAAACAGAGGCACTTTGTCCCTGTGCTCACATTCTAGCAGCACTGCATGGTCACAGCATGGGAGGGGTTGGAGGGGACCTCTGGAGATCATCCAGTCCAAGCCCCCTGCCAGAGCAGGGTCAGCCAGGGCAGGGCACACAGAACACATCCAGGTGGGGCTTGAAAAGTCTCCAGAGCAGGAGACTCCACAACCTCTCTGGGCAGCCTGCTCCAAGGCTCCAGCAGCCTCACAGTAAAGAAGTTTCTCCTCATGTTGAGGTGGAACCTTCTGTTTTCCAGCTTACACTCATTGTTCCATGTCCTGGCACAGGACACCACCACACAGAGCCTGGCACCTTCATCCTGACAGCCCCCCTCAGATATTTACAGACATTGATCAGATTCCCTCTCAGCCTTCTCTTCTCCTGAGAAAAGCCAGGCCCAGGGTCTCAGCCTTTCCTCACAGCAGAGATGTTCAAGTCTCCCAGTCAACCATGTAGCCTCTGTTGGACTCTCTCCAGCAGGTCTCTGTCTCTCCTGAACTGGGCAGCCCAAACCTGGACACAATATTGCAGGTGTGGTCTCACCAGGGCAGAGCAGAGGGGGAGAAGATCTTCCATAGCCCATTGGGGCACATTGCTGTCCCATGGAGAACTTACTGTCCAGCAGCACTCCAAGGCCTTTCTCCAGGTCAGCTGTACTGGTGCAGGGGGTTGTTCCTCCCCAGCTGCAGGACTCTACACTTCAAGAGGTTCCCCTCTGCCCAGCTCTGCAGCCTGTCCAGAGCTCACTGAATGCCAGCACAGCCAGACAGGGTGGCAGCCACCCCTCCCACTTTGGTCCTCAGCAAACCTGCAAAGTGTCCACTCTGTCCCTCCAGGTCCTTGCTGAAGATATGAACAAAACTGGACCCAGCACTGACCCCTGGGGAACAGCCCTGGCCACAGGCCTCCAAGCGGACGTGAGCCACAGATCACAGCTCTCTGAGCTCTGATGTTAATGCACCTCATGGTCCAACCACCCAACTCACTGAGTTTGCCCAGGGGACTCACCCAAAGGCTTTATTAAACCCTCTTGTTCCAGCTGTATTTGCACAAGTTCTTTGTTCTAGGCTGGGGATGAACCCACACCTCAAAGCAGCTCTCAGCTGACACTAATGCTGGGGGGTTTAGGCTCCCTGGTTTGTGGGTAAGTCAACCCACAAATCAAAACTGCTTGCAAGTTAATTACAAAACAGCTTTCTGCCATGGTCTGAGCCATGGGGGTCTTCAAGAAACCACAGAGGAGCCTCACAAGAGCTCAGAGAGCCCAGACAGGGGGTGGGCACAGGAAATGATTTCACTCACAGAATGCCTGCATCTAACCTGTATAAGGGGGCAGACAAGCTGCCTCTTCCTCCTTTTTCCCCTTCCCCTCTCTTTTCCTTCTGGATGCTGCTCCCTTATCACAGAATCATAGAATCAGTAAGGTTGGAAAAGACCTTCAAGATCATCAAGTCCAACCTGCCACCCAACTCCATCTAATCAACTCAACCAATGCACCAAGGGCCTCATGCAGGCTCTTCCTAAACACCTCCAGGGATGGGGACTCCACCACCTCCCTGGGCAGCACATCCCCAGGGCCAGTCTCTCTGGCTGGGAAGAATTTCTTCCTCACCTCCAGCCTGAACCTCCCCTGGCACAGCTTGAGACTGTGTCCTCTTGTTCTGGTGCTGGGTGCCTGGCACAAGAGACCAACCCCCACCTGGCTCCAACCTCCCCGCAGGGAGTTGCAGAGAGCAAGAAGGTCTCCCCTGAGCCTCCTCTTCTGCAGGCTCAGCAACCCCAGCTCCCTCAGCCTCTCCTCCCAGGGCTGTGCCCCAGACCCCTCCCCAGCTTTGTTGCCCTTCTCTGGACACCTTCCAGCAGCTCAACCTCTTTCCTGACCTGAGGAGCCCAGAGCTGGCCACAGGACTCCAGGTGTGGGCTGAGCAGTGCTGAGCACAGGGCAGGATGAGCTCCCTGCTCCTGCTGGCCACACTCTTCCTGATGCAGGCCAGGATGCCCTTGGCCTTCCTGGCCACACACATCCAGGGTTGGTGACTCCACCACCTCCCTGGGCAGCACATTCCAATTCATGCTGGGAAAAACTCTTCCTGCTGTGCAGTCTAACCCTGCCCAGTGGCAGCTTGAGGCCATCCCCTCCTGTCCTGTCACTACCTGGGAGAAGAGACCAGCAGCAGCCTCTCCACAACCTCCTTTCAGGCAGTCCTGCTCGATTCTGGGGCTGTTCTGCGGCTTCCCTGCTGCTGTTGGGCAGTAAATGAGGTTTGAAATGGCAATCCCATCAGCATTTCCTTGGGTCTCAACACATTTGAACCAACAAGGAAATGGCAACTTCTTTCTTTTATTTTCCTTAGCAAAGCCCCAGGTCCATCCCCTTGCTGAGCACCCAGAACAGCTCTCATTTATTCTGCCACTCTGACTTTGGAGAAGGCTTTGGCCTGATGGGCTTCTGTGTTAAACCCAGACTACAGCTTTTGTGTATGCCCAGGGGGCCAGGAAGGCCAAGGGCATCCTGGCCTGCAGCAGGAACAGTGTGGGCAGCAGGAGCAGGGAGGTCATTGTGCCCTGGGCTCAGCACTGCTGAGGCCACACCTTGAGTCCTGTGTCCAGTTCTGGGCCCCTCAGTTTAAGAAGGACATTGAGAGACTTGAAGGTGTCCAGAGAAGGGCAAGGAGGCTGAGGAGGGGTCTGGAGCACAGCCCTGGGAGGATAGAATAGAATAGAATAGAATAGGAGTAGAATAGAATAGGAGTAGAATAGACCAGGTTGGAAGAGACCTTCAAGATCATCAAGTCCAACCTATCAACCAATCCAACACCACCTAATCAACTAACCCATGGCACCAAGCACCCCATCCAGTCTCCTCCTGAACACCTCCAGTGATGGGGACTCCACCACCTCCCTGGGCAGCACATTCCAATAGCAAACCACTCTCCCTGGGACGAACTTCCTCCTCACCTCCAGCCTGAACCTCCCCTGGCACAGCTTGAGACTGTGTCCTCTTGTTCTGGTGCTGGGTGCCTGGCACAAGAGACCAACCCCCACATGGCTCCAACCTCCCTTCAGGGAGTTGTAGAGAGCAAGAAGGTCTCCCCTGAGCCTCCTCTTCTCCAGGCTAAGCAACCCCAGCTCCCTCAGCCTCTCCTCAGACTGTCCTCCTGAGGACACAGTCTCAAGCTGTGCCAGGGGAGGTTCAGGCTGGAGGTGAGGAGAAAGTTCTTCCCAGAAAGAGTAATTGGCCATTGGGATGTGCTGCCCAGGGAGGTGGTGGAGCCCCCATCCCTGGAGGTGCTCAAGGAAGGCTTGGATGTGGCACTTGGAGCCATGGTTTAGTTGTCAGGAGGTGTTGGGTGACAGCTTGGACTTGATGATCCTTGAGGTCTTTTCCAACCTTATTGATTCTGTGATCTGCTTTGCACTGTGGCAGTGCAGTTTGTGAACAGCACTTCCACTGAGACTTCAATAATCTCCTGTATTTCTATCCAATCCCAGGGGGAGTTTGACTGAAGTACTTTGAGAGCAGTTTTAGAGCCTGTCTTCCTTCTCTCCTGAAATGAAGACACTTTCTCTCTGGATTAGCTGAACCTGTGCCTGTCACAGTCATGGTGCACTGCAGGACCTGAAGTGGTGGGAGCTGAAGGGCTGGGAGCACACCAAGGCAAATGAAGAGCTGAGGCTGAGGAGGAAGGAGTCTGTTTTGCCTCAGACTGAAGCAGGCATTCACCATGTTTATTTCTCCTCCTGCTTTTCACTTTTCTCCCCCCAGAGTGTCACAGAGCAAGCACTTCACTCACTGGCACAGATCATTAAAAAGACCAAAAAACCCCACCTGAGCATCATCATCATCATCATCATCACCTCTACAGCCCTTGCCCCAGTGCAGGTGTGGTTTTTAATCAGGATTGCCAAGATGAGTCCAAAAGACTTAACTATTCCTTCAAATGACTCCAACCTCTGCTCCCAAAGCTTTACCAAGAGACACAGAGGATGGATTTGTTTCCTTTTATTTCAAAATAGAAAGAGGGAGGGGAGGGGCAGTGAGAAACACCCACACAGCTTACTGTAAAACTCAATTAGAACTCCACAAACTGCTCCTGGTGAAATGTCAGCTTGCATCTTCTGTTCAGAGCAGGAATCCAGAGCAGCTGCAATGCCCCACAGGGCAGGCAGCACAGCCCAGGGGCTGGCTCTCACCACACTGCCCATGGCAGCTGGAAGGGAAGTGCCTGGCATTGAGCACATTTAGGCCAGAGGTCTGGCACACAGCAGCCATCAGCACCCTTGGGAGAGAAATGGAACCAGCTAGATGGTGCTGCTAGAAAGCTGATGTGATGGCAACTCCATTCCATTCTCCTGACAGCAGGACTCCTGCAGGCAAACAGAAGGCATCACCTCCAGCTTTGCTGGAGGCCAGAGCATGGACTGACACAAAAGGGCTTCAGGGGAGGGTCTGCACAGCCACAGGAGGTGGCTGATCTTCATAGCAGCAAGGTTCAAGCAGTTCTATCCACAAATGAATGCCAAAGGGTGCTCAGGGTCATTCAGTAGTTCCAAACCTCTTCTCTTGTGCACTCAGAAGGAAACTTGCATTTAGTTCTCCTTGGAGTCTCCCTGGCAGAGTGAAGCTGCTGCTCATCTAGGTTGTCTTCCCAAGGTCAATCTTCTTCTGGATGGCACGTGCTGAGTGATAGATTAAGGAGTCAATGAAGCCTGCAACTAAAAGGAGGGAGAGATGGATCAAGTCAGACATGCCTCAGCACAAGGCGAAAGAAGACACAAGCTCTGTCAGGGGAAGGGAATCCCAGCTCCCTGAGACAGAAAGCAGCTCCTGCTGCTCAGAAGATTAAGGCCTTAGTCTCATCAGGACAGACAAAATTCAGTTTGCAGGGGAGAGGTGACCATGCTTCAGCAGACAAGGATCTCTCTTACAGAAGCACAAATGAGACAGAGGCCCAGGCAGGGGTGGTGTTTGCTCCCCAGGAGCCAGCACTGGTCCCTGGCAGCCCAGAGCCAGCTGAGTGCTGAGCTGCAGCCAGAGCAGGGAGAGCAGCAGCACAGGGAGGGGATTCTGCCCCTCTGCTCTGCTCTGCTCAGCCCCCACCTGCAGCACTGCCTCCAGCTCTGGGGCCCCCAGCACAAGGACCTGGAGCTGCTGGAGAGGCTCCAGAGGAGGCCACAGATGCTCAGAGGCTGCAGAACCTCCCCTGTGGGGACAGGCTGAGGGAGTTGGGGGTCTTCAGCCTGGAGAAGAGAAGGCTCCAGGGAGACCTCAGAGCAGCCTTGCAGTACCTGAAGGGCTCCAGGAGAGATGGGGAGGGACTGTTCAGAAGGGCCTCTGGGGATAGGAGGAGGGCAATGGTTTGAAACTGGAGCAGGGGAGATGAAAGTTGGACATCAGGAAGAATTTCTGCACAATGAGGGTGGTGGAACTCTGGAAGAGGCTGCCCAGGGATGTGGTGGAGGCCCCACATCACAAAGCCAGAACTGTTGGGGTCCTGCTCTAGTTGGAGGTGGTCCTGCTCACTGCAGGGGCATTGGACAAGATGACCTGTGAGGGTCCCTTCCAACCCAACCCAATCTGAGAACCTGTGAACTCATCTCTTTCCATCCAAGAGAGATTTGTTACCAGCCATACAGACTTCAGAGGGAGCAAGATGGCAAATGTTTACATTGCAGAAAGAAAAGAGATTGGGAGGTGCAATACCTGTGAAGATGCCTCCAAGGATGGCACAAACTCCTGTGAGAAAGTGTGTGAAGGACCTAGAAGAAGGAGAACAAGTGGGAGAGCTGGCATGAGTCAGAGAGCAAGGTCAGAGAAGTAACAATTAAAGGAATTACATTTGCCAAACATTCATCACAGCACAACACTGGCACCATCATGTGCCCAGAGAAGGGCCCCCAGCACAAGAGGGACCTGGAGCTCCTGGCTTGGACAGCAGCTCTCTGAGCTGGGTTAGGAACTGGCTGGAGGCTGAGCCCAGAGAGTGGTGGTGAATGGTGCCACAGCCAGCTGGCAGCCAGGCCCCAGTGCTGTGCCCCAGGGAGCAGTGCTAGGCCCCATGCTCTGTAACAGCTTCATTGATGACCTGGATGAGGGCATTGAGTCAGTCAGCAGCAAGTTTGCAGCTGACAGCAAGCTGGGGGCAGGAGTTGGTCAGTTAGAGGGCAGAAGGGCTCTGCAGAGGGACCTTGCCAGGCTGCACAGATGGGCAGAGCCCAACAGGATGGCACTGAACAAGTCCAAGTGCCAGGGGCTGCACTTTGGCCACAGCAACCCCAGGCAGAGCTACAGGCTGGGGGCAGAGTGGCTGAGAGCAGCCAGGCAGAGAGGGACCTGGGGGTGCTGATTGACAGCTGCCTGAACAGGAGCCAGCAGTGTGCCCAGGGGGCCAAGAAGGCCAAGGGCATCCTGGCCTGCATCAGGAAGAGTGTGGCCAGCAGGAGCAGGGAGCTCATCCTGCCCTGTGCTCAGCACTGCTCAGCCCACACCTGGAGTCCTGTGGCCAGTTCTGGGCTCCTCAGGTCAGGAAAGAGGTTGAGCTGCTGGAAGGTGTCCAGAGAAGGGCAACAAAGCTGGGGAGGGGTCTGGGGCACAGCCCTGGGAGGAGAGGCTGAGGGAGCTGGGGTTGCTTAGCCTGCAGAAGAGGAGGCTCAGGGGAGACCTTCTTGCTCTCTGCAACTCCCTGCAGGGAGGATGTAGCCAGGTGGGGGTTAGTCTCTTGTGCCAGGCAGCCAGCACCAGAACAAGAGGACACAGTCTCAAGTTGTGCCAGGCTGGAGGTGAGGAGAAAGTTCTTCACTGAGCGAGTCGTTCGCCATTGGGCTGTGCTGCCAAGGGAGGTGGTGGAGTCCCCATCCCTGGAGGTGTTCAAGAGGGGATTGGATGTGGCACTTGGTGCCGTGGTTTAGTCATGAGGTCTGTGGTGCCAGGTTGGACTCCATGAGGTCTCTTCCAACCTTGGTGATTCTGTGAGACTGGAGAGGGTCCAGAGAAGGACACCAAGATGAGCAGAGGGCTGGAGCTGCTCTGCTACAGGGACAGCCTGAGGGAGTTGGGGTTGTGCAGGCTGGAGAGGAGAAGGCTCCAAGGAGACCTAAATGTGGCCTTCCAGGATCTGCAGGGGGCTCCAAGAAAGCTGGGGAGGGACTTTGTAGGGTGTTGGGCAGTGATAGGACTGGGGGGGGATGGATCCAAGCTGGAGGAGGGGAGATTTAGATTACAAATTAGGATGAAGTTCTTCCCTGTGAGGGTGGTGAGAGCCTGGCACAGGCTGCCCAGGGAGGTGGTGGAAGCCTCCTGGCTGGAGGTGTTTGCAGCCAGGCTGGAGGTGGCTGTGAGCAACCTGCTGTGGTGTGAGGTGTCCCTGCCCATGGTGGGCAGGGGGCTGGAACTGGATGCTCCTTGAGGCAGTTCTGTGATGCTATGACATGGAAGCTCATGACTGGGAGGATCTGTTGTAATAAACTGAGCAGTTCTGTGAGTTCTGGGATATCAGACTCCTGCTCACTGCACCAACCTCCTCCTCCAGTTTGATCCTGGCTTTAGAAGCTTCAGGTAGTATCACAAATACTCTGTGTGGAATCTGAAAGGGACTGGGGAAGAAGGGCATCCAAGAGAGCCTCTTCCTCTCCACTGCCCTGGAAGTTGCTAGCACGGCTTCCACAGAACACATCTGGTTGGAAGAGACCTCCAAGCTCATCCAGACCAACCCAGCACTGAAGGGTCAACACTAAATCATGTCCCTAAGCACCAGGTCTATGCAGTGCTTGAACACCCCCAGGGACAGGGACTGCACCACTGCCCTGGGCAGACCATGTCCTAACATCCAGCCTGAACCTCCCCTGGGGCAGCCTGCAACCACTGCCTCTGCTCCTGTCCCTTGGCACCAAGCAGCAGAGGCTGCCCCCTCCTCACCCCAACCTCCCTGCAGGGAGCTGCAGAGAGCCAGGAGGTCTCCCTCAGCCTCCTCTGCTCCAGCCTCAACCCCCCCAGCTGCCTCAGCCCTCCTCTAGCCCAGGGGCTCCAGGCCCTTCTCCAGCCTGGCTGCCCTGCTCTGGACAGGCTGCAGCCCCTCAGTGGCCTTCCTGCAGGGAGGGCCCAGGGCTGAGCACAGCACTGAGCTGTGGCCTCCCCAGTGCTGAGCACAGGGGGATGGTCACCTCCTGGCCCTGCTTCTGCCCCAAGCAGACATCTGCACTGTCTCTAAGCCAGGAGAGGGCTTCAAGCTATGAAAAAGTGACAAAAATCAGTGGAGGGTGAATGAACTAAATTGTTCCTTACCTGTGTTTCTCTGTCAGCTTCACCATCATGGGGGAGAGCTCATAGAGCACAAACACCCCAGGCAGACCCTGGTCTCCCAGCAGCCCATTTGCTATCTTCTCATGGCGTGTAACTGAGAACTGGTTTGTCCTCACCACCTGGCAGGAGACAGACACAGCAAATGTTTTGTGAACAAGGAGCAGGAAAGACACCAGACATGACTGCAGTGAACCACAGCCACCTCAGGGGCACCTGGCAGTGGTTACAAAGGGTCAGACACTACAGGCTGTCACTACAGGCTGTCTCCCAAAGCCTCTGCTAGCCCAAGGACTATGTGAGGCATCAGGCCCCAGGCTGGATTGCTGCATCCCCCTCACCTGTACTGGTGCAGGAGGTTGCTCCTCCCCAGGTGCAGGACCCTACACTTGCCCTGGTTGCAGTTCATGAACTGAATAGAACCAAATAGAACTGAATAAACCAGGTTGGAAAATACCTTTGAGATCATCAAGTCCAACCTCTCCCCCAGCACCATCTGATCAACCATGGCACCAAGGGCCTCATCCAGGCTCTTCTTAAACACCTCCAGGGATGGTGACTGCACCACCTCCCTGGGCAGCACATCCCAATGGGCAATTACTCTCTCTCTGTAGAACTTCTTCCTAGCATCCAACCTAAACCTCCCCTGGCACAGCTTGAGACTGTGTCCTCTTGTTCTGGTGCTGGTTGCCTGGCACAAGAGACCAATCCCCAGCTGGCTCCAACCTCCCTTCAGGGAGTTGCAGAGAGCAAGAAGGTCTCCCCTGAGCCTCCTCTTCTGCAGGCTAAGCAACCCCAGCTCCCTCAGCCTCTCCTCCCAGGGCTGTGCCCCAGACCCCTCCCCAGCTTTGTTGCCCTTCCCTGGACACCTTCCAGCAGCTCAACCTCTTTCCTCTGCCCAACTCCCCAGCCTGTCCAGGCCTCACTGCATGGCAGCAGAGCCTCCTGATGTTTCAGCCAATCCCCAGTTCTGTGTCACCAGCAAACCTGCTCAGGGTCCACTCTGTCCCTTCATCCAGGTTGCTATGAAGATGTTGAACAGGACTGGACCTGGTACTGACCCCTGGGGAACACCACTGGCCACAGGCCTCCAACTAGACCCTGCACTGACCTCTGCCACTCACAGCACTTTGATCTAGGTGGGATGGAGGACACTGAAATCTGGTTGAGCACTGCTGCAGTGTTACCAAAGCTGGGTTTGGGGTGGGGATAAGGAGGAAGAGGTCAGAGAGAGCCAGGGTCAGAAAATGAGAAACTCTGCAGGCTTGCACTGGCCAAAGCAACAAGGGAGAAAAGGTTACTTACTTCACCATCTACTTTCATGTACACTGTGGGGACCACTTTGACAAAGTACTGGAACATCATGGAGGCTGCAAGCAGAGGAAGAGGATTAGTGACTGGCAAAGAGCTGGGAAGATCACCTGGCAGGTTAGTCCCACACAGCCTGCTCCTGTCCAGCTGCACAGGCAACACCTCTGCACAGCTACTGCAGCATTCCTAGGGCAGGAAAGTTCATGTCTGACTTGAGCTCTCCTTTTGCCAGAGTGAATCTAGGTCCTGTTCCAACCAAAGCCAAATCACTGTCAGCATTTTGGCCTTGACTAGATGGAAAACCTTCCACAACCCAATCATCTGGGTGGAGTTTTGCCAGCACAGCTTCTTGAGAATTCTGACCCTAGCACATGAAAGCTTCTACAGGTTCATGGCATAGCCCTAAGGAAACAATTCCCTGCTCTGAACCAGGATCCTCTATCAGCTTCAATGACCACCATGGCTTACTTCTGCAGAAGCATGGGGTTCAGCATTTCAGGAGATGAAAAGGAAGATTTGCTGGGGGAGGAGAAGCTCAGCAGGAGCCAGCAGGGAGCACTTGCAGCCCAGAGAGCCAAGCAGAGCCTGGGCTGCAGCAAGAGAAGTGTGGCCAGCAGGGCCAGGGAGGGGATTCTGCCCCTCTGCTCCACTCTGCTGAGACCACAGCTGGAGCACTGCCTCCAGGTCTGAAGCCTCTATGACAGAGGGATCTGGAGGTGCTGGAAGGTGTCCAGAGCAGGGCCAGGAGGAGGAGCAGAGGGCTGGAGCTGCTCTGCTGTGAGGACAGACTGAAGGAGTTGGGGCTGTTCAGTCTGGAGAGGAGAAGGCTCCCAGGTGACCTCATTGTGGCCTTCCAGGGTCTGCAGGGGGCTCCAAGCAGGCTGGGGAGGGACTGCTCAGGATCTCAGGCAGTGATAGGACCAGGGGGAATGGAATGAAGCTGGAGGTGGGGAGATTCAGGCTGGAGGTGAGGAGGAAGTTCTTCCCCATGAGAGTGGTGAAGCCCTGGGATGGGTTGTCCAGGGAGGTGGTTGGGGCCCTGTCCCTGGAGGTGTTTAAGCCCAGGCTGGCTGAGGCTCTGGCCAGGCTGATCTGGTGTGGGGTGTCCCTGCCCATGGCAGGGGGGTTGGAACTGGCTGAGCCCTGTGGTCCCTTCCAACCCTGACTGATCCTATCAGTGAAAATAAGTACATAAGTAGGAGAAGTCCTGCTGCTTTGGAGCAGCCTGGGCCTGCAGGGCCCTGCAGGGCAAGGGAAGGCAGAAGCTGCTCTGAAAACCTCTTTTCTGGGAAATTCCCTAGAGGAGAATATTATTCACCCTCTTCTCCAGAAGGAGCAATGCTCATCTGTAACACCTTCAACTGCTTTGACCAGCAATCCACTTATCTCCCTTCTCTTCCACACCATGGATTCAGTCCTTATTCCTCAAGGATTTGCCAGCTGCTTCTCCAAAGCCCAGGACGGAAAGCTTCAGTATCACAGAATGGTCCAGGCTGGAAGGGGCCTCCAAAGCTCATCCAGTTGGACCTCCCCACAGTCAGCAAGAACATCCCCAACTAGATCAGGCTGCCCAGAGCCCTCTCCAGCCTCACCTGGAATAGCTCCAGGCATGGAGCCTCAACCACCTCCCTGGGCAGCCTGCTGCAGTGTTCCAGCAGCCTCCTGGGGCAGAACTTGTTCCTCACATCCAAGCTCAATCTGCTCTGCTCTGCTCTGAAGCCATTGCCCCTGGGGCTGTCCCTGCAGGCCTTTGGGAACAGTCCCTCTGCAGCCTTCTTGCAGCCCCCACAGCCTCCTCTTGTCCAGGCTGAACACCCCCAGCTCCCTCAGCCTGTCCTCATAGCGGAGCTGCTCCAGCTCCCTGTTCATTTTCATGGCCTCCTCTGGACCCTCTCCATCAGGTCCAGGACCTTCCTGTATGGAGGGCTCCAGACCTGTACACAGTACTCCAGGTGGGGAAATGTTAGCAGCCAGCCTCAGGACCCCTCTCAGAGTTTGTTACTGCACAAAGGAGCCATAGCCCCATGCTGACACCTTTTCATTTCTCTCTGGTTTATTTTAAGCCCCATCCTTTCATCTGTGAACAAGAATCAGGATGGTGCCAAGGTTAAGAGAAGAGTTTCAGGCAGGGTTACCAATTGCCTCCTTTTTCCAGCTCCCTGCAAAGACAAACTCTGCACACCTTTAGCAGGCCTAAGAAAACAACTCATCTCTGCAGTGAGAAGGGAAGTGGTGTGGTCAGCATCCTTCATGCAGAATGCACACAAGCAGCTTGTGTGGATAAACCAAGCAGTGTCTACACAGTTTGGGCAGCAGCAGCATGAGCTGAGAATTGCCTTTCCTTTTCCAGCCAGCACAGTGCAGCTCTCTAGGAAAGATCAGCAACACTGCAACCTCACTGCAGCTGTTGAGTTGTTCCTGTTGGGTAGACCAAGGTCAGGCAAACATCCTGGCTCTCCAGCTCTATCAGTTAGGCCTTTTCTCTCTGTCCTGCATCTTTTGGTTCACCTGCTGCACACAGTAGCTGAGAGGGATCACAGGATCAGAGGATGTTAGGGGTTGGAAGGGACCTCCAAAGACATTGAGTTCAAACCCCTGCCAGAGCAGGACCATAGAATCCAGCACAGGTCACACAGGAAAGCTCCAAAGAAGACTCCACAACCTCTCTGGGCAGCCTGCTCCAGGGCTCTGGGACCCTCCCAGTCAAGAAGTTCCTCCTCCTGTTGAGGTGGAACCTCCTGTGCTGCAGTTTCTATCCATTACCCCTTGTCCTGTCCCAGGGTGCAATCATGTGCTGTGCCTGCTGCTGTGCATCCAGCAGCACTGAAGGGAGAGCTTCCAGAGAGGTCACCTCATGAAAACCACACTGGCAGGCTTGTTCCAGAGGGAGCACAAGGTGGAGCCCATGCTTCATGCAGTGCTGTCAGGGTTCTTATTAAGACCTGGGAACAGTTGCTGCTCCTCTCCTCTAACCATGTATTAAAACCACTTACAAGGAGGTAGCTCTGAGCTGGCTTTTACCTTGCTGTGCAGTGACGTCTGTGCCATCCAAAGGGTTCACAATGCCTGGATAATCCCTTCCAAAGGAGAGGTGTTTGATGTAGTGTGTCATGTTGATCTGAAATGGAAATGCCAACAGCTGAAAGCACTGCACAGCACCCCAGGGGCAGGCAGCCTGCACTTCATTATCTCTCTGTTTTCTGCATGCAGCTCTGAAACACAGAGAGGTCTTTCCCCACTCTGTGTCCCCTAACCTCCCAAGTGCCTGCTCTTCCTTTTCCATTTGTGTGAGACTCCAGAAAGTGGAATTTCTCCTCTTCCTGCTGGACCCCCCCCAGATCCCAGTGCCCATCTGTATCTCCCAGCTGCAGCACAGGATCCATTTCTCTCCCTGTTGCAGAGGCACTGTGCTGCCTCTGCATGGCTGTGGCTATCAACTGCTTTCCTTCCAGCCTAAGGTAAATTCCAACAGAAGCACAAGCAGCTGTGAAATGCTCCCTTAGAAAACTGGGAAGCACAGATTGAGAAGCCAGGCAGACTCAGGAAGAGAGGCAAAGGCTTGCAAGCAACAGGCAAGAACAGACCTCAGAGCTCTGAGTGAAAAGCAGGTCCCAAGTTCTGCTTGGACTCAAAGTCCAATCCATCTGGGCTCAGTCCATTAGGATCTCAATGTGGCATAGGGAAGGGAATCCAGAGGGAAAACAGACCAGGAGGACTAGAGCAACCCTGGGAACACTTACATTGTCCAGTCCAAAGCTCTGCAGATCATGAACTGCAACAGAAAAAAAAGAGTTTAAGGATCCAGTGCAGGCTGTGCTAATGAGCAAAGCTCATTAACTGCTCCTGTCTTCTGAGGGAGCTCCTCTTCAGTTCACAGCACTCTAAGGTGGCAAGAAAACTGACTTTCTCTCTTGCTTGCCATAGGGAGGTGGCCACTGCCACAGTGAAGGAAAGAAACTTCCATTTGGGCTTACTTCAGTCCTCACCTGAATGCATCCTGAACACAGGGCAAAACCAAGATCCCAGGGGGGAGCAAGGACAGCTCCACTCTTATCTCAGTCACCACCTGATGCACCCAAGGGCCCTGACCACCATAAACCAGCAGCACAACAGACAGCAGCTAACAGCTGAGAGCAGCACTGCCTTAATGTCACAGCCCTGATAACCACCTCCACAGCCCTCAGCACTCTGCCTGCCAGCCCTGCTCCTGCAGCCTGGAGGACACACAGCAACAGAAAAGTCTTTGCAGGGATGGTGTGAGCAAGGTATTTGCAAAGCACTGGGGAGGCCAAGGTGACTGCCAGCAGTGCTGGGAGCTGGGGAATCTGGGCTGCCTTCTCTCTGCCCTTATCAGTGTGAGAGAAGCTGGCAGCACCATGTGGCTCCAGGAGGGATCTGGCACAGACACGGGGGATGTCTTTTGGGTGGCTTCTTCAATGACTTAATGCAATGCCCCCAGCAGCAGCAGCCTCAGGATTAGAACACAGCTTATGACTGGATTTCCTCCTACCAGGCTTGTCCCAGGCCACACAATCACCTGGAACAGCCAGAGGCTGGGGTGCCTTTACCAGGTATCCTCATGTGCTCAGGCAGCCAGACCTCACCTCCCACCTTAGCAGAGGAAACCACTCTCCAAAAGCCCTATTTTGGGAGCTGATGGAGTCAGACCACCAAGTGCTGCTCCATTATTGAGCAAGATGAAGAATGCTGCTCCCTTGAAGGGTTTCACAAGACAGGCTGCAAAGCCCAAGAGCTAATTGGAAGTAGGCTCTCCTTGATAACATCCTACTGAACCTCAGTCTGCTGTGAACTCACTTTTTTTTTGCCATCTTTCAGCAAACCACCAGAAGCTTTCCTCATACTCACAGAAAACCCTCACTAAACCCAAAGAGATACAGGTAAGACAGGGAAAAGGAAAAGCCAAGCCTAAACTTTACTCCCCCTGATGCTCTGATCCAGGCAGAGGCTCTGGCAGCTCACAGCTTCACAGAGTTTTCACAGAATCAACCAGGTTGGAAAGGACCTCAGAGATCATCAAGTCCAAGCTGTCACCCAGCACCTCCTGACAACTGAACCATGGCTCCAAGTGCCACATCCAGTCCCCTCCTGAATACCTCCAGGGATGGGGACTCCACCACCTCCCTGGGCAGCACATTGCAATAGCAAACCACTCTCCCTGGGAAGAACTTTCTCCTCACCTCCAGTCTAAACTTCCCCTGCACAGCTTGAGACTGTGTCCTCTTGTTCTGGTGCTGGGTGCCTGGGAGAAGAGACCAACCCCCACCTGGCTACAACCTCCCTTCAGAGAGTTGTAGGGAACAAGAAGGTCTCCCCTGAGCCTCCTCCTCTCCAGGCTAAGCAACCCCAGCTCCCTCAGCCTCTCCCCACTGAGCAAATGCAGCTCAGAGTGGCTCTTCCCCCAGCAGAGAAATCAAGCAGTCAGCTTTGGAGCTGCTGTGCTCACTCTGCTGGAATGGGCTGATTGTGGAGGAACATTTGGCTGCCACATGTCCACAGCCACCTCTTGGCTGGGGGAAGCAGCAGGTTGCCTTCCCCTCCCTGCTGCAACCTTTCCTCTGGCTGCTGGAGCTGTAAGCTGAAGGTCACTTTAAAGGTCATCCTCATTTAGTTAACACATTCAGTGCTCAGAAACTAAGGCTGCAGTCACTGGAATGAAGACAATGGTTCTGCCTTGCAAAGAGCTCAGAGCCAGCCTGCCTGCAGGTATTTCTGTTGCTCTGCCGAGTGTGCAGATGGATCCCTGCCACTAGCACAGTGGCTCCTGTGCCTGTGCTGCCAATCAGATCAAAGAACTCAATTTGGCCTTAAAAAAAAGGGGGAAATAAATGGGCATAGATGTGAAATGGTGGGCAGGGAAAGAAGGGAGATGTGGCCTCAGGATTCTGCTGGGCTGCTTTCCTCAGTGGCTGCCTGCACCACTCTGGTTTGTGTTGCAGAGTGATTTGCACTCGAGTCAAGAGTTGAGTGGCTTAGCTGCCAGTGAAGTGTCAAAGTCCCTCTGCCTTCTGTACAGAACCCAACACAGCAGAGTTCCACACAGGGCCTGGCTCTGGATGGAAACTGGACCTACTGCCAAAGGAATAAACCAGTCTCTGACCCCCCACTTCTGCTGATGGCTCAATCCTCCTGTCCCAGCCTCAGCATTACTTCATGTGAGCACAAGCAGCTCCAAACCCCAATGCCACTGCACAGGGAGGGACAGGGAATGCTGCTCTTAGTAGGTGTGCTCCTGCAGCCCTGTGCCCCTGCATTGATCTGCTTGCACAGCCACAGTCATTGGCTTGTCACCAGTAAGTTCCCAGCAGCACCAGGAAGGCTGATAAACCTTGTGGGAAGTGCCAGAGCAGTTCGAGGGCAGCACTTGAGAACAATCAGCCCTTACCTAACCTGCCACACAAGGTTAGAGCACTACAGAGAAGCACAGACTCAGAGAAGTGTTTGGGTTGGAAAAGCCTCCCAAGATCACTGAGCACAACCATCAACCTAACACCACCATGGCCCAAGGTGCCATGGCCACATGGTGTCTGAACAGCCCCAGGGAGGGTGACTCCAGCACTGCCCTGGGCAAACCATTCCAGTGTCTGAGAGCCCTCCCAGTGCAGAAACAGTTCCTGAGACCCAGCCTGAGCCTCCCCTGGCACAGGGGATGCCAAGAAGAGCAGGCTGCCCTCTCCTCATCCCAGCCTCCCTTCAGAGAGCTGTAGAGAGCAGTGAGGCTTCCCCTCAGCCTCCTCTTCTCCAGCCTGACCACCAGCTGCTCCTGGCAGGCCAGGTGCTCCAGGCCCTTCTCCAGCCTTGTTTTTATGAACCTCCTCTCCAAATGATCTCCTCAGACAGCCCTTGGATTTACCTATCTCTGACAGATGTATTTCTCTCTAAGGACTGTGCTAAGGACATGTGAATGTACTCTAGGCTGCAGGTAAACCACAGAATTGTTTGGCTTGCAAAAGCCTCTAAGGCCACCCAGCTCAACCACCAACCCAACAGCACCATGGCCACTAAACCATGGCCCCAAATGCCCTGTCCACAAAACTCTTGACCTGCCTCAGCTTGTCCCCATCAAACCTGCTTCCACCTTTAGACAGGAGCAGGTGCCACCAGGACCCCAAGTCAGCCCAAATCACACAAACTAACCCTTCAAGCACCAGGCTTTTTCTCCTCTCTAGCAGCTGCAGCTCTTAGGCCATTTAGGATGATGTCCTGCCTAAACCTGACAAACTGCAGAGCCCCTGGGACAGGTCATCTCCTCTGTCCATCAGCAAGCTCCTGCCCTTTCATGGAGAGAGCCTGATGAGATGGATGGGGGGGCATGGAGAGTGCTCTCCTCTGGGCAGCAGGAGCTGGGACATTCCCATCCCTGTCAGCACTGCATGAGGCACCAGGATTTTGGTTACAGCATCTGTATGCAGTGGACCCTGCATCAATACAGCCAGAGCCTCCAGGCTGGCACATGGAATGCAGAGGCATGGGATTGTCACATGAAGGCAGAGGACCTTCTGCCTTTTGTCTCACCATGGGTGGTGGAGTCTCCCTCACTAGAGATATTCCAAAGCCACCTGGATGTGTCCCTTTGTGACCTGCTCCAGGAGATCCTGCTCTGGCAGGGGGATTGGACTGGATGAGCTTTTGAAGTCCTTTCCAACCCCTAACATTCTGTGACTCATGTAGTCTCCTCCACCCTGGTGGTCTCAAAAAGCTCCTCACCAAGATGCACAGTGCCTCCCCTCTGCATGGATTTTCTGCAGGCAAGGAGCAGTAGCTTGGGAGGAGAACCTCCCCCCTCCACCCCACGCTCCAGCAAGGTTCCTTCCACTGCAGGTTGCTTAACATCAAGCAGGCTGTTCACCCTGCTCAACCAGCATGAGGAAGCAGATCTTAAGAGACTGTCAGCTAGGACCAGAGGCTGCTGCTCCTGAAGGACCAAAGACATTCCTCCCTTGCTCTCACTGCAGCCAATGCCCAGCTAGGTAAAATGAAGAGCTGGCTAAAGCAGCTTAAACCTGGCTGGCTGGTTTATGCAGCCTTGCTTTCCTCACTGTCTCAGTAACACAGTTGGCACAACTTCTGTTTAAGAATTCTCCCCAGCTTGCACTTCTGACCTGAACAGCCCCAAGGATGCTCTGTAACATCTTCATTGATATCTGGATGAGGGCATTGAGTCCATCAGCAGATTTGCAGGTGACACCAAGCTGGGGGCAGGAGTTGATCTGCTGGAGGGTAGAGAGGCTCTGCAGAGGGACCTGGACAGGCTGGGCAGATGGGCAGAGGCCAAGGGCAGGAGATTGAACACATCCAAGTGCCAGGGGCTGCACATTGGCCACAACCACCCCATGCAGTGCTACAGGCTGGGGGCAGAGTGGCTGAGAGCAGCCAGGCAGAGAGGGACCTGGGGGTGCTGGTTGATGGTAGGCTGAACATGAGCCTGCAGTGTGCCCAGGCAGCCAAGAGGGCCAATGGCATCCTGGCCTGCAGCAGGAACAGTGTGGCCAGCAGGAGCAGGGAGCTCATTCTGCCCCTGTACACTGCACTGGTTAGGCTGCACCTGGAGTCCTGTGGCCAGCTCTGGGCTCCTCAGGTTAGGAAGGAGGTTGAGCTGCTGGAAGGTGTCCAGAGAAGGGCAACAAAGCTGGGGAGGGGTCTGGGGCACAGCCCTGGGAGGAGAGGCTGAGGGAGCTGGGGTTGCTTAGCCTGCAGAAGAGGAGGCTCAGGGGAGACCTTCTTGCTCTCTACAACTACTTGAAGGGAGGTTGTAGCCAGGCAGAGGTTGGTCTCTTCTCTCAAGCAGCCAGCACCAGAACAAGAGGACACAGTCTCAGGCTGCACCAGGGGAGGTTTAGGCTGGAGGTTAGGAAGAAGTTCTATACAGAGAGAGTGATTTCCCATTGGGATGTGCTGCCCAGAGAGGTGGTGGAGTCACCATCACTGCAGGTGTTCAGGAGAAGACTGGATGGGGTGCTTGGTGCCATGGGTTAGTTGATGAGGTGGTGTTGGATTGGTTGATAGGTTGGACTTGATGATCTTGAAGGTCTCTTCCAACCTGGTCTATTCTGTTCTACTCTATTCTAAGGCCTCCTCAGACTGTGAAAGTCAGTCCTTCAGCTGTAAAACAGGGTTCATAGGACTGTCAATAAACACATTAACACTGCAAGAAACCCCAGCCACAGCTACCCAAGGTGAGCTAGGACACCAAGTTTCAAGCTTCAAACAATTTCACAT
Organism: Dryobates pubescens; assembly: GCF_014839835.1. Classification (NCBI taxonomy): domain Eukaryota; kingdom Metazoa; phylum Chordata; class Aves; order Piciformes; family Picidae; genus Dryobates; species Dryobates pubescens. The sequence continues at coordinate 1,248,536 of NC_071637.1, forward strand.
TCAGGATGGGCATTTTCCTACCTTCCAGGAGCACAGCAGCAGGAAAACAATGAGTGGCAGCAGGATGCATTGTGAATGACTGAGGCAGGGAGCAAGCAACACAGAGAATGGCTGCAGCAAGGGGAGGGAGTGAGCAAAGCCAAGAGCCTGAGCAGTCCACTTTGCAACCTGTAACCACCATGATCACCCTTCAAAAACACCCAGTGGCTCACAAAGCCTCAGGAGAGCTCCTCCTGAGAGTTCTGAGGTGAGCAGGCTTGGTGCATGAATCCCCAGGAGAAATTCTCCAGCCTGCTGCACAGATGAAGTTCTGGAACAGCTGCCCCATCTGACTTCCAAAGGGCCAAGGCCTCTCCACCACCTCACCACATCCTCCTCACTGACATCACCTGCACACACACCAACTAAGCATCTGAGAACCACTTCATGTTCTCAGCCTTTCCCAGCTGGTGACCTTAGTTACCACAGAAGGATGACCTGGGATGGATCTCCTTGGAGCTTTCTCAAATGCCAGCCTGGGCCCACAGCTCCTCCCAAAGCTTCCTGGGCACAGAACTGCCATCAGCTCTGCAGGACAAGAGCTCTTTGGGGAGAAAGGGGGGAAAAGCAGAAAGCATAGAGCAACACTTACTCTCAACAGCATGCACTGCAAGAATGAGCAGAGGAGAGAAAAGAGAAAACATTCAGGTCCTGACAAGGCAAAGCCACAAAGATTATTGTTCAGAGAGAGCAACATTTAAAACCAAACTGAGGAGGAGCAACAGCTTTTTGTGCCTGTGCTTTCCCCACCACATCAAATGACTCCCTAGCTAGCCAGGGGACTCATCTCTGGAGATGCAGTCACTTACAAGTGTCACAGAGAAACACAAATGCAGGAACTGACTGAAAGAAAAACAAACCAGGGTGGCACATCCATGAGTTGAGGGCACCCTCAGGGAGTCTGCAGTGGCACCCAGCTGGGTGGCTGTGGCCATCTGCTAGAGGCCAGGGAAGCTTCCCAGCAGGGTCTGGGCAGGTCAGAGCCATGGCCAAGGCTCTCTGGGTGAAGCTCAGCAAGGCCAAGGGCCAGGGCCTGCCCCTGGGTCACAGCAGCCCCATGGGGAGCTCCAGCCCTGGGGATGTGTGGCTGGAAAGCTGCAGCTGGGAGAGGGCCCTGGGGGTGCTGGGTGGCAGTCACTGAGCAGGAGCCAGCAGTGCCCAGGGGGCCAAGCAGGCCAAGGGCAGCCTGGCTTGGGGCAGAAGCAGGGTGGGCAGCAGGGCCAGGAGGTGACCATCCCCCTGTGCTCAGCACTGGGGAGGCCACAGCTCAGTGCTGTGCTCAGCCCTGGGCCCTCCCTGCAGGAAGGCCACTGAGGGGCTGCAGCCTGTCCAGAGCAGGGCAGCCAGGCTGGAGAAGGGCCTGGAGCCCCTGGGCTAGAGGAGGGCTGAGGCAGCTGGGGGGGTTGAGGCTGGAGCAGAGGAGGCTGAGGGAGACCTCCTGGCTCTCTGCAGCTCCCTGCAGGGAGGTTGGGGTGAGGAGGGGGCAGCCTTTCCTTCTTTCTCTGCCAGGGGAGGCTCAGGCTGGATCTCAGGAAGTATTTTTGCACTGGATGGGTTCTCAACATTGGAATGGTCTGCTCAGGGCAGTGCTGCAGTCACCATCCCTGGGGGGCTTCAAGCAGCCTGTGGAGCTGGTGCTTAGGGACATGGTTCAGTTCTGGGTTGAGGGCTGGACTGGATGAGCTTGGAGGTCTCTTCCAACCTGATGTATTCTGTGATGCTGTGTGCTAGGTGAGCTCTACAGCAGCACACCAGAGAACAATGCTGCTTAGCTCAGATCCTTCTTCAGTCTCAAGGTAACAGAAAGGTCACTGCAGGAACAACTAAAGCTGTTCAGGAGTGCACTCAAAGTTTCCACTCCCAACACTCTCAGGGCTGGGGTTCATGGTCTTCATCAGCCCTGTGCTTTGTCCATCACACCTGATGCACGGGGAAGGCAACAAATCAGGAGGCTGTTCTTCTTCACTCTGTTACAAGATGCAAGCTGTCCACTTCCCCTGGGAATCAGGAAAACTCCATGGACTTTGGCTGGAGCCATGAAGACACTGCCCAGGAAAAGCTGGGAAAAGGGGAAAGCACATGTTCCACAGAACTGGGAAAGCAAGGCTGAGGTACATGGAGTGAGCCCTGCAGCATGGGTTACACCACTGCCTACAGCATGCTTAGTCTGGATCTTACCCCTGAGTGCAGCCTAGTCCCTCCAGACAGCTGACCTGAAAGAGGCTCAGAGAAATGCAGCGAGGCAGCTCAGAGGCACAGTGGTTCCCAAAAGGATCACCTGAGAAGGGTGGGACTCTGCATCAGGGAAAAGACAGCCTGCAGGCTGGCCCAGGAACTGCCCATGGCATCCTGGGGAGCAGGCAGAGAGCAGGCTCCAGCCAGCTCTTGCTTTCCAGCAGAGGGAGGAACAGGGGCCACGAGCCACAGCTGGTGGGAGCAAGCAAACTGGAGTACACTGCCCAGCTCTGGGCTCCTCAGTGCAAGACAGACATGGACCTGTTGGAATGGGCCCAGTGGGGCCACAAAAATGATCAAAGCACCTCTCCTGTGAAGACAAGCAGTGAGAGCTGGGACTGTTCAGCCTGGAGAAGGCTCCAAGGAGAGCTTATTGCAGCCTTTCAGTATCAGAGAATCACCAAGGCTGGAAGAGACCTCAAAGATCATCAAATGCAACCTGGCACCACAGACCTCATGACTAGACCATGGCACCAAGTGCCACATCCAATCCCCTCTTGAACACCTCCAGGGATGGGGACTGCACCACCTCCCTGGGCAGCACATTCCAGTGACCAACAACTCTCTCTGGGAAGAACTTTCTCCTCACCTCCAGCCTGAACTTCCCCTGGCACAGCTTGAGACTGTGTCCTCTTGTTCTGGTGCTGGCTGCCTGGCAGAAGAGACCAACCCCCACCTGGCTCCAACCTCCCTGCAGGGAGTTGCAGAGAGCAAGAAGGTCTCCCCTGAGCCTCCTCTTCTGCAGGCTAAGCAACCCCAGCTCCCTCAGCCTCTCCTCCCAGGGCTGTGCTCCAGACCCCTCCCCAGCTTTGTTGCCCTTCTCTGGACACCTTCAAGTCTCTCAATGTCCTTCTTAAATTGAGGAGCCCAGAACTGGACACAGGACTCAAGGTGTGGGCTGAGCAGTGCTGAGCACAGGGCAGGATGAGCTCCCTGCTCCTGCTGGCCACACTCTTCCTGCTGCAGGCCAGGATGCCCTTGGCCTTCTTGGCCCCCTGGGCACACTGCTGGCTCATGTTCAGGCAGCTGTCAATCAGCACCCCCAGTATTCACAGGAGGCTTATAAGAAACATGGGGACAGACTTTTTAAGCAGGGCCTGCAGCAACAGGACAAGGGCTGATGGGTTTGAACCACAGGAGGCTGATTCATACTAGATAGAAGACACAATTCTCACAGTGATGGTGGGGAAACACTGGCTCAGTTTGCCCAGGGAGGTGGCAGATGCAACCTGATCCAGCTGAAGCTGTCCCTGCTCATTGCCAGAGAAGTTGGACTAGATGGCCTCTCATGATCTTTTCCAACCCAAGCTGTTGCTTTAAAATTCTCCTGAGGTATTCCCCAAAAGATCCTCTCCAGAGATACTGATACTCAAGCCCTGAACACCTCACTTGAGGCTGTTTTACAGCAGAGCAGCACAGTTTTGTAGAACAAGAGAGGCTGAGATTCTGCCCAGAAACATTCTGCTCCAAGGTCTTCCACATCCCCATGGCAGCACCTCCAGAAAACACTTTTCTATTTGTTCACAGAATCACCAAGGTTGGAAGAGACCTCAAAGATCATCCAATCCAACCTGGCACCACAGACCTCATGACTAAACCATGGCTCCAAGTGCCACATCCAATCCCTCTTGAACACCTCCAGGGATGGGGACTCCACCACCTCCCTGGGCAGCACATCCCCATGACAAATGACTCCCTCTGTGAAGAACTCTTCCTCACCTCCAGCCTATATCTCCCCTGGCACAGCTTGAGACTGTGTCCTCTTGTTCTGGTGCTGGCTGCCTGGCACAAGAGACCAACCCCCATCTGGCTACAGCCTCCCTTCAGAGAGTTGCAGAGAGCAAAGGTCTCCCCTGAGCCTCCTCTTCTGCAGGCTAAGCAACCCCAGCTCCCTCAGCCTCTCCTCCCAGGGCTGTGCTCCAGACCCCTCCCCAGCTTTGTTGCCCTTCTCTGGACACCTTCAAGTCTCTCAATGTCTTTCTTAAACTGAGGAGCCCAGAACTGGACACAGGACTCAAGGTGTGGCCTAACCAGTGCAGTGTACAGGGGCACAATGACTTCCCTGCTCCTGCTGGCCACACTGTTCCTGCTGCAGGCCAGGATGCCCTTGGCCTTCTTGGCCCCCTGGGCACACTGCTGGCTCATGTTTAGGCAGCTGTCAGTCAGCACCCCCAGGTCCCTCTCTGTTTGGCAGCTGTCAGCCACTCTGCCCCCAGCCTGTAGCTCTGCCTGGGGTTGCTGTGGCCAAAGTGCAGCCCCTGGCACTTGGATTTGTTCAATGCCATCCTGTTGGGCTCTGCCCATCTGCCCAGCCTGGCAAGGTCCCTCTGCAGAGCCCTTCTGCCCTCTAACCGACCAACTCCTGCCCCCAGCTTGCTGTCAGCTGCAAACTTGCTGCTGACTGACTCAATGCCCTCATCCAGATCATCAATGAAGCTGTTACAGAGCATGGGGCCCAGCACTGATCCCTGGGGAACGCCACTGGGGCCTGGCTGCCAGCTGGCTGTGGCACCATTCACCACCAATCACCATGGTTGAGAAAGACCTCTAAGATCATCAAGTCCAACCATCACCTAACTGCACCAGGGCCACTACTGCACCATATCCTTGAGCACCATATCTAGACAGCTTTTAAAACCTTCAAGGCACAGCAATTCAACCCCTGCCCAGGGCAGCCTGCTTCCAGCCTTTGAGAACCCTTTGGGTAAAGAAATCCTTCCTGATGTCCAACCTACACCTCCCCCTGGTCTAACTTGCTGCCATTTCCTCTTTTCCTATCAGTTGTGACTTGTGAGAAGAGACCCAGCTCCCACCTCTCTACAATCTCCCTTCAGGTAGTTCAAGAGAGCTATAGGGTCTACACCTCCATAACAAGGCTAAGCTAGAGGCCCTGCAGCCCTGAGACCAGGCTAAGGTGGTGGCCCTGCAGCCCTGAGACCAGGCTAAGCTGCTGGCCCTGCAGCCCTGAGACCAGGCTAAGGTGGTGGCTCTGCAGCCCTGAGACCAGGCTAAGCTGCTGGCCCTGCAGCCCTGAGACCAGGCTAAGCTGCTGGCCCTGCAGCCCTGAGACCAGGCTAAGCTGCTGGCCCTGCAGCCCTGAGACCAGGCTAAGCTGCTGGCCCTGCAGTCCTGAGACCAGGCTAAGGTGGTGGCCCTGCAGCCCTGAGACCAGGCTAAGGTGGTGGCCCTGCAGCCCTGAGACCAGGCTAAGGTGGTGGCCCTGCAGCTCTGAGACCAGGCTAAGGTGGTGGCCCTGCAGTCCTGAGACCAGGCTAAGGTGGTGGCCCTGCAGCCCTGAGACCAGGCTAAGCTGCTGGCCCTGCAGCCCTGAGACCAGGCTAAGCTGCTGGCCCTGCAGCCCTGAGACCAGGCTAATGTGGTGGCCCTGCAGCCCTGAGACCAGGCTAAGGTGGTGGCCCTGCAGCCCTGAGACCAGGCTAAGCTGCTGGCCCTGCAGCCCTGAGACCAGGCTAAGGTGGTGGCCCTGCAGCCCTGAGACCAGGCTAAGCTGCTGGCCCTGCAGCCCTGAGACCAGGCTAAGGTGGTGGCCCTGCAGCCCTGAGACCAGGCTAAGCTGCTGGCCCTGCAGCCCTGAGACCAGGCTAAGGTGCTGGCCCTGCAGCCCTGAGACCAGGCTAAGCTGCTGGCCCTGCAGCCCTGAGACCAGGCTAAGCTGCTGGCCCTGCAGCCCTGAGACCAGGCTAAGGTGGTGGCCCTGCAGCCCTGAGACCAGGCTTCTCCAACAGCCCCCCTGCAGCAGTGCTGCTGCTGTTATGGGTAGCAATGCAAAGATACTGTGGGAAGCTAAAGGAAACCAATAAGCAGGAAAGCAAAAATACTTTACCATGCACATGAGACTGCTGGAAGCTTTTTCCTGGTGCAAAGTGGAAATTTCCAGCTACCTGCAGGAAACAGCAATCTTGTATTAAAAGGTTTGGATGTGTCTGAATCCACTTTCACATTTCTGTTTCAACCAAGTCAGTAATGTTCAGAGGTGCTAATATCAGCAGGTGGGGCTCTAAAGAAGGGATGAATCTCCCCTCTTCCTCACAGGCAGGCCAGTGGAAAGCCATGCTTCCATACTCATGGTGGTAGGAACTGCTCATGCAGATTATTGCAGTGGACATAAACATGGGAAGGAGGAGGAATTATGTCTGTTGGGAGGGAACTGCTTTGATGCTGCAGGGAATCCCAAAAGGGATCAGAGACAAGGAGTGGAGAAAGCAACTGACAGAGAAAGTGAGCAGGGTGAAAGAAACTCCTTAATGCAATACCCAACAGTGATCCTTTGTATGCAGCCATGAAGAGGAGCTGCATGCAAAAACAAGGCACTAAACCTAAACCCCAAAGTAACCCCAAGCCCCAAAACACTCCAGAAGACAAAGGTGGTTAGCATTTGACCCTGGAACCTGCAAGGGGTGTTAGATGCTAATCCTCACTGACACTCAGCAGCAACCAAACACACTCTTGAATCACACACAGAGAGATCTGAATGTCCCAAGCCCTTCCCAGGGCTGTGCAAGCCTGTTCCTAATGTTACCTGCAGCCAGGATGTGCAAAGTTCCAAGTGCATAACAATGGTCCCCAGGAATTCCCCCATGACACCTGCCCTTGGGCCCTCACTGGCAAGCTGCTGGTTAGTGGCATCTCTGGCATCCCCTGATGCTCTCTGCCAAAGACCACAAGGGCAGGTAGGAAAATCTTAACCTCGAAGCTGCCTCTCCCTCCAGAAACCTTGGCAAAAAGACTCACTAGCTAGACAGCAGGGAAGGCTACACTTCTCCAGCTGCCATGCTTCCTACCAGCCCACACCACGAAACAGAGGTTCAGCCCCTTCCCACCTGGTTTCTTGGCTCTCCTCCTGAACCCCTGCACAGGCTCAGGCACTTTGCTGAGCCCTGGGGGTCTCAGATTGCAGCGCTGTGGAAACCTAAAGCTGGGAAAGGAGAGGAAGGCCCCAGCTGCCTTTTCAGTCATCACCACCACACAACAGGCTCACAGCAGAACTCATCTCTCACCTTGTTGACCTCTAGGAAACCATACACTTGGCAGCCCTCGTTCTTCTGCTCTTGCATTTTCTGGCTAAACCCTTCCCTCTTGCACTGCTCTATGCTGTCCGGGTTCTTGAAGGCCCAGCCTCGCCGCCTGTATGCTTCTCTGACATCATCACAAGTGTTACAACACCTGCAAGAGCACAAGCACCACCTGACCACGGTGAGCACCACACAGAGATGCTCCAGCTCGGGATCTGAGCCCTTGCTGGATCCCTCTTCAACAAAGCAATAAGGCAAACATCAGGGACCGCACCTTGAGGCTTAACCCTCCCCAAGGAGCCTGAGCTGCTTGACGTAGTGTTTGAGACCCTGGCATGAGGATGCAAGGTGTGTGAATGCAGTGCTTGTGTCTGAGGAGGGCTCTGCTGGTCTGCTTAGACAGCCAAGGTGCTCCCTGGCAAAGAAATCTGCTACATCAGTGTCCCACAGCTTGGAACTTCCATGGGAGAACACAGCCTCTGCCTCTTTCTGTCCCTCTTCTCCTCTGTTTTTGGGGACTGTCAACCTTGGAGGGAGGGTCAATGTCCTATTTTCTTCATCACTTGTCTACCTCTGGATAACACCTTGGTCACTGGGTGAAAAAAAAAAGCAACAGCCAACCAAACTGTTTTGTTTCTTGGTTCCAAGTTTTGTTGGAACAAAGGAAAAGTTGAAGGCTGCAATCCCTCAAGAGGGAAACAGCTCTGGGGAAGGATGCAACTGGACAGATGGGACAAACCAAGTTACTCCAGAGGCAAGAATAGTTAAGAGTAGTCCAGAATGTTGAGGGCTATGATGGCTCCACTCTGACAGGGATTTGCAGGTAGGACTGAATGGCACTCAGGTTTGTGTGGGTGATAAATGTCAGGGCTTTGCCCCACGAAGGATGCAAAGCCTGCAGCAGCAAGAAGGCAAAGCCACCACCAGGTTTCATTCCAAGACAGCTCACATAATGGTGAGGTAATTACCCAGCTCTCCTGTGAACAGCAGAAAGTATTCCCTTTGCTAAGACACAGTCTTGGTGCAGAGGCAGTGCAGGCAGCAGCGCCTTGGAACAGGGCTGTGGCCAAACCAGACAACCTAACTCTGCACCTTCCCAACCACAAGGGCAGCTCCCACAGGTATGCCAAAACCACAACACTTCTCACCATCTGCTGAACATGTGCCCAGGGGAACTTCAGCCCTTCATAACTCACTTGAGGAAAGCCATGCATGCAGCAGAAGTGGAAGAGTTCAAGGGTTAAGAAGATAGGAAAGGAGTGCAAAGGTTACCGGATGTCCTCCGACTCTGCCCCGTAACAGCTCTCGCAGCGCTCAGCGTCCAAAGAACTGGGATCAAACACTTTTTCTTCTTCTTTGCCCAGCTCTGCAACAAAAGAGGATTCAAAGTGATGAGGCAATGCCTGGAAACACATCCTGCACTCCTGTTTTGTTCCACACACAAGAAGTGCCCTGCACACCAACCCAGCTCTGCGTGGGAAGCTCAGCTCAAAGGGTATGCAGAGCTGAGAAGCACAGAATCAATCAGGTAGGAAAAGACCTCAAAGATCATCAAGTCCAACCCATCACCTCCTGACTACTAGACCATGGCACCAAGTGCCACATCCAGTCCCATCTTGAACACCTCCAGGGATGGGGACTCCACCACCTCCCTGGGCAGCACATTCCAATGGGCAATCACTCTCTCTGTGTAGAACTTCTTCCTAACCTCCAGCCTAAACCTCCCCTGGTACAGCTTGAGACTGTGTCCTCTTGTTCTGGTTGCCTGGCAGAAGAGACCAACCTCCACCTGGCTACAACCTCCCTTCAGGTAGTTGTAGACAGCAGTGAGGTCTCCCCTGAGCCTCCTCTTCTCTGAGCTAAACAATCCCAGCTCCCTCAGCCTCTCCTCACAGGGCTGTGCTCGAGCTGCTGAGGTGTGAAGGCCCAGAAGCAGAGCAGTCCATGTCCTCTCAAGACACCCTCCCTGGAAAGCACTGGCTACCTGTAAGCCTTGCTGGAGTGCTGACCAGGTGTTAAAGGCCTCTTTTAAAAACAGCCTGAAGCAGACTGAGTCAGTAAACTGCAAGTGACTGATCCAGGACCTGCTACCTCCACATGCATGTGCTGGAGGCTCTGCTCCTGGAGACATTCAAGGATCAGAGTCCATGTGGCCCTGGGCAGCCTGATCTAGTTGGAGGTGTCCCTGCTGCCTGCAGGGCATTGGCCAAGATGACCTGAGGGTCTCTTCCAATGCAGTCTGTGAATCTGTGACCATATTCCCTACATAGGTTAGGACAGGATCATGCACTGCACACTGCTGACTGCAGATGGCTGCTGTTTGAAGTCCTGCTTGCACAGCAGGTCCTGGATCAGTTGCAGTTTACTGATCTGAGTCTACTTTAGACTGTTTTAGAAAAGCCTTTACACAAGGAACACCTGGTCAGCACTCCAGCAAGGCTTACAGGCAGCCAGTCCTTTCCATGGAGGGTGCTCTTGAGAGGCCAGGGGCTACCCTGCTTCTTGGTCTTCACACCTCAGCAGGCTCTGTGTTCCCTTTAAGGTGGGCTTTGGGGGCAAGGCTCAGGGGGGACAAGGTCAGAGTGGGAGGCTCTCAAGGGGGGAACTGACAGCCAGTCCTCCAGGATAAGAAGCTGACAAGGCACACATTAACTACTGCTCATTAGAAATTGCCCAGGAACTTCTGCCTCCTTTGTGACTTAACAATTCTGCCAATGTCTTTGCCATGTGAGTGCTGAATGTGTAGCCACAGCACAGCTGGGGCAAGAACTCACTGAGCTACAACACAGGAAGCTGGAAAACTCTGTCCATGTTCAAAGGAAGGGAATGATAGGAACCATCAATAAAGAATGCAACCACTTGTTGTCATTCACTGGAAATGAGTGGGACAGCATCCAAGCATAGAATGCAGCCCAGCACAGAAATCATTAAGCTCTTAACTCTGCCAATGATCAGGAAAATTCTGCAGACACTACCTCCTAACACCTGAGTGCTAAATTGAAGGGCAACACTGCTACAGCTGCCACTGAACAACTGACTCAGTGTCAATCTCACCAACAGAAAGTGATTGTCACAGGGTTTAATGAAGACTGATGGACACTGCTGATCTGAGTTGCAACACAGGTGATGGAAACTGAGCTAGCTGTGTGCTTTACCCAGACAGCAGGACAGCTGCTTGTTGCATGCAATGCACCTGAGCTCCTTGAGGAAGCCTCTTCTAGGAAAGACAGTTTGCTCCCTTCAGATTTCTCTTGCCTTCCACTGACAGATTTCACAGAACAGCTTAGGTGGGAAAGGACCTCAGAGATCATCTACTCCAACCCTCCTGCCATAGCCAAGGACACCTCACAACTAGACTTGGTTGCCCAAGGCCTCATCCAATCTGGCCTTTAACACCTCCAAGAAGGAAGCATCCACAGCCTCCCTGGGCAACCAATCCCAGAGTCTCACCACCTCTGTACTGAAGAACATCTTCCTCAGCTCCACTCTAACCCTGCTCTCCCTCAGCTTCAAACCATTCCCCCTTGGCCTGTCTCTAGACAGCCTCTCAAGGTCCCTCTGCAGCCTTCCTGTAGGATTCCTTCAGGGATTGGAAGGCAGCTCTAAAGTCCCCCTAGAGTCTTCTCCAGGTTAAACAACCTCAGCTCCCTCAGCCTATCCTCACAGCAGAAGTTTCCCAGCCCTTCAATCATTCTTGTGGTGCTCCATTGGACTCACTCCAACAGTTCTGTGTCCCTCTTATGATGGGGACACCAGAACTGGGCACAGTATTTGAGATGCATTGATCCCAGAAGTCAGAACAACCAGTTCAGACAGAGTAATCCCAATGGACATTGCAAATGCAAGCAAGGCAGGAGGCCTGTATGTGTTACCAGAGACTATCAGCTGGAAAAGCTGGGTTTGGCTCCAGGTATTGCATTTGTAAGGCCAAGAGCTCTGCATACAATTTCAAGAACAGAAAAGCCAACCCCATGAGATTAAAATCAAGCAATTCAGTTCATGCTGATACATGGAACTGCAAGAACCATCTTGCAGAAAGGTAGTCAGAAGCTCATGTTTTGGAAAGGAAAGTCAGGACACTACCACTGCTAGATTGCAACACTGCCACAATCACCTCTGGCTTGTATCAAATTGCAGTAATGACTCCTAACATGTGAAACCTGTACAGGAGAGGCTGCTGCAGCCAAGGACCCCTCATTACAACCTGTAATCAATAAATCAGTTAAAATACAGTTATCAGGCATGCATAAACATGGAGTTAGGAAGGGCAGGTCCTGCCTCTCCAACCTGAGCTCCTTCCATGCCCAGGAGACTGCCTGGAGGATGTGGGGCAGGCTGTGGATGTGGTCTGCCTGGACTTCAGCAAGGCCTTTGACACCATCCCCCACAGCAAACTCCTGGCCAAGCTGTCAGCCCCTGGCTGGGACAGCAGCTCTCTGAGCTGGGTTAGGAACTGGCTGGAGGCTGAGCCCAGAGAGTGGTGGTGAATGGTGCCACAGCCAACTGGCAGCCAGGCCCCAGTGCTGTGCCCCAGGGATCAGTGCTGGGCCCCATGCTCTGTAACAGCTTCATTGATGATCTGGATGAGGGCATTGAGTCAGTCAGCAGCAAGTTTGCAGCTGACAGCAAGCTGGGGGCAGGAGTTGGTCAGTTAGAGGGCAGAAGGGCTCTGCAGAGGGACCTTGCCAGGCTGGGCAGATGGGCAGAGCCCAACAGGATGGCATTCAACAAGTCCAAGTGCCAGGGGCTGCACTTTGGCCACAGCAACCCCAGGCAGAGCTACAGGCTGGGGGCAGAGTGGCTGAGAGCAGCCAGGCAGAGAGGGACCTGGGGGTGCTGATTGACAGCTGCCTGAACATGAGCCAGCAGTGTGCCCAGGGGGCAAAGAAGGCCAAGGGCATCCTGGCCTGCAGCAGGAAGAGTGTGGCCAGCAGGAGCAGGGAAGTCATTGTGCCCTGTGCTCTGCATTGGTTAGGCCACACCTGGAGTCCTGTGTCCAGTTCTGGGCCCTCAGTTTAAGAAGGACACTGAGACACTTGAAAGTGTCCAGAAAAGGGCAAGGAGGCTGGGGAGAGGCCTTGAGCACATCCCTGTGAGGAGAGGCTGAGGGAGAGCTGGGGTTGCTTAGCCTGCAGAAGAGGAGGCTCAGGGGTGACCTCATTGCTCTCTCCAACTCCCTGCAGGGAGGCTGTAGCCAGGTGGGGGTTGGTCTCTTCTCTCTAGCAATCAGCACCAGAACAAGAGGACACAGTCTCAAGCTGTGCCAGGGAAAGTTCAGGCTGGAGGTGAGGAGAAAGTTCTTCACTGAGAGAGTAATTTGTCATTGGAATGTGCTGCCCAAGGAGGTGGTGGATTTCCCATCCCTGGAGGTGTTCAACAGGGGCTTGGATGTGGCACTTGGTGCCATGGTCTAGTCCTGAGGTCTGTGGTGACAGGTTGGACTGGATGATCTTTGAGGTCTCTTCCAACCTTGGTGCTACTGTGATAAAACCAGACACATGAAATGTAGGAAGGTGCAAGTTTAGGCCTTAGGATCAAGTCATTGGAGCCTTCCCTGGGAGGCTCTTCCCTCCAGGCAGGCTGCCCCATTTGTCAGCCTACTGTGACATAAAGACACAACCAAATTCAAGTCTTGCCAGAGCAGCTGCTTGATTCCTAGTCATGAAAGACCATGAACTCAGCAGCTTTTTTTCTTCCTGAAATGCATGCAGGAATCTTTGTTGTCACTTGAGTCAGAGCAGGCAAAGCAGCGAGTTTGATCTGCCAGTTTAATAGATTTGAGGGCTATAAAGTCTACAAGAGCTTGGGGTGTCTGAATGCTCTTCACCTGTCAAAGTTCCTGTGAATGTCCAAGCAGGCATAAAGTGATGGAATGGATAGGAGGGCATCCACCTCAGAAGGGCAGAGGAGCATCTTACCATGTCTCTCAGCCTCTGGAGTCACACGATTGCCAGCTTTATCCAAGCGCTGCTTGTACAGATTGTGCTCCACATCTAATTGCTGCTCTCCTGCTACATCCATGGCATCAATGCTGAGATCTGAAAACAGCAAGGAAAGGGCTCTATAAACCCACAGGCTCACAGCATGGGAGGGGTTGGAAGGGACCTCCAGAGATCATCCACTCCAACCCCCTCTGCCAGAGCAGGAGCAGAGAATCCAGCACAGGTCCCACAGGAACACATCCAGACAGGGCTGGGAAGGCTCCAGAGCAGGACACTCCACAACCTCTCTGGGCAGCCTGCTCCAGGGCTCTGGGACCCTCACAGTCAAGAAGTTCCTCCTCATGTTGAGGTGGAATCTCCTGTGCTGGAGCTTCCATCCACTGCCCCTTGTCCTATCCCAGGGCACAACTGAGCAGAGCCTGTCCCTGCCCCTCCCTTCCGGACCCCCAGCCCTCAGCTATTGATAGCCATTGATCAGATCCCTCTCAGCCTTCTCCTCTCCGAATAGAATAGAACAGAATAAAATAGAATAGAATAGAATAAAATAAACCAGGTTGGAAGAGACCTTCAAGATCATCACATCCAACCTATCAACCAATCCAACACCACCTAAACAACTAACCCATGGCACCAAGCACCCCATCAAGTCTCCTCCTGAACACCTCCAGTGATGGGGACTCCACCACCTCCTCACAGCCCCAGGGCTCTCAGCCTCTCCTCCCCAGGCAGTGCTGCAGTCCCTTCAGCATCCTTGGACCTCTCCCTTGGACTCTCTCAATCAGTTCCCTGTCCCTCTTGAACTGTGGTGCTCAGAACTGGATGCCCAGGTGGGACCTCAGCAGGACAGAGAGGGAGGAGAACCTGCATTTGTTATGGCCTGGGCAGGCTTGAGAATTCATTCCATCAGTGAAAACACAGGGTGAGGATAAGAGGGGGATAAGAACGTGCCAAATGGAAGACTGGGGCCAGGTGATGTACAAGGAATAAAACAGACATTGCAGCACCCTAAATGACCCTTCCAAAGGGTTTGCTTTGGTGTTAAAGAAAAATGTTTCCAGCTGCTCCAGAAAGCATCAACCCTGAAAGGACAACGCTTGAGGCAAAACAGCAAAGCAAACCCCTCAAAGCCCATCACCATTTTCAGGAGTTAAGCTTAAAATTGGTTCAAATTTGCCTCCTACCTGTACCCCTTCCTCATCCTTCCCCTTCTACTTCAATACATTTACCTGTGGTCTCTTTTCACCAAGAGGGGGCAGAAGGTCTGAGGTCTGTGCCTGGTGTCAAAGCAGCAGGATGCACTTGCTGGCTACCTGCTCTTTTAAAACACTTGTTGACAGCTTCTCTGCACAGAGCAGCAGAGGCTTCCAGTCTCTCTGGCCTTCCTGCACCCTCTTAAATATAAAGAAGGGGAAGGGAAGGGACAGAGACTGCTGGCAGATCATAGAATCATAGAATCAAAAAGGTTGGAAAAGACCTCAGAGATCATCAAGTCCAAGCTGTCACCCAACACCTCCTGACTAACCGAACCATGGCTCCAAGTGCCACATCCAATCCCTTTTTGAACACCTCCAGGGATGGGGACTCTACCACCTCCCTGGGCAGCACATTCCAGTGGCCAATTCCTCCTTCTGGGAGTAACTTTCTCCTCACCTCCAGCCTAAACCTCCCCTGGCACAGCTTGAGACTGTGTCCTCTTGTTCTGTTGCTGGGTGCCTGGGAGAAGAGACCAACCCCCACCTGGCTACAACCTCCCTTCAGGGAGTTGCAGAGAGCAAGAAGGTCTCCCCTGAGCCTCCTCTTCTGCAGGCTAAGCAACCCCAGCTCCCTCAGCCTCTCCTCCCAGGGCTGTGCTCCAGACCCCTCCCCAGCCTTGTTGCCCTTCTCTGGACACCTTCAAGTCTCTCAATGTCCTTCTTAAATTGAGGGGCCCCAGCACCTCCCACCACCCCTGCTCTCTGCATCCCAGACTCCTCTTGGTAGGGCTGCTGGCAAAGCACATCACTAAAGATGCCATAGTCAGGCACTGCAACAGGCTGCCCAGAGAAGTGGAGTCACAGTCCCTGGAGGTGTTAAAAAAATGTGCAGACATGGCACTTTGGGACATGGTTTAATGGCCATGGTGGAAGGCAAAGACCAACAATGTCTTGGGTGGTGAGAAGGAAGTTGGACTTGCTACACTTAAGAACCCAAAGGAATTACCCATAGGAATTACCACAACAGAACAGGAGGCAGGGCAGATTAGTGGATAGTTGAATAACATGCAGGGCAATAATCCCCAGGGCAAAATGTCTGTCACTTCATCCTGCAACTTTGTTTTGAATTTAGTTAAGATGTAATCACTTTATTAACACTCATTCCAGTCTTAAAACTTCTGGAGAAAGGTTATGAGGTGGCACTGGCATTGCAGGCAGAACTGAAGTACAAGAATCAGGGAAAAGTTCTTCCTCACTGAGTGACTTCCCAAGGTGACTCTGAAGCTTTTCAACAAAACAGTCAAACCTTGAGTCCACAGTGAACTCTGTGCCAGGTTTTTCAGTGTTACTGAGCTCTGTGACCACATTCAACACCACAGAGAAGTGGAAGTGGGGTCAGCCTCACTTCAAATCTAGACAAAGAAGACTGCCTGACTAGAAACACCCAGCAGGCCCTGCTGGAATCAATGCAGCAGGAAGTACAAAGGATCACCAAGTCCTCCCTGCCAAGTGCAGCACTTGGAAGGTACACTGAGCCTCTCACTCAGGCAGGCCCTTGGCAAGGATGACAGTTATCCCCAACATTCAAAAAGCCTGACTCACAAGCACAAGGCATATGTGGAAAAATAACATCTAGATTGATCTTCAGTTTATCTCCTCTTGATTTGTCAACATACAGCTCCGGATGGACCTAGGAACAAAGAACAGCAGTAATACAAAACCAGAGTCCCACCTCACTTGGAAGCAAAGCAGAAGTCCTCTTTTGCCTCAACTGCCCTGGCTCAGAAGCTGGTTTTTCAAATGCAGGATTTATGAGACACCTGAGGTACAGCCTCCCCGCCTTGCATGGCACTTACGTGCTTACCATTTGTAATGCTATTAAAACCCACAGTGATTCATAGAAGGGTTTGGGTTGGAAGGGACCTTAAAGATCATCCAGTTCCAAACCACCTGCCATGGGCAGGGACACCTCCCACCAGTCCAGGTTGCTCAAGGCCTCATCCAGCCTGGCCTTGGACACCTTCAGGGAGGGGGCATCGACATTCTCCCTGGGCAATCTGTGCCAGCGTCTTCCCACCCCCACAGGAAAGAATTGCTTCCCAATCTCCAGTCAAAATCTGCCCTCTTCAAGCTTCCAGAAATTCGAGAATCTTAGAACTTGGCGTGGGGCCGGGGGTTCCCTCGCTTGCTTTTCCCTTTGTACTGCTGTCTGGAGGCAGCGGGGCCGGCAAGCGCAGCCTCTGGCTCTCCGCCCGCAGCAGACAGCCTTACGGGCGGGCACAAGGCCACGCCGGTGCCCGGCGGGGCTGAGAACAACCCTCGGCAGGTCCGTGGCGAGGGAAGCTGCCGCGTGGGCAGCCCGGAGGCGGCAGCGGCGGCTCGGCGGGGTGCGGGAGCGCGGCAGACCGCCCAAGGCCGCCGGGTGGCCTCTACCGTGGCACCGCGAGGCCGAGCCACCCCCGGCGCCACCGCGGCTACTCACCTCCTTGGTGAGGTAGTACTGCAGCTCCGAGAAGAAAAGCAGCACCATGAGGAGCCCGCTGACAACCGTTACTGCCGGGGGAGACGAGAACCGCCGTCAGCCATGCCAGCCGCGCTCGCTCGCTCGCTCGCCCGCCCGCCGCCCACCGCCGCTCCCCCGACAGCCATCGCCCGCCGGAATCCGGCCGCCCTCCGCCCGCCTGCTCACCCAGCGCGCCGCCGCACGTCTTGACCCGAAAGTCTTCCAGGGTCTTGGGGAAAGCATCGAACCGCTTCAGCCGCCACAGCGACTCCATGGCGCCGTGCGGCCCCAAGCCCAACGCTGCTTCCGGTGCCCGGCCCCGCCCCTTCCCCCGGACTGGCCCCGGCCCCAGCCCCGGCCCCGCCCCTTCCCCGGGCTGGCCCCGCCCCTGCCCCGCGCTCCGCCCCAAGCCCGAGCGGTGCTGCGGGGCTGGGGAGACCAAGCGGCTCCCTCTTTGAGAGCAGGGTCCCGCAGTGGTGGCAGTGTTGCTGTGCTGCAGAGCCAGCTCGCCTGGCAGCTGCGGTAACTGCAACCCAGCTGCTAACAACTGTTCCTGTACTGAACTTTATTTCATAGTATCAGTCAGGGTTGGAAGGGACCACAAGGATCATCCCATGGGCAGGGACACCCCACACTAGATCAGGCTGGCCAGAGCCTCATTCAGCCTGGGCTTAAACACCTCCAGGGATGGGGCCTCAACCACCTCCCGGGACAACCCATTCCAGGGCTTCACCACTCCCATGGGGAAGAAAGGCTCCACAGCTCAGCGTTTTCTCCTCTTCTTGCCCGGAGTTTGCCCTTGCCCTGGGAAGGGAATGAACTGGCTTGCAGCTTCCTCCTGGAGAAAGGAAAGAGAGACAGGAGGTTGTTAGCTCTTTGCTCACGGCCTGTGCATGGGGGAAGCTGAGCCCCTGATAAATAGAATGTTGAACCACGTTGACTGCAAACATCCAGTGCTAGGCACTGGAGTCACCTGAAGGGGCTTGCAGTGCAGCTCTCCAGAGGAACCAGCGAGGCCCTGCCCCACCCTGCCCTGTGCCCTCATGGGACTCTGGCCACTGCCATGGGGCTCAGCCCAGAGCCCTCCCCTGCCCTGCTGTCCCTGCCCGTCCCCTGCCTGCTTCCTGGGCAGCTGTGTGATGTGAGGGTGCAAGCTGGGATCTCACAGCTGATTCTGGGGTTGTCCTGGAAGTCTTCTCTGTCTCTGTAATCCTTCCTCTTCAGCTGCTGTTGTTCCTCCTTCCTGTGTGGTGGACTCACTGAAGGGGCAAAGCAAACTTAGCATCTGGCAAGGGTGGCAGAGATGGCAGCAGAAGGCAGCACAGTGCAGTGCTTTCAGCTGCCATGCTCCTGGGTGACTGGCCAGCTGCACATATCCTGACTCCCTTTTCCCAGGGGAAGACCTGGGAATGGGTTGGGCACTTTGCCCAACCCACTCTGCCTGGAAAGGTCAGACAAGTGTGCATTGTCTGCCCAGGGGAATGCTCTGGGCTCAGCTGTGTGCTGTGAGCCCTGAGACCTTCTCCTGCTGCTAGGCTGAGGTCCTGCCTGAACCTCCTGCCTCCTTCTGCCTGCTGCAGGACTCTGGGCAGAGCTGGACAGTGGCCTCTTGTTTCTCTCAGACCTCCATGGCATCACCACAAGTGATTTGCAGCAAAGCAAATGTCTGAGCATGGGGACCTCGGTACAGTCCAAGGCTGACCTGATCCTCCAGCATCCCTGGCACTGGCCAGAGAGGGGCTGGGTGCAGGCTATCTAGTGCCTCAGGGAACACTTGGCCCCTGCACCCCCAGCCCAGTGCAGCCCCCATGGCCTTGCAATAGACCATGTGGAAGTGAAAGCAGAGTTAGTCTCTGTTTCCCAGCAGCAGCACAGGGACGGTCTCAGGCAGCATGGCTAAACTAGGTGGTTGCTTAGGTGGATAGATGCCATGGACAAATCCCCACCCCCACCCTCCCTTCCTTCTTTCACTTCATTCTTATATCTGAACTGACCTCATCTGGCATGGAATACCCTTCAGCCAGTCTGGCTAAGCTGGCTGAGCTGTGTCTCTTCCCAAGACCTTGCCCACCCCTCAGCATACTCCTGGGGCAGGGAAATGTTGGAAAGACACAGCCTGGATACTTATTCAACAGTCCCCAAACACTGCTGTGTTATCAACTGCTGCTGCAAAACACAGCACTAGAAGGATGCCCTGAGGAGAATTAATTCCAGCTCAGCCAAACCCAACACAATCTAGCTCAAACAAGAGACAGCTGTGCAGTGGCACTTGGGCCTATCCACACAGGACCATTGCTGCAAAATATCCTTTACACTGCAGCCAGGGAGCTTGGTCTCACTTGGAGTCTCCAGCAGAAGACATCAGGTGAAGCCTGAGGTTGGCCATTGGGATTTTGGAGTAGAGGATATCAAGGATCAGAAGCCCACTATACACCAACTGAGAAGGAGACCTTAGCAGCCTGTGAAGGAGTTGGAGCTGCTTCAGAAGTAGTGGGTACAGAAGCAACTCTCCTCTTAGCACCCAGGTTGCCTGTGCTGCACTGGATGTGCAGAGGGAACATCCCTTCCACTCATCCTGCCACCAGTGCTCCATGGAGTAAGTGGGTAGCACTGATTACACAGTGAGCTCACCTGGGGAAACCAAACCACCCAGGGATTCTGGAATGGATTCTGGACTGGCCAGCAGGCAGAGATTTTGGAGTGTTGCCTGAGGAAGTGGTTCGTGCCCAGGAGGCAGCACCGTACAAGGAGTTACCTGAAGATGAGAGGCCTCATGCTCTGCTTACTGATGGATCCTGTCAGGTGGTAGGAAACCATCAGAAGTGGAAAGCTGCTGTATGGAGTCCTACACCACAAATTGTTGAGGCCACTGAAGGGGAAGGTGAATCCAGTCAATATGCAGAAGTGAAATCATCCCACTGGCTCTAGAGATTGCTGAGAGAGAAAAGTGGCCACGACTTTATCTTTACACAGATTCTTGGATGGTGGCTAATGCCTTGTGGGGATGGCTACAGCAGTGGAAGAAGACCAATTGGCAAGGCAGGGGCAAGCCCACCTGGGCTGCTTCATTGTGGCAGGAGGTTGCTGCTCGGGTAGAGAACATGACTCTGGAAGTACACCATGGTGATGCTCACGTGCCTAAGAGCTGTGTTAATGAAGAGCATCAAAACAATGAGCATGGAGACCAGGCTGCCAGGACTGATGTAGCTCAAGTGGATCTGGACTGGGAGTGTAAAGGTGAACGGTTTGTAGCTCAGTGGGCCCACGAAACATCAGAACATCTGGGGAGAGATGCCACATACAGATGGGCTCGTGACCCAGGGGTAACCTGACCATGGAAGCCACCACACAGGTCACACCTGACTGTGACACCTGTGCTGCAGTCAAGCCACCAGAGCTAAGTCTCCCTGGAACAGAGGGCAGGGGATGGGTTTTTGCCGTGGTGAGGCCTGGCAGATTGACTCTCTTGGACCACTGCCACCAACACGCCAGGGCAAGCGCCACATCCTCCCCATGGTAGAAGCAACTACAGGCTGGCTGGAAACATATCCTGTATGCCACTGCCCAGAGCACCATCCTAGGCCTTGAGAGGCAAATCCTGTGGCGACATGGTGTAGGAGAAGGGTTGTTTTCAGATAGCTGTGGAAGAGCTATGTTTTGTCCTTGAGTCAGGAAAGCACATCTTATCAGTAACTGAGAGAGAGAAAGAGGGAAATGTAGGGGAAGATTTGCCTTTGCTTGAATTAGAGAAGGCTATGTGTGGTCTCTGGCTTAGAAAAGAATGCAAACATCTTGTAACTGAAGGGAGGAACTGGGCAGAATTGGGTTGGATGTGCTAGAATATTGTTTTGTCATTTTAACCTATTCTATGCCTTAATTACACACATGCCAGTGGAAAACAACCAATTCAGATGTGACACCTGTGCCTCCTGACAGACTAGATAACTTTGCTGTGTAACGTAGCAAAGCTCTTCACCTGCTAGCATCTTGGCCTGGCAGCTGTGCTCCAGGGTGATCCAACACCTACCCCCATCCTACAGCAACATGGTACCCCTGAACCAATTGAGCCTGGCACTGGCACTCATTTCAGGAACAAGGCCCTCAGTTCCTGGGCCAAGAAACACAGCTCCTGCTTCCCTCTGCTCCCGTGGCAGCTGCCTCCCTGTCAGGTAAATGCTGGGGGCCCAATGCCAGCATAGGAAGCAGGGGGGGCAGTCTCAGACCTGGCCAGCCTGAGACCAGCCTAGCAGTGGGAAGGGGAAGAAAGAGCCCTGGGGGTTTTGGGTGCACCCTCAGGTGGGGAGAAGAGAAGCTTAGGACTTTAGGGTGTGGAAATCAGTATGCTTGGGACATGCTTATCACCATGCTTTACAGTTTCTGTGGAATACCAATTGGGTTTTTTCCACTTAAACTTTCATGACTATCCAATCCATTTGTGTGAGCATCATTCTTTAGCCCCTCTTAGGGCACAGAGGTTCTGTCCCACCTTAAACCAGACATCCCTGCAAGTATATCTCTGAGGACTACAAAGTTAGCCCTGCAGAAGTCCAGAGTTGTAATCCTTACTGCCCCACTCCTACCCTGTGCAATACTGAACTCCACCATGTCATGGTCACAGGATGTCAGGGGCTGGAAGGGACCCAAAGAGATCATCAATACCAACCCCCCTGCCCGAGCAGGACCATAGAATCTAGCTCAGGTCACACAGAAATACATCCAGACATGCCTTGAAAATCTTCAGAGAAGGAGACTCCACAACCTCTCTGGGCAGCCTGCTCCAGGGCTCTGTGACCCTTACAGTAAAGAAGTTCCTCCTTGTGCTGAGGTGGAACCTCGTGTGCTGCAGCTTCCATCCATTGCTCCTTGTCCTATCCCAGGGAGCAAGTGAGCAGAGCCTGTCCCCTCCCTCCTGACCCCCAGCCCTCAGATATTTATAACCATTTATTAAATCCCCTCTAAGTCTTCTCTTTTCCAGACTAAACAGCCCCAGGTCCCTCAGACTCTCCTCACCAGGCAGTGCTCCAGACCCTGAACCATCCTTGAGGCTCTTGCCTTGGACTCTCTCCAGCAGATCCCTGTCCCTCTTGAAGTGGGGAGCCTAGAACTGCACGCAGTACTCAAGATGAGGTCTCACCAGGGCACAGAAGAGGGGAAGAACCACAGTTTTGCAGCATCCAGAACAAGCAGGTTGAGACCAGGAGTTTCCTGGCTTAGCTATAACCATTGCAATGTGCACTGCTGAGAGCTCCTGCAGCTCACTGCACCCGCAGCCCAGCAGCCCAAGGCCCACCGGAGAGAGAGCATCAGGGGAGCAGGGCAGCTGCCCAGGGCATGAGCCTGGCAGCCAGGCCAGCAGCCGTGGGCGCAGGAGGAAACGAGGTGGCTCCCACCTGCAGCGTCAGGGTGAAGCTCCTCCTTGCAGGCGGCCCAGAACACGCCGGGACAGAGCCTGCAGGGCAAGAGCAGCCAGCCAGAGCAGCACCTCCAGCCAGGGGCAGCTGGAGCCAGCCCGCAGCTCACTGCACCCGCAGCCCAGCAGCCCAAGGCCCACCGGAGAGAGAGCATCAGGGGAGCAGGGCAGCTGCCCAGGGCTGGAGCCTGCCAGCCAGGCCAGCAGCCCTGGGCCTGTGCAGGCGCGCGCTAGGTCCCGCCTGCAGCGTCGAGAGGAAGCTGCTCCCTACAGCCCCCCCCCAGCCAGGAGCCTCCGCAGGAGGAGCAACCCTGCAGCATCCCCAAGTGTTGGCCCTGATCCCCCTGCACCACCTCCACACTGAAGGGGGTTTGCAATCCCCACACTCCTTTGCCTCTCCCTCCCTCTCCTCTCCCTTTCTCGGGAGCAGCATTAGGAGCTGGGCCCAGGGACTGGGAGCACCTTGCCCACACCTCCTCCTTGCTGCCTGCCCTTGCCCAGCTGCCCAGCACCACGGACACGGACTGTGTGCTTTGGTCCTTGCCGGCCCCGCGGCCTTCTCCAGCGTCGGGGCTGCCTGCTGCTGTTTCCCCGCCTGGCAGGAGCCCAGCACGGCCCAGGCAGTGCTGCTGTGCCTCTCCCTTCCCTGCGGTCCTTGGGGGAGGGACCCTGCCTGCCGCCGTTCCGCGTCCCAGCCTGCAGAGGAAGCGATGCTGCGCAGAAAGGCTTCGCAGGCAGCAGCCCAGCCCTGCCAGTAGCCACGGGGAAAGGAATCCACAGAGCCCCCCTGAAAGCTCTGAGCCCTCACCGGTGGACTGCTTCCAGCACTTGATTTCCCTGGGAGTGCCAGAGCTGCTTGCAAGATGCTGTGCCAGCAGGAGAAGGCTTCAGGTTGCTGTGTCCCTGCAGAAGGTGGTCCTTGGGGTCCCTTTCAAACTGACAGTTCTGTGATTCCACACTGAGAGAAGGACTTGAACATCTTTACAGCAAGACAAACCCAAACATAGTTACAAAAGGACTTCAATCCATGACTGAGAAAAAAATAAACCAACCCACACCCAAACAACCAACAACAAATCTCTGAGTGACTTCCTTCTGCTCCAGTGCCCACAGCTCTGAGGAAGCTGGAGGCAAAGGCAGGGATGTGGCTGTTGGCCCCTGGCCCAGCACAGCTGAGGGCTTGCTGAGGGGCTCAGCTGGGGCTTGGGCTCTGTGCTGACAGACACAGGTCCACCTGCTTTGTCTCCTCCCCTTCCTCACCAACCTCCATTGGTACCTCTGACTATTCATCTGCCTCAGGCATGTCCTCTCTTGAAAGCCTGAGGTGGCAGCTCCTAAGCCAAAAGTCAAGCAGGAAAGTGCATTGGCCCTGGCCTGGGCAGCCAAGCAGACTCACAGGACATGTCTCTGGCCACCCCTGCTCCCTTCTCTCTGCTGGCAAGAGCCATGGGGCAGGGGGGCCCTAGGCACATCCCCAACAGGAGCTGGCTGGAGGTCGGTGACTCCTTTGCCACCAGCTCCCAGTGGCAGTGCCAGGCTGTGTCTGCAGCCACCTCGTCCCTGGGGATGGGGCTGTGGAGCCTACAGAGCTGGGATGGGCTACAGAGCCCCTTGGCCTTGGGAGGGCTGGGAACAGTCTGACAGCTCCAGGGTGAGACAGGAGCCAAAGTGGTGGCAGTGTTGCTGTGCTGCAGAGCCAGCTCGCCTGGCAGCTGCGGTAACTGCAACCCAGCTGCTAACAACTCTGCCTTTGCTTCTAGAGTATCTGAGTGAAGGCTCCACAGCTCAGGGCTTTCACTGCTTCTTGCCCAGCTCATGGCCTTGCCCTGAGAAGGGAATGAACTGGCTTGCAGCTTCCTCCTGGAGAAAGGGAAGAGGGACAAGAGGTTATTAGTTCTGTGCTGCTGCCTGTGTGTGGGGAAAGCTGAGCCACTGACAGAAAGAATGCTGCAGCAGCACAGCAAGGGGATGTGGCTGTTTCCCACCCTACAGCCTCCCACTTTCTTGCTGCCCATAAAGCAGGAGCCTTTTAGGGCCCTTTCAGCCAGCTGCAGCACACAGCTGCTGGCTCTTCCAACTCCTCCCAGGCCAGGCTGCTGACAGCAGCAAGCGAGGCCATGGCAGGCTGCTTCCCCCTAACTCCAAGCCCTGTGCAACCCCTACCCCCTTGGAACAGCAGGGTGCTGGCAAAAGCCAGAGCACCACAGCCTGGGGCAGTAGGTTTGCACAGGGCCCTGTGCATGCTGGGGCAGGATCCACTTTGCCTTACCTCTCCTTCGGCTCTCCCAGCTGCTGGCTGAGAGTCTCTCTGCAAGGTGATTCTGCCCAGCATGAAGCTGTAGTTTGGGATTCCTCTGGAAAAGAAGCAGCAAACTACCATGAAAGGAGGGATTTGAGAGCAGCTGAAGAGAGTGGCTGAGAGAGTTGGGGCAGCATGAGCTCAGCACCTGCAGCTGAAGGAGCCAGGGATGTCCCAGCCAGCCTAGCAGGGCTCCTTGCCTTGCTGACAGCGGAGTGCAAGGGACATACCTTGGAGCGGCTGCTGGAGCTGCACCAGGCTCAGCATCTGCCTGCTCCTTGCCACCCAGCAGTCTGGGGCCTGCTGCAGGCAATGCCTGTGGGGACAGGAGGAGCTGCCACGTCCCCACATCTTGTAGTTGGAAGCCAGTGCTGAGCCCAGCCTGGCCTTAGGGTTACACTTGGGTTGCTGGGCCCCAAGGAATGGCTCCCTGCCCAAAGCAGGTGGGTGCTGAGGGCAGCAGGATGGGGGCAGCTGTGCCAGCAGCAGGGGACAGCCTGCTGCATTCCAGCAGTGGGGATCCCCCTCTCCAGCCAGGGCTCCAGATTGGCAGCAGCTGACCAACCCAAGTGTGGGCACAGGATGGGCAGCACACAGCTGTTTTGATGGGGGGCCCTGGACCACCTGTATTGACTCCTCTCCCTCCTCATCCTCCTCCATTTCCTCCCTTGGATGTTCTTCCACTTCCACCTTCTCTTGTCCAACCATATCCACCTGCATCTCCTCACCATCATGCACTGCCAGTTCCTCTTCCCTTTTCAGCTTGAGAGGGCACATACTAAGGCAAAGCTCAAGCAGGAAAGTGCACTGGGCCTGGCCTGGCCAGCCAAGCAGAGCTGTGGGACAGGGGTCTTGGCACCCCTGCCCCCCTTTGGCAGCTGGCAAGAGCCATAAGGCCATGGAGCCCCCAGCAGCAGAGAGAGCTGGGGAAGGTGCTGGGAGAGGTGAGAAGGGCTGGGGGTGGCCTCGAGGCCCTGGGAGAAGAGGCCAAGGGCTGAGCTAGGAGCAGGAGGCAAGGGCTGCAGAGGGAGCAGGGCAGAGGAGCTGTGTTGTGCCCAGTGCCAGGTGCTGGCAGGTGCAGCTGGCCAGGGGAGTCTGCTACTGGCTGGGCAGTGGGGGATGGCCACAACACCTGAGGGGGCTGCAGCTTCATGGGGACCATTGGGGAACTTTGCCATCAGCCTGAAGGTGAATGAAAGAGACTTTTGTGCTTGAGTTGATGCCTTGGGTCTGTGTCCAGAAGGGCTTTGGTAGTGGGGCAGGGCCTATGGCAGAGCTCATGCAAGACACTTCCAGAAGCTTCCTCCCCTCCAGGCTGGAGCTGCCCCTGGCCAAGGCCAGGCCAATCAGCCCCTCCGAGAGGACAGCCCTGCAGGAGTGCTCCAGGGCTCCCCATGGTCTGTGCTTCCCAGGAGGCCTTTGGCTACTGAGGCCAGCTGAAAGGTGGCCCACGGAGACAGACCAACTGTGGCACACAGGGCCCCAGCCCTGGCAGGCAACACAAGCAGAGGCTCACAAGATGGGGACCCTGCTGGCCTCCTTCTTCCCTGCCCCCCCTTCCCATCACCCTGTCCCCAAGAGGCTCCTGGCCTGTGCTGCCCTTCCCCAAGCCTTCCCCTGGGTCTCATTAGCCCTGCTCCCCCCGCACCCTGCTCCCAGCTGCACACAGCCCTGCGGCCACCCCCTGCCCCGGGGGCCTCAGCTCCCAGCCTGCCCTCCCTGCCCCCCAGCTGCTCTCCTGTGCTGTGTTTGTGTGGCTGCAGCCTGCTGCCAAAGGCTTGGGCCGGGGAGAGGACAGGGCTCTGTCCCCTGCGCTTCCAGCAGGGGCAGAGCTGCCTCTCCTGCCAGGCTGGAGTTTGCTTTGAATTTAACCAGGTTTGCCACTTCCAGTGCTGCTTCTCTCTTGCCAGCTGCCCCCTGCCTTCTCTCTTTCTTCTTCCTCTTCTCCCTTTCTTTGCTAATTTTATTTAATCAAACCATTTCCCTTCTCTTTGTCTCCCCAGTGCAGGCAGTCTGGCAGAGATCACTCAGGGAATGTGTCCCTTCAGCTTTGCTCTCTTTCCCTTTCTGTTTCTCCTGTATTATACCCAAAAAAAGCATAACAAATATGTCTCTGATACAGTCCCACCCAGCTGGACCCCTAGCAGGGGGTAGAAATAGATCTGTGAATAGATGTATAAAATAAATGAATTCAAGTTGTGTCCTGTGGGAATGTTCTGTTCCCCTCTCATGTCTCTATCTGCACGTCCCTAATACGTCCTCTGGGTCGGACTGGTGAGGGCTTTGCCCCCCAGTGCTGCACCTGTGAGGAGCCAAAGCCTCAGTGTTGCCCAGGGCCATGGTTTTGCTTCTGGCAGTGGCCTGCAGCAGAGGATTGTGCTCCCTGCAGGTGCCAAGCTGGCCTCGTGGCAAGGTCGTGGTGCTTTGGAGACAGCTCTCTTGTTCTTCCCTGCAGTGGGAGCTGTTGGGTGCCAAATGAAGGCAGGAGCCCTGCTGCTGTGTTGCAGCCAGAGGCCAGAAATGCAGAGGGCAGAGAATCTCAGGAGTCTTTTCAGAAGCCCTTTCTTGCCCCATTGTAGAATCCTGTAATGGGTTGGGGCAAACCCCCTCCCCACCACACAGAAATAACGACTCAGACAAACTGATCGCAAAAGCAGTGGAGAGTTTAACTAGAGAACAGTGAGTGTGCACAAAAGGAAACATGGGGACAAGGAAGAAACCAAAGTAAACCCAGAAAGACCCCAAACCCCACCTGAGGGTGCACCCACAACCCCCAGGGCTCCTCCTTCCCCCCCCTTACTGTTAGGCTGGTCTCAGCTGGCCAGATCTGAGACCGCCCATCCCCCAGTGGCCTTGGGCCCAATCAGGCCCAGGGCCGGGAGATCTCTCCCCCAGTTCCCAAGTCTCGGAGAGGGAAGGCAAGAGGGAGTGCCAGCCCCCACCCAAAATGTAGAGTGGTGCAAGGGATTATGGTAGAGATACCTAATTTCCTGTGCCCACCCACTGGGCTGGACTGCTGGACACAGGAAACACCCCTGCAGCAGAGGGCACCCAGCCCAAATGACGACATCCTGCATGCTCCCACCTGCTCCTGCCTGCTCCTGCCTGTTCTTGCCTGTTCCTGCCTGTTCTTGCCTGCTTCTCCCTGCTCCTGCCTGCTCCTCCCTGCTCCTATCTCCTTACTCTCTACTTCTGCCTTCTCCTGTCTGCTCTTCCCTGCTCCTGCCTCCTTCTGCCTGCTCTTCCCTGCTCTTGCCTGCTCCTGCCTCCTTCTGCCTGCTCTTCCCTGCTCCTGCCTCCTTCTGCCTGCTCTTCCCTGCTCTTGCCTGCTCCTGCCTCCTTCTGCCTGCTCTTCCCTGCTCTTGCCTGCTCCTGCCTCCTTCTACCTGCTCTTCCCTGCTCTTGCCTGCTCCTGCCTCCTTCTACCTGCTCTTCCCTGCTCTTGCCTGCTCCTGCCTCCTTCTACCTGCTCCTGGGAACGCTGCCAGTGCTGAAGCAGTTTGAAGGAGGCAGATTGCCTGCGGTCCCAGCAAGAGTCTCCTTCCCCTCCCACTCCGGACCAGTCTAACAGCCGCTGAGGTGCGCAGCGGTGGAAACCCCTCCGGCATTGCCCTCTGCTGGTGATCCCTCCTGGAGAGTCCTTTCCCCCTCCGCACCTCCCCGGAATATCCTGGGGAGCAGCCCCACCGCCTTTGGCTGCACACCCCAGCACCCCCAGCACCCCCCAGGGCCAGATCCCAGCGCCTGCTAGGTGCTCAAGTTCCCACAGCTGTGCTCCTTCAAAGCCACCAAACTCCCAGCTCTCTGCCTGGGCCTGCCCTGAATCGTGCCCCTGGGAGCATGCTCCTGAAAGCACAAGGTCCTGCAAGCAGCCCAGCTGGGGGGTGGGCAGCACCTACCTGTCCCTTGCCTTGCCACACAGCAGCGGCCCGAAGTGGAACACCCCCGTGCTCAGGACATACTCCTTGGAGAGGATGGCATCAGCTGCCTTGCTCTTCCTGCAGCGAGGAAACACCTCCCTGGCACAGAGAGAAGGCAAGGAACAGTTGGGAGATTCTCTGAGCACAAAACCTGCTCCCGAAGTCCAAACTCTCAGTGCTGGCTGAGGCACAGCACTGCTGCCCAGCCCCAGGCACAGCAAGAGCTGCTGGGGGGCTCAGGCAGGGCACAGGGGCACAAGGGGCAGAGGCTCAGCTCTGAGCTCAGGGGCAGCAGAGTGGGATGGCCCCAGGGGCCAGCCTGACCGTGGGTCCCGGCTGAGGGTGGGGTGCAGGCAGGTGCCCCTGCAGTGCAGCTGGTAGGCTCGCTTGGTGCCCAGCAGCTCCAAGTGCAGCCTCTGCTCAAAGCTGCCCAGCACCGCGGAGCTGGAGTGGACCTGCAGCGCCACCTGGCCCTGGGCAGGCACTACCCAGCGGTAGCTGCTGAGCCTGGCAGGGAAAGAGGAACCTTCAGACACCGCTGAGGAACAAAGGAGAGCAGCAGGAGCTGGGGGGCTCGCCATGGTGGAGCTGGGCTGGGAAACCTCCTTGGCAAGCTGGCCATGAAGCAGAGGGATCCCTCCTCCCTCACAGCTCCCCTGGCACATCTCTCTGGGGGCGGCAGGGTGTCCCCCTGGTTTTGGTTCCCCTCAGAGGAACATCTGGAGGCTCCTGTGGCTGGCCCCTGGAGAGCTCTCCTGCCACAGCCAGAGCTCTGCTTTCTCCTCACAGCCTCCTGGCTGCTGCTGGCTTTCTCCCTCCTCAAATGGCCTCTGGCTGGGGTGCCCTGCTCCTCTGAGCTCTTCACCCCAAAGGGAGAGAGCAGAGGGAAAGACAGCTGAGACCTGCCCTGAGAGCCAGCACTGCAGGGGAGGTCTCAGCAGAGCAGAGCACAGGGGCAGAATCCTCTCCCTTGACCTGCTGCCCACATTGCTGGGGATCAGCCCAGGACAGGGCTTTCAGCACTCAGTGCCAGCTCCTCTCCATCTTTGCACCTCCCAGCTGAAGGGTTGAAGGGCAGGGCAGGCTTCTGCTGAGGCTTTGTCTCTCCTCTCAGACTGGCCCTGTGTTGTAAGCAGAGCTCTTTCTTCTGGACAGCCAGAAGGGATCTCTGCAGGCTTGGGCCCTGTCACGTCTTCACTGCCCTTCCACTGTGACCCTTTTCCATCCCACCTGCCCCCTTGCCCCCATCCAGCCCTGGCACCTTCACTGTGGGCACAGTGGGGACCACTTTCAGGAGCCTTGTGGTGGTTTGAAAGGAAAGGCTCTGCTTTCCCTCCCCCACTGAGAAAGAGACCATGGCTAAACCCAGTCGGAGAAATGAGAGTATATTTTACAAGGAAACAGATTCTATGTAACACAACAAATACAGGTATTTTACAATATATACAGGAATATACAGCAAATGAACTTAACCAGAAACCAGACTCCCCACAGAGGGGGCTTCCCCCTGTGCCCCCTTCACCCCCCTACCTCCCTTCTCCCCCAAAAGAGGTAGAAAAGAGATGTGGACGGTTAACAGGGCAGGAAAGGAAGAAAGGCCTTGCACAGGAGTTAGTGTCTTATCTTAGTTGGCCAGAATCCCAGAAGCAGATCCAGCCGAAAAGGACAGCGAAGGAAGGAAGACTGAGAGAAAGTTCCCAACTCCCCTGGGTCCAATCTGACCTCCCACAATCCTACCAATGAAATTCGTTTAGAATACCAAAATATTTTACAAACATTTAGCCAGTGTGCCCCTTCCTTAAAGGCACAGCGTCAAACGGCCACAAGCCTCCTCCTCTTCTGGCACTGTGGCAGCTTCTGGCAGGAGCACAAAGTGCTGGAGGACTTCTGCAGGCACCTCCCTCTTGTCTGGGTAGCAAACCACAGAGTAGAGAGCAGTGGGGGGAATGGGGGGCCCTGAGGGACCCAGGCCCAGCTCATCCAGGACCTAAAGCAGAAGAGCAAACCTTGGTCATGCTCCTGTGGCCTCCATCCTCACACCTCCTTAAAGACACTGAGCTGTTGGTGAGCTCTGATTGATTGAGGTGGAGCACAGCCCTTGCTCTGCCCAGGGTGGGGAGCAGGCGCCAGAGCAGTGCCAGGACTACAGGTGGCACTTGCAGAGGAATCTCTGCCCCAAGTGACTCAGCTGAAGGAAGCAAAGCCCAGGGGCTGCCCTGGCACCACCTTTCTCTCCAGACTGGGAGAGCAGCTGACAGGCAGGAGGCCTGCACAGAGAGCACTCCCTATGCCCCCAGCCAAACCACAAGGCTGCTGAGGGGCAGCAGCAGCAGCCTGGAGAAGGCTCTGTGCCATTGGCACCTGGTGGGACACAAGGCCCCAGGGCCCACACAGGGCAGGCTCAGCACCTGAGCATTGTGGGGCTCTACCTGCTCTGCCCCTGGCAGCTTCCTGCTCTCCAGGATGGTGCTCAGCACATCTGCAGTGCTCAGCACCTCGATGGCCAAGCAGGGCACGCCGACTTCTTGGCCACTGGCTGACCCTGCTGCACCTCCCCCTTCCAGCTGAGACAACTTGGGGGCCTCAGGAGGCTTCAGTTTCTCCAGGAGCTCTTTCTCCAGCCTCTCCTGACGCTCCTTCTTTTTAGCCTTCTGCCTCCTGGGGCTGGAGAAATGCTGCTGATGATCTTCCTGGTTTGAAGGGGCCAGCAGGACACCCTGCACCCTGTCCCAGCATGACAAAACACGTGCCACATCTTTCTGTGATGCCTCATAGGCCTTAAACCTCAGGGCCAAGTTCTTGCTGTCAGCCTGGCCTTGCTCTTTGGTTTCCACCACTGAGCAGGTGTCTGCTGGGGCAAGCTTGCTCTGCTTGTTCCCATCTTCCCTGTCAGCTGCAGCAGAGGCTGGGCCCTCCTTGGCAGACCCCTTCTTGCCTGCCTGCTCACTGGCACTCATCTGCTTGCTGGTGGGCACGCTGGCGCTGCTGCTGGGTGTGTTCATGGTCTGGGCAGGAGGAGCAGGAGAAAGCCATCAGCATTTCAAAGCAGGACTCAAATGCTGCAGGACACTGATGATCTTTACAACAGCAGCCCAAGCAGCAGCTGTGCCAGGTGCTCTACAAGTGCCAGGCCAGAACACAGCTGGTACCCAGTTTAGCTCAACTGAAACCAGGGTCAGTGCCAGACCCACAAGCAGTCAGCAACATAGGAGCTGCCCCAAGCCAAGTAGGGAACTCCAGAGCCCTCCCTCCTCCTGAGCAGTCCTTGGGGCTCGTTTCTGGGGTGCTGAGCACCCCTGACTCTTTAGGAAGCCTGGCTGCTCACAAACCCCTGGGTCCTGCTGGTCTCTCCTGCCAGGCAGGCAGGAGCAGACCCCACTTCCCAGGCAGGCCCTGGCTCAGAGCTGCAGGGCACAAGCAGGGTGGGGAGGAATGATGGACCAAAGCCATCTAGGACTGCCCAGGGCATGGCTGGAGCCTGTGGAGCCAGGACTCAAAGGCAGCCTGCTCCCAGAAGAGCAGCTCACCCACAGAGCTGTGGCAAAGCCCCTGGTGAAGCAGCAGCACCATCAGGCACCAGCTGTTGTTTCCCAGCACAGCCCCAGCCAGGAGCAGGCTGCCCAGCACGGCCTGGGGCTGCTGCATTCTCAGCAGGGCTGCAGCTCAGCAGGAGGGTCCCCAGGGCTCTTGCTCACACAGCCACCCACCTCCCTGACCAGAGGCTGCCTTTTCTGCTCTTTCTTGCTCTTCTTCAAGTTCCTCAGCTCCTCTGCCTCCTGCCAGTGCTGCAGCTCCTGCTGCTGCTCCTGCAGCTCTCCAGCCAGCCGCTGCAGCGCCCTGCAGCAAGGCAAAGGGAGAGCAGCTCTGAGAGTCACCACCAGAGCCCTGGGCTCCTGCACTGCAGCCACTGACCCTGAGCCCATGCAGAGCCCTTACAACCTCTCCATGGACCTCCCTCAAGCTGGGGAGGCTGGGAACATTCAAAGTGAGGAAAGGGGGGAGGGGGTCTGCCAGGCCAGCCCCAATGAGGTTTTGCTGTTGGAAGGGCTAAATCCTGCTGCTGCTCCAGTAAGGTCCCCCCAGGCCCTGGCCAAAGGCTGCTCCACCATCACTCCACATTGATGCCTGAAGCTCTCTCTTGATTTCCCAGAGCAGAGCAGCTTACCAACCACTTACACCTAGTTAGCCCTGCACCAGTGCTCAGAATCAGAGACTCACAGAATCCCTTTGGGTGGAAGAAATCCTTCAGATCATCAAGTCCAACCAAGAACCCAGCACTGCCAGCTCACCACTAAACCATGCTCCTCAGCACCACCTCTACAGGGCTTTTTCAGTCTCTCCAGGTGACTCCACTACTGCCCTGAGCAGCCTGGGCCAGGCCTTGACAACCCTTTTGTGGTGAAGAAACTGTTCCTCATGTCCAACCTAAACCTCCTCTATGCAGCTTGAGGCCATTTCCTCTTGTCCTGTCGCTTGGTCCTTGGGAGAAGAGACCAAACCCTGCAGCTGGCTCCAACCTCTTTTCAGGGAGCTGTAGAGAGCCAGAAGGTCTCCCCTCAGCCTCCTCTTCTCCAGGCTAAACAATGCCAGCTGCCTAAGCTGCTCCTCACCAGCCCTGTTCTCCAGACCCTTCCCCATCTTCATTGCCCTTCTCTGGACACACTCCAGCCCTTCAGTATCCTTCCAAAACTGAATCTAGGCTTGGACATGTGGCCTCCCCAGTGCCCAGTACAGAGGGACAATCACTTCCCTGCTCCTGCTGACCACACTATTGCTGATCCCACCCAAGATGCTCACTGATGCCAACTCTGCTTGGCTTATCCAGCTCTTCTCCAGGGGCATGGCCTGCTCCTTACGGAGGACAGCCACAGCAGTCAGCAAACAAAGGCTGCAGCAGCTCCCCTCCTGCAAAACAGGCTCTGAACAAAGAGGATTCCTGCTGGAACCCAGCTGTGACTGTGGGAAACCTGTGCTGTCTGCCCTGGCAGATGTGCCTCACACAGACCCACACCACAGGCCCTCTGCTGAGGTGAGGAAGGGCTGAAGGTGATGGGAATTAACATCATGAACTTAGAGGCCCTCAGAAGTGCAAGTGCAAGGCCAGCCCAGCTGCCTGCAGCAGGCTCTGAGCCTGAGGCCTCAGCACTAGCAGGAGGAGATGTTCTCAGCTCCCTGCAGGAAGCTCTCTCCTCTGCTGGCAGCCAGGCAGGGGGAAGGCAGCATCCTTGTGCCGCTCGGCAGGGACACTTTTGGCCTCTGCTCTGGAACCCCCCCGAGCCCAACCAAGGCCCCAGAGCAGGGACACCTTTCAGGGACACTGTGCTGGGCAGTTCCCCACAGAAGGCTTACAGACCTCTGCCGCCTCTCCCTCTGGAGCTGTCGGATCCTGCGCTCCAGCTGAGCTTTCTGCTCTTCTGTGAGGGCATCGTACTCCTCCTCCCCCAGCTCCCAGAGCTGTGCTTCCTCCCTCCTGGCCGCTTCTTCCCGCTCCCGGCCTTCAGCAGGCACCAGAGGAGAGACAGAGCAGAGCTGTGCTGGGGGAGCTGCCAGGAGCCACAGCTCTGGCCCAGCCCAGCCCTGCCAGGAGACAGCAGGGAGCTCACAGCCCTGCTCCCAGCTCCAGAGAACCCCCAAACTAGCAGCAGTCTGGCACATATGCATGGTGCACGTCCGGCTGCTGCTCAGACACTGAGCCACAGCAGCTTGCACTTGGGCCCAAGCTTCAGTGCTGGAGCCTGAGAGAAGTCTCACAGCCTCAGCTCTGCTGTGTTTTAAGCAACAATGAGCTGCACCAAGGCAGAAAGTCGAAGGCTTCCTGAAACCACCTCTCACCAGCTCTGCTGGTGAACCAGACACATGTGGACAGGGCTGAGGGCTGTGGAGAGAAGCCTTGGGAGGCAGGGAGATGAGGATTCTCACCTTCCTGCTCCTCTGCAGCTGCCTGCCTGGCTTGCCAAGAGGCAAAACCCTGGAGCAGGTTCACAAAATAGATGTGAGGTCGATTTCCAACGGCTTTGAGCAGGCAGAGGAGAGCAGACACCGTGCTGCCTGCAAAGAGGCTCTGCAGGCCATCAAACACCACTCCCTGGGAGCAGTCCCTCAGCTGGGAAGAAAGGCCAAGAGAAAATCAGCTGTGCCATGCTGGAGCTCTGGCCACTCGGTGACAAAGGTCACCAAGCAGCTGTCCCAAGCTCTGAGCTGTCCCCATGGCCCTGCCAGCTGCTGGCATCTGCAGCTTCCCCA
This sequence comes from Dryobates pubescens, assembly GCF_014839835.1. NCBI lineage: Eukaryota > Metazoa > Chordata > Aves > Piciformes > Picidae > Dryobates > Dryobates pubescens. Next base: position 1,283,353 of record NC_071637.1, read on the forward strand.
AGGAGCCCAGGACCCCTCCAACAGCAGGACTCCTCATGCTCTGCCAGCTGTGCCTATCCAGCAGGAAGGTGTCCCTTGCCCCCTGGCCACGCACCTGCAGCCTTTCAGAGAGGATGGCCACCAGCAGCTCTTCGGGCAGCACGCAGCTCGCCGTGCCCAGCTCTGCCACCATGCTGCCCCTGGGGCTCAGCCAGGGCTGCGCAGGAGGGGCAGAGACGAGAGAAGAGCCGGAGGAGCCCTGCAGTGTTGAACACCACCACACTGACCATCACCAGAACAGAAGCCCCCTTGGGACCCCCTGGGCAATCCCAGCTGCTGGGCTTGGAGCTGAGCTCTCTCACTAGCAAGAGACTGAAAGGAAAGCGCAGGCCAGCGGCTCCAGGGGACAACCCTGCGGAGCACAGCCCTTGGGCAGCAGCCCCCAGCGCTGGCACCAGCACCCAGCACAGGAAGGACAAGCAGCTGACCAGGCCTCCTGGACTAGCCCAGGGCAGGGCTGGTGTCCCCATCCCTGAGGGACTGGAAAGCCACAGAGATGTGGTGCTGAGGGACACGGTGTAGTGGTGACCTGGCAGTGCAGGGTCAGCAGCTGGATTTGATCATCTTTGAGTCCTATCCCAACCAAAACAGCTCTCAAAGGTAACAGGAAGGTCCCTGGCACCAGGCTCACCTGGGAGCCTGAGGGCTCCGTCAGAAGCTGTCTCTCAGCCGAAGCCTTCCCCTTGCCGGCCGCGGCTCCGGGCTGGCCTCGGGAGCCGAGGGGCTGCTGGCTGCCTTTGTCCACAGAGCTCCAGGGCAAGCTCAGCCTGGCCTTGGTGCTGCGCCGCTGCCGGAAGGCAGCAGCTGCCCTCACACCTGCAGAGGGCCCAGAGGGCTCAGGGGGCTGCTGTGAGCAGCACACAAGCACCTTCCACCCCAGGGGGCACCCTGGCAGGGACACTGCACTCGCTGTTCTCCAGAAGCAGCTCCTTCCCTGCTCTCCTCTTCATGTGGCAGAATAGACTAACCTGGCACTGCATGTGCAAGCCAGAGAGGTTTTGGTGCCTTGCCCCACCTCCACTGTCCATCCCCACTGGAGCCAAGACCTCCAGAGGAGACAACCCTGCCAGGGACCCAGACCCTTCTTCCTTCCACCAGCTTTCAACCCAGTCAGGTTCAAAGCTGAGCAATGCCAAGCTAGCCCAAGCAGAGCCAAGCTATGGCCTCACCCTGCAGAGCCTGGGCTACCAACGGCCCCAGAAAGGCTCCTCAAAGAGCTTGGACTCACGTGGAGAACAGCTCAGTGTGCAGGAGCTGCAGGAGCTGACAGCACCCCCAGGGAAACCGCTGGAGAAAACAGCTCAGCTACAGCATGGCTCTCATCTCAGACTCCTCTGGGAGCTTCTGCCCTTCCTCTTGGGCTTGTGAAGCCACAAAGTCAGTCACCTAATGCTTAAGGAGCCACTTCAGAGGGCTGTGCCTGCTGAAAGCAGGCAGAAGTTCTGCCTGATGGCCATGAGGGAGAGGATGGAGATTGCACACAGGCAAGGGAAAAGCTCTGAGAAAGATGCTTCCCCACCCCTAGCAAAGGAAGATGTGCAGAGAAGGCCAGGCCAGGCAGAGTGCCCCTGCATGAGCCCTTAGGCTGGAGCCTGAGTCCCCAGGGAGGCTCTCTGAAAGGGCTCTGCCCTGCTCCGTGCCGCAGCCCTGCTCCCCGAGAGCCCCCGGGGCTGTGCCAGCGCTCCGCAGCCAGCAGAAGCAGGCAGCCCCGGGGGCTCCGGCAGCGCCGCTCCGGGCCCAGCCTGGCTCCTCACGGCCATCCTGCGCCTGCCGCAGGCTCTGCCGGCTGCCGGCGGCGCTGCACAGCTCCCGGGCTCGCCGCCCTGCCGCGCTGCTCCCGGCCGCCACGGCCTCGCTCAGCGCAGCCTGCAGGGACAGGCAGCGGCGCCGCAGGGCTCGGCCAGGGCGGCCGCTGCCGACGTCCTGCCCGCAGCGAGAGGGAGGCTGCTTGGGGACCCCTGCCCCCGGAGGGCTTGCCGGGTGTTATAGAATTTTATTAAACACAATACATCGACGAACAGAAAATGTTGGCAATTTATTCAGTAGCAAGGCAGGAGCAAACACAGCGCTGGGCGACAGGGCAGTGTCCGCTCCGCCAACTGCCGCACTCAGGCGCGTTCCAGTCCCCCTTTATAATCTTCGTCCTCTTGGTGACGCCCTCCCTCTCGAAACTTCGTGACGCGACTCTGCGCATGTGTGCTCAGTCTCTCCAGGTCTCCCCTGCCTCCTGTTGGTCGCAGTGACGAAGATCCCCGGATGGCAGCCTTGGTCCCGCCCCGTGGGCGTACCCATGGACACAGAGTATGGCTCTATGGATGAAACTAATCAGGATGTACGTCCCATTCTATCACACCGGGGACAGGCTCTGCCAGGCCCCCAGGCAGATGAGGACTTCATCCCTTCGAGATCCACCTCGAGCCTGGGCCCGGGGCGCTGCTCTGAGCCCTGTGCCACCACCGCTCAGACCATCCCCTGGCCTCTGCCGCTTGGCCTTGCCTCAGGCAGCATCTGGGCACAGTTTAAGGCTCAGTCCGGGCTTGGGACTGCTCCACAGGCAACATGGACACCAGGCACCGTGGTGCCATGCAGCAAGGGGCACATGGTCACCCTCCTGGGGGGAACCAGAGCCCAGCTGCAGGGACACCAGATGAGCCACACCACCGGCACCAGCTGCTGAGGGCCTGGGAGCACCCCAGCAGAGCTGTGCCTCACCCTGCAGAGCTTCAACTGCTCAACCAAGCACCATGGTCCACCAGGACATGCCTCTCCCGCTTCCCCCCTTCCCACAGCCAAGGGCTGCAGCTCAGGTACCTGCCAGGGGTGCCCCATGGATGATGACCACGATCCCTTTGTGCTGTGGGGCTCCTTCAGGGATGCTGAGGTACCGGGCGAGGGCCCTACGGACTGGGCTGGCCTCCAGTTCTTCTGTGGCCTCCCTGATGCTGGTGGTGCTTTGCTGATGCTCAGCTGTGCAGAAATGGGGAGAAGAGTCAGCCTCCTGCCTACCTGTGATCCTCATCAGCCCCTCCAGCCCCTCAGATCCTGGGAGAGGAGATGCTGCCCAAACCAATGTCACATGCATGGACTTCCTTTCAGCTTGTGCAGATCAGGCTCTGCCCTTGATGCTGCTGAACGTGCCCAGAAGTAAATGGGGTGGCAGAAAGAGGAAAGCAGAGCATGCAGCAACACCTAAAAGGACTGAGACAAATTTCCTTCCATTAACTGTCTGCATGGTCCTCATGGGAGTTTGGTCCCAGGGCCTGCTGAGTAAGTAGGGCACAGGCAGAAAGGGGCATCTGACATAGTCCCAAGGGAGAGGCTCCACCTGGGCTTCACCATCCCCCTGACCCCAGCAGCTCCCGGGGCAAAGATGCTCCTTTGGCAAAGCTGAGGAAAACTTCCCAGACCTCTCCCTTGGCCCTGGCCCTCCTGCAAGGGGACATTTTGAGTTCTTCCCCAGACAGGGCAGACAGAAGCTTGCTTTGCTTGCACTCATGGCTGTCACAGGTTTCACCCTGGACCTGCTCCACCAGGCTAGGGAACGAGGAGAGCTCAGGGGAAGGGGGCTGGGCTCCCTGCTGAGCCTCCACTCCAGACAACCAACCTCAAACCTTCATCCTTGTCCTGGGCTGTTGGGTCTTGAGGACTGGACTTGGCCTGCTCCTCCTGCAGCCTCTTCTGGCCCTGACAGCCCTCCAGCAGCTCTGGAGGCAGCTGCTCCCCTGGGGCCCGTGGAGGCAGCAGCAAGGTCCTGCGGCAGTCGTAGCCTTCCAGCTCCCGCGGGGTCTGTGCGTGGGAAAGAGAAACCACAGGGGGGAGGCACTGCTGGAGCTCCAGCACAGGAGCAGCTCCCCAGCCAAGCCATCTTCTCCCTCGTGCCTCCCTCCCACCAGCATGGACCAGCCAAGCCCCTCCACAGCCTGGCAGCAGGAGGAGCTAACCCTGCACCACCACCAGGCTTTGCCCTGGCTCTGTCTCCAGCTCCCTGGCACCAGGCTGGGGATGCCGCAGTGCCCTGAAGCTCCAGGCACGGGGACCTGGGGACCAGACTTTCTCTCTTACCTGCTCCTCAGCAAGGTACTGCTGGTCAAACTCCAGAGAGTAAAACTCGATGGGGAACTCACAAGGGTTCTTCACCACCACGGTCCCCTGTGCCCCAGGGCTGGCTGGCAGCACTGGCCCCAGCTCCAGCTCTTCAGGGCAGAACTCCAGGCGTGGCTCCAACCCACTCCCCGAGACCAGCAGCTGGAGGTGCTGGCTGCTCTGGCAAATGTTGATCTTCAGTTGGCTCATGTAGAGCTTCTGAAAAGAGAGAAGTGCAGAAGCTCCTCCATGAAGTGCCAGGTGGCAGGGCCTCAAATTCACCCCATGCCCCAAGGCCAGGAATGGTGCCAGCACCTCTGAGTGGAATGGAGAACAGAAAAGAGGACAAGGAGGGATGGTTTGGAACTGAAAAAGGGAGATGCAGACTCCAAGGAAGGGAGACACTTTGGAAGCTGAATGCTGAGCCTCTGGCCCAGGCTGCCCAAAGAGGTGGGAGATGCCCCAGCCCTGGAGCCATCCCTGGGACAGGGCAGTGCTTAGCAGAAAGGTCCACAGGGTTCTACTGCCCAGTGCCCTGGCACTGCTGTGTTGGGCAAACAGCAGCTGAACAAGAGGGGCAGAGGAGCTCTCCCTGGCCAGACAGGAGGGAGGGGGGTGTCCTCTGCTCAGTGTTTGGCTCTCCAAGCCCCCTCTGCAGAGGCTGCAGCAGGGGAAGCTGAGCTTGCAGAAAGCTGCATGTTGAGGAAGAGCTCAGTTCCTGCTCCCTGCCTGGGCTCTCCTCACCACACTGCCCTGGCAGACCTCCTGGGGCTCCTCTACCCAGCTCACCTCTTCCACGGGGGAAAATCTAACTTGCAGGTTGCACCACTGCCCAGGGTCCAGGACTCCAGCTGAGGGAAGCACCTCAAAGACAGAGGCCTTGGCCTTCAGCTCCTGCAGCAGCTTCCCACACCTGCTGGCCGGCAAAGGTTTGTCCACCTGAGCACAAAAGCAGAGGGGCTGAGGTCTCCTTGCTCTGGCAGGACAGAGCTGGCTTCCTGCAGTGCTGACACTCAACGGGTAAGAGCACACAGCCCAACCAGATGTGGCCACCACTGGCCTAGAACTGGTGGCAAAAGGTGGAGGCAGGACAGGCAGCTGGGGAGGCTGCTCCTCAGAAGAGGAGCAAGGGCTGAAGATGGCAGAAAGTGAAGCACCAGCTGGGGACCAGGCCCAGGGGATGCAGCTTTGCTCTGGACCCTCCAAAGCCTCCTCAGACAAGCTGGAGCCCAAGTGTTCAAGCAGCCAGAGGAGCAGAGAGGACAAGAGAGGGGAAAGGCAGGCAGCCAAGAGGATCCAAGTCACAGCCTGCCTGTGCTTTACCTTCTGAGCAGGCTCAGCCCTGCTGAGGAACCACTGGCAGGGCACTTGGAGCTGATTGTAGAGCCGGATGGTCTCTTCCTGGCACTGCCCACACTGGATAGCAGAATGCTCCAGCCTGTCCCTGGAGAGGCTGAGGGATGGCACAGCCACCCTGGCATGGAGGAGGACACGAAATGTGGGGCCTCCTGCTACCTAGTGAGGGACAGAGCATCCAGGTGAGATCCCAGCCTGCCACCTGCCCCAGCAGGCAGTGCGGGCACAGGGAGGGGGGGAGGCACAGGGCACCTGGAGGGGCAGCAGCACATCCACCTCGCCCAGCGGCAGGGCGGCACTTTGGGGCTCCAAGCACACAGTGAAGGTCCTGCTCTGGGAGCAGGGCAGCTGCTTCACCAGCCCCAGGTCCACGCTGAAGCCTTCAACAGATGGAAATGAAGCAGCTGAGGCACAGGTGACATGAGATGGGGCACAAGCACCTTAAGGCCTGGCAAGTGTCCTGGCTGGCAGCTCTGGGAAGGATCCTTTGCACCTCCAGAGAAGCTGCTGCTCCTTCTCCCTTGGCAAAAGCTTTGCACAGCCAGACCCCAGGACCCAGAGGGGAAAGGAAAACGTTGCAGCTGAGGAGCTCCAGCAAGTCCAGGGAAGGACACTCAGACCTCTTCAAAGAGCTCCCATGCCATGGTGCTCCCTAAAACCAGCTGGGAGGAGACCTCTGAGCACCCTTCCTGCACAGCAAGGCAGCCTTTGGTGGTGCTGCAGCCTTGCCTCAGGGCTGATTCCAGAAGCTGTTTTGCTACCCCCAGGGAAGGCTGAACACAAGGGCCAGGACCTCGTGAGCCTCACACCAAGCAGCTCAGCACCACCGAGGCTCCAGCTCCTTGTGACACAAGGCCAGAGAGTGCACAGAGAAACTCAGATGGTGCTGAAGGCAGCCAAGTGCAGAAGGTGCTGAGAGGTGACCAAGGTGCTCACCCACCCAGCCCCTGCAGGGCAGACTTAGGGCAGCCCCAGGCAGGCCAGGCCTCTGGGCACTGCTGGCCAGGAGAGCTCAGGCTCTAGAGCAGCAGGCAGCAGGTCCCAAGGAGGACAAAGCTTTACAAACAAGTGCTCCAAGAGAACTCCCCATGGCCAGTGGCTCAGACTGGGCTGTCCCAGGTAGCTCTTGCAAGGCCACAGGAAGTGTCCCCAGCACTGCCTACCTGTGCCACTCAGGACCTGCCCACGGACTTGGAAGGACACAGGGAACTGCCCCGGGTTGGTGACCTTCACGGTGCGCCTGTGGCTGCCACCCAGAGCCACGCAGCCAAAGCCCAGGACGTGCTCAGGCAGCTCAGCTCTGCAGGGAGGAGGGAGGGCACTCCTCAAACCACAGCCTGGCCACCTTGCCACGGGATGGGAGATGCAAATCAGCTGGGAAAACTCAGCTCAAGCTGCTGAAACCCAGCCCCTGACCGCCCGGGGACAAGGCTCTGGCCGCTCCCAGGGAAGGCAGGGCCCAGGTTCTATCAGCTCCCAGGGGCACCTTCAAACACAGCTGGTTCCCAATGGACACTGCCCACACCTCCTGTGCCACTGCAGAGAAGCCCACTGCAGCTCCACTGCTCTCAGTGCAACTGCTGAGCCTGGCCTACAGCCCAAGCCTGAAACTGCTTCAGGGCCTTGTCAGATTTGAGCCCCAGGAAACCTTCACCCAGCTTTGTCCCCAGAGCCCCAGGGACCACAGCCACCAACACCTGCAAGACCCATGGGAAGGTCCTGTCCAGAGCCACCCCACTGTTCTGCAGAGCATCTGCCTGGGCTGGAGCCTGCTGCACCTGCTCCTCAGCATGAAGCAGCAGCCCCCCCAGCTGAGACTTTGCCAACCTGCTCTGGGGCCAAGTGTGGTCTGGTGGGAAAAAAAGGAAGCCAGCTCTGAGCTGCTTCTTTCAGAGCTGCTCAGCAGGAATGCTGTCTGTGCTGTCTGGAAGGGCCTGATGGTCTGCACTGGCTCCAGGAACAGAGCCCAGCATCTGTGGGGAGCTGGGCACCCCCAAAGCTCAGGGAAGTGAGGACACTCAGCTGCTGACAGGCAGCATGGCCAAGCTCTCAGGAGCAAAGCCTTTCTGCTGCCCACAGCTGCTCCCAGCTCTGCAGACCCCAGCAGCTCTCAGCAGCAGGGCTGCACTGCTGGCTGTCACCCCCAGAGCAGCTGCAGGTGGCTGTGGAGGTCTCTGCTCACTGGAGAAGCCTGCGGCCAGCACGCAGCCTAAGGGCAGCTTCCCCTGGGGCACTGCAGGCCACAGCTGCCTGCTGCTCCAGGATGTGCTCCTTGAGCAGGATGTCCTCCAGCTGCATCTGCAGCCCAGTGTCCAGCTGAGGCAAGGAAAGACAGGGGCTGCTTAGTCAAGGTCCTTCCCAGGGCACGGGCTTGTCTCTGACAGAGGATCCCAGCCTGCTCTTGTCCAGGGGCTGATGGAGTCCTCCTGTCTCACTGCTCAGTGCCTGGGACACCTTCAGCTCTCTTTGGTAGCACCTTCTCTCCAGAGCTACCAGCTCCAGCATCTTCACCTTCCCAGACACTGTTATCAAAGCCATGCCAGACACAGATGGAGAAGCCAGGAACTTCTCAGAGCTCCAGGGATTTGCCTGCCCACAGGGAGTGCCAAAGCAAGCTGGACAAAAGCCCTCTTGAACAGGAGAGCAGGAGAGAGCTGCTGCCTCTTGGAGATGAGAGCTGAGCACAGTCCCAGGGCCAGCCCAGGCTGCTGCTCTCAGGCTCTGCAAACCTGGCAGGGCTTGGCCTGGGAGGAACCAACAGCCCAGAGATGGGGCCCCATCAATTCACCCCCGTGAGCATGGCCTGCAGGATCTCAGCCAGCTGCCAGGAAGTTCCTCCAGCTCCAGCAGGGAAAACTACCAGGGGTGGACAGCCCCTGGGGCAGCACTGAGCTGATGATAGTCATGGCTAAGTGTAGGCAGGGAGGTCCCACATGCTAGCAGGGCCCCAAGAAGCCTGTTGTGGGGTACAAGGGGATGCAGTGACACAAGGGGAGAGGCTGGCTCGGGCCACAGGGGGCAGCAGCTGTTCTCACCGTGGCGTCCAAGTCATCTGGGGGTGGTTGTGTGGCTGCAGCCTCCCCCAGGACAACTTCTCCATCTCTTTCACTGTCCTTGGCCATCTGTTCTTTCACCTTCCTGAAGGCCTTCTCATATTTCTCATTCCCTGAAGGCAGAAACCCCCCAGAGTGCAGGGTGAGCATCTGAGCTGGGCAGCCCCTTCCCAACACCACCTCTCCCAGAAACACTCCTCCAGCAGCTCAGGGCAGTGGGTGCCTCTCCTCCTGCCTGCATGCTGATCTTCACCCCTGCCCATCTTCCTCCCACAGAGGAGCAGCTCAGCCCCAGCCAGCTGGTGCAAGCCCAGCTCTGCAGGGTGGCTCCTGGGACACAGCCCACAGGGACTTCCAGAGCCTGGGGAAGCCACCAGTGCTGCTCTGACAGCCTGGGGTGTATGACATGGGGGAAACCCCAGGAGAGCATCCTGAGGAGCAGACAGGCAGTGCTCACCTTGGATGTGCCTGGGCAGGTCCAGGCAGAGCCTGGGGTGTCGCAGTGCGGGAAGACTCGACGACCCAATCAATATGATTGATAAGCAAGCTTCAAACTTTATTCACAATCACAGAGGTTCTATGGGATAGCTCATTCATGTATTCAAGTCCTTAACATGCTATTGGTTACAAGTTAAATGTCAAGCCTACCCCCTGTGCTTTTTACAGCCTGCTAAGATAACCACAAGTTCCTCTTTCTGCGAGCTAAGTTCCTCATGAACCTAAACCCCATGCTTTGCCAAATCATGCTCAGCCAGCTAAACCAGCTATGGCCTATGCTTTGCTAAAGCATTCTCAGTCAGCTCATTCTTATGTCCTATAGTAACCAGCCAATCCTCCACACTGGGGAAGCATCCCACCCCTTTCAGGGAGACTTCTTCCGGCTCCAGGTGACCCACTTGGAGCTGGAGAGTCTTGCAGAAGGCCCCAGGCGCCTCTGGCAGGTAAGAGATTTTCAGCAGCTGCTGCTGGCCGGCTCCAAGGTCACCCTGCAGGGAGAAGAGGCAGGGAATGCACCAAAGAGGGCTTGATGGAGGCAGGGCTCAGCCAGGCTCTCCTCTAGAAGACACCAGACAGCAGCACCTTCTAGCTGGCTTGTTTCCAAGAGCTTGTCTCCTGCCCCAGGCTGCCAGCTCCCCTCCAGAGGGCTTGCAGGGATCCCAGAGTGCCAGCGTGGGGAGAGCTGGAAAGGACCTCTGGAGCTCATCCCTCCAACCCCCCTGCTAAAGCAGGGCACCCACAGCTGCTTGCCCAGGATCACCATGGCCAGGTGGAGCTGGAATCCCTCCAGAGCAGGAGGAGGCATTCCCTCAGCACAGCCTGGCCTTTGCTCAGCCCAGCACAGCTCTGCTGCTCACAGGCCTTGCCCTCAGCCAGCAGGAGCCAGGCCTGGGCCAAGCAAAGCTCTAGGACCAGTGCTGGGCAAGGCAAGGCAAGTGCCCCTGCCCTCTGCAGGGCCAGCAGCTCCTGTCCCAGCACCTCAGTGGTGTCCACTAGGGTCCCCAGCTCAAAAGGGACAGGGACCTACTGGAAAGAGTCCAAGGGAGACTACACAGATGCTGAGGGCCTGGAGCATCTTTGCGAGGATCAGAGGCTGAGACCCCTGGGGCTGTTGAGCCTGGAGAAGAGCAGACCCAGAGAGGGCCTCTGATCAATGCTCAGCAAGAGCTAAAGGGCTTGTGGGGGACAAGAGGATGGGGCTGGACTCTTGTCAGCGGTGCCCACTGACAGGACAAGAGGCAAGGGGCATGAACTGGAACTCAGCAAGTTCCATCTGACCAGGAGGAGAGAGTTCTCTGGTGTGAGGGTGCTGGAGCCCTGGAGCAGGCTGCCCAGAGAAGCTGTGGAGTCTCCTATGGAGAGATTCCAAAGCCCCCTGGCCATTGTGATCCTGGGCAAGCTGCTGTGGGTGCCCTGCTGGAACGAGGAGGTTGGTCTGGATGATCCCCAGAGGCCTCTTGCAAACCACCCCCCCTATGGGATCCTGGGATTGCAGGCTGGTGTCCAGGGCTCTGATCCCCACCTGTGACTCCCACCAAACCTCCTGCCTGTGCAGCTCAGCTCAGGGGGCAGGAGCCTGCCCTGGCTCATGCTGAGCTCCAGAAAAAGGCCACAAGGATGAGCAGAGGGCTGGAGCTGCTCTGCTATGAGGACAGCCTGAGAGAGTTGGGGTTGTGCAGGCTGGAGAGGAGAAGGCTCCCAGGAGAGCTTCTGGTGGCCTGCCAGGAGCTGCAGGGGGCTGCAAGCAAGCTGGGGAGGGACTTTTGAGGCTGTCAGGGGGGGATAGGACTGGTGGGGATGGAGCAAAAGTAGAAGTGGGGAGATGGAGCTTGGATGTGAGGAAGAAGTTGTTCCCCAGGAGGGTGGTGAGAGCCTGGCACAGGCTGCCCAGGGAGGTGGTGGAAGCCTCCTGCCTGGAGGTGTTTGCAGCCAGGCTGGAGGTGGCTGTGAGCAACCTGCTGTGGTGTGAGGTGTCCCTGCCCATGGCAGGGGGTTGGGGCTGGCTGAGCCTTGAGCTCCCTTCCAGCCCTGACAGTTCTGTGATTATATGAGCTGCAAACACATCTCTGGACACACAGCAGCAGAGCCTAGGACAAGATCTAGAACAGAAGGTGTCCCTGGGGCAGGCCATCTCCTCTCTGGCTTCCAGCAGAGCTGTCCCAGGCCAGAGCTGGCCTCACACCAGCCAGGTCCAGGGCAAAAGGAAGCAGATCCAGAGCCACCTGGCTCTGGGTGACAGGACACCTCTGCAGCCTTCCTCAGCTGCCCACTGCACACAGGGCTGCACCTTCAGGTCCCTGCTGCCCTTCCTGCTGAAGGGAGAAGCTGAGCAGTGGGCCAGGCCCTGCCAGCTGAGCCCTCACTCCAGCACAGGACACAGCCAGAGGCAGCCCAGCCCTGCTGCCAGCACCACCCAGCTGCCACAGCAGCACCAAGCAGAGCTGTGCCTGCAGGAGCTGGCAGGAAGAGGGCATGAGCCTGGCACCCCCTGCAGCAGCAGGAGGAACCAGGGAAGCCATTTGGCTGCCTCCTCCCATGGCAGCAAGGGCCTGAGACAGGAGTGCTGCCCCAGCCCAGAGACAGCCACCCAAGGCTCAGGAGCTGAGATCACAGAATCCTGGAAGGGTTTGGGTGGGAAGGGACCTTTCAGGGTCACAGAATCACAGGGCTGGGAAGGGACCTCTGGAGATCAGCCAGTGGAACCCCCTGCCAGAGCAGGGTCACCTAGAGCAGCTGGCACAGGAATGCAGCCAGGAGGCTTTGGAATGACCCCAGAGGAGACTCCACAGCCTCTCTGGGCAGCCTGCCCCACTGCCCTCAGCATACAGAAGTTCCTCCTGGTGTCAGATGGAACTGGGGGGTTGCAGGGTGTGCCCATTGCCCCTTGTCCTCTCCCTGGGCACCACTGACAAAGCCTTGGCCAGAGCCTCCTGGCTACCCTTGAAGGCTTTAGAAGCACTGAGGAGATCTCCCCTGTGTCTTGTCTTCTCCAGGCTACAAAGCCCCAAGCCCCTCAGCCTTTCTTCACAAGGCAGCTGTTCCAGTCCCCTCAGAGCCCTTTGCTGTACCCTCTCAAGCAGCTCCCACAGGTCCTGAGCAGGTCCTGAGCCCTGGGGACCACCACTTGGTGCAGACCTGCATCCAGACTGTGCCAGCAGCTCCTTCAGCCCTGCAGTGAGCAGGGACAGCTGCAGCTGGGGCAGGCTGCTGGGATGCTGCCAACTCCTCTCTGCACTGCTCCAGCCCTGCTCAGCCCTGGCCCCCTCACTGCCCCCCCAGCTGCTGCAGAGGAGCAGAGCTGGAGGAGTGAAGGGGCAGGGAAGGGCTGCTCCAGCTCCTGGCACAGGAGCTTCATGGCCAGGCAAGAGCCAGGAGGTCTCCTGGGCAGCGCTGGCAGGGGCAGGCAGGGCAGTTCCTGCCTGCTCACACAGGAGGTGACCCAGGACAAGAGCAAATGCTCTCAGGCTGTGCCAGGGGAGGGGGAGCACGGGCTTGAGGCACAATTTCTTCCCCACAAGGGCTGTGAAGGCCTGGCCCAGGCTGCCCAGGGCAGCAGTGAGGCCCCAGCCCTGGAGGCACTGAAAAGCTGTGGAGCTGAGGTGCCAAGGGCCATGGTTTGGGGGTGGCCTGGCAGTGCTGAGCTCACAGTTGGCCTTGAGGATCTGAAAGGGCTCTTCCAACCCAAAGGATCCTGTGATTCCATCCCCCTCAGCAGAGGCAGCTCACAGCCCTGCCTGCTGCTGGGACAGTGCCCTCCTTCTCTTTCCTTCCTCCCCATTTTCCCCTCCAAACCCACCCAGGGCAGCCTGGCACAGGGCCAGGATCAGTCCCTTGTGCTGCCCCCATCCTTACCGTGCTGGGCACCACCAGGGGCACACTGGGCAGGGGGCTGCAGGCAGTGCCCATGCCAGGGCTCAGCACCACAAAGGTGAAGGGCAGCTTCCCACTGCTCTGCAGGGTCACCTCCACCTCTGTGACCCTGTCCCACGGCTGCAGAGAGGACAGAGGAGTGGGCAGTGAGACACAGGCCTGGCACTGGGCATCTCCTGCAGCTGGCACTGGGGAAAGGGCAAAGGGGCACAGCAGAGCAGCAGAGGAGAGCTGGACACTTGACTCCCAGCTTCACCTGGGCAGCCCCAGCCACAAGGGACCTCTTGGCCCTGCACAGGAGCTGAGCTTTGGGGCACCCTGCAGAGGCACAGCACCAACCACCCAGAGATCAGGCATGAAAGCAGAGAGGAGCAGAGCTCTCTGCACCTTGAGGGGGCCTCAAACCCTTGGCTGGAGCAAAGCAGGGGGCATCAAGGGCAGACGGAGCAACAAGCACAGGGCCAACAGCTGGAAACAGCTGGGGGGCTAAACTGAAAAGGGAAGTGGGGGTGACTCTGGGACATTCCCCCCAGGATGGTGACTGGCAAGCCCAAGAGGGCTTCCTCTTGGCTTTCTGTTGGTGCTGACCCAAGAGCATTGAAGCAGCCCCTCCCTGCAGCTCAGGCTTGAGCAGCAGCTCAGCAGATGCTGTCTGGAGGCCGCAGCCCTCTGGAGGGCAGCGCTGGCCTCCTGCCCAGCCCAGGAGGCACCTCCAGGTGCCTTGAAGAGGAGGACTTCCCAGCTTAGGTGGGGTGGAACTTGGAAGCAGAATGCATCACTCAAAGCTTGTGCTGCCAAGCCCTGGAGCCACCACAGCAGCTGGCCCCAGCCCTAGGCAGGCAGCCCCCAGCAGCCAGGGCTCCAGGCAAGGAGAAGCCTGCGGTACCTGCGGCCCCACGTCCAGCTCCGTGGTGTCCAGGAGGTAGCTGATGAGTGAGGCCTCCCCACGCAGCCTGACCTCGTAGCTGGGGCCTCCCTGCACCCTGCAGAGAGCCCTGGCACTGGCCACAATGTTGGGGTGGCCAAAGAAGCTGAAGGTGACCTGCTGGCTCTGGCCCGGCTGCAGCAGCCCCTGCAGCGGCAGCACATCGAACACCTGGGGAGGAGAGGGGGAGAGGCTGAGCAGGGAGAGGGAGGCAGGAGAGCAGCCATGGCCTGGGGCACAGGGCAGCTGTGGCTGGAGGGGCCTCTTCCTCCAGCACAGGCAAAGTCAGCCTGGCCTCCTCCTGCATCCATGCCAGGCACCAGAGGAGACACCAGGGGCAAAACCTTCTCCCAGCCTCACCACCTCGTGCAGCACACGGAAGTCACCTGGCAGGGCTCCTGACAGCAAGAAATTGACTTTCAAACCTTTCTGACTGCCTGGAGAATCACAGCAGGTGCTGAGCTGAGAGGCCTTGCAGCCAGGGGGCCTCCAGCCCAGCTCCTCTGCCTCCTGCTGCTCCTCACTCTCTGCTTTGCACTCTGCTGTCTCTCCAGATGCTGCAGCAGCAGCTGCTGGCAAATGTCCTCTCCACCACTTGTCAGTGACAAGAGGAATGACCTGAAGGCTCTGGCCAGCAGCTCAGGGGACATTCTCCTCTCCCTCTGCTCTGTCCTAGTGAGGCTACAGCTGGAGTCCTGGCTCCAGTGCTGGGCTCTCCAGTTCAAGAGAGACAGGGAACTGCTGGAGAGAGTCCAGGGGAGGCTGCAAAGATGCTGAGGGGCCTGGAGCAGCTCTGGGAGGAGCCCTGGGGCTGTTGAGCCTGGAGCAGAGCAGCCCCAGAGGGGATCTAATCAATGCTCAGCAAGAGCTAAAGGGCCTGTGGGGGTAAGTGGATGAGGCCAGACTCTTGTCAGTGGTGCCCAGCCACAGGAGAAGGGACAACAGGCACAAACTGGAACCTAAGAGGTTCCATCTGAACTAGAGGAGAAACTTCTTTGCTGTGAGGGTGCTGGAGGCCTGGGGCAGGCTGCCCAGAGAGGTTGTGGAGTCTCCTTCTCTGCAGAGCTTCCAACCCCCCCTGGCCATTGTGATCCTGGGCTACCTGCTGTGGGTGCCCTGCTGGAGCAGGGGGGTTGGACTGGGTGATCTCCAGAGGTCTCTTCCAACCCCTCCATGCTGGGAATGCCCTCCAGAACTGCTGCAGCCCTGTGCCATGTCCTGCATGGCCTCTCCACACCCAGCTGTGTGGAGGGATGTGAGGCCACTCTGTGAGCAGTGCTGGAGGCCACCAGTGGCAGTCAAGGCTGTGGAACTGCTTCTCACACTGCAAGGCTGGCAGCCAGGCAGCTTCCCACTTACCTCCTCCAGTCCCAAACTGAGAAGCTCTGTCTCTTCCAGCTTCATCAACTGCTTGATCCCTGATGGGCTGGGAGCTTCCACAGCACCACCCAGCTCCACAGCACTGGACAGCAGCTGCAAACCAAGCACCAAGGGCTGCAGTGAGCAAGTGGCTGCTCTGGGTGAGACCACTCTGCTGCAGGCTCCAGCACCTCATCAAGCCAGGGGCAGCTGAGATGGGAGCTGGGAGCAAATTAGGTCTGCCTATGCCCATGGCATCTGCTGAGTGTGGCTCCAAGCCCAGCCACAGAGGAGGCCTGGGCTCCATCTTCACTTCCTACACACAAGCTTGCAGGAGCAAGCTGAGAGTCCTGGCAGAAACCTTGAGGGGGCATTTTGCACCCTTGTGCCAGTCCACCTCTGCTCCCTCCTGCCCAGAGAACATGTTGAGAGCCTCCTGCCTGGACAGGTTAGGGTCTCCAGGACCAAACCAGGAACAGAGCTGCCAGTGAGACTCCCAAACAGGCAAAGGAGAACTGAGGAAGTGCTCGGCCCAGCTCTCCAGTGGTGCTTTGGTTTCATTCATGGCTGCTGGAGAGCTGAGGATCTCCACCAGGCCTTGAGCACAGCCCTGTGAGGAGAGGCTGAGGGAGCTGGGATTGTTTAGCCTGGAGAAGAGAAGGCTCAGGGCTGACCTCATTGCCCTCTACAACTCCCTGAAGGGAGGTTGTAGCCAGGTGGGGGTTGGTCTCTTCTCCCAGGCACCCAGCACCAGAACAAGGGGACACAGTCTCAAGCTGTGCCAGGGGAGGTTTAGGCTGGAGGTGAGGAGAAAGTTCTTCACCAAGAGAGTCATTCATCATTGGGATGTGCTGCCCAGGGAGGTGGTGGAGTCCCCATCCCTGGAGGTGTTCAAGAGGGGATTGGATGTGGCACTTGCTGCCAGGTCTAGTCATGGGGTTTGTGGTGTCAGGTTGGACTCGATGATCCTCGAGGTCTCTTCCAACCTTGGTGATACTGTGAGACTGTGACATCCTTGGACCTAATCAGAGGTGATAGATGAAGCACCACACAGGGCTGAGTCTTATGTGTCAGTGCCCCTCCTGGCCGCGGAGCCAAGGGGCTGTCGGTGACGATGGTGCTGCCGACGCCCAGGGCCCGCACGGGGACGCTGTAGCCACGGCCGTGCTCCACCCGCAGCTGCACCTCGTCCTCGAACTGCTCCGTGTCGTCCAGCTTGGCTGTGACACACACAGACACCTGGCCCTCGGGGGGGATCACTCCTTGGCTGGGCTCTACCCTCCAGCACCGGCCTCTGCCAGACTGCAAGACAAGGCAGAGCCCGGCTGAGGCTGGAAGCCACAGCCCTTGGTCTCTTGTGGGCTGGAGGAGCAAGGATGTGAGGGGAACAAACCAGAAGGGCTTCCTTTGCCTGCAGCTGTGCTGGGGGGGCTGCAAACAGCACCTCTGCAGGAGCTTACACCCCCCCTGTGCCACCCTCCTCTCACAGACTCCCCTCATTAGCCACCACGGCACCAGCCCAAGGCACACTCGGCCTCAAGAGAAGGCTCTTTCCTCCTCCAGCCTCCTTGGCCAGCAGGAAATGCACTGGCATGCAGATCTGCAGCTCCCAAGGGTCCAGCATGGTGGCAGTGGGACATGCTCCACATTTCAGGGCTGTGCTTGGGACA
Organism: Dryobates pubescens; assembly: GCF_014839835.1. Lineage (NCBI taxonomy): Eukaryota > Metazoa > Chordata > Aves > Piciformes > Picidae > Dryobates > Dryobates pubescens. The sequence continues at coordinate 1,300,206 of NC_071637.1, forward strand.
ACAGGCCCTGCTCAGCCCAAACCCTGCAGCATCCCTGGCGAGGTTTTTCCCTTTGGAACAGGAGGCAGCAATGTGCTGGCAGGCTGGGCACGAGCCAAACATGGGCAGGATCCAGGGGAAGTCAGCTGGAGTTTCCAGCCTGGCAGCACTGAGCTCTCACAGGACAGCTGCTATAAATCTCCCTCTTTGAGTTTCAAACCATCCCTCTTGTCCTGTCACTACAGGCCCTAGTCAAAAGTCTGTCCCCAGCTTTCTTAGAGGCCTCTTTAAGTACTGAAAAGCTGCAAGAAGTTGACTTTCCTCCAGCAAATCCCAGGGAGAAGATCAGAGAGTCACAGAATGGTTTGGCTTGGAAGGGACCTTCAGCTAGTTCCAACCCCCTGACCTGGGCAGGGACATCTTCAACTAAACCAGGTTGCTCAAACCCCTGTCCTCAGTTCAAAGCTGAGGGACCTGGGATTGCTTAGCCTGGAGAAAAGGAGGCTGAGGGGAGACCTTCTGGCTCTCTACACCTCCCCGAAAGGAGGCTGGAGCCAGGTGGGGTTCAGTCTCTCCTCCCAGGTACAAGCGATAGGACAAGAGGCAATGGCCTTGAGCTGCACCAGGGGAGGTTCAGGTTGGCCATGAGGAACAATTCCTTCCCTTGAGGGCTGCCAAGGCCTGGCCCAGGCTGCCCTAGGCAGCGGTAGAGTCCCCATCCCTGGAGGGATTTCAAAGCCTTGGAGCTGTGGTGCTGAGGACCACGGTTTAGTGGTGAGCTGGCAGTGCTGGGCTAAGGCTTGGCCTGGATGATCTGAAAGGGCTTTTCCAACCAAAGGCATTCTGTGATCCCAGAGCTCCAAAGCCATGACTCTCACAGCCAGAGACCTTCCACAAAGGAAAGGGAGAACTTGGAAACAGGATCCAGGCTCACTGCTGCTCTAACATCTACACAAGCTCTGGGCTCCTGAGGGCTGCCCCAGCTGAACCTGCCCCCACAGCCAGGCTCCTCTGGCCACCTTCTGCTGGAACATCTTGCTTGCTCTCTCAGGCAGCCAGGTGGAAAGGCTCCAGATGAAAACTGAGCCCCAGCTGGCCACAGAGCAGCCATTTCCACTGGAACCCTCTCCAGATACTCACCAGCTCTGCCTGGAAGGCTGCAGGGATGGGGCTCTGATTGCAGAGCTGCAGATACCGTGAGGCCTCCTGCAGAACTTGGATGCTGCCAAAATCGACCTGGCTGGGCTGCACAGAGACAACTGGGCCCTCTCCAGTGCTCAACAAAGCAACCTCCTGCTCCAGGGAGGAGAGAGGAAAAACACAATGGGGAAAGCTGACAAGGCTCAGACAGCTCTGAGGCTGCTCCTGGATGGGGGAGAGCTCTGCTTGTGGAAGTTTGCAGTGTTGGAAGCCTGAACCAGGAGGCCTGCAGCAAGTGTGGGCTCCAGGGACTCCAGGTGAAAGCCACAGGCTGCTGTTGTCAGGGGGAAAGAAACCAGCCTGCCCAGGCTGTAGTCCCTCCAGCAGCTCTCCTTCCTCTGCCCTGTGCCTGCTCCCAGCCCTGCTACTGCTCAGGCTTGCCCCAAACCACCCTCCCTGGCTTCTGCTGCTGCACAGCCACGCTTGGGCAGCAGCTTTCTGAAGGCTCCCAAAGCTACCCCTCGAACAGCAGCCCGAGCTGGCAGCCAAGCTGGCTCTGCAGAGGAGAGATCATGGAAGCTGCTGCTCTGCTTTGTGCTCTGGGGTAATCCTGGCACCACCTGGAGAACAGAACTGCTGACAGCACTCCAGCAGCCTTTTCATCTCTTGACCCAAAGCAGGGTTCTTGCAGAAGCAGCAAAGAGCACTGGAGGTGGCACCTGGATCCCTTTGCTGCAGCACCTTCTCCCCTCATTCCAGAGGCCTCTCACAGCACAGGGAGCTGCAGTCAGCCTCTCACCTGACAGTCAAGGTCACAGGCTCAGGGGATCCTTTCACACTGAACCTGAATTCCTCTGTGAAGTGCCCCAGGACAGTGGGACAGAAGCAGACCTGGATGACTTGGAACTCATCTGGCAAAAGGATGCCCTGACAGGGGGAGAAGCTGAAGCAGGAGCCCAGAGCTGTAGTTGGGGGGACCAAGCTGAAGGAGGCACAGATGGCTCCTTTGTTGCGCAGAGTCACCTGCAAGACATCAAATGGAAACCCCTGAGGAACGAACTTTCCTTCCAGGAGGCTGAGTTGTGTCCTGACCAAGCACCTCCCTGCAGGGTTACACCACCCCTGATGGGGGCTGAAAAGAGCCCAGCCCCAGCTGCTCTGGCTGGGGCTGGGCTCCCAGGAGGAGGGGTCCCCTGGGTCCAAGGTGGTCTATGCCACTCCCCCTCCCTGCCCAGCAAGCTTTGCTAGGCAGGGCAGACCTCTGCTCCTGCTCTCTCTTTCCCCTGCACATCCACTGCTGCACAGAAGGCTCCCCACTGCTCCTGCATCCCCCACGTGCTCCTCCCTGCTGCATCCACACTTCCTGAAGAGCTGCATCCACTGGCACCAAGGGAATCCAGTGCCAGCTGGGGCTGCCTTTGGATGCTTTGCTATTTACCCTTCACCTTTGTAACCTTCCCTGTTACTGATATATATATATTAAATTACCTTTTTTGACTTCCAAACAGGTTCCAGACCATTTTTTCCCTGATCTTACCTCTCCTTTCTCTTGCCTAATTTGCTTGGCCTTACCAGGAGAGGGAGAGGGGAGGGAATCTCAATCAGTTTCCATTTGGGCTTTTGGACTGCAGGCAAAGCCCAAAGCAGCACAAGCTGACAGCTGGGAAAGGCAGAGGATGCTGCCTGCTGCTGCTTGGCAGAAGCCAAAGGGAAGTTCAGCCTTTGGGGGTTTGATGCAAAGCAGCCAGGACTTCATAGAATGAATCCTAGAATGGCTTGGTTGGAAGGAACCTTTGAGATCATCCAGTTCCCACCCCCCACCATAGGCAGAGACCCCTCCCACCAGCCCAGGCTGCTCAAGGCCTCATCCAGCCTGGTCCTGAACACTTCCAGGGAGAGGGCAGCCACAGCCTCCCTGAGCAACCTGTGCCAGGGTCTCCCTACTCAGACTCTAAAGAATCTTCCTAATCTCCAGTCTCAATCTGCCCTCCTCAAGCTTCACCCCATTCCCTCTCATCCTCTCCCCCAGCCCTTGTCCAAAGTCTCTCCCCAGCTCTCCTGGAGCTACTTCAGCTGCTGGAAGGCTGCTCTGAGGTCTCCCTGGAGCCTTCTCTTCTCCAGCCTGAACAGCCCCAACTCCCACAGCCTGTCTCCATAGTAGGACTTCACCCCCAGCCCTGCCAGCCCCTGCTGCTCACCTCATACTTGTTGCTGGATCCAACCAACACCTGCCCAATGTCCAGCTGCTCGAGCCTGAAGCAGAGCCAGGGCCCTCGGCCTTCCCCTTGGATGTGCAGAGGCAGCCTGGCCTGACGGCCTGGGGAGAGAGTTCCATTGGACTGACTCCTTTAGGGCTTGAGGTGGGAAGGGACCTTCCAAGCTCAGCCAGCCCAAGCATCAGCACTCAGCAGAACAGCTGCAGGCACAGCAGGTGGCTCTGAGCCCCAAACCTGACCTGAAGTGGTTCCAGGAGTGGGGCACCTACCCCCTCCCTGGGCAATTTGGGCCAGGGTCTCACCACCCTCAGTGTCAAACATTCTCAAGGGATGAGGAGGTCAGCCAAGGGGCTTGGAGGAATCAAGGAGCAACATTAGCTGACTGCCTAGTTAAACATCCTTGGTTTCTTTAAACTCACAGGGACCATGATTCTGGGACAGTTTCCACCCTGGCAGCACAGGGCACCCGCTGCTGTGAAATGCTCTTCTTCCAAAGAATGGCTGCAAGAGTGAAGCTCTCCTGAAGGCCCAGCAGGGTCTTTCAAGAGCAGGCTTCTCTCTCCAAATACAGAGCATTTGCTCAGCTCTGCCTCCTAGAGCCCAGAGCAGCTCAAGGGCTGTGTGCAAGTAGCTCTCTTACTGCTCTGCCATGCAAAACCTCTCCTGACACAAGCCCTGGAGATCCACCCCTGCTCTAGAGTGATGGACATCTCCCTCACCAGAGCAGAAAGCCCAGAGCCAGCATCTCAGCACTGGCAACTTTTTGAAGCAAGAATTCCCTTGCCCAGCTCTGACAAGTGCAGCTGAGGCAGGAAGACATTTAGGTAACACCAGCCCTGGGTTGGCACTGGAGGTGGCACTGGCCAAGGGAACCAGGCCCAATTCCTGGGCAAGTCAAAAGCTGTTCCCTGGCATCTGTCTCTGTTGGCTTGGGGCAGGAAGGGAAGCAACAAAGCAGCAGGGTTGGTGCTTTCAGCACTCTCCAAGAATGGGAGCTGGGCTGCTGCACCTCCACGGGCTCTGGAGGTGAGGACACCCATCAGGCTCCCTGGAGAAAGCCTGGCAGCAAGCTCCCAGCCTTGAGACACAGCCTGAGCAGCACCCAGCAGAGATGGAGAGGAAGGACAAGGAAGCCTGAACCTGGCTACAAGCACTCCCTGCCCTGTGCTAGCACAGCAAAGCCACCACCTCTGGAAGGGCAGAGCTGGTGTCACTCAGGGGGCAGTGAGGGCTGCAGCCCCCACCAGCCTGAGCACACTGCAGGCAGGCAGCACCGGCACAGAGCTCATCCGGCAGGCTGCTGGGGCTCAGCTTTCCAGGGAGAGCCTCCTCCTGCTGAGCAGAGCAAGCCCTGAGCAATGCCACCCAGGGGAACCACAGCCTCAGAGCTGCCAGGAGACAATTCCCAGGCAGGGAGAAGCACCTGCTGGCCAGAGATGGTCCTTGGGAGGGCACCCTGCACTCAGCAGGGTTCCCCACCCAAGGGCTGGCAGTACCTGGCCAGTGGGAAGAGATCCAGGGGCTGGGAGCACTCTGGAACTCAGCTCCTACCACCTCAGGAGCCCCAGGATGCCTCCAGGCTATGAGGACTCCTCTTGGAGGGAAACAGGCTAGAGGGGCTTAGGGGCTGCTGTGTTCTGTAGCTCCTTGGCCTTCACAGACACCTCCCAGCAGAGCAAAGGCTGGCAAACCCAGGGCAGGAAAACTGAGCCCTTCCCTGCCTCACATGTTCTGGGATCAGTGGTCCAGAGGCAGTGTCCTGAGCCCTGGCCTTGGACAGGAGAGCAGCTGGGAGCCACAGGGACAGCAGGCACGTGTCCTGTTGGCCACTGAGCCTTCCTAGCAGCTCGAGCAGGAGCCAGGGGGCTGGGAGGTTGCTTGTGCCTGGCCTGCAGCGTGGGGCAGAGCGCAGCAGAATGGAGCCGTACCTGAGATGTCACAGTAGAAGCTCGCTTCATAGACTCTGGCTGCCTGGGGCTTAAAGGTGACCTGGATCTCAGCTGAGCAGTGAGGCCACACCTCTCCCTCCTAGAAGAGAGGATGGCAGCAAACCATTGATCTCCAGCTCAGGTTTGCAGCCACAGCCCTGCAGCCCTTCTTCAGAGCACCGAGGGAGAGCACAGAGCAAGCACCACATGTGCTGGGGTGGGGGAGGAGAGACAGACACAGGCAGAGCTCTGCAAGGGAACCTGCTCCAGAGGGGAGGGAGGCCTGGGAAACCAAGAGACCGAGAAGGCTGGACAAGGCAGAAGGGGAAGGACCCATGGAGCAGCCCACTTCTAAGTCAGTCCTAGAGCACAGTGTGGAACGTCCACAGAGCCAGTGAGGAAAGGTTTCCACTCACAAGGCTTGAGGCCAGGCTACACTTGGTGTCCCTCCATCATTACCTGGAGCACCAGGACTCAGTACTGTGGGCAGCCAGGCTGCTGCACCTCACAAGCTCCAGAGCAGGTTCAGCTGGTTGTGGACAGTGCAGCTGTCACCAAGCAGGAGCCCTGGGACACACTCCCAAAGCAGCTCTGACACACCACAGGATGCTGCTCACCTCCCACTCCCTACCACATCCCTACTGCTCTGACACAACCTGCTGCTCCCATCCTGCTGCTGCCAGCTGCTGTGCTGGGACAGTGCAGTGCTGCTGCTGCTGCTGGCTCTCAGCCTTACATGGGCTACAGGAGGAACCAGGAAGAGCAGATGACCCCTTCCTTCACACTCACTTCACCTCTTTGGATAGAAAGAAGAGGTTGGGATTCCTGCAGGGTTTACTCCCAGATGAGATGCTGCTCAGACAGCAGCATTCTCCAGCTCAAACCAGGCACTCCCTCAGAGGCAGGGCTCTGGTTGGTGGAAGGATGTGGGCTTTGGCTCACAGAAACAGCAGCAAGCCCTTCTCTGTACCTAGGTGCACCACAACTCCAAAAGCCCCTTTCAACCTGCCAGCCTTGGGCCCAGGCTCACAGGTGACACTGGCAGGGAGACTCAGAGCTGGTGGAAGCCCAGGTTCCATGAGGGGATTGCTGTTGCCATAACTCAGCTGAACTTTGCCTCCTCGCATTCCCTTCTTCAGGTCGTTTGGGACCGGCAGTGCTCTAACAGCCTCTGGGAAGCCCCAGAACCCCCAGGAGGGGATGTCCTTGCAGCTAACACCGCAGAGCCCTCTGAGGGCTGGAAGGACACCGAGGCAGTGCCCTTCTTTTGCTCAGCTGCCAGCAGGCTCTCGCTGCGTGCCGGGGCCCCGCAGCTCACGAAGGCTTTTTGCACCAAGCCCTGCCAGCTCCACTCCCTCTGCGGGAGCTGGGGGCAGGATCTGCCAGGGGACCTCCCCAGGGAGGAGGAATGAGGGCTCTCGGCTGCGGCTCACCAGCGGCTCGATGCTGAAGATCTCCGCAGAGCGGCACAGCAGGGACTCTCCTTCCGCCTTCGCCCTCTGCTGCTGGAAGATGCGGGAGAGCCGGGAACGGCGTCCTTGGGGCGCAGGCTCCTTCCTGGGCTCCTGGGGGGGATGAGGCTTGAACGGCCCCCACAGCCTGCAGCCCAGAGACAAAGCCCAGCAGACAACGGCATCAGCAGCAGCCCTGCAGAGGCTCTGGCAGAAGCGCTCGGGGAGGAACGGCAGCGGCACAGCAAGGGGCTGCCCCCGAGCCCCCGGCTCCCAGCCCCAGCCTCTTCCCTGGCCACTCGCACTCCATGCTTTCAAGCTCGGAAGAGCTTTGTGAAAGGCAGCAGCCCCCCGGGAGCCTTCCTGGTTCGCAGCCACTGCCACAGATGATGGAGGCTCCAACAACAGCCTCAAGTGGCTCTTCCTCCCCTAGAGCTGCTCAGGGCTGCTCTCCGCACAGCCTGAGCTTGCACAGCAGCCACACACAGGACAAGGAAACGCAGTGAGCAAGGGGAACCTGGGGCTGGCCTTCAGGGCCTGCCTGGCCCAACCACACTGACCCTGACTTGCTCAGAAGCCCTGAAGAGCACTCCAGGTGAAGGCACTTTCCTCACCAGCTGTGGCAACACTGCTCACACACAGCAACACTGCTCATACACAGCAGCATTGCTCACAAACTGCAGCACTGCTCTCACACAGCAGCACTGCTCACACACACAGCAGCACTGCTCCCACACAGCAGCAATTTACAGATTGTGTCTGGAAATGTTGTGCTTTGATTCTGAACTCTACAGCATTGTGGAGCAAAAGTTGGTTTCTTCTGGTTATATGTCTATTTAGATAAGAAATCAGATTGTCTGAGGTTGAACTCTGCTGGTTTCCCATGAAAATCAACAAGTGTCAGGTAGAAATCGGCAGATTGGGTCTGGAAATGTTGTTCTTTGATTCTGAACTCTACTGGATTGTGGTGGGAAAGTTGGTTTCTGCTGGTTGTGTGTCTATTTAAGTAAGAAATCTGCTTATCTGAGGTTGAACGCTGCTGGTTTATCACGAAAATCAGCAAGCATCACCTGGAACTCAACAGATTGGGTCTGGACATCTTGTGCTTTGATTCTGAACGCTACTGGATTGTGGACCAAAAGTTGGTTTTTGCTGGTTATGTGACGGTTTTCACAAGATATCTGCTTGTCTGAGGTTGAACTATGCTGGTTTCCCATGAAAATCAATAAGTATCAGATGGAAATCGACAGATTGGGTCTGGACATCTTGTGCTTTGATTCTGAACTCTACCGGATTGTGGTAGAAAAGTTGTTTTTTTCTGGTTAGGTGACGATTAAGGCAAGAAATCTGCTTGTCTGAGGTTGAACTCTGCTGGTTTCCCATGAAAATCAACAGGTTTCAGCAGGAAATTGACAGATTGAGTCTGGAAATGTTGTGCTTTGATTCTGAACTCTACTGGATTGTGGTGGAAGAGTTCGTTTCTGCTGGTTATGTGACCATTAAGGCAAGAAATCTGCTTGTCTGAGGTTGAACTCTGCTGGTTTCTCATGAAAATCTACAAGTTTCAGCTGGAAATCGACAGGTTGGGTCTGGAAATGTTGTGCTTTGATTCTGAACTCTACTGGATTGTCATGGAAAAGCTGGTTTCTGCTGGTTATGTGTCAATTTAGGCAAGAAATCTGCATGTCTGCGGTTGAACTCTGCTGGTTTCCCATGAAAATCAGCAGGTTTCAGACAGACATTGACAGATTGAGTCTGGAAATGTGCTTTAATTCTGAACTCTACTGGATTGTGGAGGAAAAGTTGGTTTCTTCTGGTTATATGTCGATTTAGGTCAGAAATGTTTTTGTTAGATGTTGTACCTGTTGGTTCCTCATGAAAATCAACAAGTTTGATGTGGAAACAGACAGATTGAGTCTTTAGATATGCTGCTTTGATTCTGAACTCTACTGGATTGTGGAGCAAAAGTTGGTTTTGTATGGTTTTGTGTCAATTTAGGTAATAAATCTGTTTGTTAGATGGTGTAACTTCTGGTTCCTCATGAAAATCAACAAGTTTCAGCTTGAAATCAAGAGATTGAGTCTTTAAATATGCTGCTTTGATTCTGAACTCTACTGGATTGTGGAGCAAAAGTTGGTTTCTGCTGGATATGTGTCTATTTAGGCAAGTAATCTGCTTGTTGGGTTGAAATGTGCTCGTTTCCAATGAAAATCCACAGGTTCCAGATTGAAACCAACAGATTGTGTCTGGAAATCTTGTGCTTTGATTCTCAACTCTACTGGACTGTGTTGGAAAATCTGGTTTCTGCTGGGTATGTGTTGATTTAGGTAAGAAATCTGCTGGTCTGAGGTTGAACTCTGCTGGTTTACCACGAAAAACAATCTTTCTGCTGGAAATCGACAGATTGGGTATGGAAATGTTGTGCTTTGATTCTGAACTCTTCTGGATTGTAGTGGAAATGTTGGTTTCTGAGGGTTATGTGTCAATATAGGCAAGTAATCTGCAATCGAACCATAAGAGTTCAGAATCAAATCACAAGATTTCCAGACTCAGTCTGTCGATTTCCATATGAAACATGTTTATTTTCATGAGGAACCAGCAGTTTGAACATAGAACAAGGAGATTTTTTTGCCTAACTAGTCACATAACCAGCAGAAACCAAATATTCCACCACAAACCATAAGAGTTCAGAATCAAAGCACAAGATTTCCAGACCTAATCTGTCGATTTCTTGCTGCAACGCTTTAATTTTCATGAGGAACCAGCAGTTTCAGCATCAAACAAGCAGATTTCTTACCTAAATCATCACATAACCAGCAGAAACCAAGTTTTCCACCACAATCCAGTCAAGTTCAGAATCAAAACACAAGATTTCCAGATTCAATCTGTCGATTTCCAGATTAAACATGTTGATTTTCATGAGGAATCTGCAGTTTCAACAAGAAACAAGCAGATTTCTTACTTAAATCCTCACATAACCAGCAGAATCTAAGTTTTCCAACACCATAAGAGTTCAGTCTCAAAGCAGAAGATTTCCAGACCAAATCTATCGATTTTCTGCTGCAACACCTTGATTTTCATGAGGAACCACCAGTGTCAACATCAGGCAAGCAGATTTCTTACCTAAATCCTCACATAACCAGCAGAAACTGTTTCCACCAGAATCCAGTAGAGTTCAGAATCAAAGCACAAGATTTCCAGACTCAGTCTGTCAATTTCCAGCTGAAACGTGTTGATTTTCATGGGAAGCCAGCTGTTTCAACATCAAACAAGCAGATTTCTTACCTAAATCATCACACAACTTGCAGAAACCAACTTCCCCCACAATCGAGTAGAGTTCAGAATCAAAGCACAAGATTTCCAGTCCAAATCTGTTGATTTTCAGTTGAAACTTGTTGATTTTCATGAGGAACCAGCAGTTTCAACATCAAACAGGGAGATGTCTTACTTAAATCCCAGCATTGATGGCTACAGGCTCTTCAGGAGAGACAGGCAAGGAAGAAGGGGTGGAGGGGTGGCCCTGTACATCAGGGAGGCACTAGATGCCTTTGAGCTGGCGATCAGGGATCATCAAGTTGAGTGCCTATGGGTGAGAATTAGAGGGAAGACCAACAGGGCTGATATCCTGGTTGGAGTCTGTTATAGACCACCCAAGCAGGAAGAAGAAGGTGATGAAGCATTCTATAGGCAGCTTAAGGCTGTCTCAAGGTCTCCCGATCTTGTTCTCATGGGCGACTTCAACCTGCCTGACATCTGCTGGGAACTCAACACAGCAGACAGGAGGCAGTCCAGGAGGTTCTTAGAGTGCATGGAGGACAGCTTCTTATCCCAGGTGCTGTGTGAGCCTACCAGGGGCAAGGCTCTGCTTGACCTCCTCTTCACCACCAGGGCAGAGCTGGTTGGTGATGTGGTGGTCGGAGGCTGTTTAGGGGCCAGCGACCAGCAGAGAATTGAATTTTCAGTACTCAAGCTAAGAGGGGCAGCAAGAAGACCTCCACTCTGGACTGCCAGAGGGCAGACTTCAGGCTACTCAAGGAACTAACTCAGAAGGTTCCTTGGGAAACAGCCCTTAGAAACAAAGGGGTCCAGGAGAGCTGGGACTACTTCAAGGAGGAACTCTTGAAGGCACAGGATCAGGCTGTGCCAATGCGCCGGAAGATGAGCCCCGGGGCAGACGGCCTGGATGGGTGATGAGCTTCTAAAGGAACTAAGGGAAAAAAGAGGGTGTATCATCTTTGGAAGAAAGGGGAGGCAACCCATGAAAAGTTTAAGGATGTTGCTAGGTCTTGTAGGAAGAAAATTAGGGAGGCAAAAGCACATTTGGAGCTTAGCCTGGCCTCTGCTGTGAAGGACAACAAAAAGTCCTTCTATAAATACATTAATAGCAAGAGGAGAGCAGGGACAACCTCCACTCCTTGGTGGACACGGAGGGGAACGTTGTAACAAAGGATGAGGAGCAGGCAGAGTTACTTAACACCTTCTTTGCCTCAATTTTTTCTAGCAGGACAGAATGTCTTCTAGACAGCTGGCCTGCAGAGCTGGCAGAAGGAGTCAGGGAGCAGCATAGTTTTCCTCTGTTCCAGAATGGGGTAGTTGGTGATCTGCTTAGCCACTTGGATCCCCACAAGTCCATGGGACCAGATGGGATCCATCCTAGAGTGCTGAGAGAGCTGGCAGATGAGCTGGCCAAGCCGCTCTCCATCATTTTTCAGCAGTCCTGGCTCACTGGAGAGGTCCCAGAAGACTAGAAGCTGGCCAACGTGGTGCCCATCCACAAGAAGGGCCGGTTGGATGAGCCAGGGAATTATAGGCCTTTAGCCAGATTTGGCAACGACGGGGGTGATTGGAATCAATACGGCTGACCAATATGATCGGGTATTGATCCTTTATTGTTCCAGTATTGCAGGCCTATGGCTCAGGCCTATGGTGAAAGCATGGCACAGTAAAGCATGGAAGGAGAGGAGACAGGACAGGCAGAAAAAGAAGTGCGTAGCAAGGAAACTGCTACAATTTACATAAACTTGGTGTGCCTTGTTGGCATGGACTCATTGGTCCCCTGTGAGTGACCACACATCACACTATTGTAGCTTGTTGGTCCAACTATGGATGACACGCGAGGTTTGTTAATGCAGGTGCATGTCCTGTTGTCCCAAGATAACTTACTATGTTTCTAGCTACCAGCATCTTGTTTTAGTTACAGTGCTGCAAGCACAGCACTGTTTTGGCATACTGGTAGCTGGCTCTGCACTTAGTCTGAGCATGGCCTACCACCATGTCAGGCCCTAGGCCTACACTGCCGGATTGCTCACACAGCTCGCAGCTGGCAATCCCACAGCGAGCACCAAATTGCATATTCCAAATGATCTGCCTTCTGGAGTCAGAGAAAATGAGCATTTGAATTCTGGCCTACCTCTTTCTTGTGCTGAGATACATGCTGTACACTGCAGTGGCAAAATGCTTGATTTCGAGAGCAGTCGAAACTACTGAAAACATTGTTGGGGTAAATCCTAAAGGGAAAAGGCTAGCACCAAATTCCATGTTCCAAATGATCTGCCTTCTGGAGTCAGTGAAAATGACCATTTGAATTCTGGACTACCTCTTTCCTGTGCTGAGATACATGCAGTACTCTGCAGTGGCAAACTGCACATGTCTGGAGAGAATTTGAATATAAAGAAAACATTGTTGGGGTAAAAACTAAATGGAAAAGGCTAGAACCAAATTGCATGTTCTAAATGATCTGCCTTCTGGAGTCAGTGAAAATGAGCATTTGAATTCTGGCCTACCTCTTTCCTGTGCTGAGATACATGCTGTACTCTGCAGTGGCAAAATGCTTGATTTCGAGATTAGTCGAAACTACTGAAAACTTTGTTGGTGTAAAACCCAAAGGGAAAAGGCTAGTACCAAATTGCATGTTCCACATGATCTGCCTTCTGGAGTCACTCAACATGAGCATTTGAATTCTGGCCAACGTCTTTCCTGTGTGGAGATACATGCCGTAATCTGCAAAGGCAAAATGCTTGATTGCGAGATTAATCGAAACTGACGAAAACAGTGTTGGGGTAAAAGCTAAAGGGAAAAGGCTAGCACCAAATTGCATGTTCCAAATGATTTGCCTTCTCGAATGAGTCAAAATGAGCTTTTGAATTCGGGCCTACCTCTTTCCTGTGCTGAGATACATGCTCTAATCTGCCCAGGCAAAATGCTTGATTTCGAAATTAATCAAAACTAATGAAAATATTGCTGGGTTAAAACCTCAAGGGAAAAAGCTGGCACTACATTACATGTTCCAAATTATTTGCCTTCTGGAGTCAGTGAAAATGAGCATTTGAATTCTGGCCTACCTCTTTCCTGTGCTGAGATACATGCTGTACTCTGCAGATGCAAAATGCTTGATTTCGAGATTAATCGAAACTGATAGAATAGAGTAGAATAGAATAGAATAAACCTGTTTGGAATATACCTTCAAGATCATCGTGTCCAACCCATCAACCAGGTAAAAGAAAGAGGTAGGCCAGAATTCGCCATTTTCACTACCTCCAAAAGGGAGATCAAATAGATGAAACAATTTGGTGCTAGGCTTTTCCCTTTACGATTTACTGCAACAATTGTTGGTGAATGGTGCCTCCTCCACCTGGCATCCCGTCTCTAGTGGTGTGCCCAAAGGATCAGTGGTGGGTCCCATGCTCTTTAACATCTTTATTCATGATCTGGATGAGGGCTTTCAGTGCGTCATCAGTAAATTTGCAGATGACACCAAGCTGGGGGCAGGAGTTGATCTGCTGGAGGGTAGAGAGGCTCTGCAGAGGGACCTCAACAGGCTGGACAGATGGGCAGAATCCAAGGGCATGAGATTTAACACATCCAAGTGCTGGGTTCTGCACATTGGCCACAGCAACCCCAGGCAGTGCTACAGGCTGGGGTCAGAGTGGCTGGAGAGCGGCCATTCAGAGAGGGACCGGGGGGTACTGGTCAATGGTAGGCTGAACATGAGCCTGCAGTGTGCCCAGGTGGCTAAGACAGTGTGACCATTTGAGGCTGTGCCTTTAAGAAAAGGGACAGTACTGGGACACTGGCTAAATGTTTTAGGTACTAGAACAAAGACATGCTAATATTCTAAATGAATTTCATTGGTGGATGGACAAAATGCAACTTTAAATTGTAGAGCAGTTGGAATTTTTCTCAGTTTGGTTTGGGAGTTTGGGAGTTTGGGTTTCAGCCTGTTCTCCCTGCCTGCTTCTCCACGAAATAGCTGGAACTGGCCTTGAGATAAGCAAAAACTAATCCTGCATGGGCTTTTGAAGCTTACTAGCAACTCTTTTCCTTAATAACTTGCCTTTCTTTCTCTCTAACCCCTTTTTGGGAAAAAAAAGGGAGGTAGGGGGGGAGAGAGGGGGTTACAGGGAGGGAATCCCTCCTCAGGGAGGGATTTTTGTTGTGTTATTCCTCTTTGCTGGATATTTCTGTGTGTATATTGTAAATACCTGTATATATTGTGTTATATATAACCTGCTTTCCATATATGGTTGTAAATATAGTCTGCTTTCTCCGACTGAGTTAGCTGTGGTTTCTCACTCTGTAGGTGAGAGAGAGCTAAGCCCTCTCTCAACCTACCACAGACAGCCAATGGCATCCTGGCCTGCATCAGGAACAGTGTGGCCAGCAGGAGCAGGGAGGTCATTCTCCCCCTGTACGCTGCACTGGTTAGGCCACACCTTGAGTACTGTGTCCAGTTCTGAGCCCCTCAGTTTAGGAAGGAGGTTGACTTGCTGGAACGAGTCCAGAGAAGGGCAATGAAGTTGATGAGGGGTTTAGAACACAAGCCCTATGAGGAGAGGCTGAAGGAGCTGGGGTTGCTTAGCCTGGAGAAGAGGAGACTCAGGGGTGACCTTATTGCTCTCTACAGCTACCTGAAAGGAGATGGTAGACAGGCAGAGGTTGGTCTCTTCTCCCAGGCAGCCAGTACCAGAACAAGAGGACACAGTCTCAGGCTGTGCCAGGGGAGGTTTAGGTCGGATGTTAGGAAGAAATTCTATACAGAGAGAGTGATTGCCCATTGGAATGGGCTGCCCAGGGAGGTGGTGGAGTCACCATCATTGGAGGTGTTCAGGAGACTTGATGGGGTGCTTGGTGCCATGGGTTAGTTGTTTAGGTGGTGTTGGATTGGTTGATGGGTTGGACGCGATGATCTTGAAGGTCTCTTCCAACCTGGTCTATTCTATGCTATGCTATGCTATTCAAATTGTCTCAGAAACACACATTTTGCAACTACACAGGAAACAGGTAGGCCAGAATTCAAATGCTCATTCTGACTCGCATCAGAACAGAGATCAAATGGATAAAGCAATTTGGTGCTAGGCTTTTCCCCTTAGGTTTTACCCCAACTAAGTTGTGAGTAGTTTCCATTAATCTCAGAAACACGCAGTTTGCAACTACACTGAACAGCATGTTGTGGTGAAGGCACATTATGCCCAGATATTGAATCTTGTCCCAGCATGTGGACAAGTTCCCCCTCCTTCAGGAGGAAGACAAAAGCCAAGGCATTAGCCAGGCCAGCAGGCACCCAGTGCATGCATGCTTGTGTAAATACCAAGTATGGGCATAATTATAGCTTCACGCTTTCTATAGGCTGAAGCCAGTTGTTTATGAGAGTGCCCATTGGTCAAACCCAGTCTCGAGGAATCTATAAGTATCACCCCAGTTGGTAAACAAGTTGCCCCCTCTTTCACTTTGTCCCTGTGCTTGCTCGAGAGAGCAACTCTCAAGCCATAGCTTCTGCCATTGTGCTGATTGTTGTTAGCTTCTATCATGTATGCACGCATATTGAAAGCCTCTGCAGCGAGAGAAGGAATCATGAGGATCATCTCCAGAGGGAGGACCTCTGCTGAGCCAGAGAAGCCCAGCATCATCACACCCAGTCGTGCCGATCAGGAGAGCCTACCATGCCACCAGAGGACTGGACCAACTCCCGAGGGAAAGATCTGCCCAGTTGCTGGGGAGAAAGGACTTGATCGAGACGGAGTCCACATATGCCTAGCCCCACCGTAGCGGGAGAGCAGCTGCCACATGTGCCCCTCTGAGCCCTGTGAACCTCAGGGAAGACCAAAGCATTGTTCGTGCCTGTACTGCAGCAAACCCAGGACCACTCCAAGCATCCCGCTATTCCTTTAAGCCCAGCAAACAATAAGCTGCCGCTTAACGCAGCCGCATTCTCTCCCCGAGGCTGTCTACAGCAGCCCCGAGATTTGCCATAGCTGGGCCGACCCCATAGCTTTGGCTGCTGTCGTTGTTCGACTTCTGAGCCTGCCTACTGGCAACCGTCACCCCGCCCTGTCATGCGAGCCAACTCTGAGGGCCGACCCCAACCAGGACCGATCCCTATTGTCTGGAGGGAGTCGTCTGAGTCCTGAAGGGAACCTGCTTCCACGCTAAGCCCAGGTTCCATTATTCCCTCTCCACTGCTGCAGAGAGAGAAGACAGTAACCCATCGCCGCCATCCAACTCGACAAGGAACCAGTCCAGCGACAGTCACCTGCCGGAACTCCACCTTGCTACAAACAACAGCTACAGAGTATCTTCCATGTGCTTTCCATCCACTAGCACTGAGTTCAAAGTATCCATGGCTAGCATAGTAATCGCTGATTACAATATTGCTGTATACAGCCAGGAGCCACCTGCGTCCCACCGAGTTGCCATCTAGTGGCCAAGCAGCAGAACTGCACCCTTCATTATATAAATATAGAACTAGTCTGTAGATAGTTCAATTAAGCTCCAATAATAACTAAGCCACTTATGGAATGAACATGTATATAACTTGGTGATTCATCGGGTATTAATAATTTGATAATTAATAAAAATATTTTTTCATAGTTAATATTTCATATTCATAAATTTAATAACCTCTTCATCACACATGTATCTCAGCACAGGAAAGAGGTAGGCCAGAATTCAAATGCTCATTTTGACTTCCACCAGGAGAGTGACCAAATGGAAAAAGCAATTTGGTGCTAGGCTTTTCCCCTTAGGTTTTACCCCAACAATGTTTTGAGCAGTTTCAATTAATCTTGAAATCAAGCATTTTGCATCTGCATTGAACAGCATGTATCTCAACACAGGAAAAAGGTAGATCATAATTTCAAGGCTCATTTTGGTTCCCTCCAAGAGGGAGATTTAATGGAAGAAGCAATTTGGTGCTATACTATTCCCTTAAGGCTTTACCCCAACAATGTTTTGATTAGTTTTAATTTCATAATAGAGCAGTTTGCAACTGCATTGAACAGCATGTATCTCAACACAGGAAAGAGGTAGGCAAGAATCTCAGCACGTATTTCCATTTGATCTCTCTTCTGGAGTGAACCAAACTGATCACTTGAATTCTGATCTACCTCTTTCCTGTGTTGACATATGGGCTGTTCTATGCAGTTGCAAACTGCTCTCTTCTGAAATTAATCAAAATGAATCAAAACATTGTTGGGGTAAAGCCTAAAGGGAAAAGCCTAGCACCAAATTACTTTTTCCATTAGCTCTCTCTCTTAGAGTCAAAATGAGCATTTGAATTCTGGCCTGGAACTGTCTGAGCCTTGAGGTCCCTTCCACACCCTAACAATTCTATGATTCTATGATTCTTAACCAAAAGATAAATCATTTCCTGCTTCTCCCCATCAGACTCTAAGTTTACAGGGGAAGTGAAACTTAAAGCAATCCAAACCAGGAATTCTTAGCAGTTTGAACTAAAACATTTGGTGTCTGACTGCTTTTGAGTATTCCCTATCAAAGTATGTGGGAGTAGTTTTTTCTTTCCTCTTTGTGCCCAGGAAGGCAGCAGAGCACCTGGAAAAGGGAACTGGAGCCTTCCAGGGGGGCAAGCTTTACCCTTGGGGAAGCAGGGAGCTGGAAATGAAAATGGGGAAAGCAAGGTTTTCAGCAGCAGATGGCAGCCAGGGACCCTGCCACAACATGGAGATCTCAGTCCCTAATTCACAGAAGTTTGAGATGCTTCAGGAGTGACACAGAAATCATTTGCTGGTTGCAGACCTCCCTGGGAGATGCTTTGCAGAGCAGGGAGTTACCCGAGCTGCTTCTGGGCCCAGGGTGGGGCTGGCAGGGTGTCCTCAGCAGCATCAGCAGTGCCTGCCCCTGTCCAGCGAGGCAGCTTTGCCTCCAAGTGTTCAAGACAGATATTGCATGGGCAGCCAGAGCTGCTCTCTCCTCCTGCAGTGTGTGAGGACAGCCGAGAGGAGGCAAACATGGAAGTGTGGAGCTTGGAAGAGACCTTTCAGATCGTCCAGACCAACATAGAGCCCAGCACTGCCAGGTCACCACCAAACCCTGTCCCTCAGCATCACGTCTCCACAGCCTGTCAGTCCCTCCCAGGGATGAGGACTGCACCACTGCCCTGGGCAGCCTGTTCCAGGGCTGGATCCTGCCTTCAGTGAAGGAATTCTTCCTCATGCCCAAAATCAGGGACAATTCAGGGCAGCAAGGCAAGCTTTTGGGTTGTGCCTCTGTGCTTGATAGCCCAGTCTAAACCCCACTGGTGCCTGGGACATTTGGGATCCACAAGGCAGGGCATTGACTACCCAGGACCACAGTCTGTCCTAGAAGTCTCAGTTCCACCTAAACCCAAAGCCATCTTCTCCCTCATGCCCATGGGACTGGCTGCCCCTGGCCAGGGACAGGAGCTATGGAGGTTGCTGACTGTGGAGAACTCACTGGAGGTGGGGAAGATCTGCCTGAGCTATTTAGACCTGCATGTGGTGTCCCTCCTTCCCAATAGATCCCCTCTGGATCCCTCTGCAGAACCTCCTCACAGCACGTTCATAGAATCAGAGAATTGTCAGGGTTGGAAGGGAGCTCAAGGCTCAGCCAGCTCCAACCCCCCTGCCATGGCCAGGGACACCTCACACCACAGCAGGTTGCTCACAGCCACATCCAACCTGGCCTTCAAAACCTCCAGGGAGGAGGCTTCCACCACCTCCCTGGGTAACCTGTGCCAGTCTCTCACCACCCTCATGGGGAACAATTTCTTCCTAACATCCAGTCTCAGCCTCCCCACTTCTAGTTTTCCTCCATCCCCCCCAGTCCTATCACTCCCTGGCACTCTCAAAAGTCCCTCCCCAGCTTTCTTGGAGCCCCCTTCAGATACTGGAAAGCCACAATTAGGTCTCCTCAGAGCCTTCTCCTCTCCAGACTGCACAACCCCAACTCTCTCAGTCTGTCCTCACACCAGAGCAGCCCTCTGCTCATCCTGTGGCCCTTCTCTGGACACCTTCCAGCACCTCCAGATCCTTCCTGGAATAGAGGCTCCAGAACTGGATTCATGGATCCAGTGGGTGGGGAACATCCACCCCTTTACCTCTGCAGGTAATGAGAGCAGGAGCCCGAGGGGAGGTGAGTAGCTGAGCAAAGGGCAGGAGAAACCCAGCAACATCAGAAGGGCTCCAGATCCAGCTAGATCCAGCCAACCCACCCCTGCTTCACACCCATGGGACAGGCAGCAGGGCTTGCTCTTGGCCACAGCTCCAAGATGACATGCAGCAGGATGTCACTGGGTTGCCGTCACACAGGAAAGACGAAAGGAAACTTCCAATAATGCCCAAAAATGTGGCCTCAGGCTCCTGCCAGCTGAGCAGGTCAGGAGACGTCCTGCAGAGCTGGTACACATGGAGCCAGGGGAGAGAGGAGTGGGGATGAAGAGAAGCAGAGAAGGTTCCAGGAGACACCAGAGTGGCCTTCCAGTACCTGAAGGGGGCTACAAGAAAGCTAGGGAGGGCTTGCAGTGACAGGACAGGAGGGACAATGGCTTTGAGCCAGGAGAGGAGAGATAGAGACTGGAGATGAAGAAGAAATTCTTTGCAGTGAGGGTGAGGACAAACTGGCACAGGTTGCCCAGGGAGACTGTGGATGTCCCTTCCCTGGAGGTGTTCCAGGCTGGCTTGGATGAAGCCTTGAGCAACTTGGGCTGGTGGGAGCTGTCCCTGTCCATGACAGGAGGTTGGAACTGGATGATTTCTGAGGTCCCTTCCCACCCAAACCATTCTGTGACACTTTGCCTTCTTCAGAAAGTGGCATGGGACTTTGTAATGATTTTCACTGGGGTGAGCTGGAAGCCCCTCTGGAGCACTGGGGAGCAATGATCTCCATGGGCAGAGGGATGGGCTGCTGAGAGCCATGATTTAATGGCTCTTGGTGTCTGGCAATGAAGTCAAGAGAGCTCTTTCAGGGGCCACAGGGCTGAGCAGGAGCCAGACACCATCAGGACCTCAAGGCAGAGAAGTTTTCCAGATGAGCAGAGAGCAATTTTGTCCTGAGAAGCAAACTAATGATCAAAAAACTGGCAGGGGAGAAGGGGAGCGTGGAGCACACAAATGTCAGCCTGCAGATCGCCAGAGCAAAGCCCTCATGGAAGGGTTTAGCCTCTTTGTGGCACCTCTTGAGAAGGAGCTCAGCTAATGCCTCTCCAACGCCATGACTGGAGGCTCCAGGAGGTTTGATTGGGTTTCATGAGCAGGGTGAGAGGTAAAGAGAGCTTACAGAAGCTCCCAGGATCACTGACTGCCAGCTTGGGAGGCACCTCTAGGATCAGCTGGTTCAGCCTTTGCAGGCAACAGCATAGCTGGAATGAAACACCTTGAGTACTGTGTCCAGTTCTGGGCCCCTCAGTTTAAGAAGGACATTTGAGACACTTGAAGGTGTCCAGAGAAGGGCAACAAAGCTGGGGAGAGGCCTTGAGCCTGGAGAAGAGGAGGCTCAGGGGAGACCTCATTGCTCTCTACAACTACCTGAAAGGTATCAGAGTCTCACAGTATCACTAAGGTTGAAAGAGACCTCAAAGATCATCAAGTCCAACCTGTCTACACAGACCTCATGACAAAACCATGGCACCAAGTGCCACATCCAATCCCCTCTTGAACACCTCCAGGGATGGGGACTTCACCACCTCCCTGGGCAGCACATCCCAATGCCGAACGACTCGCTCAGTGAACAACTTTCTCCTCACTTTGAGTCTAAACCTCCCCTGGCACAGCTTGAGACTGTGTCCCCTTGTTCTGGTGCTGGGTGCCTGGGAGAAGAGACCAACCCCCACCTGGCTACAAGCAACTTTCAGGTAGTTGTAGAGAGCAATGAGGTCACCCCTGAGCCTCCTCTTCTGCAGGCTAAGCAACCCCAGCTCCCTCAGCCTCTCCTCCCAGGGCTGTGCTCCAGACCCCTCCCCAGCTTTGTTGCCCTTCTCTGGACACCTTCAATCTCTCAATGTCCTTCTTAAACTGAGGGGCCCAGAACTGGACACAGGACTCAAGGTATGGCCTAACCAGTGCTGAGCACAGGGCACAATGACCTCCCTGCTCCTGCTGGCCACACTGTTCCTGATGCAGGCCAGGATGCCCTTGGCCTTCTTGGACCCCTGGGCACACTGCTGGCTCATGTTTAGGCAGCTGTCAATCAGCACCCCCAGGTCCCTCTCTGTTTGGCAGCTCTCAGCCACTCTGACCCCAGCCTGTAGCTCTGCCTGGGGTTGCTGTGGCCAAAGTGCAGCCCCTGGCACTGGGACTTGTTAAATGCCATGCCATTGGACTCTGCCCATCTGTCCAGTCGGTCAAGGTCCCTCTGCAGAGCCCTTCTGCCCTCTAACTGACCAACATCTGCTCCCAGCTTGGTGTCATCTGCAAACTTGCTGCTGACTGACTCAATGCCCTCATCCAGATCATCAATGAAGCTGTTACAGAGCATGGGGCCCAGCACTGATCCCTGGGGCACACCACTGGGGCCTGGCTGCCAGCTGGCTGTGGCACCATTCACCACCACTCTCTGGGCTCAGCCTCCAGCCAGTTCCTAACCCAGCTCAGAGAGCTGCTGTCCAAGCCAGGAGCTCACAGCTTAGACAGCAGTCTGCTGTGGGGGATGGTGTCAAAGGCCTTGCTGCAGTCCAGGCAGACCACATCCACAGCCTGCCCCACAGCCCCCAGGCAGTGCCCTGGGCATGGAAGGAGATCAGGTTGGTCAGGCAGGACCTGCCCTTCCTAAACCCATGCTGGCTGGACCTGAGCCCTTGGCCATCCTTCAGGTGCAGTTATTGCCCCCAGGATAATCTGCTCCATCACTTTCCCTGGCACTGAGCTCAGGCTGCCAGGCCTGGAGTTTCCAGGTTCCTCCATCCAACCCTTCCTGTGGCTGGGGACCACCTTGGCCAGTTCCCAGTCACCTGGGACCTCTCCAGTGAGCCAGGACTGGAGGAAGATGATGGAGAGCAGCTTGGCAGTTCATCTGCAGCTCTCTCAGCACCCTAGGGTGGATCCCATCCGGCCCCATGGACTTGGGAGTGTCCAAGTGGCTCAGCAGGTCCCCAGCTAATTCCTCATGGATTTCCAGGGCATCACACTGCTCCCTGACCCCATTGCCCAGCTCAGGAGGCCACTGGTGCTGAGCTCCTGCCTTGCTGTTAAACATTGAGGCAGGGAAGGTGTTCAGGCCTCAGCCTTTGCCTCGTCCACAGTCACAGTGTTCCCCTCCAGCTCCAGTAAGGAGTGCAGGTTCTTCTTGCCCTTCTTTCTAGTGTTGATATATTTGTAACAATGCTTTTTGTTGTCTCTCACAGAGGTGTTCAGCTTCAGTTCCAGCTGGGCCTTTGCCTCTCTAATTTTATTCCTACAACAACTTCCTTGAACATACCTCGAGGTTGTTGTGGCCAGGAAGGGGTTGGTCTCTTCTCTCTAGCACGCAGCACCAGAACAAGAGGACACAGTCTCAAGCTGTGCCAGGGGAAGTTTAGGCTCGAGGTGAGGAGAAAGTTCTTCACCGAGAGAGTCGTTCATCATTGGAATGTGCTGCCCAGGGAGGTGGTGGAGTCCCCATCCCTGGAGGTGTTCAAGAGGGGATTGGATGTGGCACTTGGTGCCACGGTCTAGTCATGAGGTCTGTGGTGACAGGTTGGACTTGATGATCTTTGAGGTCTCTTTCTACTTTAGTGATACTGTGAGACTGTGAAACAGCTCAGCACCCTGGCCTACGGACGTCTGCAAAGGGATTGTGGAGCTGCAAGGTGCTGGCATCTCTGGGGATGAAGCCACATCACCACAGTAACTCACCAGGCTGCCACTCACATTGGGGTATGCACAGAGGTGTGGTGAAGCCCATGGTTCTTCCCAGGGCACCAGCACCCCAGGGGAGCATGGAGGGATGTGGAGCAACCACAACCTGAGATAGTTCCTGGTGGGTACCACACCCAGCTGCCTGCACAGTGAGCTGCTTTGGTCCCACTGCACTGCATGGGCCACAGGCCCTGTATTTGAGGCCACAGGCTCTGCAGCAAGGCCCTCATGCCAGAGGAGTGTCCCCTGAGAGCCCATTACTGACATCCATTAGCTAATGAGCACATTTGCTTCCAGCTCATTAGATTAGCCACTGGAGAGTGATTTGCCACACCAGTGGTTTGCTGCCTGGTTAACATCACACTGAAGGTTCCTGCAGTTAAATGCACCTTGTAACAGTCCCAGAATGAGCATCTGTGGGGAAGAAGACCAGGAGAGGCACACAGAAAAGCCACTCAGATGTCTGGAAGGGCAAAGGTGCAAGCATGGTGAAGGCTGATTTCATAGCTGGCAGCACAGGGCAGAGCCATGGATTTCCACTACTCCTGGGAGGGAGCAGTCCCCTGCCTGCTCCACAACACAAAGTGCTCTCCAGCCCTGGGATGTCCACTGAGGTTTCTAATCATCAGCACTGATTCAAAGCCACTCTTGGGTCCAGCTTTCAAGTGCTCTTTGTGTGCTCACCCCTGTTCCAAAGCTCAAGCAGATACTTGGTGTGAATGAGATGTTCCTGGGGAGCATTAAGAAGAGTGTGGCCAGCAGGTCAAAGGACCTCTACTCTGCCCTGGTGAGACCACCTCTCAGTCCAGTTCTGGGCTCTCCAGTTCAAGAGGGACAGGGATATACTAGAGAGAGTCCAAGAGAGGCTATGAGGATGATGAAGGGAACATGAGGAAATGCTGAGAGACCTGGGGCTTTTTAGTCTGGATGTTAGGAAAAATGTCTTTGCTGCAAGAGTGGTCAGGGATTGGCAGAGGCTGCCCAGGGAGGTGGTGGAGTCCTCATCCATGGAGGTGTTCAAGAAACCTGTGGCCATGGTACTTGGAGCCATGGTGGGATTGGGTTGATGGCTGGACTGGATGACCTTAGAGGGCATTTCCAACCCAAACAATTCTGTGATTCCATAAACTGGAGGGTTAGGAAACCACCTCACCATTCAGAGAACAATCAGGGAAAAAACACTTGGAAGAAAGGAGGTTTCTGTGTGTGACAGGACTCGTGACACACACTCCTCACTGCCTTTCCTTGCTGCTGGGCAGCCCATGCTCGGTTCTGTCTTCAATTAAAGCACTTGGCTGAAGGAGCAGGGAAGAAAAGCACAGCCCAGGAAGCAGCTGGGCTGCCAGGTGCTGCCTCTGTCACTAGCAGTTTCTGCCTTTCTACATCAGTAACCTTAAAAGCATGAACAGTGCTCAGGGGATTTTTCTCCTTCCCTAGCTACACCTCAACACTTCCTGCTAAGACACTTGGGGATGCTCAGCCACAGCTCCTGGAATGCTACTGCTGTAGAATGCAACAGTTGTGAGCACACAGCACGACAGCCACAACTTCGAGGACAAAAAATACAGCCAAGGTTCCAAGCCCTGTCCCTAAGGCTGTTGCTTCCCCTTTTATTTCACCTTACTGTAGAGCCTTTGACAGGGAAGATCAAAAGTGATCACAAGCAAACAGCCACAGCAGCCCTCTGGCACTTTGGCTAAGCTAAGGCAGCTAAGCTACAGCCACAGAATCAGACTGGTGGAGGTTGGAAGGGACCTCTGAAGATCACCCAGTCCAACCCCCCTGCCAGTGCAGGATAACTCAGAGTAAATCACCCAGGAACACATTCAAGTGGGCTAGGAGTACCTCCAGAGAAGGAGTCTCCAGAACCTCTCCAGGGCTCCAGCACCCTCACAGCAAAGAAGCTTTAATTTGTGCTCAGATGGAATCTCCTGGGTTCCAGTTTGTGCTCACTCCTCTTGTCCTGTCACTGGGCACCACTGAAGAGTCTGGCAACATCCTCTTGCCCCCCACCCTTTAGCTCTTGCTGAGCATTGATCAGATCCCCTCTCAGGCTGCTCTTCTCCAGGCTCAACAGCCCCAGGGCTCTCAGCTTTTAAATGGAAGAAAAGGAAAGGGGGAGGGGGAAAGGGGGAGGGGGAAAGGGGGAGGGGGAAAGGGGGAGGGGGAAAGGGGGAGGGGGAAAGGGGGAGGGGGAAAGGGGGAGGGGGAAAGGGGGAGGGGGAAAGGGGGAGGGGGAAAGGGGGAGGGGGAAAGGGGGAGGGGGAAAGGGGGAGGGGGAAAGGGGGAGGGGGAAAGGGGGAGGGGGAAAGGGGGAGGGGACCAGGTTGGAAAGACCTTTGAGGATGCTCTTGGCTCACCATCTAATCAACTAAACCATGGCTCCAAGTGCCTCATCCAGCCCCCTCTTGAACACCTCCAGGGATGGGGACTCCACCACCTCCCTGGGCAGCACATCCCAAGGGCCAATCTCTCTTGCTGGGAAGAATTTCTTCCTAACCTCCAGCCTAAACCTCCCCTGGCACAGCTTGAGACTGTGTCCCCTTGTTCTGGTGCTGCTTGCCTGGGAGAAGAGCCCAACCCCCACCTGGCTACAGCCTCCCTTCAGGGAGTTGCAGAGAGCAAGAAGGTCTCCCCTGAGCCTCCTCTTCTGCAGGCTAAGCAACCCCAGCTCCCTCAGCCTCTCCTCCCAGGGCTGTGCTCCAGACCCCTCCCCAGCTTTGTTGCCCTTCTCTGGACACCTTCCAGCAACTTTCCTCCTCACAGAGCTGCTCCAGGCCCCTCAGCATCTTTGTAACCTCTGCTGGACTCTCTCCATTAGTTCCCTGTCTCTCTTGAACTGGAGAGCCGAGATCTGGACCCAGGACTCCAGCTGCGGCCTCACCAGGGCAGAGCAGAATTGGAGGAAAACCTCCCTTGTCCTGCTGTCCACAGGACACCATTGGCCTTCTTGGCCACAAGAGCACATTGTTGGTTCACAGTGAACTTGCTGTCCCCCAGCACTGCCAGGTCCTTCTCCACAGAGCTGCTTCCCAGCAGGTCACCCCTCACCTGTGGTGCTGCAGGAGGTTGTTCCTCCCCAGGTGCAGGACTCTACACTTGCCCTTCTTGAACTCCATGAGGTTTTCCTCCACCCAACTCTGCAGCCTGTCCAGGTCTTGCTTAATGTCAGTGCAGGCTGGTATCATCACCAAACTACTGTCCGACTCTGTGCCTTCATCCGGGTCATTGATGAAGATGGTGAGCAGGACTGGACCCAGTACTGAGCCCTGTGGAACACCACTAGCTACAAACCTCCAACTAGACTCTGCCTCACTGACCACAACTCTCTTGAGCTCTGTCCTTCAACCACTTCTCAACCCACCTCACTGTCCAACCATTCCCCCCACGCTTGGCTGTGAGGGTGCTGTAGATGGTGTTGAAAGCCTTGCTAAAGTAGGCCGCTTCCATTGCCCTCCCTTCATCTATCCATCCAGTTAGGCCATTGTCAAAGGCTGTCAGATTGGTCAGCCAGCCAAAATGAGTTGGGTATCACTCATGGAGAAAGAAGAGGCCAAACTGAACTTAGAGGCATTGCTCAGACAGAAAGGGGTTGGCCTCTTTTCTTTCTCCATGAGTGACAGAATCATAGAATTGTCAGGGTTGGAAGGGACTTCAAGGCTCAGCCATGGGCAGGGACACCTCACACCACAGCAGGTTGCTCACAGCCACCTCCAGCCTGGCTGCAAACACCTCCAGGCAGGAGGCTTCCACCACCTCCCTGGGCAGCCTGTGCCAGGCTCTCACCACCCTCATGGGGAACAACTCCCTAACATCCAAGCTCAATCTCCCCACTTCTAGTTTTGCTCCATCCCCCCCAGTCCTATCACTCCCTGACACCCTCAAAAGTCCCTCCCCAGCTTTCTTGGAGCCCCCTGCAGATCCTGGAAGGCCACCAGAAGGTCTCCAATGTCCTCTGACTGTCTGATGCCCTATGTCGTCCTCCACCAGCCATGTCCTAGGACACAAATCCCAGCCAGGTCACCTCCAAACATCCCAAAGAAAGTGACAAGAGAGCTGCCCAGAGCTGAAAATTAATCAAGATATTTAATACAGTGCAATCCATAGTAGTTTCTTAATTAAAATAATTGTGTGCATGTATCTGAATGGGTTATCAATTATCACAAAAAAAAAGAAACAGAAACAGAAACAGAAACCCCAAAGCCATCAACACTGCAGTGCTAGGTAGGGAAAAAACCCAACATCCAACTGAAATGGAAACCTTCCCTCCCCCTCCCTCCCTTCCTTCTCAGAGGGCTCTGTCTGCCAATCAGCTCACCGACCCAAATGGGGACAGCGACAACAAAAAGGGCTGTGGGTGGTGACAGACATGAAGCTGGCCACACATCAGGCCAGGGACATAAATAGAACTTGCCAAGAGCTAAAAAAAAACCCAAAATCAAAACCAACAAAAAACCTTAAAAGCATTCTTGCACCTAAAGACCAGAAGAAGCCCACGGGGGGTGGCTCACGACTTCAAATGCTTCTTACGAGACTCCTAGACACACTAAAACTGACTTTAAAATGACAAGAGTGTGGTTGGGTTGGGGCTTGCTTCCAGCTTCTTTCAAGTCAAGATGGCCCAAACCCTGAAGCTGAAGGTCCAGCAGTGGCAGCAGCACAGTCCAAAAGCTGAATGGTTGATTCCTTTTAGCAACCACCTTTTGTTTTGTTGGGGTTTTACTTCCTCCCTCCCCGCACACCCCAATTCAACCGTATCACCTGCAGGCAAGTTCCTCCCTGCTCCCCCCTCTTGGCTTTATCATCCCTCCCTTTTGGGCAGACCATGCTAATGCAGACAACAGCAATGCAGTTTCCCTCCCCCCCCCACCCCCACTGCTTTGGGTTAAAATGAAAGATAAGACATTTTGCTTATGCTTCCTCCTCAACACAAACACATCTGCACCCAGAACAGGTAATCAAAGTCTTTTGTTTTGTTTTGTCTTGTGGTTGGTTGGTGGTTGTGGGTTGGTTGGTTGGTTGGGGTGTTTTATTTGCCAGCCATTTCTGGTTGTTGGTTACATGGTTCCTGCCCAAGCTTCCAGCTCTTTCATGTCATCATCCTCTTCTTCCTCTTTCTTCTTGGCTGCAAAATATTCAAAGGAAATTAAGTTGAGAGGGAATCTGGACAGAACCCTGCTTTAGAATCAGAGAATCAAAGACTGGTTTGGCTTGGAAGGGACCTTAAAGGTCATCTAAGTCTCAACCTTCTTGCCACAGGCAGGGACACCCCCCACTAGAGCAGGTTGCTCAGGGCCTTAAAATCATAGAACCAATAATGCTGGAAAAGACCTGACACATCATCAAGTCCAAGCTGTCACCCAACACCTCCTGACTACTAAACCATGGCTCCAAGTGCCACATCCAATCCCCTCTTCAACCCCTCCAGGGATTGTGACTCCACCACCTCCCTGGGCAGCACATCCCAATAGCCAGTCTCTTTCTGGGAAGAACTTTCTCCTCACCTCCAGCCTAAACCTGCCCTGGCACAGCCTGGCACTGTGTCCTCTTGTTCTGGTGCTGGGTGCCTGGGAGAAGAGCCCAACCCCCACCTGGCTACAACCTCCCTTCAGGGAGTTGGAGAGAGCAAGAAGGTCTCCCTGAGCCTCCTCTTCTGCAGGCTAAGCAACCCCAGCTCCCTCAGCCTCTCCTCCCAGGGCTGTGCTCCAGACCCCTCCCCAGCCTCATTGCCTTCATTGCAGCAGAGAATAGCAAAATGCTAGAGGTTGGAGGGGACCTCTGGAGATCATCCAGTCCAGCCCCACTATCAGAGCAGGATCACCCAGGGCAAGTCATATCCAGATGGGTTTTGAAAGTCTCCAGAGAAGGAGACTCCACAACCTCTGTGGGCAACCTGCTCCATGGCTCCAGCAGCCTCACAGCTGCTTTTCCCCCTTGTGTTCACATGGAAAGCCTCTGTGGCACTGAGCTAACCAATACATTTCCAGCAGGAGCAAGGAGGTGACTGTCTCCTTGTAATCAGCTCTGGTGAGGCCACTCCTTGAGTATTGTGTCCAGTTTTGGGCACCTCAATCCAAGAGAGATGTGGAGGTGCTGGAGCCAGGGCAGAGGAGGGCAAGGAAGCTGTGAAGGGCCTGGAGAAGAAATCTGGTGAAGAGCAACTGAAGGAGCTGGGGATGGTTAGTGTGAAACAGAGGAGGCTGAGGGGAGACCTCATTGCTGTCTACAACTACCTGAAAGGAGGTTGTGGAGAGGCTGCTGTTGGCCTCTTCTCCCAGGTAATTAATGACAGGACAAGAGGAAATGGCCTCCAGCTGCACCAGGGGAAGCTTAGGCTGGATAATATGAGGCTTAGGTTGGATAATAGGAACAATGCCTTTAATGGAAGGTTCTCAGGCACTGGAACAGGCTGCCCAGGGAGGTGGTGGAGGCCCCATCCATGGAGGTGTTCAACAAACAAGTAGATGTGGCACCTGGGGACACCGTCTAGTGGGCACGGAGGTGTTGGGCAGAAGGTAGGACTTGATGATCTCAAGAGGCCTTTTCCAACCTGAATGACTCTATGAGAATTTGGAGACCTCTAACTCCTGCGTGTTGGTTCAAACTCTTCAACCCCTCAGTAAGCAGCACTGGGTAGGTGCTCCACAGCCCCTGCCACCCTCCCAACTAGCTGCTTGGTGGTGGATGCTCAGCAGCAGGCTGCACGCTGCCTTGTTGTCAGTTTTGGTCCTTCCAGGGGAGTTCAATGCTGCCATTTTGTCCAAAGCTACCCAGTGCAGAGTCTGGAGATGAAAACCATTAGCTCAGCAGAAATAAAAAAAGCTTTCAGCCCAGCAATAGCTGCAGTGATTGTGGAAAACACCAAGGAAAAGATCTCATTTCCTCAGAGAGGGGCTTTGTTTCCAAGGGGGGAAACGAGTCAAACAATTCACACTCCTTCCAAAATCAACATTTCTGTAAGAGAACTGAGTCAGCCCTAAGGCAAACTCCAAGAGCCATCACTTGGCCAGGGTGGGAATTTGCTTTTCTATAGTAAGCTCTTCTAGCAGGAGCAGGGAAGTCATTCTGCCCTGTGCTCAGCACTGCTGAGGCCACCCCTTGAGTCCTGTGGCCAGCTCTGGGCTCCTCAGGTCAGGAAAGAGGTTGAGCTGCTGGAAGGTGTCCAGAGAAGGGCAACAAAGCTGGGGAGGGGTCTGGGGCACAGCCCTGGGAGGAGAGGCTGAGGGAGCTGGGGTTGCTTAGCCTGCAGAAGAGGAGGCTCAGGGGAGACCTTCTTGCTGTGTACAACTCCCTGAAGGGAGGTTGTAGCCAGGTGGGGGTTGGGCTCTTCTTCCAGGCAAGCAGCACCAGAACAAGAGGACACAGTCTCAAGCTGTGCCAGGGGAGGTTTAGGCTGGATGTTAGGAAGAAATTCTTCCCAGAAAGAGAGATTGGCCATTGGAATGTGCTGCCCAGGGAGGTGGTGGAGTCACCATCCCTGGAGGTGTTTAGGAAGAGCCTGGATGGGGTGCTTGGTGCCATGGTTTAGTTGGTTAGATGGTGTTCGTTGGGTGATAGGTTGGACTTGATGATCTCAAAGGTCTTTTCCAACCTGGCTAATTCTGTATTCTGTAATCCCTGATAAACAAACCCAGCTATTGCCTGAATTTCTTCTAACAGCAACTGAGCTGACAGGCAACAGCACAACCAAAAACCTCATTTAGACTAAGTCAGGATCCAGACAGCTGCAGAGATGGGGAAAAGCAGGGAATCTGAGGCTCATTTTCCATTCAATGAATCCAAAGGAGGTAACAAAGTCAGCTCCAGCTCAGAACACACATTACTGACTGCCAAAAGATATATTCAGCCTCTGCCTGCCTTGTTAGGGAAAGCAGTGAACAAGGACAAGGAGCAATGGATGTAAGCTGCAGCACAGGAGGTTCCACCTCAACACAAGGGGGAACTTCTTAACTGCGAGGATCACAGAGCCCTGGGTCAGGCTGCCCAGAGAGGTTGTGGAGTCTCCTTCTCTGGAGCCTTTCAAGGCCTGTCTGGATGTGTTCCTGTGTGACCTGAGCTGGATTGTATGGCCCTGCTCTGGCAGAGGGGTTGGACTGGATGATCTCTTTGGGTCTCTCCCAACCCCTGACATCCTGTGTGCCTGTGATTCAGTGCCTCTGAGCACAGTGTCTCTGACCCATGAGAGACCGAAGTCAACTTTCAAGCCCCGCGTACATCACGTCAATCTGACATGGAAAACAGCTGAGGTTCAACAAGAAACCAAACCCTAACAAGCAAAAAGGAAAGACCAAAAAAACCCAACCCAAACAAAACCCCAAAGCAACCAACCCCCCACCCAACACCGCCCCGCCCACCGCCCCCCCACCCAACACCACACTGCCCACCGCGCCCCCCAACACCGCCCCGCCCACCGCCCCCCCACCCAACAGCGCCCCACCCACCACCCCGCCCACCGCCCCCCCACCCAACACCGCACCGCCCACCGACCCCCCACCCAACACCGCCCTGCCCACTGCCCCCCCCCAACACCGCCCCGCCCACCGCCCCCCCACCCAACACCGCCCCGCCCACCATCCCCCCACCCAGCACACCGCCCACCGCCCCCCAACACCGCCCCGCCCACCGCCCCCCACCCAACACCGCCCCGCCCAACGCCCCCCCCACCCAACACACCGCCCACCGCCCCCCCCACCCAACACACCGCCCACCATCCCCCCACCCAACGCCACACCGCCCACCGCCCCCCCACCCAACACCGCACCGCCCCCCACCCAACACCGCACCGCCCACCGACCCCCCACCCAACACCGCACCGCCCACCCACCCAACACCTCACCGCCCACCGCCCCCCCCAACACCGCACTGCCCACCGCCCCCCCACCCAACACACCGCCCACCATCCCCCCACCCAACACACCGCCCACCGCCCCCCACCCAACACAACAAAACCAAATAAAGACCCCAACCAACCAAACCCCTCACCTGTCACCAACCCACAACCCCCAGGTTTCCCAACTGCTGCTCTGGGAGGTAGTTTTGGTTAAGCACCAATTAGGTGGTCACTTAAATCTAATCCTAGAATGCTCTAGGTTGGAAGGGACTTTACAGATCATCTCATCCCTCTGCCACAGGCACGATGCCTCTCGACCAGACTCAGCTGCTCAAGGCCTCAGCCAACCTGCCCTCCAATAGCTCCAGCAAGGAGGCATCCACAAGCTCCCTGGGCATCCTATTCCAGGGTTCTACCACCCTCATACTGAAGATCTCCTTCTTAAGCTCCACTCTAACCCTGCTCCCCCTCACTTTGAAAGCATTCTCCCTTGTCCTGTCTCTAGACACCTTTATGAAAAGTCCCTCCCCAGCTTTCCTGTAAGATCCCTTCAGGTACTGGAAGGCAGCTCTAAGGTCCCCTTGGAGTCTTCTCTTCTCCAGGCTGAACAACCCCAGCTCCCTCAGCCTGTGCTCATAGCAGAGGTGCTCCAGTCCTCAGGAACAGACAGGTTACCCCCATGGAGGAATGGTGCTGGATGCATTTGTGGTTCATGAGGCCATTTCCAGCAGACCCTCTGCACTGCCTGCAGGTAGATCTCTCCCATCTGAGGAGCTGGCAGCTAAATCAGCATCTTTAGAACAATCCCAGATGGCTCTGGTAAGGGTCCACACATACCTGGCTTTGATGGTATTGATATTGAGGGCACATTTGGTAGTGGTACTGTCTCAGGACCACTTAATTCCAGCAAGTTTTTGTCTAGTTCTTCTTGTTCTAGTTCCTCTAATTCTGCCATGAGTTCATCCTAGGAGAAAAAAGAGGAAGAAAGTTGAGGTCATTTAGCTGGCCACATAATTAAAGCAAGCACCTTAAATACACAGGATCACAGCAAATAGAGCTGAGGAGTCTGATTCTTCATCTGGATTCCCCTACAAGAGAAGCAGGAGGAGGAAAGCAGTGAAGAGAAGAGGAAAGTCCAAACATTCTCAGACCAGGCCACGCGGAGCCCTCTCAGCACAAAGGTAGCTGCTGGTAGCACTGGTAGGAACAGCTACTAACGGGTTCTAGGAGAGGTTTGATGTCCTAGTACTACATCTAGACACATGCAATACATAGGCCTTGAAAGAAACATCTCCTATGAGTCCCCATGCCTGAAGGGACTGAAAAGTTGTGTAGATGTGGTACTGAGGGACATGGTTTAGAGGTGACCTGGCAGTACTGGGTTAATGGTTGGATTCAGTCATCTTGAAGCTTGAGGAGGCAAGACTGAGACTGGAGATTAGGGAAAAATTCATTCCAGTGAGGGTGGTAGAACAGGTTGCCTGTGGAGGTTGTGGATGTCTCCTCCCTGGAGGTGTTCAAGGTAGGTTGGATGAGGCCTTGAGCAACCTGGGCTGGTGGGAGGTGCCCCTGCCCATGGTGGGGAGGCTGGAACAAGATGATCTTTAAGGTCCTTTCCAACCCAAACCATTCTATAAATCTATGAATCTCAGGGCTCTTTTCCAACCTCAGCGATGCTGTGATATAGAGAGAGGCAAATTTAAAAGCTTACCTCATCAAATTCCTCCCCAAAGCCAACTGGCTTCGAGATGGCTGTTGAAATCTCATCTGCCAGCTCTTGCTGTTCTGCAATGTCCTGCATTAATTCATCTACTTTATCAATATCCCTGCAAAAGAAAGGAAAGAATTCAATACAGTCAGGCACTTGCCCAGTCAACACTTCAGACTGCTTCCTGGGGTTTGTAGGACTGCCACACCATGGGGACATTTACAAGGTCCTTTCCCAAGGTAGCAGCCTGCAGAAAAGAAGGCTCCAGGCAGAACTTGCAGTGGCCTGCCAGTACCTGAGGGAGAGGAGGGGAAGGACTTTTTTCAAGAGCTTGTGGCGACAGGATGAAGGGCAATGGATTGAAGCTTGAGGAGTGCAAATTTAGACGGAAGATTAGGAAGAAACTCTTGCCAGTGAGGGTGAGGAGACACTGGCACAGGTTTCCCAGGAAGGCTGTGGATGCCGGCTTCCTGGAGGTGTTCAGGGCCAGGTTGGATAAGGACATGAGCAACCTGGGCTGGTGGGAGGTGTCCCTGCCCATGGCAGTGGTGGTTAGAACTGGATGATCTTGAGGGTCCCCTCTAACCCAAACCATTCTGTGATTCTATGAATCCCTTCCATGCAAGTCTGACTTTCATCCCTCTGGTCTCCACAAAACTCTCCATGTGGTTTTATTTACTTTCCCCTACCAGCCCAGCCCCCAGCACTTCCACCCTGAAGAGCTCCAGCTGAAGAGGTTTTGTTCTGCTTTGCTGGTATGAACACTCGTTTGCTCTCTTCCCTCCTCCAGCATTATTACATCTCTAATGTTTGCTTTTGGAGCAAGTACAAGGCTCCCAGAATGCAGCTCCCCTTTAATTACTGCCACAGACAAGCTCCACTGCACAGACTGAAGTTTTAACTCTCCCTTTGAGGCTTAAAATTCTTGCTGCTGCTAGGTGCAATCTGTAATTGGTGCACCCTCCCACCTGCTTCAGACTACACTGGAGCTAGATCTGTGATTCCTTTGGACAAAGGCAGTGGCTCTGAGCCCTTTAAAATGGTGGCAAACTGGGAAAGCATCAATACCTGCAGGTTTTGTTCAATATTAAAGCATGTCTAGCATTCTAGTTTCACTCAGAGCCTTTCAAAAGAAGATTTGGCCATTGTAACTCTACTTCTGGTGGTGAAACACCTGGCATTTAGCAGATAATCACATGATAGGCTGAGAGAGTTGAGGTCCAGACTGGAGAGGAAAAGGCTCTGAGGAGACCTTCTTGTGGCCTTCCAGGATCTGAAGGGGGCTACAGGAAAGCTGGGGAGGGACTTATGAGGGTGTCAGGGAGTGATAGGACTTGGGGGGGTGGGGGTGGAAAGAAAAGTAGAAATGGGCAGATTGAGATTGGATATTAGGATTTAGATTAGAGGTTAGGAAGAAGTTGTTCCCCATGAGGGTGGTGAGAGCCTGGCACAGGCTGCCCAGGGAGGTGGTGGAAGCCTCCTGCCTGGAGGTGTTTGCAGCCAGGCTGGAGGTGGCTGTGAGCAACCTGCTGTGGTGTGAGGTGTCCCTGCCCATGGCAGGGGGTTGGAACTGGATGATCTTCGGGGTCCGTTCCAACCCTGCCAATTCTGTGACTGTGATGACATGCTGAAGGTGCTAGAGAGAGGCACAGGAGGGAGTAACTTACATGTTGTCATGAGCAGCTTTCATAGCTTTGGCAGCAAAGCCCATGTTCTTCAGCACTTCAGTGTTGGTGTTGGCATTCTCCAGGGCTTCCCTCTGGAATTCAATTGTGGACAAGGTGCCATCTATCTGTGCCAGCTGCTTCTCATACCTCTTCTTGCGCTTTAGGGCCTGAAGAGCAGCTGAAGAACAAAGCAAAGGGGAAAGTTTGTGAGACTTAAGCCCACAGCAGCAATCCTCCTTCTGTACCAAGCAAGCTGTGTTCTTTGCTGTCCACTTTCCTGCTGAGAGAAACTAAGCTGCCCAAGCCTTGTCTTTGCCTCCCTCCACAGAACTGTTGAAAGGTGGCCAGATGCCTACTGCCCATCACCTGCAAGCCAAGGGGCAAGTCAAGTGAGTTCAGTGAGTGGCTCAGTCAGCCCTAGCTCACCACATACTATGCTACAACAAAGAGCAAGCTGTAAGATGAAGGGACATTCAACTCCTGGAGAGGGTCCAGAGGAGGCCACAAAGATAACCAGAGGGCTGGAGAATGTCTCCTATGGGGACAGGCTGCAGAAAGGCTCCAGAGATACCTTAGAGATGCCTTCCAGTACCTGAAGGTGCTAAAGGAGAGCTGGGGAGAGACTCTTGACAAGGGCTTGTAGTAACAAGGGGTAATGGCTTTGAGCTGGAAGCAGCTAGATTTAGATTAGACATTAGGATGAAATTCTTCCCCAGGAGGGTGGTGAGGCACTGGAACAGGTAGCACAGAGAAGTGGTGGAGGCTCCATGACTGGAGTGCTCAAGGCCAGGTTGGATGGGGCCTTGAGCAACCTGGTCTAGTGGAAGGTGTCCTTGCCCATGGTGGGATGGGGTTGAAACTAGATGATCTTTAAGATCCCTTCCAACCTAAACCATCCTATGAGTCTATGTGATAAGAGTGCTCCTGCAACACAGGCAAAGCAGCTCCTCTCTTAAAAGCAGATTGATCCTGCAGGCACCTTGTGTACTCAGATGCCATCTTAGGAAGCTTGACAGCCCTTCAAGATAACATTCTGGTATCCAGAAGCCAAACACCCATCTGCAGTTCTGCAACTGGTTATCAACATGCTGCATGTGATGGCTTTCAAACCACACTCACCTGTGACAGAACAAGGACTTACTGAAGGTACAGCTGAGGCTGGCAAGCACATGAAGCAGCACAGGTCATAGAATCACAGAATTGTGAAGGTTGGAATGGACCTCAAGGCTCAGCCAGTTCCAACCCCCTGCCATGGCCAGGGACACCTCACACCACAGCAGGTTGCTCACAGCCACCTCCAGCCTGGCTGCAAACACCTCCAGGCAGGAGGCTTCCACCACCTCCCTGGGCAACCTGTGCCAGGCTCTCACCACCCTCATGAGGAACAACTTCTTCCTAACATCCAAGCTGAATCTCCCCATTTCTGGTTTTGCTCCATCCCCCCCCAGTCCTATCACTCCCTAACACCCTCAAAAGTCCCTCCCCAGCTTTCTTGGAGCCCCCTGCAGATAAGCCCAATAAGGTCTCCAATGTCCTCTGACTGTCTGATGCCCTACGACTTAAACTGCAGCCAAATCACTCCAGAAGGTCCCTCCCCAGCTTTCTTGTAGGCCCCCTTAAGATCACCTCAACTGCTCCAACAGAAGCCAAAGACCCAAACCAAGCTTCTCCAGTGCCTTTCACTCCACCCAGCAGTAAGTCTGCCACTCTTCCGGGGTCAGCCCCACAGCCAGGAGTGGGAACAGGACTGAGCTTTGGTGGAACACAGAGCACACCGCTTGCTCCGCAGAGTCAAGCACAGCATCACCAGGACATGCCAGATCACTAAGCCAGGAGCAACACCTCACTGGGCTGCTCAGTCTGGTTCATTTTGTGCTAATGGCTTCATGAAGGATACATAAAGTTGTTTTTTTCACTCAGCAAGATAAAACTGTGCCCAGGCCATGAGTTTGTACAGCAGCAGCAGCTGCTGGGGAAGTGTCAGGACATTCTTTATGGAGGGGTTTGTGCACCATGGAGAACCAGCAGCAAAGCCAGAGCTTCCCAAAGCCTTACACAGCCCCACATAAAGCACTGCCTGCTGCTCCCCACCACAGCCTGCCCTGAGAACAGCTGCACTTCACCTATGCTCCATGCTTAGGATGTTTTAAACCATATTGCTCAGGCACCAAACTATAGCTGAGGAGAATATAGACATGGAGCTGTTGGAGTGGGTCCAGAAGAGGCCACAAAGATGATCAGAGGGCTGGAGAACCTCCCCTGTGGGGGCAGGTCGAGAGAGTTGGGGCTGTTCAGCCTGGAGAAGAGAAGGCTCCAGGGAGACCTAAGAGCAGTCTTCCAGTACCTGAAGGGCTCCAGGAGAGCTGGGGAGGGACTCTGGACAAGGGCTGGGAGTGCCAGGATGAGGAACAATGGCTTTGAGCTGGGAGAGGAGAGACTGAGAGTGGAGATTAGGAAGAAATTCTTGACAGTGAGGGTGAGGAAACTCTGGCACAGGCTGCCCAGGGAGGCTGTGGATGTCCCCTCCCTAGTGGTGCTCAAGGCCAGGTTGGATCACAGTATCAGAGTCTGTCAGTATCACTAAGGTGGAAGAGGCCCCAAGGATCATCGAGTCCAACCTGTCTCCACAGACCTCATGACGAAACCATGGCACCAAGTGCCACATCCAATCCCCTCTTGAACACCTCCAGGGATGGGGACTCCACCACCTCCCTGGGCAGCACATCCCAATGACGAACGACTCTCTCAGTGAACAACTTTCTCCTCACTTTGAGTCTAAACCTCCCCTGGCACAGCTTGAGACTGTGTCCCCTTGTTCTGGTGCTGGCTGCCTGGGAGAAGAGACCAACCCCTTCCTGGCCACAACCACCTTTCAGGTAGTTGTAGAGGACAATGAGGTCACCCCTGAGCCTCCTCTTCTGCAGGCTAAGCAACCCCAGCTCCCTCAGCCTCTCCTCACAGGGCTGTACTCCAGACCCCTCCCCAGCCTTGTTGCCCTTCTCTGGACACCTTCAAGTCTCTCAATGTCCTTCTTAAACTGAGGGGCCCAGAACTGGACACAGGACTCAAGGTATGGCCTAACCAGTGCTGAGCACAGGGCACAATGACCTCCCTGCTCCTGCTGGCCACACTGTTCCTGATGCAGGCCAGGATGCCCTTGGCCTTCTTGGCCACCTGGGCACACTGCTGGCTCATGTTTAGGCAGCTGTCAATCAGCACCCCCAGGTCCCTCTCTGTTTGGCAGCTCTCAGCCACTCTGACCCCAGCCTGTAGCTCTGCCTGGGGTTGCTGTGGCCAAAGTGCAGCCCCTGGCACTTGGACTTGTTGAATGCCATCCTGTTGGCCTCTGCCCAGCTGTCCAGTCAGTCAAGGTCCCTCTGCAGAGCCCTTCTGCCGTCTAACTGACCAACATCTGCTCCCAGCTTGGTGTCATCTGCAAACTTGCTGCTGACTGACTCAACCCCCTCATCCAGATCATCAATGAAGCTGTTACAGAGCATGGGGCCCAGCACTGATCCCTGGGGCACACCACTGGTGCCTGGCTGCCAGCTGGCTGTGGCACCATTCACCACCACTCTCTGGGCTCAGCCTCCAGCCAGTTCCTAACCCAGCTCAGAGAGCTGCTGTCCCAGCCAGGGGCTGACAGCTTAGACAGCAGTCTGCTGTGGGGGATGGTGTCAAAGGCCTTGCTGAAGTCCAGGCAGACCACATCCACAGCCTGCCCCACAGCCACCAGGCAGTGCCCTGGGCATGGAAGGAGATCAGGTTGGTCAGGCAGGACCTGCCCTTCCTAAACCCATGCTGGCTGGACCTGAGCCCTTGGCCATCCTTCAGGTGCAGTTATTGCCCCCAGGATAATCTGCTCCATCACTTTCCCTGGCACTGAGCTCAGGCTGCCAGGCCTGGAGCTTCCAGGTTCCTCCATCCAACCCTTCCTGTGGCTGGGGACCACCTTGGCCAGTGTCAGTCACCTGGGACCTCTCCAGTGAGCCAGGGCTGGAGGAAGATGATGGAGAGCAGCTTGGCAGCTCATCTGCCAGCTCTCTCAGCACCCTAGGGTGGATCCCATCCGGTCCCATGGACTTGGGAGTGTCCAAGTGGCTCAGCAGGTCCCCAGCTAATTCCATGGATTTCCAGGGCATCACACTGCTCCCCGACCCCATTGCCCAGCTCAGGAGGCCACTGGTGCTGAGCTCCTGCCTTGCTGTTAAACATTGAGGCAGGGAAGGTGTTCAGGCCTCAGCCTTTGCCTCGTCCACAGTCACAGTGTTCCCCTCCAGCTCCAGTAAGGAGTGCAGGTTCTTCTTGCCCTTCTTTCTAGTGTTGATATATTTGTAACAATGCTTTTTGTTGTCTCTCACAGAGGTGTTCAGCTTCAGTTCCAGCTGGGCCTTTGCCTCTCTAATTTTATTCCTACATAATCTAACCACTTCCTTGAACATACCTGGAGAAGCCTTCCCCTGCTTCCAGAGGTGACACAGCCTCTTTTTTCCCCTTCAATCCTCCAGGAGCTGCTTGCTCACCCAGGCCCAGAGCCTTCCCTGCTGGCTAAGGATGAGGCCTTGAACAACCTGGGCTGGTGGGAGGTGTCGCTGCCCATGGTAGGGAGGCTGCAACTGAATGATCTTGAAGGTCCTTTCCCACCCAAACCATTTCATGGTTCTGAGAAAGACACTGGCTATTTTTCCTCAGGAAAAAACCCCTCAGTTTCCAGAATTTGAAGCAAATATGAGAGACAGCAAGGTCCAAGTGTGTCCTCCAGCACTGCACACATACAAGGGACAATGTGTGTTTGAAGTCTAAGTGTCAAAGCTCACCTCTGCCCTTCATGAGGACTGCTATCACATCATGGAGTCCTCAGGATACACACACCCTATAATTACCCCTTTACTGCTTCCAAGACTGTAATTGCACCAGCAGGCAACATCATTTATAGTGCCCAGTGTTAAACCCTGTGGAACTGCTTCAGCAGGACCTGCAACCCTCTATTAAGCTGAAGGAACTTCTCCAGCCTAGTCAGACAGAGCCAGCTGAGGACCCAGAACCTGCTGCCCCAGCAATCAGGAGAACACTTCTCTAGCAGCAGCTGACCTATGGTTTCCAGCAGGGTGACAATTTCCTTATCTCAGAGGAAAAAGCCACACAAGACAAGCAGATCAGTGGCCCACAGCAGCTTCTGCACCATGCCTGATACTCAGAGGCTCAACACAAACGTGACACATGTTCTCCCCATGGCCTGGCTGTGTGTTTCCTCTGGAAATAACAGGATCATGGGACACTTCAGGTTGAAAAGGACTGTGAAAGGTCATCCATTCCAACCCCCCTGCAGTCAGAAGGGACATCTGCAACTAGAGCAGGTTGCTCAGACACCCAGACAACTTCATCTGGAACGATTCCAGGCATGGGACTTCTGCCACCTCCCTGGGCAACCTGGGATGGGCTCTCATCACCCTCAGTGTCAAACAGTTCTTCCTTCTCTCCAGTTTCAATCTCCCCCTTTTACTTTCAAACCATCACCCCTTGTCCTGTCACAACAGGCCTTGCTCAAAAGCCTACCCCCAGCTTTCTGATCACCCCCTTTAAGCACTGAAAAGCCACCAGAAGGTCTTCATTTCTCCAGGCTGAACAACCCCAACTCTCTCAGCCTGGCCTCACAGCAGAGATCACCCCCTCCTCCACCCCCAGTTTTTCCTTATACCTTTTTACCTCAACCCTCCCAGAGGTTGCCCAGGAAGGGGTTGTACAGGGGTTGCTGAACCATTTGACACCAACCTCACAGGTTCCCCTCCTGCCCTGATGAATAGCCATGGACTGGATAAACTGATACAAAGAGAGAAAAGTGCTGCTGGGGTTAGATTTTACCACTAAAAAAATACCCCAAACAGCTCCACAGAGGGACGTGGCCAGGCTGGGTTGATGGACCAAGGCCACTGTATGAGACTGAACAAGGCCAAGTGCTTGGTCCTGCACTGGGTCACAACACCCCCAGGAAAGCTCCAGGCTCAAAGCAGGGGAGCTGGAAAGCACCCAGCAGAAAAGGACCTGGGGTGGTGGTTGGCAGCAGCTGAACATGAGCCAGCATGTGCCTGGGTGGCCAAGAAGGCCACCAGCATCCTGGCCTGGATCAGCAATAGTGTGGCCAGCAGGACCAGGGCTGAGATTGGCCCCTGTACTGGGCACTGGTGAGGCCATGCCTTGAGTACTGGGCTCAGTTTTGGGCCCCTCACTACAAGAAGGACATTGAGGGGCTGGAGAGTGTCCAGAGAAGGGCAACAAAGCTGGGGAGGGGTCTGAAGAGGAGCAGCTCAGGGAACTGGGTTTAAGTCTGGAGAAGAGGAGGCTGAGGGGCAACCTCATTGCTTTCTACAACACCCTGAAAGAAGGTTGAAGTGAGGTAGGTGTTGATCTCTTCTCTCAAGGAGTAAGTGATAGGAGAAGAGGAAGTGGGCTCAAGTTGCATCAGGCAAAGTTTAGGTTGGACACCAGAAGAAACTTCCTCAGTGAAAGGGTTCTCAAGCACTGGCACAGGCTGCCCAGGGAGGTGGTGGAATCCCCATCCCTGGAGATGTTTCCAGGAGGCAGAGCTGTGGTTCTGAGGGCCATGATTTCACCTTGGCAGAATTAGAGAAGAATTGGACTGGCTGATCTTGGAGGTCTTTTCCAACCACAATGATTCCATGATCCTATGATTTCAGACACCTTCCACTCAGTGACTCAGTGCAGACCCAAACACAGCCACCCCTGCTCACCACAGGGGCAGGCAGCTTGCACCAGAGAGCAGGGAGAGCCTGGCAGCAAACACTCAGTGCTTCAGACAAGCTCTACAAACCAGACCTTCACCCTACAAGGCTCAGTGCGTTTCAGCTTTTCAGCCCAATTAGCCTGGAGAAGAGGAGGCTCAGGGGAGACCTTCTTGATCTATACAGTTACCTGAAGGGAGGTTGTAGCCAGGTGGGGGTTGGTCTCTTCTCCCAGGCAAGCAGCACCAGAACAAGAGGACACAGTCTCAAGCTGTGCCAGGGGAGGTTTAGGCTGGAGGTGAGGAGAAAGTTCTTCCCAGAGAGAGTAATTGGCCATTGGGATGTGCTGCCCAGGGAGGTGGTGGAGTCACCATCCCTGGAGGTGTTCAAGAGGGGACTGGATGTGGCACTTGGAGCCATGGTTTAGTAGTCATGGGGTGTTGGGTGACAGGTTGGACTTGATCTCTGAGGTCTTTTCCAGCCTTATTGAATCTATGATTCTATGGAAGCTCCGGAAAGGTCTCATCTGTATCTCACCAGGTTAGACATGGCACTTGGAGCCATGGTTTAGCTGTCATGAGGTGTTGGGTGACAGGTTGGACTTGATGATCTCTGAGGTCTTTTCCAACCTAACTGATTCTATGATTCTTTGCATGCACTGAAAACACCTCTAAAAAGAGCTGCAGACAGCAGAAGTTAGTTTTACTTTATTTGGATTGGAGTAAAGTTTGCAGCTGAATACACCAAGAATTATGCACTGGGGAGGAGGGGGGAAGGGAGCAGCTCTTTATCTGTTATCATAATGGAATTAAAGGCAACACATTTTAAACTAACTGGGTGACTCCTGCTATCCATCAGGTGATGGTGAGCAGGCTCCCACCGATCTCCTCAGGTAACACTTTGATAGATTCATTGCCTTCACCATCAGTTACAAGGGGATGTTGGAGTCAATTTAGGGTAGGGTGGGGTAGGGTGGGGTAGGGTTAACCAGGTTGGAAAAGACCTTCAAGATCATCAAGCCCAACCTATCATCCAACACCACATAAGCAACTAAACCATGGCACCAAGCACCCCATCCAGGCTCTTCCTAAGCACCTCCAGGGATGGTGACTCCACCACCTCCCTGGGCAGCACATCCCAATGGCCAATCTCTCTTGCTGGGAAGAATTTCTTCCTAACATCCAACCTAAACCTCCCCTGGCACAGCTTGAGACTGTGTCCTCTTGTTCTGGTGCTGGCTGCCTGGGAGAAGAGACCAACCACCACCTGGCTACAGCCTCCCTTCAGGCAGTTGGAGAGAGCAAGAAGGTCTCCCCTGAGCCTCCTCTTCTGCAGGCTAAGCAACCCCAGCTCCCTCAGCCTCTCCTCCCAGGGCTGTGCTCCAGACCCCTCCCCAGCTTTGTTGCCCTTCTCTGGACACCTTCCAGCAACTCAACATCTTCATGCAGATTTCAGAGCAGAGCTCTGACCAGTTCAAACTGACATAAATAGTTTATGACCTTTTTTTTGCCTTGACAGAGCAATAACATGTCTTGGTGTTAATGAGATGATGCTCATTAAGAGGAGCTGCCTCTGATCTCTGCAGCTCCTTTTGCCACAAGAAAACAGCTTCAGGACAGGAGGGTGAGAGTAAAACAGCAGCTGAGGCAACAGCAGGTAGATCAGCACTGACTGCTTTGATTGCTTGAATTTGTAGACACAAATAAAAAGGAGTTTGAAGAACATTTTGCATCCCTTTTAAGAGCTCAGGATCTTTTTAATACATACCCTGAGACACTGGCACAGGTTGGCCAGGGAGGTTGTGGATGTCCCCTCCCTGGGGGTGTTCAAGGCCAGGCTGGATGAGGCCTTGAGCAACCTGGGCTGGTGGGAGGTGTCCCTGCCCATGGCAGAGGCGTTGGAACTCAATGATTTTGAAGGTCCCTTCCTACCCAAACCACTCTGTGAATCTAGCAATAAAAAGCAATTTCTTTTCTGCTGGGTTCTGGAGCTTTGTTGGATTGGGTTGGGTTTTGTTTGGCTGAGTTCTGGTTTTGTTATGGGTTTTTCTGGGGGGGGCTGTTTGTTCTTTAGGTCATGTTGGGTTTGCTTTACAGCCTTCAACTGAGATATTCAAAGTGAGGCTTGACAGGATTCTGGGCAACCTGATCCAGTTGAGGATGCCCCTGCTGACTGCAGAGGGGGTTGGACTGGATGTGCCTTGGAGGTGCCTTCCAACCCAGACCATTCTATGACCATCAGTCTGAATTTCCTCTTTATGTGAATTTCTGTCTCCCCTAGAAACTCCACCTACCTTTTGACTGTGGTGAATACCAAGCAGCCAGGGGTTTCATTACCATGCCCACCACAG
This sequence comes from Dryobates pubescens, assembly GCF_014839835.1. NCBI lineage: Eukaryota > Metazoa > Chordata > Aves > Piciformes > Picidae > Dryobates > Dryobates pubescens. The sequence goes on from NC_071637.1 coordinate 1,344,300, forward strand.
CAGCACCGCTGCTAGGCTGCAACTCCTGTTATGGTTTCAGTCATCACTCCTCCTGACTAATGAACATTGAGGAGGGAAAAGAGTTGAGTCACCCGGCCAGGCTCTCCTCTCTGTCAGCGCTCAGTCTGAAAAGCATGAAGGCTCACCCAAACCATTTCACTTTGCTCTCCAGCAGTGCAATCTATGAATTGAATTGCATGTCTTTTTAAAGTACTTCAACCTGCAGCTAGCAAATCACTGCCAGAGCTGTCTCAGAAGCCTGCAGATTCCCCTCACCAGTATTTGCAGCAGGCCAGTGGTGAAAGACGAACAACGTTCAGTGGTAAGAAGTTGCAGTCTAAGAAGGACATTGAGAGACTTGAAGGTGTCCAGAGAAGGGCAACAAAGCTGGGGAGGGGTCTGGAGCACAGCCCTGGGAGGAGAGGCTGAGGGAGCTGGGGTTGCTTAGCCTGGAGAAGAGGAGGCTCAGGGGTGACCTCATTGCTCTCTACAACTACCTGAAAGGTGGTTGTGGCCAGGTGGGGGTTGGTCTCTTCTCCCAGGCAACCAGCACCAGAACAAGAAGACACAGTCTCAAGCTGTGCCAGGGGAGGTTTAGGCTAGAGGTGAGGAGAAAGTTCTTCCCAGAAAGACTAATTGGCCTTTGGAATGTGCTGCCCAGGGAGGTGGTGGAGTCACCATCCCTGGAGGTGTTCAAGAGGGGACTGGACGTGGCACTTGGTGCCATGGTCCAGTCATGAGTGGTGACAGGCTGGAATCGATGATCTTTGAGGTCTCTTCCAACCTTGGTGATACTGTGAGATTATTATTGTATAAAGATATCATCACACTCAGAGAGGAAGAAGCAGCTGTGAGCTTGAGAGAAATCAGCAGCCCTCCTGCAAGTAAATCAACAACTGCTGCCGTGCACCCGAAGCCCTGGGCGGCTCCAGACCCAAAGCCCTCTGAAGCATTGGATGAAGTGACTGGTTAGAAAAGCCCCAGCAAGCTTCTCTCTGTGCTTCTGAATGAGCCATGAACAGGCAGAAATTTGAGTTTTAGATGAACTGTAAGAAGCTTTCGTGGAAGTTTTGACAGGAGTTTTGCTTTGACTTGTTTGAGTGGCCAGGCAAATTTGGTGTTTTTCACTGGAAGATCTCCTTTTCTTTGGGGCTTGTGCCCAAGATGAGCAGGCAGTGCCATTGTGACAGGGCTGTGTGAAAGATGGTAAAGAAATCTATTTAGGGGGAAAAAACACCAAACCAGCTTCTCTAGGAAAAAAAAACCACAAACCAACCAACCAAGGGAAGCCATAATCAGCAAGTCTGACCCCAAATCCTTTCCTAGAGTTTGCTTCCAGTGTTCTTGGTTTGCAGTATGACTTTAAACTGATAAGAACAATAGTTACAAGACTAAAGCTGAAGCTCTGACTTGAATCAACCTTTATCCTCTGAGCAGCCTGCTCTAGTTGCAGATGTCCCTGAGGACTGCAGGGGGGTTGGAATGGATGACCTCTGAAGGTCCCTCCCAACTCAAACCACTCTCTCTGTGCTGCTTCTAGACGGGCAGAAGTGCTGTTAGGGGTTCTTGTGCATGCAGCAACTGTACTGAATTAATGCTTTTAATCATTAGCAGAAAAGTAAAGATCAACAGATAGAAAAACAAGGAAGAACTTAAGACTGCTTCCTGCTTTGCAACTCCAAATATTCCTAGCAAAAACATCTCCTGAGAGAAGCAGGATGACCTCAAGGAGCACTGGGAACAACTGGGAACTCATACCAAGGTCCACATGTTTGGGAAGCCAGAGAGTTTGTCCTGGCTCACAGGGCACATCTGTGCACAGAACCATGGAATCGTTTCAGTTGGGAAAGCCCTCTGAGGTCATCCGGTCCAACCAGCAACCCAACCCCAGCATGGCTATTGAACGAGGTCCTCAAGTGTCATGGCTACACCTTTCTGGAGCACCTCCAGGGATGGGGACTCCACCACCTCCCCAGGCAGCCTCTTTCAATCCCTGACCACTCTTGCAGCAAAGAAAGTTCTCCTCATCTCCAGCCTAAATCTCCCTCTGGCACAATTTCAGGCCATTTCCTCTCCTATCACCTGAAACTAGGCAGAAGAGCCCAATACCCACCTCACTGCAACCTCCTATCAGGGAGCTATAGAGAGCTCCCCTCAGCCTCCTCTTCTCCAGACTAAAGAGATGACTATTAAACTCCTGCTTCTCCAAACAGCCTGCTGAAAGAATCACACTCAAACCAGGCAGGCTTCTCATCCAGAAGACGACACATGGGTTAATAGCTCTGATTACACCAATTGAGGGGAAAAAATAACTCCATCTCCTATCTAACTCTGCCATCCTCTCTGGCAAATGAGAGCTGGAACAGCAGCAGCACACACTCCACTGCAAAAGGAGAGCAGCTGGACTGATGTGGGATGAAATGTACTCAGAACTGGTTAGGCCACACCTTGAGACCTGTGTCCAGTTCTGAGTTCCTCAATTTAAGAAGGACATTGAGACACTTGAATGTGTCCAGAGAAGGGCAACAAAGCTGAGAAGGGGTCTGGAGCACAGCCCTGTGAGGAGAGGCTGAGGGAGCTGGGGTTGCTTAGCCTGGAGAAGAGGAGGCTCAGGGGAGACCTTCTTGCTCTCTCCAACTCCCTGAAGGGAGGTTGTAGCCAGGTGGGGGTTGGTCTCTTCTCCCAGGCACCCAGCACCAGAACAAGAGGACACAGTCTCAAGCTGCACCAAGGGAAGTTTAGGCTGGAGGTGAGGAGAAAGTTCTTCACTGAGAGAGTTGTTAGCCATTGGGATGTGCTGCCCAGGGAGGTGGTGGAGTCCCCATCCCTGGATGCGTTCAAGAGGGGATTGGATGTGGCACTGGGAGCCATGGTTTAGTAATCATGAGGAGTTGGGTGATAGGTTGGACTTGATGATCTCTGAGGTCTATTCCAACCTTATTGATTCTCTGATTCTATGAAACTGCTCCACAGAAGCCTCCAAAATAACTTCCACCAAGGGTCAGCCACGACACAACAAACAGTGCAAGATAGCTGCAGAGGAGCTGCCCAAAGGGAGGTCCTTTGGCAGAAAAGGCAGGAGGCAGCAAGCTTTCTCTCTCAGGAGACCAGAGATTATCAACCCAACCATGGGGGACTGCCTGGCAACGTTATTTTGTATATTCAGCTCTGATTTGCTCCAGGGAAAGTGGCAGCATTATTTTGGCTGCTTCCCATCTTCCTGGTGCTTACCTCAGCAGCAAATCTAATCACCACCAACACATCCTTACTGTCCTTGAAAGGGGATAAACAAAAGGCCCCAGTAGGTGTGACTGGCTGCAGCAGAGTAGCTTAATGTGGGGCAGCAGCTGCTCAGCTCTCCTTCTGTTGAGAATCAGCAAACTGCTGCAAACATCTCCACAAAACCTCCTAGGAAGTGAAAAGGTAACTTAAAATTATTCACTAAAGAGCCTTCCAATGCTACAAGCAGATAAAAAGCTGGACACAAATCCCCCTACCAAACGTCTTTCACATCGTGCAGCTTAGCCTGGAATAAAGATCTTCCTGCTGGCTAGCTCCAGAAACTGTTAACCAGCTGAAGCTAAACCCAGTATAAAGCACCCAGACAGTATCTTGCCAGGATCTGCAGCACCAACAAATGCTCACCCAGAAGGGTGAGTCTGGGATATTCTCTCTTTAGGGTCCTAGATGTTAGATCTTCTCAGAGTACATCCAAAACAGACTCACAGTATGGCGAGGGTTGGAAGGGACCTCTGGAGCTCATCCAGTCTAACCCCCCTGCTAAATCAGGGGCACCCACAGCAGCTTGCCCAGCATCACAACATCCAAACGGGTTTGGAGTCTCTGCAGAGAAGGAGATTCCACAGCCTCTCTGGGATGCTTGTTCCAGGGCTCCAGCACCCTCACACCAAACAAGTTTCTCCTCCTGTTCAGATGGAACCTCCTGGGTTCCAGTTTGTGCCCGTTGCCTCTTGTCCTGTCACTGGGCACCATGAAAAGAGTCCGGCCCCATCCTCACAGCAGCCTCCTGCACCTTTCTTTCAGGAGGTGCTGTGCTTTTAGCAGGGAATCATGAGCACAGTTCAGTCCTGCTCCTCCTCTTCTCTTTCTGTGTCTGTTTCCTGAACATCTAATGAAGTTCCCAAACCCTATCCTCGAAGGAAGACAACTACTCCCAGCTCAGAATGACTAAAACTGCTCCAGTAAAGCATCCAAACTCAGGCAGAGATTACAAGAACGTTTGTGTCCTTTCTGTGTTTAAAACACAAGAATCCCCTTGGGCACGGTGCCCAAACAGTTTTGCTGTGGCAGAGATTAAAGAGTGAAAAAATCCTGGTCTGTAAATACAGACAGGCAACACAGATAAAGAAAAAAATCATCCTGTGCAACAGCAAACAGAGCTGTGATACACTCAACACCCAAACAGCACAGCCAGCAGCAGCCTCGGACCCTCACCCACTGGGCCTCTGCTCAGCAGCAGCCTCGGACCCTCACCCACTGGGCCTCTGCTCAGTGCTCTGCCCAGCTGCACCTCGACCTCTGCACCAGGCTCTGTGGATGCTGCTCCTCTAACCACAACTCAAGAGGAGAGGTGGCTGGGCTTGAATGAGAACACACTTCCCTCTCACACTCCCTTACTACTGGGCTGGTCATGCCTCAGCCAGTGACCCACACAGGTGTAAATCACAGATGGAAGTGGAAGCAGAGCCAGCAAGCTCAGAAACCTCCTGCCTGTCTTCATGCACTGGAGGTAGGTAGTCAGAGAGCAAGGAAACCTTCAGCCTTTGAAGTGGGGTGTATTAGAAGGGCTGTGGTTAGCAGGTCAAGAGAGGTTCTGCTTTCCTCTTACTCTGCCTGGGTGAGGCCACATCTGGAATACTGCGTCCAGTTCTGGGCCCCTCAGTCCAAGAAGGACCTCAGGGAACTGCTTGAAAGAATCCAGCACACAGCACAAAGCTGCTGAAGACAGTGGAACATCTCCCTGTGAGGACAGGCTGAGGGAGCTGGGGGCTCTTGAGCTTGGAGCAGAGGAGCCTGAGGGGGCGCCCTCATTGCTGGTGATAAAGATGTGCAGGGCAATATCAGGAGGACAGAGCCAGGCTCTGCTCAGGGATGTCCAATGACAGGACAAGGGGCACTGGGGGCAAGCTGGAGCAGAGGAGGTGCCAGGGGAACAAATGGAAAAACTTTTTCCCTTTGAGGGTGCTGGAGCCCTGGAGCAGGCTGTCCAGAGAGGTTATGGAGTCTCCTTCTCTGGAGACATTCAAACCCTGCCTGGATGTGTTCCTGTGTGACCTGCCCTGAGCAGTCCTGCTCTGGCAGAGGGGTTGGACTTGATGATGTTTTGAGGTCACTTGCACCCTTTGACAGTGTGTGATTCTTCCCTTGGACATTGAGACAACGACCCTCTGGTCAACAGCTTCCTGCAGGACAATCTCTAGAGGAATCTGGGACAATTTTGATGATTAAAAAGGGGGAAAAAATGTCAACTTCAGTGAGATTTGAAGCCCCTGTGAGAAATTCAGAAGAGATCCCAATTACAGAGAAGTAACCAAGGAGTCTGTTCCACCCAGGAGGTGGACAGAGTCCAGGAAACACCAGAGCAGTGAGGCTCATCTAGGCCCTAATGTTTCAAAGCAAACCACTCTGGAGACACCAAAAAAAATCTGCACCCCTATTTCACCTGAGAATTTTGGACAGACACAGAAGGAGGCAAGGAGTCAGAATTCAATAGAAGCTGAACATTTTAGGATGGAAAAGAAGGGGAATCATAGAATCAACCAGGTTGGAAAAGACCTCAGAGATCATCAAGTCCAACCTGTTACCCAACACCTCCTGACAACTAAACCATGGCTCCAAGTGCCAAAATAATGCTGCCACTTTCCCTGGAGCAAATCAGAGCTGAATATACAAAATAACGTTGCCAGGCAGTCCCCCATGGTTAGGTTGATAATCTCTGGTCTCCTGAGAGAGAAAGCTTGCTGCCTCCTGCCTTTTCTGCCAAAGGACCTCCCTTTGGGCAGCTCCTCTGCAGCTATCTTGCACTGTTTGTTGTGTCGTGGCTGACCCTTGGTGGAAGTTATTTTGGAGGCTTCTGTGGAGCAGTTTCATAGAATCATAGAATCAATAAGGTTGGAATAGACCTCAGAGATTATAGAATACATAGAATAGAATACATAGAATAAACCAGGTTGGAAGAGACCTTCAAGATCATCGTGTCCAACCCATCAACCAATCCAACACCACCTAAACAACTAACCCATGGCACCAAGCACCCTATCAAGTCTCCTCCTGAACACCTCCAATGATGGTGACTCCACCGCCCCCCCAGGCAGCCCATTCCAATGGGCAATCACTCTCTCTGTGTAGAACTTTTTCCTAACATCCAACCTAAACCTCCCCTGGCGCAGCCTGAGACTGTGTCCTCTTGTTCTGGTACTGGCTGCCTGGGAGAAGAGACCAACATCCGTCTGTCTACAACCTCCCTTCAGGTAGTTGTAGAGAGTGATAAGGTCACCCCTGAGTCTCCTCTTCTCCAGGCTAAGCCACCCCACAGTACTCTCACAGTACTCGAGGTGTGGCCTAACCAGTGCAGTGTGCAGTCCAACCTATCACCCAACAGCTCCTGACAACTAAACCATGGCTCCAAGTGCCACATCCAATCCCCTCTTGAACACCTCCAGGGATGGGGACTCCACCACCTCTCCGGGCAGCACATCCCAATGGCCAATTCCTCTTTCTCCTCACCGCCAGCCTAAACCTCCCCTGGCGCAGCTTGAGACTGTGTCCTCTTGTTCTGGTGCTGCTTGCCTGGGAGAAGAGACCAACCCCCACCTGGCTACAACCTCCCTCCAGGTAGTTGTAGAGAGCAAGAAGGTCTCCCCTGAGCCTCCTCTTCTCCAGGCTAAGCAACCCCAGCTCCCTCAGCCTGGGGTTGGGGGGAAAGCTGTTTCTTGGGATTCTCACAAATGCAAATACTCCCTGTGGGGTTTCTTCTTGATTCTGTGACTGCTGAAGAGATCTTGTTAAAGAGAATTCCAGGGGAAATCTATAATCCTCCTCTGGATCCCAGCCAGAAATGCATCAGGCTGAGAGGTTCAGCTCTACAAGAAGCAGCTCTTCTTCTAGTATCTCATGATGTTCTTCCCTCACAGGGAAGAAACCCAAACAACCAAATTCCCCAAACTTAACAATGTTTTAGTGATGAAGGCACATAGCTCTGAAGGTTCTACCCTCAAGTGGCCCATCTGGAGATCTTTTCTTCTTGGGGAATGACACCAGTTGGGGGCTGAGGAATGGATTATGTTTTGCAGCTTTAGACAGTGGGATCAAGGCACCCTCAGCAAGTCTGGCAATGACACTAAGCTGTGTGGTGTGGTAAACACACTGGAGGGGAGGGACCTGGACAGGCTGGAGAGGTGAACCCATGACAACCTCATGAAGTTCAACAAAGCCAAGCCCAAGGTCCTGCAGCTGGGTCAGGGCAATGCCAAGCACAGATACTGGCTGAGTGGAGAATGGATGGAGAGCAGTGATGAGGAGAAGGACTTGGGGGTGCTGGGTGATGAGAAGCTCAACATGAGCCAGCACTGTGTGCTGCCAGCCCAGAACCAGTCATGTCCTGGGCTGAGCCCCAGCAGTGTGGGCAGCAAGGGCGGGGAGGGGATTCTGCCCCTCTGCTTCACATCACCTGCAAGTTAGTTTTGAACTAGCAGGAGGAGCCCTTAAGGAAGATTCACTAACCAGGCCTGAAGCTTAGTTTTAGTTGATTAGGTGGTGTTGGGTGATAGGTTGGACTAAATGACCTCAAAGGTCTTTTCCAACCTGGTTAATTCTATTCTATTCATGAGATACCAGCACCCAGCCTCTAAACTCTTTCTCCCTTTCTCTCTGTCTCCAAAGCCAGGGGGGCTGCACACATGCAGGGTTTCCCTTCTGACAGGGCCTGCCAGAGAACAGGAAGAGAGAAGGATGTGTTGCATCAAAGACAGTTGCCAAAACACATCGGGCAGAACCCCAGGGGGTTTGTTTGTATTTATGCCACTTTTTCAAGCTGTTTTAAAAGGTGGTTTTGAATCCACTCATTCCTCCCCAACTGGTCTCTACATCAGCAATCTGTCTCCCAAACCCTTTGTTAAACACTGGCAGGGTAGAATTACAAACTAGAAGCTTCCTCTTCTTTTTAAGTTTAAAGTGAGTAATTATTCTCAAATCCAGCATGGTGGGGGTTGGAAGGACCTCTGGAGATCATCCATTCCAATCCCCATGCTAAAGCAGGGGCACCCAGGATCACAATGTCCAAACAGGTTTGGAATCTCTCCAGAGGAGACTCCACAACCTCTGTGGGCAGCCTGCTCCAGGGCTCTGCCACCCTCACACCAAAGAAGTTTTCCTCGTGTTTAGACTGGCTTCCAGTTTGTGCCCTGCTGCCCCTTTGTCCTGCCACTGGGCAACACTGAAAAGTTTGACCCCATCATCTTCCCCCCACCCTCTAGCTTTTGCTGAGCATTGATCAGATCCCCTCTCAGGCTGTTCTTCTGCAGGCTCAACAGCCCCAGTGCTCTCAGCCTTTCCTCCTCACAGAGATGCTCCAGGCCCCTCAGCACCTTTGTAGTCCTATCTTTGCAGCCCCATCACTATCACTGTTCCCATACCAGGTGGTTAATGCTCAGCTCAGGGCAGAGGAAGGCCTCAGGCCAGCACTGCTGTCAGCACTCCTACACTGAAGCTCTGGTTTATGGTAAAGCACCTGGATCTCAAAGATGCATTTTGCATTGGACCATGGCTTAAAGCACAGAGAAGGCAGACAAAAGCTACAAGAAGGTCTGGATAGTGTTTGCCAGCCTCCTGCTTCCTTTAAGTCAGCACCTTATGATGCATGGATACAAAACCAGGTTCATGTTATTTGATTGCAGAGGGACAGATCACTTCTGCCAAACAACAAGTCAGCCTTTAAAACACATTCACAAGCAAGGCATTCATGCCCAGGACCTTACATATATGGTCACAGGACACAAAATGGTAAAGGAGGCTGGAAAGGACCTCTGAAGATCACTGAGTTCAACCCCCCTGCCAGAGCAGGATCACCCAAAGCAGCTCACACAGGAAAGGTCCAGGTGGGCCTTGAAAGTCTCCAGAGATGGAGACTCAACCTCTCTGGGCAGCCTGCTTCAGTGCTCTGCCTCCCTCACAGTAAAGAAGTTCCCAATCATGTTTAGATGAAACTTCCTATGTTCAGGTTTATGCCCATTGCCCCTCATCCTGTCACTGGGGAGCACTGAGAAGAGTCTGGCCCCATCTCAGGAAGGGGGAACAGAGCCCTGAAGCAGGCTGCCCAGGGAGGTTGTAGAGACTTTCAAGACCCACCAGAATGTGTTCCTGTGTGCTGAATTCTATGGTCCTCCTCTGGCAGAGGAGTTGGACTTGATGACCTTTGGAGGTCCTTTCCAACCTCTAACATCCTGTGGTCCTCTGATCTCCCTGACACCCACACCTTAGATATTTGTCACCTTCACCTTATGGTTTTGCTCACTTGAATCCTCGCCCACACCCAGCCATGAGGTTGAAGCTTTCTCTTCCTTGAATTCCAGATGGTTCCACTCAAGCTTCTAACCAAACATGCCCACATCATCAAGAGGCACACTGCCAGTTTCAATTCACCATCAGGTGGCCTCTGGCTGGGAGATCACAGGTCACACTCAGATCTTATCACAGTTAGCAGCTCTAAGCTGAAGGAGCAGGGGACTGGTGCCAGGAGAGGCAGAACCTTCCTCCTCCTCCCAGCCACATTCCTGACTCCCTCTCCTGACAGCTCTAGCATTTGTGTGGCTAAGTGCAAAAAACAACTGGGTTTTCTCCTTTTTTTTTTAAGAGCTAGGTTTTGGCTGGATCAGCAAACTAATCCAGCTTATGCACTGCCCACATGAATGCTAACAGCAGCACAAGAGAAACAGGCAGGACAAGGCAGCCACATCACTGCAGATCAGCCTGTGCCAGGTCCCCAGCCATGCACCAGACAGGTTAGCTGAGCTGCTGCTGGAAGGGATGGTTCTGCCTCACCTCCAGACACAGCAACCCTCCAAGAACTGGCAAAGCAGATCAGCAGACTGCCTGATGTTTGAAAAAAGGTCGAGAGAAGGCAGCCAGTGGCTTTTGCACCCAATCAGCCTGCTGAACCTGTGGCAGCACTGTAACCTGTGCCAGCCAGAGGTGGGCATTACAGAATCACAGAATTGTCAGGGTTGGAAGGGAGCTCAAGGCTCAGCCAGTTCCAACCCCCCTGCCATGGCCAGGGACACCTCACACCACAGCAGGTTGCTCACAGCCACCTCCAGCCTGGCTGCAAACACCTCCAGGCAGGAGGCTTCCACCACCTCCCTGGGTAACCTGTGCCAGGCTCTCACCACCCTCATGGGCAACAACTTCTTCCTAACATCCAAGCTGAATCTCCCCATTTCTAGTTTGGCTCCATCCCCCCCAGTCCTATCACTCCCTGACACCCTCAAACGTCCCTCCCCAGCTTTCCTGTAGCCCCCTGCAGATCCTGGAAGGCCACAATGAGGTCTCCTCAGAGCCTTCTCTTCTCCAGCCTGCACAACCCCAACTCTCTCAGGCTGTCTCCACAGCAGAGCAGCTCCAGCCCTCTGCTCCTCCTCCTGGCCCTTCTCTGGACACCTTCCAGCACCTCCAGATCCTTCCTGGAACAGAGGCTCCAGAACTGGACACAGAGCTCCAGGTGGGGTCTCACTAGAGGGAGAGAATCCCCTCCCTGGCCCTGCTGGCCACACTTCTCTTGCTGCAGCCCAGGCTCTGCTTGGCTCTCTGGGCTGCAAGTGCTCCCTGCTGGCTCCTGTAGAGCTTCTCCTCCCCCAGCACCTCCAAGGCCTTTTCTTCAGGGCTGCTCTCAAGCCAGTCCCTGCCCAGCCTGTACTGGTGCTTGGGATTGCCCTGACCCTGGTAAAAGCAGGACCTCTGCCTTCAGCCTACACCCAAGCTTCTTGTGTGTTTGCTTTGGTGCAGGGTGGAGCACAGAAGCGTTCTCTTTCCAGGAAAAGCCTGAACTATACAGCAGGAATTCAGCAGTGGGTTTTGCATCCATTTTCTGTACTCAGTCACCAGTGGAAGAGAAACTTTGACATCAGGGAAGAAAAACCACCAGCTGAGAAACCATCAGCTACCAGAAGCCAGAGCTGATAGAAAATCCATGAAAGATCAGTCTCCTGCTACAGCCTGAGCATATTTACTGCATATTGGCACAATACTAGTCTTAACACCCATTGTGGAGTCTGTAGACCTAGTGTTGGTTAACAAAAAGGTAAAATACTAGTGGAAGGCAGGAGCATAACTGCCTTGATTCACCCTGGATCTTTGGAAGTGGCACCCTAGGGCAGTGGCAGATTTCCCTCCCTGCTGTAACCTTCAGATAAAGACAGACCTTGAGTTTTGAAGAGCTATTAAAAGCCATGAGACAGAGATTTTGAGAATCACAGAATGGTTTGGGCTGGAAGGGAACTCAAAGGGACCTCCAAAGTCATCCAGTCCAACCCCCTCTGCAGTAAGCAGAGGCATCCTCAACTAGATCAGGTTTCCCAGAGCCCTGTCCAGCCTCACCTTGAGTACATCCAGGGATGGGGCCTCAAACACCTCCCTGAGCAACCTGTTCAGTGTTCCACCACCCTCATGGTAAATAATCTGTTCCTAACCTCCAATCTAAATCTGCTCTGCTCTAGTTTGAAATCATTGCCCCTGGTCCTATCACCTATGAGACCTATGAGAAGAGGCTGAGGGAGCTGGGGTTGTTTAGCCTGGAGGAGGCTCAGGGGAGACCTTCTTGCTCTCTACAACTCCCTGAAGGGAGGTTGGAGCCAGGTGGGGGTTGGTCTCTCCTCCCAGGCAAGCAGCACCAGAATAAGAGGACACAGTCTCAAGCTGTGCCAGGGGAAGTTTAGGCTGGAGGTGAGGAGAAAGTTCTTCCCAGAAAGAGGAATTGGCCATTGGGATGTACTGCCCAGGGAGGTGGTGGAGTCCCCATCCCTGGAGGTGTTCAAGAAGGGATTGGATGTGGCACTTGGAGCCATGGTTTAGTTGTCAGGAGGTGTTGGGTGACAGCTTGGACTTGATGATCTCTGAGGTCTTTTCCAACCTTGTTGATTCTATGATCACTGCAGGCCTTTGGAAACAGTCCCTCTCCAGTTCTGGAACTGTTATACCCAAAGTGGTCAGAGATCAAGGAGTTATCTCCTTATTGCTTTGTGTGTGTTTCCTCTGTGCTGTTTCTCCGGCAGCTTGGCTTTCTGCCACCAGCTAAGAACCACAAGGAAAGAAGTGAAACTGAAGCAGGTTATGAGCGGGTTGAGCTACCCTGAAACTGAATCCTGAGCCCTAGAACCTGACATCCCTTGGGAAGCTCTAGCAGCTTGCTTTGCTTCATGGAGCTTAAGTGCCTGCATAAAATATTCCAGACCTGAAATGATGTCACACTGACAAACTGGAGCGGAATAAAAGGATGCAGCAGCAGCACAGGACTTGCAAACCGTTGAGCTCACAGCTGGGCACTTCCTTTGTTACAGCAACATTTCTCTCCAGGACAGACTGGAAATCCAGTTAGATCCTGGCTGAGTGGGGTTCAAAGTGCTGCACTGCTGCTGCTTCACTGGGAGGAAGAAATCCACTATTCATGAGCCAGGATAAGTGTTGAGCAGTGGGAGGGAAGAAACAGGAGAGAAGCAGCAGGACACAGGCTGCTTCCAGAACAGGCTGAACATTTCCATGAGAACACAAAACAAAACCCAAGCACAACCCAACTTAGAATAGAATTAGCCAGGTTGGAAAAGACCTTTGACATCATCAAGTCCAACCTATCACCCAACACCATCTAATCAACTAAACCATGGCACCAAGTGCCTCATCCAGGCTCTTCCTAAACACCTCCAGGGATGGTGACTCCACCACCTCCCTGGGCAGCACATCCCAATGGCCAATCTCTCTTTCTGGGGAGAATTTCTTCCTAACATCCAGCCTAAACCTCCCCTGGCACAACTTGAGACTGTGTCCTCTTGTTCTGTTGGTGGTTGCCTGGGAGAAGAGACCAACCCCCACCTGGCTGCAACCTCCCCTCAGACGAGGGATTGTCTACCTGCATCTTTTCCAGAAACCCTTCTAGAGGACACCAAGCTGAGTGGTGCTGTTGATACACCAGAGGGACAGGATGGCATCCAGAGAGACCTGGACAAGATGGAGAGGTGGTGCCTAGGTGAACCTCATGAGGTTCAACAAGAGCAAGTGCAGGGTTCTGCACCTGGGCTGGAACAATCCTCACTATCAATACAGACTGGGGGAAGAGGTAATAGCAGCCCTGAGGAAAATGACTTGGGGGTGCTGGAGGATGAGAAGCTGGACAGGAGCAGGCAGTGTGAGCTTGCAGCACAGAAGGCAAATCACATCCTGGGCTGCATCCAAAGATGTATTGCCAGCAGAGCCAGAGAGGTGATTCTGCCACTTTGCTCTGCTGAGACCTCACCTGGAGTATTGCATCCAGGTCCAGAGAGCTCAGTCCGGAAAGGACCTGGACCTGATGGAGAGGGTCCAGAGGAGACCACAAAAATGATCAGGGGGTTGGAGCAGCTCTGCTATGAGGACAGGCTGAGGGAGCTGGGGTTGTTCAGCCTGGAGAAGAGGAAGCTCCAGGGAGACCGAATAGCAGCCTGGCAGTGCCTGGAGGGAGCTACAGGAAGGATGGAGAGACACTGTTTGCAAAGGCCTGCAGGGACAGGACCAGGGGCAATGGTTTCAAACTAGAGCAGAGGAGATTCAGATTGGATGCTAAGAACAGGTTCTTTACCATGAGGGTGGTGGAACATTGGAACAGGTTGCCTAGGGAAGTTGTTGGGGCCTCATCCCTGGAGATATTCAAGGTGAGGCTCAACAGGGCTCTGGGCAACCTGATCTAGTTGAAGATGCCCCTGCTGACTGCAGGAGTGTTGGACTGGATGACCTTTGGAGGTCCCTTCCAACCCAGACCATTCAATAATTCTATGATCTCCCTCCTCATTTTAGAAGTAGCACAGGTGCCTTGGCACCAACTTAACACTTACAGACTGTTCCCTCTCCCCTTCCAGGAGCTACTTGGGCATTATGGAGTAGTGAGGAGGAACTGGTGGAATGGAAGCAAAACCACAAATTACTACATATTAAAATAATTTGAGTTCCTGCAGAAGGCACAGTGATGACAGAACTGCCAAGTCTCTGCAGCCAGAAGAGAACAGAAAGACCCTGAGAAAAGGAACTTTTAATCCAAAATGGAAAGCATCCCTGCCAAGAAACAACATAGACCAAGGAAATTCATACCTGACAGTTACTGCTTGGAAGCTCAGGACTCCATGAGGAGTTCTCTGGTTATACAGCTGGAGATCCTAAATGCAGGCTGTAAGAAAATATCTGTGCATACTAAGTTCATCAATGCATAAAAACCTGTGTTTGGGGCAGGCACAGGGAGCAGAGGGCTCCAAGTTTCTGTGCTTTCATTAGACTCCACGAGTGCTGGAGGCCTGAGTCAATGAGCCCTTAAAAACTCCTCTGGTTTGGCACCAGAACAATCAAGCAGTGTGCTAGAGAGCAGAGAGAAGTTCCTTTTGTCACCCCCAGTGTGCCAGACATCATCTTTCCTCTGAGAAAACAAACAACAAAAATTCCACATCATCTCAGGTTATCCAAGGTGACTTTAAGCTTCCAGGTAAACTACCTGCCCCACTGCTGTCTGTTCTTCTGCCAGCTTCATTCACCCCAGCAGCTTCCACTGCTGTCAGCAAAACTGTCCAGTGGAGCCTTACACATGGGCACCACCCAGGGCAGCTTCTCCACGGGACACACAGAGATCTCCAGAGAAACACACTCAAGTCTTGGAGAGCTAGAGGAGGGGAGATTTAGATTAGATGTTAGGAAGAAGTTGTTCCCCATGAGGGTGGTGAGAGCCTGGCACAGGTTGCCCAGGGAGGTGGTGGAAGCCTCCTGCCTGGAGGTTTTGAAGGCCAGGCTGGATGTGGCTGTGAGCAACCTGCTGTAGAGGAAAGTGTCCCTGGCCATGGCAGGGGGGTTGGAACTGGCTGAGCCTTGAGGTCCCTTCCAACCCTGACAATTCTGTGTGAACTAAGAAAGCTTAAAGATTCCTCAAGCTGTAGTTTTCAGAAGTTGATCCAACACTTAAAACCCCCTCTGGTTAATTAGCTTTTGTTGGGGTTTATTTATAACACTTCAATTTGATCAAAGTATTTCCATTAAACAAGACAAACTTCCACATATAAAACCAAGGTGGATTTATTTTCACTTAAATCATAGATTTAAATCTTAAATCATAGATTTAAGTGCCCTTGCAGGAAAATGGTCAGGCCACACCTCGAGTCCTGTGGCCAGTTCTGGGCCCCTCAGGTTAGGAAAGATGTTGAGCTGCTGGAAGGTGTCCAGAAAAGGGCAACAAAGCTGGGGAGGGGTCTGGAGTACAGCCCTGTGAGGAGAGGTTGAGGGAGCTGGGGTTGCTTAGCCTGGAGAAGAGGAGGCTCAGGGGAGACCTCATTGCTCTCTCCAACTCCCTGAAGGGAGGTTGTGGCCAGGTGGGGGTTGGTCTCTTCTCCCAGGCAAGCAGCACCAGAACAAGAGGACACAGTCTCAAGCTGTGCCAGAGGAGGTTTAGGCTGGACATTAGGAAGAAATTCTTTCCAGCAAGAGAGATTGGCCCTGGGGATGTGCTGCCCAGAGTGGTGGTGGAGTCCCCATCTCTGGAGGTGTTTAGGAAGAACCTGGCACTTGGTGCCATGGTTTAGTTGATCAGATGGTGTTGGGTGATAGGCTGGACTTGGTGATCTCAAAGGTCTTTTCCAACCTGGTTCCTTCTATTCTATTCTATTTCTACACTAGAAAGCAGCCTGAAGCCAGAGTGAGGGAAAAATCCATATAACTGCATATCAAAAGTACCCCCAAAATAATGCATATAAAAGATCCAAACAACTGCATATAAAAAGTCAGAGTGGGGGAAAAAAATCCAAGCAACTGCATGCTAAAAAATATCCAAATTGAATAATCCAAGCAACTGCTTGCTAAAAAAATCCAAGTTGACCCCCCCAAACAACTGCATATTAAACCCAAGCAATTTGTTACAGCTCAGCTGATGCTGTCTTCTTAAAGGCAGAGTAAACAAGCAGCCCCTTAGTCTGTCCTGAAGGGAACTCACTTCCCAGCAAGCCAGCAGATAACCAGCTGTCCCCCCTTGCAGCCCAATAAATAGAAGTTGGCCTCTTAGTTTCAGAAGTTGTCTGGAAATGAAAAAAAAAAAGAGGGTTTTGTTTTCCACCAGAAAGCCAACCTCAGCCCTTCTCCTTTTCACAGCTCCTTAATTACTCCTCAGGATCCTGTTTTGCTGCAAGACCTCAATTAGCCTGACCCAGAATCCTGCTGGTGAACGGGCAGGTTTTTCTCCTTCCTCCACCCCCAAAGAAATTTAATCTCTCCTACTACAAGCTCTCCAGAGCACACTGATGGGCAGCATGCACAGAAAGGTGACATTACAGCAGAGCAAGATTAATACCTGAACAACCAGAAGCAGGAGAGAGGTTTAGGAGGAGCTAGACACAGCCAGTGTTAAGACAGAGGACGCAGGAACTGCAAAGCAGGAAGGCTGGAGACAGAGGTATTTTAGTTCTCCTTTTAAGTTCATTACCAAAGTAGGCCAAAAACTGCACCAAAAAACTCAGGCTTATTAAAAGTGCTGCAATAAATCTGATTCAGAGACTAACTCGATCAAGCCTGAAGTCACAGTCTGTTGAGGTCCTTCAGAAGACACCTGGGGCAGCAAGCGAGGCCTCTGCCACCCTGCTGCTGCCCACAAATGTCAACAGGGCTCTGGGCAACCTGGTCTAGTTGAGGATGCCCCTGCTTACTGCTGGGACTAGGTGACCTTTGGAGGCCCCTTCCAACCCAGACCATTCCATTACTCTGTGAAACCCAGGAAGCCCTCCCGAGCTTGGTTCCTTCACACCATCACCTGAAACACAACACAGATGAGAACCCTGCTGCAGCACACCGTGGGAGAAGGCTTGAAACGCTGACTGCTGCAGTGATACGGAGCAGAAACTGTTATCAGCAATTAATGCAAATGAGCCCTTGCTCCTTGGCCAACAGCTGCGTGTTAGCAACTCCCAGAGCCACACCTCCTGCCTCAAACCCTGTAACCCGGCACAGAAAGTCAACACAAAGATCCGGACCGCATTCTTCCGAGCATGCCACTTCTAATGACTGCTGTGAAAGAGGCAGGAAGCTCATCAGAGCACGGGAATACATCAGCTGACAGCCCACTTCTGAGCTTCAAGCAGACAGAAGATTAATGTGCAGCACTGCAAACACACAGCTGGGCCTGGCTCAAGAGGGACAGGGATACACTGGAGGGCAGGCTGTGAGGATGATGAAGGGACTAGAAGATCTGCCTGATGAGGAAAAGCTGAGAGACCTAGGGCTGTTGAGTCTGGAGAAGAGAAGGCTGAGAGGGGATCTGATGAATGGTTACAAATAGCTGAAGGGTGGGTGTCAAGAAGGGGCCAGGCTCTTTTCAGTGGTGCCCCATGTCCTATCACAGGCCAGCTGACACAAAGTGGAATATAGAGGTTCTACCTCAATGTGAGGAGAAACTTCTTTACTGTGAGGGTGATGGGAGCCCCTTGGAGCAGGGCGACGGGGCAGCCCCTTGGAGCATGCTGCCCAGAGAGGTTGTTGGGTGTCCTTCTCTGGAGACTTTCAAAACTCATCTGAATGCTTTCCTGTGTGACCTGCCCTAACTGATCCTGCTCTGGCCAGGCAGGTTGGACTCGATGATCTCTGGAGGCCCTTTCCAATCCCCACCATCCTATGGCTATGCCCTCCCCAGGCAGACCAAGTTCTACCCGGCCAATACTGGTTCCTCACAACCATTTACAAGCCACCTCGCAATAAAATTATATTTAACCAAATCCCTGAATTACGCAGGGTTTTGGTAAAGAGTTTTGCGATTAGAATTAAAAAGAAAAACGCCGAACAACGTAGCGAGGCCTTGCTCCAGGCTGACACACTGCTGCTTCACTTAACTCCTGCAGGCAACCAGCTCCACCCCAGCTGCCGCTCCGCCGTTTCCCCAAGCTCTGCCTAGGCCGAAAGCGAACGGAGCGGCACAGGGCCGAGCGGCAGCCTGACCTCCTCATCACGCGGGAGTGACGCGGCACCACGGCAGCGGGAAGAACTGCCCTTCCCGGCGGGGGAAAGCCCGCTCCGCCACAAACCCAGCACGGGAAAGCCCCCGGGCGAAAGCAATAAGCTCTGAAACACAGCACACGTATACGCCTGTGCTACACGCAGGTCACGCCCCGCCCCGGCGAGCCAGGCCCGCCGGACCTGTTGACAAGGGAAGAAGCGGCCGGGCTCGGCACAGCCTACCCTAGCCTCTCCCAGCGCCCCCGCCGGCCGCTCACCCCGCTTGTTCTTGGTGCCGTGCTTGCGGGCGGCCGCCAGCTCCTGCTCGATCTTCTTCTCTAGGAACTCCTGCTTCTTGCTGAGCATCTCCTCCGTATCGCGGAGCCGATGGATCGCCTCCTGCGGGGACGGGCCCTTCCCGGCGCCCTTCCCGCCGGCGCCCGTCCCGAACAGTTTCCCCAAGAGCCCCGACATGGCTGTGCCAGGTCGGGCCGGGCCGCCGAGGCCGCGATATTAGGTGCGGACGGTGAGGACGGCCGTGGAGCACCGGTATCCGCTCCCCTCACTCCGTGTTCCCCCAACAGACCGTCGGTCCGTCCGCCGGCACAGGCCAGGCCGGGCCGTCGCCGCTGCTACCGCCGCCGCTCCGCAGGACTCCCTGCACCCCGCCCGCTTCAGCCCGCCCCGCCCCGGCCCCACCGCCCCCGCTCCGCATACGGCTCCCGGCGTGCATCGCGGCCCCACGCCGCGCCGGCAGGCGGCAAGCGCCCGCGATGGCCTGCTGGGAGATGTAGTCTGTTTCGGAGCGGGGCGTAGGGCACGACGGGAAGAACGGGGTCTGGCGGGGGGGAACCAGCCGAGCGGAGCCTGGGAGTGGCGGCACGCAGCGCGCTGATGTCATTGGCTCGATGACGTCACGAGGGGGGAGGCGGCGCCATGGCGGCCGCGGAGCGTCTGCCTCAGGCCTAAAGGCACAGCCCGGCGACTGGGGAAGCGGCCTGCGGGAGGGACGCCAGAGGAGCCCACTGCCGCTGCCTCCTACACGGCCCTGCCCAGGGAGAGATCCCTGCCCTCGGGGACGCGGCGCCGCCTGCGCTGAGTCTGGCGGCGCAACGCGGAAGGAGCGTGAATAGGCGAGGAGGGTGGAGCTGGAACCCTGTCTGGGGGCTGGGGCGAGGCGAGGCGGGTGGGTAGAAGACACGGGCACGGCTGGGCAAGCCAGCCTGGGAGCTTGTCCTCTGCAGCCATCCCCCAGATGGAGGCGGGAGCGGGCCTGGGTGCGAATCGCAGGAAGCCACCCCCTGCTTCAGTCCTGGGCCTTTAAACTGTCCTTTCCCAACGTGCCAGCTTTAAATCCCGAGTTGTGGTTGCTTAATCGCTGGTGACTAGTTGTGAGCTCATTTCCTGACACGAGCCCCAGGAGGAGGCAGGGTGGATGTAGTTCCGTGCTCACTACCTGTATACAGAGTCCAAAGTCGAAAGAGGAAGTCGAGAAGTGCCTCAGCCTGCTACCAACCTTTACTGGGCACTTTCATAGAATCAGAATTGTTTTGGTTGGAAAATACCTCTAAGAGTGAGTCCAACCATCCACCCAACACCACCATGGCCATTAAACCATGTCCCCAAGTGTCATGCCCACTTGAGCATCTCCAGGGATGGGGACTCCACCACCTCCCTGGGCAGCCTCTTCCCCTCCCTGACCACTCTTTCAGCAAAGAATTTTTTTCTTAATCTCCAACCTAACCCTGCCCATGCACAATTTCAGGCCATTTCCTCTCCTGGCACCTGATACTAGGGATAACAGACTAACCCCCTCCTCACTCCAACCTCCTTTCAGGGAGTTGTAGAGAGCAATGAGGTCTCCCCTCAGCCTCCTTTTCTGCAGACTAAACAACCCTGACTTCTGAGTTTCATAGTCACCTCTGTCACCTGTAAAGTTGTAAACATCCACCTACCCCTCCCCCCTCACACTGCTGGTGTAAAAGCAAGTTAATTAACAGCAGTCTGGGGCAATAGCAGTTTTTACCCCTGGAAATCAGCCAGGAAAAATGAATCTTGCCTTTTGAGCAGGGTTGGGTGAGTTGGTGCTGTAAAACAGGCAAGGAGGAAAAGCAAAGAGCAAAAAGGAGCCAAGCAGCTGCTTACTGGGCAAGAGCCTTTTTGTGCCCTCAGCAAAAACGAAAAGCACTGCACTGGTTAGTTCAAAACAGCCTCCTCCTGTATGAGGTGGGAGTTGAGCAATAAAGCTGGCTCCTGCCTCATTCTGCCTTCTTGATGGTGGAATGGCAGTTAAGGAAGAAAGACCAAAAAAAGCAAAAGAAGCCACTCCCAGATCAGTGAAGCAGCTGCCAGCTGCCAGCCACAGCTGACAGCATCAGAGGCTGGGAGAGTACAAAGGGCAGCAGAGCTTTTACCTGCCCTTCTACTCTCACACAAGCATCTCCTGGCAGAAGTGAAGCATGAGCACCACAAAGCTTTGTTCTGGCCCAGGACTGCTTCCAGCTCTCCCAGAGGATGGCCCTGGGGTAGTCCAGGGAGATGCTTCTGACAGTGGTTTTGTCAAGAAAACAACTGCAGCCAGCTTGAAGGATGGAACCAGCCCCTTGGAGAAGTGCCAGCACAAAAATTGGTGTCCTAAGCAGCCAAGATCCACCTTGGCCCACACTGCAGCTAAGCAGTGGGTAGAGCCCCACTAGAGAGCCAGAAATAAGTGAAGTGCTGGGCAGGATTCTTCCCCTTTGGCCAGGAGAAAATGAAAGAGATTGTGCATATCTTAACTGGCACTGGGTGTGCAGAGGAGTTTAAGCAGCTAGACCAGGCTGGGAGAGGGAGCAAGAGAAGGTTTCTGAAGCTTGTGGTCTTCCAAGCACAACTGATGCCCATGTCCTGAATAGAACTGAGAACTGCAGCTCTCTCAAGATGTCTCAGCATCCAGTCTCCTAATTAACTTCTTGCCATGACATTTCCTTCCATGTCAGCAGGCAGCATGGCTACAGAGGCTTTCCCATTGGTTTCAATCACTGCATTTCTTTTTCCTTCCCAGAAAGAGCAGCCAGGCTCTGCCCAGCTCTGCAGGGCTGCCAAGACTTGTGCAGCCAGCCCAGCTGGGAAGGAGGGGCCAGCAGCCACCACACTTGCAGGCAGTGCCCCATCCTCCCTTCTGCTGTCCCTCTGGCAGATGTGCACAGGACTCACATCCAGAGAGCTTCCAAAGGCAAGGGCTGCACAACCAGCCAGCCCAGCTTCTCTTCTGCTCAGGAAGAAGAAGAGAAGCTTGTTACCTTGCACTTAATCACACTGAGGTTTACTCTAAGAGGACAATCACCATGCTCAAGTTGAAACCTGAGAGACCTCGTTTGCACACACAAACAGTGCAGCACCTCACAGCTCCTGTGTGTCACAGCCACAGCCATGGCTGTTCTGTGGCTCTGCTCCCACTCCTGAACTACACTCACAGGATCACAGAATGGTAGGGGTTGGAAGGGACCTCCACAGATCATTGAGTCCACCCCTCCCTGCCAAGGAAGGTTCACCTAGAGAAGGTCACACAGGAGCACATCCAGGCAAGTCTGGAATGTCTCCAGATGGAGACTCCACCACCTCTCTGGGCAGCCTGCTCCAGGGCTCTGTCACCCTTACATTCAAGAAGTTCCTCCTCATGTTTAGATGGAACTTCTTATGGTCAACCTTGTGCCCATTACCCCTTGTCCTGTCACTGGGCACCACTGACAAAAGCCTGGACCCATCCTCCTGACACCCACCCTAGAAGCATTGATCAGCACCAGTGAGATTCCCCCTCAGGCTGCTCTTTCCCAGACTAAACAGCCCCAATCCTCTCAGTCTTTCCTCATCAGAGAGATGTTCCCTTCCCCTCAGCATCTTTGTAGCCCTTTGCTGTGCTCTCTCCAGCAAGTTCCTGACCCTCTTGAACTGGGGAGTCCAAAACTGGACACAATATTCCAGATGTGGCCTCAGCAGGGCAGAGCAGAGGGGAAGGAGGAGGGAGAACCTCCCCTGACCTGCGGGCTGCACTCTCCTGGATGTACCTCAGGATGCCATGGGCCTTATTTGCCACAAGGGCACATTCTTGTCCACCGGGACTCCCAGGATTTTTCCCCAGGGCTGCTCTCCAACAGATCAACCCCAACCTGTACTGATCCATGGGGTTGTTTTCCCCCTTGTGCAGGACTCTACACTTGTCCTTGTCCAGCTTCATTCGATTTCTCAGCCAGTGGAAACCAGCTTCCAGCATCTGGCTGGCCTGGGGCAGGGCTGGTGGGAAGCAGGCTCCAGGAAGGAAGGGCCATGCCTCCAGACAGTGCCTGGGAGCTGGAGGAGAGCTGCACCCACACATCTTGTCTCAAAATAAACCCAACTGCAGTGCTGCAGCCAGGGCTGAGACCACATAATGACACTGCAGTGTGGGGACAGAGGGCAGGAGAACAGGAAAAGTATATTTAGCAAACTACTTCCTGCTCCTGCTGCCCTCCTGCCAGAGCTAAGCACTTCAAACAAACATTGTGGGCAATCAAACCCTGGCCTTCAGAGCAGCCCAGACCTTCCACAGGCACACGGAAGCAGGAAGAACTCTCTGAAGGTCTCAGCCCAGCTGCTTCCTCCCAGGCATGTACAGGATTTGGAGTATCACCAGGTACTGAGATTTCTCTGTGTCATCAGAAGGTGTCACATCCCAACACGTCCCTGTTTGCCTCTTGTCCCATCCCTGTTGCAAGCCTTAGGAGTCTGGCTCCACCTTCTCCATTCCTACCCCTTAGGTAGTAGTAGCAAGGCCTCTCCTTGCCCTCTTCCAAAGCCTGAATCCCCTCAGCTCCCAGCCTCCCCTCTAAGCCCTGTGCTCCATTTCCCCACACCCACCAACAGCAGGAGACACAGAAGCACCACAAAAAAAAAGTCAGATGGGGGAAGAGTGAGTTAGGAAAGTGAGGGAGCAAAGCCAAGGGGTGGTGGTACCTATCCTGACAGAACTGTGTGACAGCATTCCAGGGGTGACAGTGTAACCCAGCCTTAGCCTGGGTGCAGTCTAGGAGCAGATGCCACCAGGAGATGCCCCAATGGCATGGTACCAGCATGCTGGGTCTGCAGCTGCTGTTACAAGAGCTGAGCATGAAGAGCACCTTGAGGCCAAGTGATGGGCTGGAGCTAGGGCTGCCTGCAGGCAGGAATCAAGGTCAGGCTGGTCAGACCAGGATCACTGTCACAAGGATTGACTCAATGATGTCTAAGGCACTTGGAGATCACAGGCCCACAGGATGTTAGGGACCTCCAGAGATCATCAAGTCCAACCCCCCTGCCAGAGCAGGACCATAGAATCCAGCACAGGCCACACAGGAACACATCCTGATGGGGCTTGAAAGTCTCCAGAGAAAGACACCTAACAATCTCCCTGGGCAGCCTGTTCCAGTGCTCTGGGACCTTCACAGTGAAGGAGCTCCTCCTCATGTTGAGGTGGAACCTCCTGTGCTGTAGGTTATATCCATTGCCCCTTGTCCTATTCCAGGGTGCAACTGAGCAGAGCCTGTCCCCTCCCTCAGATATTTGTAGACATTTATTAAATCCCCTCTCAGCCTTCTCCTCTCCAGACTGAACAGCCCCAGAGCTCTCAGCCTCTCCTCCCCAGGCAATGCTGCAGTCCCTTCAGCACCCTTGTAGCCCTCCCTTGGACTCTCTCCAGCAGATCTCTCCCCTCTTGAACTGGGGAGCCCAGAACTGGATGCAATATTCCAGGTGAGGGCAGAGCAGAGGGGGAGAACTTCCCTGGATTTGCCGGGAGGAGAACCTCCCTCAAACCTCAGCTATGAAGGACAATCCTGAAAAGAACAAACACTGTGGAGAAAATACCAACCAGGGAGGAGCTATCTCACACTCCCACAGGACAGGAGGTCCATGGTGTTTATAACACATGTAGTACAGACAAGGTGATCTTTCTACTGACAGAGACAGAGAGGAGAAAGATACCTGAGATGAGTCTATATCAGGGGGTTTTGAACAGTGTTCCCAAAGGATCTCAGGATGAACTTGCTTCCACTAGGAAGGATTGTTTGCTCTCGGAAAGGCCACCCAAATACTGGGCAATACAGCTTTTAGGCCAGAAAAACCACAGATGGGACAGGCTGTGATTTGCAAAGCCACCTGATTGCAGCAACTCTGTTGCAAGTTTGCACCCTCCTTTTCTTACCCTGATTCAGGGAGCTTGAGTTTCTCTTGCCCTGGGCTGAGCAGCGATGCAGAAGGACAAGAAATAACAGAGCCTTTCTCTTCAGTGCCTCGTAGCCACTGGCACCTTCCAAGCAGTCCTCTGCCCAAGGATGGGAAGAACAAGTGGAGACAAAAGCCATTCTCTCCCATATCCATCTGAGCTCCCCACAAGAGCTTTGGTCTTTGCCACTGGGATACGCTTCGGCACCGAGCCCGCCAGCCCCAGCCTCAGCCACACAGTGGCTCTACTCCGTGCTCTGGATGTACACAGGGACAGCCAGCATGGCGCAGGGGCCGTCCGAGGGGCTCTGCAGTTCAGCTAGGCCCAGGTTGGAGGTGATGCTGTTGGGGTGCCTGAGGTCCGAGTCGGCAGCTCCTGACCCCCCCACCACGATGGACAGGACCGCATCCGACTCCTGGAAGGGCTCTTTGCTGGGGGCCCCTTCGGGGGGGCTTTCCCCGGCCGCAGCCTCCTTCAGCTCCGCCAGCCCCAACTGGCCGGGGAGGGCCAGGCCCGCCTTGCGCCCCCGCGCCACCCGCTTCTTCTGGGGCTTCCTGAGGTCCTTGTCCTTGGGGGAGCCCAGCCGGCACTTGTGGTCCTTCATGTACTTGTGGCGGGTGAAGCCCTTGCTGCAGGTGGGGCAGCGGTACTTGTAGTTACCGGTGTGCGAGCGCTGGTGCTCCACCATGTGCGCACGGCGGCTGAAGGACTTGTTGCAGTACTGGCACTTGTGGATCTTCATCCCTGCACAGAGCAGTGGAGAGAGAGAGCTCAGTCAGAGAGCCTGCAGCCTCCTGCAGACCTTCAGGAAAAGTCTGCAGCGTGATAAGAAAGTGCAGGATGGCTATGCCTCTCCCTCCAAGGAGGTACACAGAGAATGGCTCAGATTGGAAGGGACCTCAGAGACCATCTACTCCAACCTCCCTGCTGTGGGCAGGGACACCTCTCAACTAGACCAGGTTGCTCAAGGCCTCGTCCAACCTGGTCTTAAAGAGGCCCAGGAAGAGGACATCCACAGCCTCTCTGGGCAACCCATTCCAAAGTCTCACCACCCTTGTACTGAAGAACTTCTTCCTGAGATCCAGTCTAACTCTGCTCTCCCTCAGCTTCAAACCATTCCCCTTGTCCTGTCTCTAGACATCCTCGTGAAAAGTCCCTCTGCAGCCTTCCTGTAAGGATCCCTTCAGGTATTGGAAGGCAGCTCTAAGGTCCTCCTGGAGTCTTCTCTTCTCCAGGCTGAACAGCCCCAGCTCAGCCTGTCCTCGTAGCAGAGGTGCTCCAGCCCTTGGCTCATCTTTGTGGCACTCCTCTGAACTCACTCCCTGAGGAAAGCCTCAAACAGGCACCTCCTCACTCAAGAAGCCCCCAGCTTGCTAAGCAAAACAACCCAAAACCCTAAGGAGACATGAGGCCTTGAGCAACCTGGTGTAGTGGAAGGTGTCCTTGCCCATGGAAGGGGTGTTGGAACTAGATGATGTTGAAGGTCCCTTCCAACCCAAACCATTCTAGGAACAAATGAATAGTGCCAGGCAAATCTGCAAGAAAAGGCTGAGCACCTACACCTTGGATCTCTGTGTTTAGGAAGTTGCACTTTGGTTTTTCTCCCAAGTATGGGGATGGGACAGCCTGAAATCATCCACTGCACTGTCAGCACAGCCCCATCTGAACACTCCCTGCAGGGCTTTGGACACCACAGGCATGAGAAAAGACTTTCAGTTCTACCCCCAGAGACCAGAATCTGAACATTCCCCAGGGAACAAATTATTTTTCTTTATTAGGAATAGGAGCATCGTTTTGGTGCACAAGGAGAAAGGAATCAAATCCCATGAGATCTCCTCTTGAATGTGAGATTCTTTGGGGGAGGAGCAGGCAGAGCTCTCTGGATATTCATTTGACAGCAAACACATCCAGCTCTGCCTACAGATTGAAACTGCCCTAGCAAACAGCCCACAGCTAAGACATAGCTCACTTAGGCCTGCAGCAGAGGCAAAGAGCCTAGAATTAAGAAGCATTAAGAACTGAGGCCTCTACATGGGAAACGCTGTGCCACGGGGTGGAACATCCTGGCACAGCAAACTAGACTGTGGCTGTGCTAGCTGAGCAGTGAGAGGAGGGAAAGCAGCTGTCAGGATCATCCTGCACTCGGGGCGGGTATAAAGCAGAAGCCCTTTTGCAGTTTGCTGTCTCTTGTTCCTCAGGCTTGCTCCTTCAACATGCTCCTGCAGCTCCACAGCACTCCCAGCCCCTTTGCTCCCAAGCTGCAGCAGCAGCCTGGGCAGAGCTGCACTTACCCGAGTGGGACAGGATGTGAGCCTTCAGCTTGTCAGGCCTGTTGAACTCCTTATTGCAGCCTGTGTGGCTTCTGCAAGGACAACACATGCTGGTGAGCAGCCTGAACCAGCTGAGGAACCACCTATGAACACATCCTGAACCAGAAAGAGATCCACAACCCTCCTTAGCAAGACTATTTCAGCCCTGCTGGAGAGGGGCCAGAAACACACAGGCTACTGCTGGGACATGTGGCTTCTGCTAGACTACACACAGTCTGTCTGCTAAAAGCAGCAGGTTCAAGATCCCAGCTGGAGACAAAAGTATTTTGGAAGGAGCTACAGGTCTGCTGAGCAGCACCTGAGAGAACTGGGGTTGTTCTGCCTGGAGAAAAGGAGGATGAGGGGAGATTTCTTGCTCTATAACTCACTGAAGGGAGGCTAGAGCCAGGTATGGGCCAGCCTCTTCTCCCAGGTAACAAGTGAGAGGACAAGAAGAAATGGCCTCAAGTTGCACCAGGGCAGGTTTAGGCTGGACATTAGAAGAAACTTCTTCACTGACAGATTTCTCATCTGCTGGCACAGGCTGCCCAGGGAGGTGGTTGAATCCCCATCCCTACATTTGAAACCCCTGTGTTTCAAAGAGGCAGAGATGTGGTGCTGAGGGCCATGGTTTAGCAGCAGCCTCACTAGAGAATGACTGGATTTGAGGATTTTAAAGGTCTTTTCCAACCAAAGTGATTCAATGATTCTACAAGGTGGTTGGAGCAGGGAGAAGCCAGACAGTCTTGGCTCTCTCAGAAGACCCATGGCTGTGCCATGGATTTGGGCTGCACCTGCTGAACCTGGCTTTCTCTGGCTCCTACTGTGGCCAAGTGCTTTCTGAGACATGGCAGCTGAGGAGGGCCCATTATTCAGGCAACCCTGTGCTCCTGGTCCCAGCGCAAGCCCTCACATAGGCAGGCCCCTCCAAGCCTCAATGGACTGAGATGAAGCGATGTGGTCCCACAGGAAGTCAGTGACAGAGAACTGGGACTTCTGGGCTCCCAGTTCAACAGCACACAGCATTCCTGCCTCCCCAGGAAGCAGCAAATTGGCAAATGCCACACATGTACCCTAAGGAATAGAATAGAATTAACCAGGTTGGAAAAGACCTTTGACATCATCAAGTCCAACCTATCACCCAGCACCATCTAATCAACTAAACCATGGCACCAAGTGCCTCATCCAGGCTCCTCTTAAACACCTCCAGGGATGGTGACTCCACCACCTCCCTGGGCAGCACATCCCAATGGCCAATCTCTGTCTGTGAAGAACTTCTTCCTAACGTCCAGCCTAAACCTCCCCTGGCACAACTTGAGACTGTGTCCTCTTGTTCTGGTGCTGGGTGCCTGGGAGAAGAGACCAACCCCCAACCTGGCTACAACCTCCCTTCAGGGAGTTGTAGAGAGCAAGAAGGTCTCTCCTGAGCCTCCTCTTCTGCAGGCTAAGCAACCCCAGCTCCCTCAGCCTCTCCTCACAGGGCTGTGCTCCAGACCCCTCCCCAGCTCTGTTGCCCTTCTCTGGACACCTTCCAGCAGCTCAACCTCTTTCCTGACCTGAGGAGCCCAGAACTGGACACAGTACTTGAGGTGTGGCCTAACCAGTGCTGAGCACAGGGCACAAAGACTTCCCTGCTCCTGCTGGCCACACTCTTCCTGATGCAGGCCAGGATGCCCTTGGCCTTCTTGGCCACCTGGGCACACTACTGGCTCATGTTCAGCTACTATTGACCAGTACCCCCAGGGACATTTCTTCCATCCCAAAGCCCATGCCAACCCCACTGGGACATGCCACCAAGCTGGAGCCAGGCTACATACGAGAAGGGGCATTTGTATTTCTTGAAGGGCTCGTGGATCAGCATGTGGCGCTTCAGCTTGTCCTTGCGGTTGAAAGCTGCCTCACACACCGAGCACTTGAAGGGCTTCTCCCCTGGAGAAAGACAACAAGAGTCACCAAGAGTCCAGTTACACACACAGGCCTGGCCCAGTCACCACAGGGCTCTCATGTGGCAGCTGGGCCACTCTGCACCTAGACTCCCCCCAGCTTCCCTACCCAGCCCGGATAAATGGATGGATACAATCCACACCACCCACACTGCTCCTGCTCTCCAGGCCAGCTTTCACATCTTCTGCAACCACAGGCACTGGGGAGGCCACCTCTGTCCCACTCCAGACTGGTGCAGTTCTGGGCATGAAGCCAAACCAAAACCATTTATAAAGGTTTTGAAAAGGAATTGGCTGGATGGTTGCAGTCAGAGTGATGGTCAACAGCTCAGTGTCTAAGTGGAGAGCAGTGATGAGTGGTGCTCCTGAGAGGTCAATGTTGGGACCAACTTTCTTTAACATCTTTGTCAGTGACATGGACAGTGGGGTAAGGGCACCCTCGGGAAGCTGTGTGGTGCAGTTGATACACTGGAGGGAAGGGATCCATCCAGAGGGACCTGGACAGGCTGGAGAGGTGAGCCCATGACAACCTCATGAAGTTCAACAAAGCCAAGCCCAAGGTCCTGCAGCTGGGTCAGGGCACAGATACTGGCTGAGTGGAGAGCAGTGATGAGGAGAAGGACTTGGGGGTGCTGGGTGATGAGAAGCTCAACATGAGCCAGCACTGTGTGCTGCCAGCCCAGAACCAGTCATGTCCTGGGCTGAACCCAGCAGTGTGGGCAGCAAGGGCGGGGAGGGGATTCTACCCCTCTGCTCCACTCTGCTAAGATCCCACCTGGAGTCCTATGTCCAACTCTGGAGACTACAACATGAGAAGGACAGGGAATTGTTAGAGTGGGTCCAGAGGAGGCCACAAGGACCATATAAGGGCTGGAGCACCTTCCCCATGAAGACAGGCTGAGAGAGTTGGGGCTGTTCAGCCTGGAGAAGAGAAGGCTCCAGGGAGACCTTAGAGCAGCCTTTCAGGATTTGAAGGGAGCTGCAGGAGAGCTGGGGAGGAACTTTTGACAAAGGCATGGAGTGAGAGGACAAGGGGAAACAGCTTCAAGCTGGAAGAACTTGGTTTAGATTAGACATAAGGAAGAAAATCCTCCCCGTGAGGGTGGGGAGACACTGGAACAGGTTGCCCAGGGAGATTGTGGATGCCCCCTCCCTGGAGGTGTTGAAGGTCAGGCTGGATGTGGCCTTGAGCAACCTGGGCTGGTGGGAGGTGTCCCTACCCATGGCAGGGGGGTTGGAGGAAGACAATCTTGAAGGTCCTTTCCAGCCCAAACCATTCCACAATCTCCTGGACCTCTGTTACTAAAACTAACTCATGGATTGCGCTACAGGCTGGGGTCAGAGTGGCTGAGAGCAGCCAGGCAGAAAGGGGCCTGGGGGTCCTGGTTGACAGCAGCTGAACATGAGCCAGCAGTGTGCCCAGGTGGCCAAGAAGGCCAAGGGCATCCTGGCCTGCATCAGGAAGAGTGTGGCCAGCAGGAACAGGGAAGTCATTCTGCCCTGTGCTCAGTGCTGGTTAGGCCACACCTTGAGTCCTGTTGTCCAGCTCTGGACTCCTCAGGTTAGGAAAGATGTTGAGCTGCTGGAAGGTGTCCAGAGAAGGGCAACAGAGCTGGGGAGGGGTCTGGAGCACAGCCCTGTGAGGAGAGGTTGAGGGAGCTGGGGTTGCTTAGCCTGGAGTAGAGGAGGCTCAGGGGAGACCTCATTGCTCTCTCCAACTCCCTGAAGGGAGGTTGTAGCCAGGTGAGGATTGGTCTCCTCCCAAGCATCCAGCACCAGAACAAGAGGACACAGTCTCAAGCTGTGCCAGGGGAGGTTAAGGTTGGATGTTAGGAAGAAATTCTTCCCAGCAAGAGAGATTGGCTATTGGGATGTGCTGCCCAGGGAGGTGGTGGAGTCCCCATCCCTGGAGGTGTTTAGGAAGAGCCTGGATGGGGTGCTTGGTGCCAGCTGATTTGATGCTGTTGGGTGATAGGTTGGACTCAATGATCTCGAAGGTCTCTTCCAACCTGGTTAATTCTTATTGTATTCTATCCTATTTCATCCAACTCCTAGAGTCAGCTCTGTGACTTTGCTTAGCAGGCCAAGAGGCAGGGCAGGGGCAGCAGGGGCAGCCATACCCGAGTGGATGTGGGCGTGCAGCTTGAGGTAGTGCTCCCGGCGGAAGAACTTCTTGCAGACCTGGCACTTGAACTTGCTGCCCCCTCCGTGCGTGGGGATGTGGCGCCGCAGGTACCGCTCGCAGGGGAACACCTGCAAAGGCAGGCCAGAAATTCGGGGGGGCAGTATGGGGAGGGGAGAAGGTTCCTGCCCCCATTAAGAGTCCTAGCTAAGTGTCCAGGAACAAGCTTCATAGCAGTCTCCCACTCACCTTCTGGCAGTGAGGGCAGGGGAAGTTGTGTGTGGCTGTCTGCAGATGGTGCTCCAGGGCCTCTGGGGTGGAGTATTTATTGACACACTTCACACACCTGAGTGCAGAGAGAAGGGACACAGCCTGAGAGCAAGGCTGTGGCCAGCAAGTCCCACACCATGGGCATCACTGCCCAGCACGTTCACCAGCCACCTCCCAGGATGATTTCTGACAGGCTCAGGTTGGTACAGATATTGCCACCACCACCCAGGTGCTCACAAACCTCAGCAACCCACAGAGCCAGGCTCAGACTGCATCCTTCAGAGGGGGAGATGCTGCAAAACTGGCTGCAGAAGCCTTTAAATTGCTCCTGCTCTTCCACACAGACTCCCATGGCAGCACCCAGAGCTCAGCATGTGCTCATGTGTTCAGAGAACCACAGAACCATTTTGGCTGCAAAACACCTCTGAGGTCATCCAGTCCAACCCTTCTCTAACTCTACCAAGGCTGCTGCTAAACCATGGCCCTCAGCACCACAGCTCTGCCTCTCTGAAACACCTCCAGGGATGGGGCAGAACCACCTCCCTGGGCAGCCTGCACCAGGCTTTGAGGACATTTTCTCTTGTCCTGTCACTTGTTACTGGGGAGAAGAGACCAAGCCCACCTGGCTCTGACCTTTCAGAGAGTTGTAGAGAGCCAAAAGGTCTCCCCTCCAAAAGGCCAAAAGGCCTCCTTTTCTCCA
Source organism: Dryobates pubescens (assembly GCF_014839835.1). Lineage (NCBI taxonomy): Eukaryota > Metazoa > Chordata > Aves > Piciformes > Picidae > Dryobates > Dryobates pubescens. Next base: position 1,376,068 of record NC_071637.1, read on the forward strand.
GGTTGAACAACCCCAGTTCCCTCAGCTGCCTCTCTCTAGACCCTTCACCAGCGTTGTTCTCCTCTGAACCTTGATGGCTCTCCTGCAGCAAGAGCAAAGCGTCTCCTCATGCAGACAAGCTGACTTCACCTTACTTGGAACACCTCCTCCCATCTTCACTGCACAGAGAGAGCAGCTCCCAGTGAAGGAGCTGGGAGCAGGGTCAGAGGTAACAGCAGTTACCCACGGCTGGGGCAGCCAGAGAGTGACATCCTTCCACCTGGGCTCTCCAGCATCAAACAAAGCTTTAACTCATGCCACTACCTGGGCCCTCTCCATCCAATTCAGCTGATCTCACACACCCTGGCAGTATTTGTTGAAAACCTCTGCCAAAGCTGACTGCTAAAGGGCCATGGGGACATGCATCACCAGCAGTGAGCACAGAGGCACCCACACTAGCTGTCTGCTCTGAAACCCTTTTCCTCTGGTCAGTCTGAGCTCTCTTCAAGATGTAAGCAGGGCTCTGATCTCAAAGAGCCCCACCAGCAAGCTGTAGGATGGAGTTCCGCCATACAAGGAGAACTAGAATTCATGCAAGAAGTAGCAAAGACTAATTCAATGAAGCTCCCAGGTGGCCTCATTGTCTTCTGGGCTTCCTACTCCTCCTCTATAGAAGCTCTTTGAGGAACTTCTCAGCTGCTTCACTTCCCTCTTCATCTATTTGACTCACTTCCCTCTGCACCAGCAGAATGGCTTTCTCAGGTAGACACTTGCGCACCAAAGGTACAGAAAGTTCTTTTGGGCACAGCTTCTCCAGCCCACACTCCCATTCCTGCAGCTGATTAAGACTCCCAGAAAACAGCCTGGGAATGTGGCTTTCCTGGGTCTCTGGCCCAGCCCAGGGCAGGTTCAGCTGTGGCCATCTCATTCCTGACTGGTGCTAAGAGGTCTTGCAGTGATGAGTTCTTCCCACGTGGCTGATCCCAGCTGATCTTCATCCCTCTTTTCCCAAGAGGCTCCTTGCGTTCCAAGTGCTTGGCCCTAGCAGCCTGGCAGAGGGGCCTCTATTTTCCACCTGGGTGGCCAAAAGAGCTGCAGGCACTCACCATGCAGCCCCCTCTGATGTCCCCACCACTCAGCCAAACACACTCTGCACCCCCTCACTCCCACAGGCCTTGTGAGCACCCATTGCTACTGTACTTGTACACGGCCACGTCCTTCTTGGGGCTGTGCTGGGGCAGCAGGCTGTGGGAGTACTGGTGGACACCCAGCTCGTACAGGGAGGGGAAATCCTTGCTGCAGAGGTGGCAACGATAGCTCAGCTCCTCCTGGTGGCTCTTGATGTGCTCAAGGAAGGACTCCAGCTTCTGGAAGGTCTGAGCACAGGTCTTCACCACACACTTGTACACCTTGGAGAGGAAGGAAGAGCAACTGGAATGGCACACCATGGCAAGAGGGAAAAATCCTCTGCCAACAGTGGCCTTCTGTTTTTGAAATCCTTGCCACTGGCTCATCTACAGAAAGGGACCACTGCCCCTTGTGCTGGGACAGAGCTGAGCTGATGTTAGCAACAAAGCAGCACCGTGCTTCCCAGAGCATCCCGCCGTGCCCACAGCCATGGCAGAGCTCACTCAGGGCTCAATGGTGAAACCCAGCCCTGCCCTTACACAATCTGGTGGTAAAACATCCCCTCCCTCTGCTGCCCTCCTCAATGGAAGGATCTTCTAAGAACAGTGCTGAGCACCTCAGCATCAACATGCTGACAGCTTCAGGGGAAGACAATGCCAGAACCTGCCAGGAGCTGAAAGCTCTGCAAACACAGATGGCCAGGGCACTCCCTAAGAAAGGAAAGAGGGAGAAAACCTGAAACCCCTCAAGTGGGTGAGACCACAACACCCCAGCAGTGACTGTCCCATGACCTGAGAGCTGCCCCCTACACTGGAAACTTCAGACTTTGCCTCTTTGATTCTTCTCAAGCCACCCAAACCTGCTCAGCAGACTTCTCACTTAGCAGAGAGACAGCAGCAGAGCTTTTCAAAGCCACCCAGAGCACACAGCTGCAACTCAGCCAAGCAGAGAGCTGAGCTGCACTGGAAGCACTGGCAGCTCTACAGAAGACAGACCCTGCAGCCAGTGCACTATGTGAAGCCCATCCCAATCTTGTCACCAACACAGGGCACCCTCTGTCCCTACCTGCTCGTTCTTGTGCTGTGTCATGTGTGATTTGAGCTGGAAATAGGTGTTGAATTTACTGGGGCAGAACTGGCACTGGTAGGAGCTATCGATCAGCACCACCTGCTTGGTTTCCAGTTTGCCTGCCTCACTCTCTTCCAAGGGGCTCAAGTCTTGGGGTGGTGGTGCTGGGTTCCTTGAGGGCTGCTGAGTCAAATCTGGAGAAGGGGAGAGAGAAAGTCACAGCCTGCCATGAGATAGCTCTGAGAGCTCCTCTGCAAGCACCACACTGCTGAGACACAGGAGGCCCGGCTCTGGCTCCAGACTCTTCCTTCCTTTCAAAGTCAGACTCTTTAGGTCAGACAAATCTCCCTCTCTACAGGGCAGATTTACCTTTGTCTATAGATCATTCAGGGCTCCAACTACTCCAGCTTCTTGTCCTCAAACCATTCTCTTTCTCAGGGACATAACTGTGCTCTGTGGAGCAGAACAGCCCTCCACCAGTGAACCAGAACCAGAGCTGCTCACATCTCTGGCAGGAGACAAGAGGTAAGGTCCAACCAGCAGCTCACAGTCCATGATGTCTGCAGAGGGCAGCTCTAGTGGGGCCTTGTCCTAGATGTGACATTGTCACTGCACTCCCTCCCCTCCTACCAGGACCAAGGCCACCAGCAGAAAGGGCATCCAGCAGCTCTTCTCTGCCTCAATGACTTGCACACTGCAAACAAGCCTGCACTAAACCTCCGCTGGACCTGCCTGGGTGGCACAAGCACTGCCAAAGCTGCACCTGCAGGGAGTGAGATGGAGGAGGACACCTCACCCCATCTGCCATTCCTGCCAGCTGGAGTGGAGCAGACATGACTCAAGCCTCTAGTGTGTGCTGCCAAAGCCCACAGGAGGCATGCAGACAGCAGCACACAGCCCCCGTTTCCACTCCCTCCCTGGCTGGGGGTGCAGGGACATGCAGACTCCACTGCTCTAAGCCCATGCCCACAGCATCCCCAGGCAGCAAACCTGTGTGCTCCTCATCCTCTGGCTGGTTGGGATTCAAGGCCATGACCTGCAGGGTGATGGAGTTGCGGGAGATGGTGCAGCCCAGGCCTGGGGGCCACACTTTGTGTGTCTGCATGTGCTTCTTCACGTTGGACTTCTGGGCAAAGGCTCGCCCACACACGATGCACTGGAAGGGCTTCTCACCTGTGTGACTGGAGGCAGAAGGCACCACATCAGCAGCCCAGCAGAGGCAAGAGGCTGGCCCCAGGCACGGACTGTGGGCAGATGGCTGCCCTGCAGGGCTCTGCTTGGCAGATCAGCACCTGGCCCAGACAAATGAGGGCTCTGAGATGTGATGAAGTGGAGCAAGCTGGCTGGGAGAGGCCTGGGGAGACAGGCCTGGTGCACAGAGCAAACACTCCTGGTCTGGGCATGATGAGGAGAAGCAGGAGAAGAAGAGAGCTCTGCAGCAACACATTAGCTGCCAGTGGAATGTGCTGCCCAGGGAGGTGGTGGAGTCACCACCCCAGAGGTGTTCGAAAAAAGCTTGGATGTGGCACTTGGTTTACCTGTCAGGAGGTGTTAAGTACTAGGTAAGAGGTTGGACTTGATCTGAGGTCTTTCCCAGCCTGGTTGATTCTATGATTGTCCACGTGCCTTGGACACCCCATCACTTCCTCAGCTCTTTCTTCCCTATCAGCCCTGCACACTTCTCTTTCAGCTTGCAGCCCCTTTTCTCCCTGGATTTGCTCTCTCTTGTCCACAGTAAAAAGGTTTTTCTACCCTGCCTTTCTGTTGCAGGAGAAAGAGGGGACTCAAACATATAGAGTAGCATATGTGAGGAATCTAGGCTGGGAAAGGGAGCAAAATGCCCACTTGTTCCTTCTCTTGAAACTTGAACTTGAGTCTGGTACACTCTGCTGGGGGAAACTTTGGAGACTTCAACTGCCTCTTGCGGGAGAGGAAGAGGGATGTGAGTGTTTGAGGCTGTGCCTTTAAGGAAGGGGCACACTGGCTAAATGTTTATAAAATATTTTGGTATTCTAAACAAATTTCATTGGTAGGATTGTGGGAGGTGAGGTCTTGGACCCAGGGGAGCTGGGACTTTCTCTCAGTCTTCCTTTCCCCGCTCTCGCTGCTGGCTGGATTGCTTCTGGGCTTCTGGCCAACAGATAAGAGATACTAACTCCCTGTTCCTTCCCAGGCCTCTGTCTGCCTCTTCTCTTTTTCTAACCCTCTTTGGGGAAAGAAGGGAGGTAGGGGGGTGAAGGGGGCACAGGGGGAAGCCCCCTCTGTTGGGGGGCTGGTTTCTGACTGCGTTTATTTGCTGTATATTTCTGTATATATTGTAAAATCCCTGTATGTGTGGTGTCACACAATCTGCTTCCTACAGATGCTTGGAAATATAGAGGCTGCTTTTTCTCTGGCTGAGTTTTAGCCATGGCTTCTTACTCAGTCGGGGAGGGAAAGTGGAGCCTTTCCTTTCAACCCACCAGGGGGGAGAAGGGGGGAGAAGGGGGGAGAAGGGGGGAGAAGGGGGGAGAAGGGGGGAGAAGGGGGGAGAAGGGGGGAGAAGGGGGGAGAAGGGGGGAGAAGGGGGGAGAAGGGGGGAGAAGGGGGGAGAAGGGGGGAGAAGGGGGGAGAAGGGGGGAGAAGGGGGGAGAAGGGGGGAGAAGGGGGGAGAAGGGGGGAGAAGGGGGGAGAAGGGGGGAGAAGGGGGGAGAGGCATGAAAGATCACCTCCCAGTGCAAGGGATGAAGGATCACCTCCCGGTACAGCACAGATTCTGTATCTACTGGGCTGTGCAGATTGCCCTGGGGCAGCTGTGCCCACCTCCACCCCAGCCACTCTGCTGTGCCCATTACCTTCTGATGTGCTGCTGCAGATCAAAGTTCTTGGTGAAGGCCTTGTCACAGTAAGTACATTTCAGCTTGGGGGACTTGGGTTTGCCTGAAAGAGCAAGAGCACAGCCAGGAATGAGATCCTGAAGCACAGGGCCCTCATCCCAAGACACGTCTATTCAGGAACAAGAAGAAAGGGCTTCTGAAAGGGTAAGATCTGCCTGGCTAGACTGGGGAGAGGTTATGGGCACAAACTTGTCTAATGTAGGCTGAGCCAACTCTAGAGGTACTGAGGAGAACAGCAGTGGAGGGGGCAGGACATCCCCTTCAGACATTAACCTCTCCAGGAATTCCTCCAGCTGTGCTGCAAAGGACCTCCTTTAAAGGCATGTTTGGCAAAGGGAACAATATAGCATTAGTGAGAGGAAGGGCCCTGGTTCTGCCTCTCTCCTGGGAACTCCCCGAGGCCAGGCATCAGCCACAGCTCATGGCATGGTGCTCCCATCCAGAAGATCAGTCACACCTCTCTGCTGTGATAAACCAAGGGAAAGCAGCAGATCTCTGGGCTGCTCCAGGAAACTCTGGGCTAGTGCTGCAGCCTGCACAGTCACTGACACCTCAGCAGACAAGGTTAACCCCTAGCATCTGTATGGTTGTAACTCCAGAGGCCCAGCCTGCCTGGGGAGGAAGGCCACTGTGGTTTTCTTCCACCCCTGTCACTCAGAAAGTGTTTGCATCATACCAGCACTGGGCTGGATCTGCCACTCCTCCATCCTGGAATGGGGCACATCCCTGTCTTGCCTCATCTGGGAGGTTTTCTTCACAGGCACTGAAACACGTGGCCAGGATGGGTCTGCTGAGCCCCTGAGGAGGGAGTCTTGGAGGCCAGGACACATCCAGCCCCACAGCCTTGGGCTGGGCAGTCTTCCTTGGGTTAAACCAGCCCCAGCTCCAACACCTGACTTTGCAGGACCTCCCCACCTCGGGTGTGAGCCAACAAGCATGTGGCTGCAGATTCAGCACAGGCTTGCCCATGCAGCAGCTCAGTGACACTCTCTTCACATGCTCTCAGAGGGGACAGACGAGAAGCACTCCTGATAGCTTCACGAGGGCACCGAGTTCCTCTCTAGAGCTGCACACCCAGCCAGTGCCACCCCTCAGGGCCTGCACAGCCCATGGCTCAATGCTCCACAGCACAGTGGCCCAGAAGCCAGTGCAGTGGCAGTGCAGTGGGGCACTCACCTTCCTGCAGCCCGCTCTCCGTTTTGCAGCGCCGGCTTTTGGCAGCGGAGGTGGCATCGAAGCCAACCACAGTGCCCCCTCCTGCACTGCTCAAAGGCGTGGCAGTGCCAGTGCTCTCTGACTTGAAGCCCTGCTTCCCAGGGCTGTAGACAGGAGGAGAAGGGTACACAGGGCTTTCCACACACTGGCTTGGTACCTGCAAGAGTGCAGCTGGTCAGTGGAAGCAGCTTTGCTACACTGTGCCCTCACCTCCGTGCCCAGCACCACTTCCCACTCCAGGCCAGCAGTGTGGCTGCCACACTGGATCAAATGTCTGTAACTAAAGCTGCATGGAATTGTTTGGTTGGAACAGGCCTCTAAGATCATCCAGTCCAGCCATCAACCCAACCCCACCATGGCCAGCAAACCATGGCTCCAAGTGCCATGGCCACAGCTTTCTTCAACACCTCCAGGATGGGGACTCCACCACCTCCCTGGGCAGCCTGTGCCAGTCCCTGACCACTCTTGCAGCAAAGACATTTCTCCTCATCTCCAACCTAACCCTCCCCTGGCACAATTTCAGGCCATTTGCTCTCCTTCTATCACCTGAAACTAGGGAGAAGAGCCCAACCCCCACCTCACTGCAACCCCCTTTCAGGGGGTAGAGAGCTGTAGAGAGCTCCCCTCAGCCTCCTCTTCTCCAGACTAAACAACCACAGCTCCCTCAGCTGTTCCTGCCCAGCCCTGTTCTCCAGACCCTTCCCCAGCTCAGATGCTCTTCTCTGGACCTGCTCCAGCCCCTCAATGTCCTTCTTGGAGTGGGGGGCTCAAAACTGGACCCAGTACTCAAGGTGCGGCCTCACCAGCGCTGAGTATAGGAGGACAATGCCTGCCCTGCTCCTGCTGGCCACACCATTGCTGATCCAGGCCAGGATGCTGTTGGCCTTCTTGGCTACCTGGGTACACTGCTGGATCATGTTCATAGAGCTGCCCACCAGCACCCCCAGGTCCTTTTCTGCCTGGCAGCCTACACCTGCACAACATGAAATTCTCCTGCTGAACATTACAAAGCATCCAGCAGCTATTACAGCAGGAAGAGGACAGCAAAGAAACACCCTGAAGGAGCCACCAGTCCCAGGGTTCTCAGTCTTTCCTCCTCACAGAGCTGCTCCAGGCCCCTCAGCAGCTTTGTAGCCTCCACAGGACTCTCTCCAGCCGTTCCCTGTCTCTCTTGAACTGGGGAGCCCAGAACTGGACACAATACTTCAGACGTGGCCTCACTAGAGGAGAGAGGAGGGTAAGAACCTCCCTTGAGCTGCTGGCCACACTCTTCCGAATGCACTCCAGGATTCCATTGACGTTCTTGGCCACAAGGGCACGCTGCTGGCTCACATTGAACTTGCTGCCCACCAGTACCCCCAGGTCCTTCTCCCCAGAGCTGCTTTCCCAGCACAATCCCCCAGGCTGCACCTCCCCATTGCTCCCAGCCCCGGCCCGGCCGTACCTCCATGGGCGGGTAGGGCTGCATGCCCAGCGTCTGGATCTCCACGGCGCCGCTGGCTGCCATGGCAGCAGGAGCGCTGTACACTTCCACCACGCCGCTGCCACCCGCGCTGGGCTGCCCAGGACCCCCCATGCTCGGCGGCGCAGGCGGCGGAGGCTGAGGAGGGGGTGGCGGCGGGGGAGGCGGCGGCGGGGGCGGCTGGGAGAGGTAACCGGCCCCGGGGTGCATGCTCAGGCTGCTCTGAAACCCGAAGAGGAGGGACAGACAAGGTGTTAACCATGCAGCAGCGATGAGCTGGGGGTGGGCTGTTCCCTCACACACCTTCCTATACCCCCACTCAACTCAGCACCTGCAGAACAGTGACAATGTGTGGTCACACGGCTGGGGCAGGCTGTGCTGCCTTCCAGAGGCTTGCCATCACCTGCCAGCAGCGATGGGGACTCCACCACCTCCCTGGGCAGCACATCCCAATGGCTAACAACTCTCTCAGTGAAGAACTTTCTCCTCACCTCGAGTCTAAACCTCCCCTGGCACAGCTTGAGACTGTGTCCTCTTGTTCTGGTGCTGGGTGCTTAGGAGAAGAGCCCAACCCCCACCTGGCTACAACCTCCCTTCAGGGAGTTGCAGAGAGCAAGAAGGTCTCCCCTGAGCCTCCTCTTCTCCAGGCTAAGCAACCCCAGCTCCCTCAGCCTCTCCTCCCAGGGCTGTGCTCCAGACCCCTCCCCAGCTCTGTTGCCCTTCTCTGGACACCTTCCAGCAGCTCAACCTCTTTCCTAACCTGAGGAGCCCAGAACTGGGCACAGGACTCCAGGGGTGGCCTAAGCAGTGCAGTGTACAGGGGCAGAATGACCTCCCTGCTCCTGCTGGCCACACTGTTCCTGATGCAGGCCAGGATGCCATTGGCCTTCTTGGACCCCTGGGCACACTGCTGGCTCATGTTCAGCCTACCATCAACCAGCACCCCCAGGTCCCTCTCTGCCTGGCTGCTCTCAGCCACTCTGACCCCAGCCTGTAGCACTGCCTGGGGTTACTGTGGCCAATGTGCAGAACCTGGCACTTGGATGTGTTCAATCTCCTGCCTTTGGACTCTGCCCATCTGCCCAGCCTGGCAAGGTTCCTGTGCAGAGCCTCTCTACCCTCCAGCAGCAGACCAGCTCCTGCCCCCAGCTTGGTGTCATCTGCAAATTTACTGCTGATGGAGTCAATCCCCTCATCCACGTCATCAATAAAGATATTGAACAGGATGGGGCCCAGCACTGATCCCTGGGGCACACCACTGGTGCCTGGCTGCCAGCTGGCTGTGGCACCATTCACCACCACTCTCTGGGCTCAGCCTCCAGCCAGTTCCTAACCCAGCTCAGAGAGCTGCTGTCCAAGCCAGGAGCTGACAGCTTGGCCAGGAGCTTGCTGGGGGGGATGGTGTCAAAGGCCTTGCTTTGCAAGGGTAGGGATGCAGCCACCTCCCTGGGGAGGCTGTTCTAGCATCCAAGAATCCTTCCAGCAAAGAAGTTTCTTCTAATGCTCAACTTAAGCCTCCCCTGGTGCAACTGGTGGCCACTCCCTCTTGTACTCTATCAGAGAGGACTGACCTCTCACTCCTCCCCAAGCCTGGCACACTGGGAGGGTGCCCAGGATTCAGTGTTGAAGCCAGTCTCTAGAGTCTGATCCACCCAAGAGGACTCTCCTGCTGTCCAAGCATAGCCCCATGCAGCAGGACTCCCTGGGCCCATGTGTGTCCCTTACCTGTGCCGGGGGCTGCACGGTGGACATGGGCTGGTCCAAGGATGTGAAAGCAGACATGGCTGACATCAGCACCTCATCACTCACCAAGATGTTCCCCTGCACCAGGGTCTGGATCAGAGGGGATGGGGGCACAGCTATGTATGTAGAAATTTGCTGAAGGGAAAAAAAAAAAAGAGGAAGCACTGTTGCCCAGGACAAGCACCAGCAAGGGGACAAAACAAAGAGCAAAAGCCAATGACACTGCAATTGGCTGGGCCTCAGACACTCAGCCTCTCTCACAGCCTCTGCTCAGCAGAGGAGCCACAGGAATTACCTACAGCTAGAAACTGCCTATGTGCTGAGGCCATGGTAGTTTCTAGCCCTAAAAACAAGGTTGCTCCAAAAGTGTTCTTCAGAGTCTGAAGGAGGTGAAAAATGTGGCAGTGGCTTGGGAAGTGGCCACTGACTACAATTTAAATGAGGGGTTAGTAAACATGATCTGCAGGACAAACTGGCTGTGGACTAGTTCTGGCCTTTCCTGGTTGTTTCCCTCAGGTAGGGAAAGTGGAGAGCTGAGGGAGACTGCTCTGGCTGCAGATGCTGAACGTCTAGCTCATCTCTTCAGACTGAAGTAAGGTTACAGGAAGGGAGGGAGGCTGTCCTCATATTCTGGGTGGAAACACCTCAAGTTCGCAGCCCTGGGCAGCAGCATCCACTGGCACTACACTAACCTGAAAAAGCAGTTGGTCTGAAAGCACTTTGGAAACCGCCACAACTGCAGGCACAGTACATCTCATGCACAAAGGGCTTGCTCCTGAGAAGTCAGCTGGGAAGGAGTCACTCCAGAGAGGACATTCCATTAGCACTCATCACACCATGGCATATGGGCTTACTTGCAGGAAACCAAGGGAAGGATGAAGCTTCCAGACATTGCCCTTCTCTTCAGCCCAGGGGACAGCAAAAGCCTCCAGGCATGAGGTCAGCCTGCCAGGCTGTGCCACTGGGGCTCTGGGGTACAGCCAAGATCTGGCTGTAGCACAGACACAACAAGAAACCTCTCCTTGCCCTTAAAAAAGGCTGTCAGTCATGCTGGAGGACCCCTTGCTGCAGAGGACCAGGCAGCTTTACCCACAAGGTCAAAAGCCAAGAGGACCACAAGTGAGCCTCCTAAAACAGAGGTCAGTCATGGGGCACTACTGGATCTGAAAGCATCACCCAGAGGTGCCTCCCACTCCCAAAACCATGGCAACAGAGCAGCAGAGACTCTGCCTGCAGCCCAGTACCTGGCGGCTGGCACTGGGAGCCGGCTGCCCTGCAGTGATGGAGGGGCTGTACACACTGTTGGTGGCCAGGGAGACTGTGGAGAGGGAAGGAGCATTGCCCTGGCACTGCTCTCTCTTGTGCATCATGAAGGCAGGCAGGGAGTTGAACTGCTTCTTGCACTTCCCACAGAGGAACACATCTTCATCATCTGCAAGGAAAGAGACAGAAGCAGTGCTCCAGGCTTCCCTCTGCATTCCCCAGTGCTGCACCCAACAACCACAGCTGCAGGAAAACAGACACCTTCCACAGCTTAGCACCTCAAGGACGACATCATCATCATCAGGTATCAGCTGCAAGGCCCAAACTGTCCCTCCTGCCCAGTCCCAAGCACTCCTTAAAGCCATCTGATACAACTGAGTCCATCTCAGCCCTGCTCCTATATACAAAACCTACCTGGGACGAACTGACTCCTTTTGTCTGTCTTCTCATCCCACAGACATGACCAACCAACCCAGCCTTGCTGCTGTAGCACCTCTGCTCTCACACAAAACAGCTTCTTAACAAGCCCCTGTGTTATGCCAGCCAAGGCAGATTTTATGTCTCAGGTTGCCTAAAGGAAGAGAACTAACTTGGAGCCAGGGACAGAGTTAATGGCAGCTTGGGTCTGAAAGCCACCCTGCTACCAGACTGCTGGTCTCTGGTGCCTCTGCTTGATGTTAGAAGCAGAAAAAGACAACCCAGTTACCATATCCTAGATGAGATCTGCAGCACTGGCAAACCACACCAGCACAGACCTTTCTGAGCTCAGCCCAGTCAGACTCCCAGGGCCCTACCTCCTGTTTGCATCACTGCCTGAAGCAGGACACTTTTGGGGACACAGGCTGCAACTCCTCCAGGGGATAACTCAGCATCTACCCAGAAAGTCCTAGTCAAGCCCTGTGAGTGTTGATGGGCACAGAAATGCCCAGCTCCCACATTCAGTCCCACTCCATGACTGGAGCAGCTGCATGTGCTCATGGGATAAGGAATGGCTCATTACATGGAAAGTGTGAACGGTGCCCAGCAGGAGTGGCAGGCAGAGCTACTGCTGCCCCCCTTCATGCCTTGGTTGGCAACACATGGGCAAGTTCATGGTCATGACTGTCTCCATCTCTGCTTGCCTGGGCACTGCCCCTTTAACAGAATCACAGAATAGCAGGGGTTGGAAAGGACATCTGGAGATCAAGCCCAGCCCTACTGCCAAGGAAGGTCTACCTAGAGAAGGTCACACAGGAGCACATCCAGGCAGGTCTGGAATGTCTCCAGAGATGGAGACTCCACCACCTCTCTGGGCAGCCTGCTCCAGGGCTCTGTCACCCTTACATTCAAGAAGTTCCTCCTCATGTTTAGATGGAACTTCTTATGGTCAACCTTGTGCCCATTACCCCTTGTCCTGTCACTGGGCACCACTGACAAAAGCCTGGACCCATCCTCCTGACACCCACCCTAGAAGCATTGATCAGCACCAGTGAGATTCCCCCTCAGGCTGCTCTTTCCCAGACTAAACAGCCCCAATCCTCTCAGTCTTTCCTCATCAGAGTGATGTTCCCTTCCCCCTCAGCATCTTTGTAGCCCTTTGCTGTGCCCTCTCCAGCAAGTCCCTGACCCTCCTGAACTGGGGAGTCCAAAACTGGACACAATATTCCAGATGTGGCCTCACCAGGGCAGAGCAGAGGGTGAGGAGAACCTCCCTCGACTTTCTGGCCACATTTTTCTTGATGCACCCCTTCTGCTCAGGGCTCACAGCACTGGCAGCTGGCTGCTGCCAGAGTGACAGATGCAGGCTATGGGAAGAGATCTGCAGCCCTCCTGGCCCTCCTCTCTCCCTCCCAGCACTCCCAGCACTCACCCATGGACTGGATGGCGCTGGAGGAGTTGACATTCTGAGCAGATGGGTCTGTCACACCTCCCTGACCATCCAGTAAGGACTGCACAGCCAGCACGGTCTGATTGTCCATTCCTGCAAGGAGACACAAGCATGGATGGCACCTGGAGCACGGCTGGACACCAGCAGCTCACTCACCAGTCGCTCGCCGCCTGCTGCTGGCTTCTCCCAGAGCCGTGCTCACCCTCTCACCCCCCTCCACACCTCACTGAAGCAACATCCACCTGTCCCTGTACATGCTGTGACACAGGAAGGAAAGGGAAGGAGGAGAAGGAAAGCCAAAAGAGAGCCTGGTTTGGGGCATTTGGTGTAGAGAGGAAGGATGCCTACAAAGAGCAGGGAATCACAGAATCACAAGATGTTAGGGTTTGGATGGGACCTCTGGAGATCACCTTGTCCTATGTCCCTGCCAAAGCAGGGTCACCCAGGGCAGGTCACACAGGAACACATCCAGATGGGTCTTGAAAGTCTCCAGAGAAGGACACACCACAACCTCTCTAGGCAGCCTGCTCCAGGGCTCCAGCACCCTCACAGCAAGGAAGTTTCTCCTCATGTTGAAGTGGAACCTCCTGGGTTCCAGTTTGTGTCCATTGCCTCTTGTCCTATTATTGAGCACCATTGAACAGAGACTGGCACCTTCATCTTCACACCCACCCCTCAGATATTAATAAGAACCCCTTTCAGACTCCTCACCACTGAACAGAAGGAGCAGACATGTGGGATCTCACAGGCCAGATGGGTTAGCAGCCTGGGTGCCTGTGCCTGTGACAGTGACACAGCCCAGACAAGCCCTGAGCAGGGTGAAGACAAAACCCTTGCAGCAGCTCCACTCAGCAGCAGTCCAGAAATGCCTCCCTGTTTCCAGGGCCAGCATTCCCAGATCAGATCAGACACAGGGCTAGAATCATAGAATAGAATCATGGAATCAATAAGGTTGGAAAAGACCACAGAGATCATCAAGTCCAACCTGTCACCCAACACCTCCTGACAACTAAACCATGGCTCCAAGTGCCACATCCAATCCCCTATTGAACACCCCCAGGGATGGGGACTCCACCACCTCCCTGGGCAGCACATCCCAATGGCTAACAACTCTCTCAGTGAAGAACTTTCTCCTCACCTCGAGTCTAAACCTCCCCTGGCACAGCTTGAGACTGTGTCCTCTTGTTCTGGTGCTGGGTGCCTGGGAGAAGAGACCAGCCCCCACCTGGCTACAGCCTCCCTTCAGGGAGTTGCAGAGAGCAAGAAGGTCTCCCCTGAGCCTCCTCTTCGCCAGCCTCAGCAACCCCAGCTCCCTCAGCCTCTCCTCCCAGGGCTGTGCTCCAGACCCCTCCCCAGCCTTGTTGCCCTTCTCTGGACACCTTCCAGCAGCTCAACCTCTTTCCTAACCTGAGGAGCCCAGAACTGGACACAGGACTCCAGGTGTGGCCTAAACAGTGCTGAGCACAGGGCACAATGACTTCCCTGCTCCTGCTGGCCACACTGTTCCTGATGCAGGCCAGGATGCCATTGGCCTTCTTGGCCACCTGGGCACACTGCTGGCTCATGTTCAGCTGCTGTCAATCAGGACCCCCAGGCCCCTTTCTGCCTGGTTGCTCTCCAACCACTCTGTCTCCAGCAGGATTCAGATCCAGCTTTTAAGGAGGAAATAAGAAGTGTGGGTGTTCCTGAGAGAGATGCTTTGGGAGGGACCTGCTCAGCCACCAGCAGCCACCCTGGGACACCCAGGAGAGCAAGACCATGGCTGCATCTACTCCCAGGACTGTGCTCCTCCAAGGGCATCCCTCCAGCAAGAGCTGCCAGCTGCTCTCTCTCATTTCCACTCCCAGAATCATTTATTCTGGATTTTTTTAAAATCATGTCAGAGTTCTAAATAGTTCTAGAAATATTTGTTACAGAAGTGGAAAGGACCTTTAAGGTCATTGAGTCCAACTATTAACCCAACACTACCAAGTGTTGAGGAAAAACTTCACTCTAAGGGTGCTGGAGCCCTGGAGCAGGCAGCCCAGAGAGGTTCTGGAGTCTCCTTCCCTTGAGACTTTGAAGCCCCATCTGGATGTGTTCCTGTGTGTCCTGCCCTAGGTGACCCTGCTTTGGCAGGGAGGTTGCTTCACACTGCATCTCCAGTGAGAAGCAAGGTACACTCAAGACTCTGTGAACACCACTGTCAATCCATGTCACCAAGAGGAAGCTGCAGACATCGCACATGCCCCCAGGGGAGAGCACAGCACTGTTCTCCAGCTGCTGGGGAGCAGAAAGCACCAGCAGCTACTGGGAAGCAGATCACCCTACCTGACACACTGCCCTGAAATCAGCCCTTTCACACACACCCCAGGGAGGCAGAGCCACGCTGCAGGTCCAGTTCTGCAAACCTGTGCTTGGCCAGAGAGCTGTCACCAGCCCTGCAGGACAGCCTCACCAGCAGAACACCACTGGAGCAGTCCTGGATGGATCTCCTGGCATCCACACAAGCCCTGCTTTAGAACACTCCTCTGGACAAAGAGCCTCCTGGGCCAAGTGCCAGGTGCTGCACTTTGGCCATGGCAACCCCAGGCAGAGCTACAGGCTGGGGTTAGAGTGGCTGAGAGCTGCCAAACAGAGAGGGACCTGGGGGTGCTGATTGACAGCTGCCTAAACATGAGCCAACAGTGTGCCCAGGTGGCCAAGAAGGCCAAGGGCATCCTGGCCTGCATCAGGAACAGTGTGGCCAGCAGGAGCAGGGAGGTCATTGTGCCCTGTGCTCAGCACTGCTTAGGCCACACCTTGAGTCCTGTGTCCAGTTCTGGGCTCCTTAGTGTAAGGAGACACTTGAAGGTGTCCAGAGAAGGGCAACAAGGCTGGGGAGGGGTCTGGAGCACAGCCCTGGGAGGAGAGGCTGAGGGAGCTGGGGTTGCTTAGCCTGGGGAAGAGAAGGATCAGGGGTGACCTCATTGCCCTCTACAACTACCTGAAAGGTGGTTGTGGCCAGGAAGGGGTTGGTCTCTTCTCCCAGGCAACCAGCATCAGAACAAGAGGACACAGTCTCAAGCTGTGCCAGGGAAGGTTTAGACTCGTGGTGAGGAGAAAGTTCTTCACTGAGAGAGTCCTTCGCCATTGGGATGTGCTGCCCAGGGAGGTGGTGGAGTCCCTAGCCCTGGAGGTGTTCAAGAGGGGATTGGATGTGGCACTTGGAGCCATGGTCTAGTCGTGAGGTCTTTGGTGACAGGTTGGACTTGATGATCCTTGAGGTCTCTTCCAACCTCAGTGACACTGTGACACTGTGAACTGCAGGGGCTGTGCTGCGGGCTCCTGTTGGCACATCAAACCAAGGGAGTGAAATGGAGCAGCCCTTCATCAGCAGGAGGAGGCTACCATGGTTAAGAAAGGAAAAAGAGGGAGCAAAAAAACCCAGGTGAAGTGTCTCAAGAAGAGTTTGCATCAAGAATTCCACCCCTGAAGTGCCTGGCTCTGGACAGCTGGGTTTTCTTCTGGCACACAGCCAGATCTTCCATGTAATAAAGGTAGATGACTGCCTCAACCCTGCTAGCCTAAGGAGAAGCCAAGACCTGAAGACAGGCAACAGTGATGCAGCAATATTGTCAGTGTTGTGTTCAGCCTTCTGCTGAAGACAAGTGGCCCTGGACAACAGAAAGAGCATAGAACCACAGCATGGTCAGGGTTAGAAGAGACCTCAAAGATCATCTAGTTCCACAGGCAGGGACACCTTCCACTAGACCAGGGTGCTCAAAGCTCCATCCAGCTTGGCCTCGAACACTTCCAGGGATGGAGTGTCCAACTGCTCTTCAACAAACAGGCTGCACTTCATCCATTCAGCAATTCCCACAAGTGTCCACGAGTCCCAGCAGTGTCTCAACACAGCACTAACACGGAGGGAAATCCCCCAGTCCAGTAATCCAGGCAGAGTCACTTGGTGACACAGATGCCATTCCCAGCCATCCACAGGCTCCAGGAGAAAGCTTTGGATTGATCCTGCAGCCACTACAGCCAGCAGCAGTCTGCAAAGTGTTCTTCACAGCCATGAAACCTAAAAACCAAGCCCTCTCCTCTCTCCAGGCTTTCCCCAGAGCCTGACCAAAGCAAGGCTACGTGGGGAAGCTACAGCACTACTGATTTGTGCTTCTCCCTTTCAGACTTCTCCCAGCTAGAGATGGAACAAGACTGTCCAGGTGCTACTTTCCCCTCAAGCCCTGAGTTCTGAGTCTTTTTTCTGACCAGCTTGATTCAGTGACAGGGACAGGACACTTCTGCCCCTTGGCTGCTCTCAGCACCACACACCTGCCAAATCACCATGGACTTGTAATCCAATCAAGAAACAAAACAAAAGAGCTCAGCTGCTAAAAGCTGCCAATTGTTGTGAGCTTAAAAACAAAACAAACAAAAATCACCTTACCTCCCCCCCCCCTTATTTGGCTCAAATGTTTTGATCTCACAGAATCACAGAACTCTTGAGGCTGGAATAGAACTCTGAGATCACCAAGCCCAGCCTATGGCCCAACACCACCACATTGGCCAGACCATGGCACTAAGGGCCACATCCAAGCTTTCCTTAAACACCTTCAGGGATGGTGGCTCCACCACCACCCTGGGCAGTCCATCCCAGTGTCTGCTTGCCCTTTGCATGAGGAAGTGCTTCCCAACTCCAACTTAAACCTCCCCTGGCACAGATTCAGCCCATGCCCTCTCATCTTGTCAAAAGTTGCCTGGGAGAAGAACCTGACCCCCACCTTACTGCAGCTTCCCTTCAGGTAGTTGTAGAGTGTGATAAGGTCCCCCCGAGTCTCCTCTTCCCCAGGCTCAACAATCCCAGCTCCCTCAGCCTCTCCTCAAATGCAGCTGACCTGACAGAACAGAGAGGAATGTTTCTTCTCTGCTCTCTTCCCACTGCTGCCATCACAGGTGCTGTCTGCAAAGCACAGGGTGATGTCCCCATGCAGGGCCTCCCTCCCAGCCAGCAGCATCCTCCCACATCAAGGGAAATCGTGGGTAATCCAGTTTAGGGAACAAATGTCTTGTGAAATAATTTTTCTCCAAATGGGCTGACCCTCAGCACAGGTCAGACTGCCACAGCTTAGCACATCCATAGAATCACAGAATGATTGGGGTTGGAAAGGCCCTCCAGAGATCATGGAGTCTAAGCCCCCTGCAAAGCAGGGTCACCCAGGGCAGGTCACACAGGAACACATCCAGATGGGTCTTGAAAGTCTCCAGAGAAAACCACTCCACAACCTCTCTGTGCAGCCTGCTGCAGCACCCTCACAGTACATCTTTTTTTTCTCATGTTGAGACGGAATTTCCTGTGGCAGACTTTACATCCACTGACCCTTGTCCTATCACTGGGCAGCACTGCAAAGAGCCTGGCTCCATCCTCCTGGCAGCCACATTTGTAGGCATTTATACAGACCACTCTCAGCCTTCTCTTCTCCAGACCAAACAGCCCGAGGCCTCTCAGCCGTTCCTCATCACACAGATGTTCCAGTCCCTTCTTCGTCCTCACAGCCTCCCTTGGACTCCCTCCAGTAGCTCCCTGTCCCTCTTGAACTGGGGAGACCAGAACCGAACACAATACTCCGGATGTTGGTCTCACTGGGGCTGAGTAGAGACCAGGAGTCCCTGCCGGCGGCACCTGCCTGTGACACAGAGTCCCAGCGCTCATCGCTGACACGTGAGCAGGACTGGCTCCTCCGCACAAGGGACAGCAGCCAGGCACTGCCCTGGTTTTGCCGGAGAACACAGACCCCTGGCACCCACAGCACCCGCCCCGGCGTGACCATCCCCGGGGCGCATCGGTGGCGCCGGCAGCCGGAGCCCCGGGGATGGGGAGATGAAGGGCCCAGGATGGAGCCGCATGTCCCAGCGAGCTGGGCACAGGGACCGCGGCACATGAGGATGGGGGTGCCCTGGGGACTGTTCATCGCGTTTAAGGGGCACAGAAGAGAGGACGATGGCAGTGCACCGGGGACAGGGGCTGGGAGATCACGGGCTGCGATGGGGACAGGGAGGTGGTGGGGTGCACCGGGCACAAGGCTAACGGGGACTGCCCAGTGCGTGGAGCACTGCGATGGGCGCTGCGGGGATGCCATGTCGCAAAGAGAATGGCACAGGCCCAGGGTACCGGTAGGTGCCAGGGATGGCCCAGGGAACCGAGGACAGCGCGCCGAGCCCCGGACCGGCAGCAGGGGATGCCCGGCGCGGCCCCGCCCCGCCCCCGCCGTTCGCACCGCCTGCTTGCCCCGGGGCCGCGCCGGTGCGCGCCGCCGCGGGGGTGGGGGTGTGGAGTGGAAGGGGAGAGAGGCGCGGCCCCCGCCCTGCCGGAAGCCCCCCGCGCCAGGCCTCTGCGGGGCGGCCCCGCCGCGGCCCCTTATCCCGCCCGGCGGCGGCACGGGGCGGCGGAGCCGGGGATAAGGGAGGGCGAGGAAAGGCGCATCCCCGCTGTCGGCCCGGCATGGCCCGGCTGGGCTCGGCGCGGTGGCCCCGTTACCTTCCAGCGCCTCGAAGATCGCCTGCGCCATCTTGGAGCCGGGACGGCCGCGACCCGCCAGCCGGAGCGGGCACCGGGAGCGGCCGCGGCGGCCGCCGCCAGGGGGCGCCCTCCACCCGCCACGGGGCTCCGGGAGGGCGGGAAGGGACCGGGGTTAGGGGGACCAGGACGGGGCGGCCCCGGGGCGGGCGCGCTGCTGCGGGCAGTTCCCTACGGCCGGGCTCGCCAGGGGTTTCACGTTTAACTCGGACCGCGGTGGAGCGCCTCGGGGGTCCAAGGAGGCCGGGCCTCGCAGAGGAGGGCGGGAACCACCTGGGGGCTGCACCTGCCCCTCTTTCGGGCCCCCGACACAGCACCTGCGAGGACCCGCGGAGCCCCTGCCCCGCGGCTCTGCCATGGGAGGGCCGCGCCCCTGGCCCCATGACCCTTGGCTTGGCCTGGCCTGGCCTGGCCGAGCCGTCCTGCAAGGGCCCCCAGCGGTGAGCGCTGTCCCGCTGATGGCCTCAGCGAGAGGGAGTGGTTGGGACGTCAGTCGCGCGTCCCATTGGCTGCGGGACTGAGGCTCGCCACTACTGAGTGGTCAAGGTGTCGTTGCCTATTGGCCAGGAGCATCGATAAACAGCCGAGGGAACCTATGGGCGCAGCGGGATGGGCTTCAACCCCGGAAGCGGCGACACTGCCGGCAGCCCGGGCCGGGGGTTCGCCATGGCTGATGGTGGGGATGCGTTGCGCGCTGTGCTCCGCGCCGCCAACACCCTCCTGCAGCAGCGCCGCTACCATGAGGCGCTCGCCGTCCTCAAGGGCTTCCGTAATGGGGCCGTGTGAGTGCGGCGGGGGTGACTGAGGGAGGGATGGGGTGACAGGACCGGTCGCGGGGGAGCGCCTCGGTGCCCTAAGGCCTAGTCGCCTGGAGGCCGCCATGTGTCCGGCTTGCGTCCGCGTCGCTGGTAGGAGGCCGTGGCGGCTGTGATAGAGGTTCGGGAGGGGCCGTCGCCCTCTCTGGTACGCGGGGAGTTTAACCGAGTTTGGGGTCCCCGCTGAGTCTGGCACCTCGCGAGGGACCTAGGCCGGTGGCCTGGGCGCACTCTGGCTTGGTGCGCTGCTGCTACTGGGGTGATTGTAAGTACGATGTAGTTGCAGAAGTAGACCCTTTTGGCTGCCAGTAGAACAGAAATACAGCAATGTCATAGTGTAATGCAAAACTCTGAAATCTCTCTTCGCTTTTGTAGCTACGGAGCAAAAGTTCGTGCCCCACATGCCCTGGTGATGACTTTCCTGTTCAAGAGTGGAAGGTACAAACCCTAGTTCTGTAATTCTCTGATGAATTAGAATGCTTTCATCCAGGCATTCGATTTTTTTGTGTTTCCAGAGGGCTCGAAAAGCAGAAATGTACTGGAGTTATGGTCCTGGGTTGTTGCTCTGATAGCTGAGAGGGCCAACTCAAATGCATACACCAAATACACAGTCATGAGGGTCAGCCACTCATGGAATAGTTGGTGAGAACCAGTAGCCAGAGGAGAAATAAGCAGGTGCGAACAGCAGCACCCTGCTCTCTGCTCAAAGAAGGGGAGCCAAACTCTAGCAGTGCAAGTTGTGGCTTTCCCTGCTTATGCCAGAGGTTTGCATTTAGGCAAAAAAATAATACAGATAAGCTGCTTTTTATTGAATTCCTAGAACTGGGAAGAAGCACAGTCTGCAGTCTAAGCAGAGCTGTGTTCTGGCCAGAGGCGGAGGTATTTCTCCTTCCTCACAAGATGTTCTGTAGCCTGCCCAAGCTATCAGTTGAGCTGGGTAGGCCAGCAGGGTGTAGTGCCCAGGCTGAGGGGGTGCAGTGTTCCTGCCCTTTCTGCTCTCCTAATTCTCTGTTTCTTTTCTTCAGTTTAAGAGAGAAACTGAAATCCATTGCTCAGGCTACATACACTCATTCCCGGAACCTGGCCTATTTTGTGTTCACCTACAAGGGGCTGATGGCGTTGCAGTCTCGACTGCAAGGGAAAAAAGTCCCCTTTCATTCTTTCTTTGCAGCCTGCATTGGGGGTTGGCTGGTGTTTGGTGACAACAACCCCATCAACAGCCAGGTAAATATGTTGGTTGCAAGTTTCTTTGACAAATAATCCCTGCAGGTGGGTGATTGTGTACCAGGAAGTGGCCAGGACAGCCTGGCATGTTTCTGGGGGTTTTACCATGCAGCATTACTCTTTTATGATATTTTTCTTGTTTTGGCTGCTTTGTACTGAAATCCTGAAGGTGGTTGGGTGTTAGAAGCCCAGGTTTACCTCCAGAGCTGCCTGGGGAAGCAGGGAAGTCAATCACAGAATGGTTTGAGTTGGAAGGGGCCTTAAAGATCATCTCGTTCCAACCCCCCTGCCATGGGCAGGGCCACCTCCCACTAAAACGTGTTGCTCAAGACCTCACACAAGCCCAAGCTGCTAGTTACCCCAGCTGACATCAGACCTTTGGTAACCTGACTGCAGACTTGTCTGACCTGGCTATTTGCAGGGTTAAACCCTTCAGCTTGAACCTTGTGAGTGCAGAGCTGCTGAGCTACTCAACTGTTTCAGCTGCCAGAAGCTGCTCAGGAGATGTTTGGTTTACAGCTGGTTGTTAACATACAGCCACAGATTAATCAGAGCTGCTTTGCTTATGCAATGCCCTGCAGAGCCTACCCTCAGTCTGGTTTTAGAACGTGTCCAGACTGAGTTTGTAGCTACTTGGCAGGTTAGCAGGGTTGCTCTGTGACTCTTGTCAGCAGCAGCATCTGAGCATCAAAGTCAGAAATTGTGCAACTGCATGGATGTGTTGCATTAAGTGTGAGTTGTTGATCACCAAGTTAGATCACCAGCAGAGAACCAGGACTTGGAGGGCATAGAAAAGACACCAAGATCCAGGCCAAGGCCAACTGTATGAGATTCAAGAAGGCCAAGTGCTGGGTTCTCCATTTGGGTCACAACCACTCCATCAATGCTCTAGTTTGGGGCAGAATGGCTGGAAATTGCCTGGTGGAAAAGCATCTGGGGGTGTTGTTTCACAGTTGGCTGAACATGAGCCAGAGTGTGCCCAGGTGGCCAAGAAGCCAACAGCATCCTGGCCTAGCTCAGCAATAGCATGGCCAGCAGGGGCAGGGCTGTGACTGCCCCCCTGTAATGAGCACTGGTGAGGCCATACCTTGAGTGCTGGGTTGAGCTGGGCCTCTCAATCCAGAAAGGACATTGAGGTGCTGGAGCATGTCCAGAAAAGGGCAGCAAAGCTGGGGAAGGGTCTGGAGAGGAGCAGCTGAGGGAGCTGGGGTTGTTTAGTCTGCAGAAGTAGAGGCTGAGAGGAGACCTCATTGCTCTCTACAGCTCCCTGAAAGGAGGTTGGAGCGAGGTGGGGGTTGGGCTCTTCTGCCAAGTAACAAGCAGCAGGACAAGAGGAAATGGCCTCAAGTTGCACCAGGGGAGGTTTAGGTTGGATACTGGAAGAAAATTCTTCACTGAAGGGTTCTCCACCACTGGCACAGGCTGCCCAAGGAGGTGGTTGAATCCCCATCCCTGGAGGTGTTCCAGAGAGGCAGAGATGTGGTGCTGAGGGACGTGGTTCAGCAGGGCCTTGGTAGAGTTACAGAATACAGAATTAACCAGGCTGGAAAAGACCTCAGAGATCAAGTCCAACCTGTCACCCAACACCATCTAAACAATGAAACCATGGCACCAAGGGCCTCATTCAGTCTTATTTTAAACACTTCAGTGATGGTGACTCCACCACCTCCCTGGGCAGCACATCCCAATGGGCAATTACTCTTTCTGGGAAGAACTTATTCCTAACATCCAGCCTAAACCTTCCCCTGGTGCTGCTTGAGACTGTGTCCTCTTGTTCTGGTGCTGGTTGCCTGGGAGAAGAGACCAACCCCCACCTGGCTACAGCCTCCCTTCAGGTAGTTGTAGAGAGCAAGGTGGTCTCCCCTGAGCCTCCTCCAGGCTAAGCAACCCCAGCTCCCTCAGCCTCTCCTCGCAGGGCTGTGCTCCAAACCCCTCTCCAGCTTTGTTGCCCTTCTCTGGACACCTTCCAGCAACTCAACATCTTTCCTAAACTGAAGGGCCCAGAACTGGACACAGGACTCCAGGTGTGGGCTGAGCAGTGCTGAGCACAGGGCAGAATGACCTCCCTGCTCCTGAGAAGGGTTGGCGTGGATGATCTTTTCCAACCAAAACGATTCTATGATCCGTAGTTACAGAAACTGCTTGAGATGTGAACCTACAACCTGTTTGCTTTAAAGTTGGGTGAACTGTTTGTCCCCCTCCTGCCTGGCTTCTTTACCCTGGCTGGCATGTGTGGCCAGGGTCCTGCTCCAATGCCCTCTGGGTTTTCTCCCCGTGCAGATTGTCATGTACCTGCTGTCCCGTATCCTCTTCGGCTTGTCCCGCCTGGCAGTGGAGAAGGGCTACATCCCCCAGCCAAAGCAGGATCCCTTCCCTCTCGTTGCTGCTCTGATATGGGGAACAGTTCTGTGGCTCTTTGAATACCACAGGCAGACTCTGCAGCCTTCTCTGCAGTCCTCCATGACCTACCTGTACGACGACAGCGAGGTGTGGCATGACGTCTCCGACTTCCTCATTTACAACAAAAGGACAGACAGCAAGTAGGTGGCTCACCAGAAAAGAGCTTTTTCCCTTCCAGCAGCAAAGGGAAAAGGTTGTTCTCTTGCTCCTGACTGGTGATTTATTTTTAATTGACATCTCTCCAGCAGAGCTGCCTTCTGTGGCCTGGCCAAAACATTCCCATCGGTCCTCTCTTGGCTCTGTTCAGAGCAAGGAAATACCCACAGAGACTTGGTGCAGTCTGTTGTTTTTCTTAAGAGAGGCCTTACTTTCCCTGTGCTGTGGTTTTGAGGTTCTTGGGGGTTTTTAAGAATTTAAATATGGTTATAAAATGGCAGTGGGGAGTTTGCCTCACCATGAGAAAGTGTTTTGGGGATCACCCCAATGCTTACAGGGCAGAAGTGTTTTCCTGTGCTGGGAGAGGGGGAGCTGCTCAGGGCTGGAAACAGGGACATTGTTTCTTTCTTCCTGTGGATGACTGGAGGTCTCCTGTAAGCTATGACTCTTTTTTAAAAGGAGTTCCTCAGCAGTGTTCCCTCAGGGAGGTAATGAGATGATTGAGAATGAAACTGCAGATTTTCTGCTTCCCACCTGGTAAATCAGGCTTGGAAGGACTGGTTTTGCTTGGTGTCATTCAGGTGCTTTGGGCTGAATCTGCTCCTCTGCAGAGTGCAGCAATTAATACCCTGTCATTGTTTTCAACTTACTTGTAGAGGTTTGGTGTTTGTTTTGGGTTTTTTCAAAGCTGCTTGAACTAAATACCAGAGAGAGTTACACAACTTGGGCTGCTTTGGGAACAGGCTGTGGCACATTGCACGCCCTCGGCTCCCGCTGGGTGCTTCGCACACAGAAACCAGCCACACTTGAAGCAAGCACTTTTGTTTGGGTGGAGGATAAGCACCTGGGCTTCCCTTGGGTCCGGGACCTGCCTTGCACAGCCTGTGTGTCTGTAATCAAACATGAATGTACCTGCAGTTTGTGCAGATGTGTTGCTGAACCAGCTTAAGGCCACACCTGAACGTGAGAGTGAATCTTCCACTTTAAAACCAGGCTGATGAGCCCTGCTGGGCTGTAACAGGAGGTTGAGTGCAAAGCTGAGAGAGAAAACTCTTTAAATTAATCAATCCAAACTGTTAATAATAATGCAAAGCACTTAACTGCCATATAACACTGAAGTGCATTAAAACATTCCTGACAACACTGCTCTATGTGGTGATACTTGGAAGAGAGTCACTTAAGTTCCTGTGCTAACCATTCCCTTTCAGCTCAGTCAGGCACTATTGTTTGCTCTCCCTGCACCCATCTGCTTTTCCATCCTGACCTGACCATGTCATTTCATAATCCTGCTGATGCTGTTCATCATCTTCTGCAGTATCTACACCTCAGGCTCTGGCACTTTGTCATATTCAATGGTACAACTGAAAAGAAGACTGAAGTGTGCAGGCAGCTTCTGAGTAGAAAACAATTGTCGGTTTCTTCTGGAGTAACTTCTCCTATGCTGTTTTACTACTATTCTACATAGTCCAAGTGCTGCCTTGCTCTTTATTTTTCCACTCTCTGTGTCAGCAAGAGGGAGGGTGAAATGTTCTCCTCCCCACAGTCTGGTGCTGCAATGTTTGGGATTGAATTGCATCCTGCCTGGCTCAGGTGGAGTGGGGTGAGAGGCTTCTGGCTCTTAAACTGAATGTAACACTGAGTCCAGCTGCAGTCCCTGTGAGATCCTAGTGCAGAGACAGAAGCTGTTTTGTGTTCATGCCATGGAGATCCATGACAAACTCATGTTTGGTGCCAAGACCCAAGTTGCTGCTTTGCCATAACAACTGTGGGCAGTTACTGGGGTATGTTTACCTTTTACCTTCACCTGCTCTTGCAGTCTGAACTGAGTCCTTCAATTTGAACACCCTGCAGGATGTAATCAGCTGGACCCCAGGAAAGCTGGAGAAGCTAGGAAATGGATTTGTTTCTTTGCACTTAAATATTTTGCTTGATGTAGATAAAGATTCAAGTTGAGGGGGGAAAAAAACTACTGAAGCTCTAGGTGAGGTCTTATCTGTACCACTGCTGGCAGCACTCTTTTAGGGTCAGAAGCATCAATAGTGAATGTTAGTATTCTGCTAAGATTGCTGAATTTCTGCAAGCTCTGATGAATGTCATAAAACCCCTTCTACAATCTGACTTGAGAATTTCCCACTCAAACAATCCATTAGCCTCACAAGTCCTTGACTCTGTGTAATTATTGTAGCCATTATTATGCAGGCTGACAGTATGAGCCCTCTGATTTTGAACCCTTTCCATTTTGAGCTGGCATTCTTCTCTCTGAGAAAGGCTTGGGATTCCCTTAGAGGCAAAAATCCTTTTCTGGAACTAAGCCCTGCAACAGGCTGCCCAGGGAAGGGGTTGAATCATCATCCCTGGAGGGATTTAAAAGCCGTGTAGGTGCTGAGGGACAGAGTTTAGTGGTGGATTTGATAGCACTGGGTTAATGGCTGGACTCAATGATCTGGTGGATGCTCTTGAGACTAAGTTTTGTGAGGAGCAGCTGAGGGAACTGGGGTAGTTTAGACTGGAAAAAAGGAGACTGAGAGAGGACCTTATTGCTCCTTACAACTACTTGGTCTCTCCTCTCAAGTAACAGGACGAGAGGAAATTGCATAAAGTTACAGCACGGGAGGTTTAGTCTGGGCCTTAGGAAAAACTTCTATACTAAAGGGTTCTCAGACTGGAACAGGTGGGATGTATTTAAAAGCCTTCTAGATATGGTGCTCAAGGATATGGTGTAGTAGTGGCCCTGTTAGAGTTAGGTAATGGTTGGACTTGATGATCGTGAAGGTCTTTTCCAAACAAAGTAGGCTTCAAATAGACCTAATTGTGGCCTTCCAGGATCTGAAGAGGGCTACAAGAAAGCTGGGGAGGGACTTTTGAGGGTGTCAGGGAGGGATAGGACTGGGGGGGGGTGGAAAAAAACTAGAAATGGGGAGATTCAGCTTGGATGTTAGGAAGAAGTTGTTCCCCATGAGGAGAGACTGGCACAGGTTGCCCAGGGAGGTGGTGGAAGCCTCATCCCTGGAGGTGTTTGCAGCCAGGCTGGATGTGGCTGTGAGCAACCTGCTGTAGTGTGAGGTGTCCCTGGCCATGGCAGGGTGGTTAGAACTGGCTGAGCCTTGAGGTCCCTTCCAGCCCTGACAATTCTCTGATTCTGTGGTCTTAAAGGTCTTTTCCAACCCAAATAATTCTAATTGCACTGGTAGTTCTACCACCTAAACCATGTGGATGCTGGTGACACACTTCTCTGGCCATGTGAAGGGCAAGGGACCTGCCCTGTTCTTCTGACACTGCCATAGTGTCTCTGTCCTTTCTAGAAGGCAAACCCAAGCCAGGAGCAACATTTTAGCATCAGCCTGGCAGCGGCGCCCTTGGTTCTCGGCACACTTTTTCTCGTGGGCATCTATCACCAACCTCACTTTCCAAGCAAGTGCACAAGCCTCCAGCCATCTGTACTTCAGCTGCTGTCCCTGGAAGCCAAGCTGCAGCTCATCCTTGCAGCAGCAGCAGCCCCCCTGAGCTGGGCGGTTGCGGACGGTTGGCTCTCCTGCTGCGGCGTGCAGGACGTTAAGCTCCAAGTCACTTCTTTCTCCAGGGAGGTAATTGGAGCAGTTCTTCAGCAGCCTTGAGGCCACATTGCTGTTCCTGTGAGCAGATAGCTGGGGATGAGCCCCTTATGCCACCAAGGTGTTGGAACAATGCAGGCGTGTAGTAGGGAAGTGAACTAGAAGTAATTTGTCTGAGTCAGACTTGTCCGATGCAGAAGTTACACTCCCTGCCCTCCCCCAGTGCATTGTGTGGGGAGCTAAGTCCCCTGTTTGTCTTCCTTTTTTATTAGCATTAAACCCCAAAGAAATAAAGGGGACAGTTGGAAGCCACCTGTGAGGCAGCTGACTGCTGAAGAGCCAGAAAGCAGGGCCTGCTTACTCCCCACCCCCTGCCAGGCCTGATCTCCTGTGAATGTTAAGATGAACGTGGCTCTGTTTTGTCTGCATCAGCTTTTATTTTCCCTGGCTTGCTTGCTTTCTTCCTCAGCACCTGACTGGGAGATGCCTTTAAAGAAGAGCAGAGTGCCTCACTGCTCAGCTCAGCCCCCCAAAGTACTCAGACAAAGTGTGGACTGGACAACGATGCTGCTCCTTCTGATTTATCTTTTAGCCCCTCTTTCAGAGGCACTTTTAAAGGTTAATGACTCCAAGTGATCAAAAGTTTTCAGCAGACTGACTATCCTGAGCTATTGAATCATTTATTTTGTGAAGGAACAAAGGGAGCTGAGGGTTATTTCCAGCTGCCCCAAGCATACCCACTGTGCTTCACTCCTCCAGGACAGCTTGTGTGTGTGCTGCTGCTGAGGAAGCCTTTCCAGGACAGTTACATTATTTAACAAAGGGGAAAAAAAACTTAAATGGGTGCCTTGACATTTGGTTCAGCTCAGGGTTGTTTGGGTTTTTGGGTTTTGCAGCCAAGGGGAGGATATTGCTGAAAGAAAAGTCCCTGCCTGGTCCAATTAGTGGCACAGCGAAGGGCTTACAGAGGGTGTAGAGCTGGGTTGGCAGTGTGCTTTGTCCTTGCCACCAGGGAGTCACAGAACGCTCTGGGTCGGAAGGGACTTCCAAAGGTCATCCAGTCCAACCCCCTCTGCAGTCAGCAGGGACATCCTCAGCTGGATCAGGTTGCTTAGAGCCCTGTCCAGCCTCACTTTGAATACTTCCATCTCCTTGTCTATGCAGTAGCCACCCATGTTTAGGGGAGACCTTATTACCATGGATCAGTACAGAAAGGGAGGCTCCCAGGAGGATGGAGACTCCCTCTGTACAAGGAGTCCCATGGAAAAAAGAGGTGATGGGGACAAGTTACTGCTGGGGACATTCCCATTGCACTCCAGGAGAAAATGTTTCCCCATGAGACACTGGAATGTTTCCCCAGCTGGACATTGGAATCGCCTCCCAAGGGAAGCAGTGGATTGCCCTGCACTGGGCAGTTGTCAAACTCATCTTGGCAGGGTGCTGGGCCAGCTCATTTCAACTCTGCTGTTACCTTGAAAGGTTGGACCAGATGATCCTTGGGGTCCCTGCCAAGTTGGCATTCTGGGATTCTGTGATATGTTCACGGCAGCTGGAGCAGGATGGAGAGGCTGCAGAAACTGATATGGCTGCTGAGAGCCTTTCTTGCCCTGGTACAGTAGTTCAAGCTCTGCTTGGGTAGGGGTAGCAGTGCAGGGATGATGGGAGATAAGGAAAAAATTCATGACAATGAGAGCAGCGAGACACTGGAACAGGTTGCCCAAGGAGGTTGTAGATGCCTCTTCCCTGGAGGTGTTCAAGGCCGGGTTGGATGAGGCCTTGAGCAACCTGGGCTAGTGGGAGGTGTCCCTGCCCAGGGCAGAGAGGGTGGAATTAGATGATATTTAAGGTCCCTTCCAGCCCAAACCATTCTGTGATTCTATGATGACCTCTGACTGGTAAAACAGACGAAAGTGGGTGCTTGTGGGGAGCCCCTGTGGCTGCAGAGGATCCTGTGTGCAGCTAGCTGGGAGCCATTATGGATAGCTGGTGGTGGTGGAACCACCAGAACCCTGTGCAGATACCCCCACACAGGAGAAACTGCTGTAACTCAACCTCATTTTCACTCCATCAGCATAAACGTGACCTTTGGCTGATACCTGCAGGCTGCTTTCCTATTTACCAGGTCATGTTTGACTTCCTGGGGCCTGCCAACCTGAGCAGAACGTGTTGGGTCTGCTGGGGCTGCTTTTGAAATCCAGCTGATAAGGGGGGAGAGAAAATGAGGCAGAATGCTGTTTGGTGTAGTGCCTGCCTGCTGCTGTTAATGTTTTAGGGGTGCTAATCTGAAATTTTCAAGCCTAGCAGATCCCTGGAGGAGGTGGGGTTACTTAGAAGAATTTTGACCTCATTTTCTTATGAAGCTGCTGAGGAGGAGGGGGAAGCACAAACTTCACTGCTCTAAAATACATTTGTTATTACCTCTTCTTATGGGATATGTTTTGTGGTTGTAACTGCTGTGGAACTCAGGCCCTGGTTTAGGGACAGCCTACTTAGACTCAGAATGTTAGAGGTTGGAAGGGATGTCTGGAGATCATCAAGTCCAACCTCCCTGCCAAAGCAGGATCACCTAGGGCAGGTCACACAGGAATGTGTCCAGGTGGGTTTTGAAAGCCTCGAGGGAAGGAGACTCTACAACCTCTCTGGGCAGCTTGCTCCAGGGCTCCAGCACCCTTACATCAAAGAGGTTTCTCCTCATGTTGAGGTGGAACTTCCTGGGTTCCAGCTTGTACCCGTTGTTCCTTGTCTTCCCACTGGGCACCACCAAAAAGAGCCTGGCACCTTCATCTTGACAGCCTTTTATAGACATTAATAAGATCCCCTCTCAGCCTTCTGTTCTCCAGACTAACCAGCCCCAGGTCTCTCAGTCTTTCTTCACAGGGGAGATGTTCCAGTCCCTTCGTCATCCTCATATTCTCCATTGGACTCTCTCCAGCAGGTCTCTGTCTGTCTTGAACTGGGGATCTCAAAACTGGACACAGTATTCCAGGTGTGGTCTCCACCAGGGCAGAGTAGAGGGGGAGAAGAACCTCCCTAGACCTGCTGGACTTGCTGTTATTAGATTTGTGGGAATACCTCAGGCTTGGAGGGGGTGGTTGAAAGGGGTGAAAGAGGGGGCAGTGGGTTGCTGAAGCAGCTCTGTCCCCTATGGACTGCCACCTCCTGCAGTCAGTGTAGCACAATGCTCCAAGACTTGCTGCCAGACTCACCTGCAGATTGTTTCTGTACCATCACTCTTTGACTCTCCAAGCACTGTGCTTTGTAGAACAATAATAAAAACCTCATCTTTTTTTTGTCTGTTGGTTTTACTGTCATCATTATGAAGCTGAAACACGTGAAGTAATGTAGTTAAACACACTGCTAGTCCTGGCTGTAAAGAGCTCCTGCACAGAGTATGTTTTGGGCATCCATTGTGCCCTTCTGTTGCCAGCTTGGAGGCAAGAGCCAGTGCTGCTTGGCCCACACCATCAGGCCTGTGTGAACCTCATGAGGCTCAAGGAGGCCAAGTGCACCTGGGTCAGGGCAAGCCCCAGTATCAATCCAGGCTGGAGGATGAATAGGTGGAGAGCAGCCCTGTGGAGAAGGACTTTGGGGTGCTGGGGGGGTGAAAAGCTGGAGATGAGCTGGCACTGAGCACTCACAGACTGGAGCCAGCTGTGTCCTGGGCTGATCTACAGCAACAGGGGCAGGGAGGGAATTCTGCCCCTCTGCTGAGACCCCACCTGCAGTGCTGGGGCAGCTCTGGAGCCCTCAGCACACCACAGACATGGAGCTGTTGGAGCAGGGCCAGAGGAGGCCACAGCACTGCTGGGAGGGCTGGAAGCCCTCTGCTGTGAGGCCAGGCTGAGAGAGTTGGGGTTGTGCAGCCTGGAGAAGAAAAGTTTCTGTAGAGTCCTTCTGGTAGCCTTTCAGTACTTGAAGGGGGTGATCAGAAAGCTGGGGACAGGCTTTTGAGCAAGGCCTGTTGTGATGGGACAAGGAGTGCTGGTGTGAAACCATTAAACAGAAGACTTTTTTTTTCCCCTGAGAATGGTGAGACCCTGTCACAGCTTACCTAGAGAGGTGGGAGATGCCCCATCCCTGGAACTATTCCAGGTCAGGTTGGATGGAGTTCTGAGCATCTCCCAAGGGGTATTCCTGGGGGCATGGTTACAGGACAGACTGCTCCCTGGTGCCCTGCAGTCCATCAGGAGCACAAGCAAGTGGTTGCAGAGAATGTGGAACTGTTCAAAGTCAGCTGGAGGGAGGTCTCTCAGTGAGTCCCCCACTTACTTGTGGAGTCCTGGCCTCATTCTGTGTGCCTGCTCCTAGCCCAAACACTCCTCTTCAGGGCAGATACCTTGTGGTACAACCACCTACCAAATCAGGGCACAGGTGCCAGGCACTGGACAAGAGTCTGAACCTGCTTTGCTTGTTAGCTAAACAAAGTAAGGCACATCACAGAATCATTGAATCCCAGCATGGTGGGGCTTGGAAAGGACTTCTGGAGATCACCCAGGCCAACTCCCTTGCTAAAGCAGGGTCACCCCCAGGATCTTGCCCAGGATCACAATGTCCAGGCAACTTTGGAGTCTCTCCAGAGAATAAAACTTCACAATCTCTCTGAGCAGCCTGTTCTACCTCACAGCACCCTCCTGCCCCCTCCCAGGAAAGAAATTTCTCCTCATGTTCAGATGTAACCTGGGTTCTGAAAAGAGTCTGTCCCCATCCTCCTGCCCCCCCCCCACCCTTTAGCTCTTGCTGAGCATTGAGCAGATCCCCTCTGGGGCTGCTCTTCTCCAGGCTCAACAGCCCCAGGGCTCCCAGCATTTCCTCCTCACAGAGCTGCTCCAGGCCCCTCAGCATCTTTGTAGCCCCTGCTGGACTCTCTCCAGTAGATTCCTGTCTCTTGAACTGGAGACACCACAACTGGACACAATACTCTAGGTGTGGCCTTGCTCGGGCACAATACAGGGAGAGGAAAACCTCCCTTGACCTGCTGGCTATGCTCTTCTGAATGCACCCCAGGAGACCATCTGGGTGGGGTTTTTTTTCCACAAGGGCACTGCTGGCTCCAGCTCCCTCTGCAGCCCCACTCTGTGCTTTTCCTTCCACGCAGGGACCAGCAGCTACCCTGCTGCAAGCCTGCACCTGTCCCGATGGGGAGAGGCGGCCAAAGAATTCCCAAACTCGGTGAATGCCGTGGGGTAAATCCTGCTGGGGTACAAGGCGTGGGAATTGCCTCGCTGGTCCTCCCCGTGACCAAGCGGGGCCATGGAGACAGGACTTTATCTTTGTGCGGCACCCGGCAGACAGCTAATCTTTAGAGCGAGTCTCCGCTCCTCAGCGGGGCTGGCGAGACTGGGAGGAGGCTGCAGCTGTGCAGGAGATGGAATTCATCTGCCTTCCCTCGTGTGCATGCAAGAAAAGCCCCTGCCCTTCCTTCTCCCACCAGCATTTGCCTTTCATTTGTCTTCACAACTGCCCTTTTTTTTTCAGCACCGCCGGCACTGAAAGCCTTGAGAGAAGTTGCAGCGCAGCCCGGGGGAGAGGGGGGCAGAGCACAACCTGCTCCCCTTGAATAAACTCCTGCATGAATTAGGGGGGGCCGGGGGACTTAAAAAAGCCCAACCAACCACAACACAAAACCCGGCCTTTGTGAGCCGAGCGGGAGCAGCTGGTGCAGCAGCTGTGTCCCAAACCCTGCCTCACTCCAGGAAGCGCCTGGCCGAGGCTCCCCGGGGCCGGGGTGAGCGCTGCCAGCCCCTCGCTCCCGCCCCCCTCGGGGGGTTGCCTTTTTTTCTCCCTCCCCAGGTGGAAGAAACGTGAAGGGTGGTGCAAAACATCTGGTCTGATCTAACTGTCGCTTGTGATTCCCGGTAGTGATGGTGCGGTGCGAGGGCTCCGCAGAGCAAGCCCTCGATCATAAGAAGGGCCAGGCGCTAATTAGCTGCGTTAATGTGCTTGAAGCATGGCAGCGTTTTCTGTTTGCTCTTTGCTGGTGAAGAAATGAGGCATGGGCGGGGGGTGGGGTATGACTGGTCACGGACACTCGGTATATATTTAAAGGAAGCAGGGGTGTGAGGAAGTGATGGCACCGCTCCGTGCTGGCTGTCCTGCAGGGAGCGGCAGCCACAGCAGCCATCAGAAGATCCTTTAAAGCCCAACATTTGTTGTGCCAGCTCAGGGACCCTGCGTGTCCCTGCCTGTGAGGACTTTACTCATCATTGCAAGTGCCTCCTGCAGCCCACAGAGGAAGGCTGTCGGGAAACACATCCCATCTCCTGCATCCCAGATGGGTCAGGGTTGGCAGTGGGGCTGGGGCAGGAGCCAGCACTGCTCCACAGCCCTGCTCAGCAGCAGCAAGGGGTTGAGGGCCACCATGTTCGACCACGAGGCTGCCTAGGGACACTTGGGGCAGCTCACAGAATCAGAGAATAGAATCATACAATCATTTCAGTTGGAAAAGACCTTTAAGATCATCCAGTCCAAACACTAGCTCCACCGTGGATGGTGCTAAACCATGTCCCTCAGCACCACAGCTCTGCCTCTTTGAAACACCTCCAAGGATAGGGATTCAGCCACCTCCCTGGGCAGCCTTCTCCCCTGTTTGGTAGCTCATGGAGGGCACAGAGGGGTTAAACCCTGGGCTTGGCTCAGAGGGGTTTAGGTGCCTGGCCAAGATCCATGCTCCACACTTTGCCCATGAACTCCACCATGTCTGGGCCCTGGGCGTGGTCTAGTCTTTAAAAGCTGGGGGTTATCAGAAGGATGTTTATGTTTCTTTTCCTCTTTTTTTGCCTTCTCATGCAGCAGGAGGGTTATCAGTGTCCTGCACAGGGGATGTGCTGGTGGTGGAAGCCGCCTATACCATGTCTCAGGGGTGGGTTATCATCTGTCTCAGTGTGGCAGGGACACTCCTGGCTCCAGCTGCCATCCCCTCTGCCCCTGCCTCACCCAGGCCACACACTTCCACCACCACAGATAGCTGCCAGCACAGTCAAGTGCAGAGTTTGCTTCCAGCAGAGCTCTGACTCTCTGCTGCCCTGCAAAGGGTTATCATCTGGTGCTGAAGCATGTCTGGAAACATGCTGTGAATCATCCAGAGCAGACTGCAGTATCCCAATTGTTCTGTGCATGCTGGAACCCTCAAGCAGCATCACAGCCCAAAGCCTCTATACTTGCCCAATAGCTTCATCCACAAGCTGAGGGCAGCTTTGCAATGAGAGAGATGGGACAGCTCTGAACTCCTGCAGAGAAGGACCTGCGAGTTCTGCTTCCCTGTGAGCCATCAATGTGTTCTCATGGACAAGAAGGCCCCAGAGTGCATTCAGAAGGGCATGGCTGACAGGTCGAGGCAGGTTTTCCTTCCCCTCACTCTGCCCTAGTGAAGTCATAGCTGGAGCAGTGTCCAGTTCTCAGCTTTTCAGCCAGAGGGACAGGAAACTACTGGAGAGAGTCCAGCAGGGGCTACAAAGATGCTGAGGGGCCTGGAGCAGCTCTGTGAGGAGGAAGGGCTGAGAGCCCTGGGGCTGCTGAACCGTGGAGAACAGCAGCCCCAGAGGGGATCTGCTCAGTGCTCAGCAAGAGCTAAAAGGTGGGGGCAAGAGGATGGAGCCAAACTCTTGTCGCTGGTGTTCAGCAACAGGACAAGGGGCAATGGGCACAAAGTTGAACCCAGGAGGTTCCATTTGAACAGGAAGAGAAAGTTCATTGCTGTGAGGGTGCTGGAGCCCTGGAGCAAACTGCCCAGAGAAGCTGTCGAGTTCCCTCCTCTGGGGAGAGTCTATAAGGCAAAGCAGGGGCCGGGGCTGGGGCTGGGGCCGGGGCTAGGGCCGGAGCCCCCGCCTTGCCCCGTCCTCCGCCCCTCTACCCCTAAGCCCGGCCCCACTCCGCCCCCCCGATTGGCCTCTCGCCTCCGCTCGGCGCCGCCGATTGGCCTTCTGTCAGCGCGTCCCGCGCCGCTGCCCTGCACCAATAGACGCGCGGACACCGCCCGGTCGCTTCGCGGTCGTCGCCCAATGAAACGGCGTCTCAGCGGCGCCCAGAGGAGGGCGCAGCCAATGAGCTAGCGGCAGGGAGGCTCGCGCCGCTTTCGCGGCAAAAAGGATTTGGCGCGCAAAGGCGCGCGGGGGCCGGCGCGACGAACAATAACGGCGGCGGGCGCGGAGCTGAGCGGAGCCCAGCGGCCCCGCGCCCCGCTATGGGCCGAGCCCTTACTCGCGCTCTGCCCGCCGCTCCTCCCGCCGCTCCGGGCCCGGCGGCCATGTGAGCCATGGCGGCGGCGGCGGCGGCGGCGGGAGGCGCGGCGGGGCTGGCGGCGCTGCTGGGCAGCGCCTCCCCGCACCTCCTCATCGTCTCCGCCGCCGAAGAACCCGCGGGCGGCGGACACACCGACGCTGACCTTTTGCTTTTCGCCACGCCGCAACCCGCCCGGCCCGGAGCCGCGCCGAGACGGCCCGCGCTGGGCCGCCCGCCGGTAACTCCCGGGGCCGGGGCGGGGAGGAGGGCGATAGTGGGGGCGGGGGCCGCTGGATCCCGGGACCCTGAGGGCTGCGACCGGGCCGGATCATGTACCGGGCCGGGCTGTAAACCGAGTAGTGAAGTACTGGGCCGCGTTGAGCCGTGCAGTGATGGGCCGTGCCCAGTTCCGAGCCGATCCCTATACTGGGCCGTGTGGTACCGGGCCGTGCAAAGCAGGGCTGTACAGCAGCTGGGCTGTGCCAAGCAGGGCTGTGTGTCAGGCGAGGCTATACCCTGTGCCAGGCTGTGCCATTCCGTACTGTTGCTGCCCTGCACCGTGCTATGCCATGTCGTGCCCTCGATACCCTGATGGCCACGCTATGCCCTACACCGTGCTGTACAAACCGTGCCGTGCCACGCCGTGCCACGCAGCACACCTGCCAAGCGCAGCCCTAGCCCAGCAGCCGCTCCGGAAGCCGCCTGCCTGGGCGCTGGGCCCAGCTTACCCTCCCCTTCCTGCGCCCTTCGGGGTGCTCCGTACAGCGTGGCAGGGCCCCCCCCGCCATGGGGCCAGGTCCCCAGCCCTGCCACTGCTGTTAGCTTGGTCCTGCCAGGAGCAGGGGCTTGTGTGCGCTGCGGTGCTGTGCCCCCTGGGCTTGGGGGGGGGAGGGTCCCTGGGTGGGTTGTCCTCTGGTGCTGCGTGGGGCTGTGGTGGTGGCCGCTCCTCCGATGCCCCCTGTCCTTGCAGGTGAAGAGGAAGCTGAACTTGGAGACGGATCACCAGTACATAGCCGAGAGTCTGCCAGCAGGCCGGGGCAAGGCCAGGAACACTGCCAAAGGTACCAGCTTTGCTACCCCTGAAGCCCAGCCCAGAGCAGGGGGTTTGGCACCTGCCTCTGCTGCCAGCAGGCTGGGTTGTGCCTCTGGGCTCATCCCTGGTAGTCTCTCCCTGTCCTTTCATGTCGTTTTGGATGTTCCTGGAGCTGAGCTGTTTCTGACCACTCTCTCCAGCCTGTGTTGCTGTCCCCTGACCTAGTGGCATGGTTGTCCTGCTCACCTGCTGGACACCAGTCTGGTTCTGTCTCTCTGAACACCACCAGCATAGTGTTGGTGCAGTGTCCAAGTAGACCCTCCATCCTCTCTGCACTGAGCCCAGCCTGGCCTTGCTGTCACAACTGAGTTTGTGGTGACAGCTAAAGCACAGGTCAGAGCCCACCACAGGTCCTGTAGCATCCTTCCTGCCCCATTGCCCCGAGAAAGCTGATGCGTTTCAGGGTGCTGGTCCACAAGTTGCCTGCAAGCATGGATAAAGTGTTTTGGGACCTCTCAGGTCCAGCAGTGGGTTTCCCTTGTGGCTAAATCACACTTGTCCTTGGTGGCTGGCAGGGGCAAAGTCTCCTGGGGAGAAGTCCCGCTATGAAACCTCACTGAACCTCACCACCAAGCGCTTCCTGGAGCTGCTGAGCCAGTCGCCCGATGGCGTGGTGGACCTCAACTGGGCGGCCGAGGTCCTTAAGGTGCAGAAGAGGCGCATCTACGACATCACCAATGTCCTGGAGGGCATCCAGCTCATCACCAAGAAGTCCAAGAATAACATCCAGTGGCTGTACGTCCCTGGGCTGGGCTCATGGGGCTGTGCTTGGCTGTCCCCTGGGATGGGGGAGCTGCCTGGCTGGGGCTCAGGGTGGACCAGGGTCTTGCTGGGATGGAGAATCATAGAATTATGGAATCATAGAATTGTTAGGGGTTGGAAGGGACCTCAAGGATCAGCCAGTTCCAGCCCCCCTGCCATGGCCAGGCACCTCACACTGCATCAAGTGGCCCAGATGCACATCCAGCCTGGCCTTAAAAACCTCCAGGCATGAGGCTTCCACCACCTCCCTGGGCAAGCTGTGCCCAGTCTCACCACCCTCATGGGGAAGAACTTCCTAACATCCAATCTGAGTCTACCCATTTCTAGTTTTGTTCCATTCCCCCTAGTCCTATCATTACCTGACACCCTCAAAAGTCCCTCTCCAGCTTTTCTGTAGCCGCCTTCAGATACTGGAAGGCCACAAGAATGTCTCCTGGAAGCCTTCTCTTTTCCAGATACAACAGCCCCAGCTTCCTCAGTCTATCCTCATTGGAGAGAAGCTCAGAGTGATGTCACTGGGGCATCTGCTCAGGGGTGGAGTGGTGGCTTCCTGTGGTCCACAGCCCTTTGCAAAGGCTATGTTCAATTGCAGGTGACTCCTGAGCAGCACTGATATTCCTGTTGGTGTGGAGTCCCCCTTGGGCTCCCTGACCCAGCACAGGGAGTGGAGGGCTCAGGAAAGGGACCCCAGGGCTGTGCCCTCTTGGGAAATCCCCACAAGGCCGATTCCCTGGATTTGGGGTGGGATTTAGCCTGTCCCAGATGGGGACAGTCACATGGGACTGAGGGAGCTGTGGGGTTTGGCTCCTGATGGCCACTCTGCTCCCCAGGGGCAACCAGGCCACCGTGGGGGCCCCCAGCCGGCACCGGCTGCTGGAGAAGGAGCTGCGGGAGCTGCAGGCGGCCGAGCGGCAGCTGGATGACCTCATCCAGATGTGCTCAGTGCAGCTACGCCTGCTCACCGAGGACCCTGCCAACCAGCAATATCCTTTGGTGCAGGGCCGGGTGGGGTTTGCTGGGTGGGGGGCACACAGCGCAGCTCCAGGTGGGCCCAGCCGTGCTGCAATCGGGGTGTTGCACAGCCCACATGGAGGTCTCCCTGTGTCTGCTCCTTGACTGCCACACTGCAGCCTACGTCACCTGCCAGGATCTCCGCAGCGTTGTGGACCCCTCAGAGCAAATGGTGATGGTTATCAAAGCCCCCCCAGAGACCCAGCTGCAGGTCTCGGACCCAGCAGAGGTAAACTGGGGCCACTCTCTGCTCCCTGTGGCTGCAGAACCCTCAGCAAAGCCCATCCCAGGCTCCCTGGGCGTCCTTGTGCCCCCTCGTCCCACTCCTCTCCCTGGGCGTCCTTGTGCCCCCTCGTCCCACTCCTCTCCCTGGGCGTCCTTGTGCCCCCTCGTCCCACTCCTCTCCCTGGGCGTCCTTGTGCCCCCTCGTCCCACTCCTCTCCCTGGGTGTCCTTGTGCCCCCTCGTCCCACTCCTCTCCCTGGGCGTCCTTGTGCCCCCTCGTCCCACTCCTCTCCCTGGGCGTCCTTGTGCCCCCTCGTCCCACTCCTCTCCCTGGGCGTCCTTGTGCCCCCTCGTCCCACTCCTCTCCCTGGGTGTCCTTGTGCCCCCTCGTCCCACTCCTCTCCCTGGGTGTCCTTGTGCCCCCTCGTCCCACTCCTCTCTCCCTCCCCCAGGCTTTCCAGGTCTCTGTGCGAAGCACTCAGGGCCCCATCGACGTCTTCCTCTGCCCCGAGGACAGCTCGGGGGTCTGTAGCCCTGTCAAGAGCCCCTTCAAAGCCCCCACAGAGGAGTCATCTCCCAGCCATTCACGGCCCAGAGCCTCCCCACTCCTGCACCCTGCCCAGGATGTGAACATGTCGCTGCTGCCCGGAGAACAAGGTGGGCAGCTGAGGCATGGGACAGGAGGGGGATGGGGACAGGGATGCTGGCCCAGGGCCTCTGGCTGTGGCTGTGTATGCAGCTGTGTCCCCTCTGCCACTAGCACAGGCTGGGGTGGTGCTGAGGCAGCTGAGCAGCACGTGGAGGTGGGGAAGGCAGATTGTGCATCGCCAAAAAACTGCTTTTTGGGGGGGTTTTTGGCAAGCGTGGTGGGACTTAAACAGCACTTTCCACCCCCACAGAAGCACTGCTGCCAGGGACCAGCACCATGGCCAGCAAAAGCCCGGCCGAGGATGTGAGCCTCTCCCCGCTGGCCTCCATGGATGCCCTCCTGGAGCAGAACAGGGAGGACTTTGCAGGCTTCTTGGCGGACGAGTTCATCAACCTGTCGCCGCCGCAGGCGCAGGACTACCACTTCGGGCTGGAGGAGGGCGAGGGCATCAGCGAGCTCTTTGACTGTGACTTTGGGGACTTCACGCCCTTGGACTTCTGAGGCTCTGCCCTGCTGCTGGCAGGGGAGCTGCCCAGCTGGGGAGGAGGCACCCCTGGGCCGCCAGGACAGGACCCGCAGCCCGCCCTGCAGCAGCCCCTGCTCCTGTCCCCTTTCCCTGTTTTGCAATATTTTCTTCTTACCCCTCCAGCCCCCACCCCCCTCTCCCCCCCAGCCTGGTGGGGGCCAGCAGCGGCCCTGGCTTCAGCCTCATGAGGGACATGCCAGGGTGAGGGGGTCCCATCTGGAAGGATTCCCCCCAGCCCAGGGCCCTGATGAGAGAGGGGGGCTGCCCAGGGCGGAGCCGCTGCCTGCCCCGCCGGGTGCCGTTCCAGAGCTTTAAGCAGTCCTGTGTATAGATTTGGGTTAATTTATTATTGTCCCCTGGGGACAGCGTTTTAATTCCGGGTGGGGGGAGTGGGAGGCTGGGGAGAGGGGGGCTGTGCAGCAGAGTTGGGGTGCCAAGAGGTTTTGTTGTGCCGGGAAGGGGGTAGTGGAGGTGGGGGTGGGTGCTGGGTCAGGGCTGTCTCCCCTTGCCTGAGGGGGGCTGCCCCCAGCCCAGCTGAACGTGGGGTATTTATTTATTATTTATGGTGTGTGGGGGCTCTCCCAGGACATTGAGGGGGGAGGCAGGAGGGAACAGAGGGACAGTGCTAGTTGAGGGGGATGTGGAGGTGCTCACTGGCACATCCTGCCTTTGCTTGTGGCCAAGCTGGAGCTGCTGGCAAGGCCACCACGGTGGCAGGTGGCTGTGGGAGGGGGGACAGGGCTGGATGGGGCTGGCAGCCCTGGGCCCGTGTACATGTCCCCTCAGGTGGGGGACACAGGGGTGTCCTGGGTGGGGGGGTGCATCTGCAGGTGAGAACCCAACGCTGTCTCCAGGCTTTTTTTTTCTCCCTTCCTCATGTGGCCGTTCAGGCTCCATCTCCCCTCTGGTTCCGTGGGGCTGGGAGGTGGGGGTGGTGTCCTGGGGCCCTCCAGACAGGGCTGGAGACGCACTTTCACTTTTACTGCCTTTTAACAAGCTTGTGTTCCTTTGAGCTTCGTGTTTAATAAAGGTTTTTACTGACTGGCCTCAGGGCTGTGCTTGGGGGTGGGTCTGGGGGCACTGGGAGGGGCTGGGGGCTTTGGGGGGAGATGGAACCCAACCTGAGTAACCCAGGGAGGGTTGGGGTTGTTTTGTGGAGCTTTTTCTATTTGTAATTTGAAATGCATGAGCTTGGGGCTGCAGGAAGTGCTTTGATCCTTGGGGATAATTGGGGTTTTCCCCTTCCACAACTCCACGTGTTCCCATGTGTGGAACTAGAGCTGGGGCTGATCCTGCCACCCTCTGCCATAGGTCTGGAGTAGGGAGAGTTAGTTTTTTTTGGCAGCCCCTGTCCCCACTCTGCCTCTTCCCTGCCTGCATTCCCCTGGTGTTTGAGGCAGTGTTTGCAGGGGGGTGCCTGCAGCTCCAGATCCTGTGTGTGGAGGAGGAAGGCAGTGTGTGACTGATGTGAAACCAGTCCATGCATCCAGCACCAGCAGGCTCCCAGTGCCTTCCCAGCTTCTATGTTCACTCCAGCACCTCTTGGTCCTGCTTGAAGGCAGCTGCAGGCACGGGTCTCCAGCCCAAAGTTCAAGGTTGCCCTGCCCTAACCCTGAGTGCTCCAATCCCCTCTGCAGCACACTGTCTCCTTCCCATCGAGCAAGGGGCATGGGGAATGCTCAGGAAGGGATGCCTGGGGACTCCTGGCAGCCTGGTGTGGGGCTGAGACCCCAGTGCAGTGGCAGGTAGAGAAGTGCCACTTCCTTCCTGTGTTTGTGCTCTCACTCCTCTCCTCCCTGTCCAGCCTCCTGTCTGCTTCTCCTTTAAACACCCTGGACTGCACTGTGGAAGCTCACCCAGCTCTTGCTCCAGCTTTTACAGGGAATGGAGCCTGGATTCCACAGTCTCACAGTATCACTAAGGTTGGAAGAGACCCCAAGGATCATGGAGTCCAACCTGTCTCAACAGACCTCATGACTAGACCATGGCACCAAGTGCCACATCCAATCCCCTCTTGAACACCTCCAGGGATGGGGACTCCACCACCTCCCTGGGCAGCACATCCCAATGCTGAACGACTCTCTCAGTGAAGAACTTTCTCCTCACCACGAGTCTAAACCTCCCCTGGCACAGCTTGAGACTGTGTCCTCTTGTTCTGGTGCTGGGTGCCTGGGAGAAGAGACCAACCCCTTCCTGGCTACAACCACCTTTCAGGTAATTGTAGAGGGCAATGAGGTCACCCCTGAGCCTCCTCTTCTCCAGGCTAAACAACCCCAGCTCCCTCAGCCTCTCCTCCCAGGGCTGTGCTCCAGACCCCTCCCCAGCCTTGTTGCCCTTCTCTGGACATCTTCAAGTCTCTCAATGTCCTTCTTAAACTGAGGGGCCCAGAACTGGCCACAGGACTCAAGGTGTGGCCTAAGCAGTGCTGAGCCCAGGGCACAATGACCTCCCTGCTCCTGCTGGCCACACTGTTCCTGATGCAGGCCAGGATGCCCTTGGCCTTCTTGGCCCCCTGGGCACACTGCTGGCTCATGTTTAGGCAGCTGTCAGTCAGCACCCCCAGGTCCCCCTCTGTTTGGCAGCTCTCAGCCACTCTGACCCCAGCCTGTAGCTCTGCCTGGGGTTGCTGTGGCCAAAGTGCAGCCCCTGGCACTTGGACTTGTTAAATGCCATGCCACTGGACTCTGCCCATCTGTCCAGTTGGTCGAGGTCCCTCTGCAGAGCCCTTCTGCCCTCTAACTGACCAACATCTGCTCCCAGCTTGGTGTCAACTTGCTGCTGACTGACTCAACCCCCTCATCCAGATCATCAATGAAGATGTTACAGAGCATGGGGCCCAGCACTGATCCCTGGGGGACACCACTGGGCTGCTGGTGGGTGCTGGGATAACATGCATCAGAAGTCCATCATCACTGCCCAGCCTGCCACCTCCACACTCAGGCCTCCATCCCTGTGCTGTGGCAGGCCCCAGCTAATTGTGCTGCCCCAGGATTGTCCTTGCTGCAGGACACATGGAGATGGTGATGTGCCAGTGGAGCGTGGCAAACCCCACAGCTCAGCTCAGCCCCATCCATGGTTCCAACTCCTCACAGTATCTCACTCCCAACCCTCCTCCCTGTAGTCCCCAGGGCTGGGAGCAGGGTCAGTCAGTGCCTTGGTGAGGAGGGGAATGTGCCATGCCACCTCGAAACCCAGCAACCAGGAGGACAGTGGCACACATAGACTGTCTGGCCCCCTGGGGAGGGAGTGGGGATGAGCTTGCTGTCACACGGTCACCCCATCAAATGGGGAATTAAACTAGGAAGAGCAATTCTGCTGCTCTGGTTGGTGAAGTTCCTATACCCCCTGCACCACAGGCAGAAGGATGGGGAGAGCAGGGTGGGTGTTTATGGCCCCCCAGTGCCCTGCCTGCCACATGCTTCTTTACAAGGTCACTATTTGTCACCTGAGGTGACAGAGGTGCTGAAGCTTTTCTGATTTACTGTGAGGTGCCCAGCCATGTGCCAACACATCCTTGTGGCAAGACCCAGCCCTCCTTCTCCACTCCCCTTTCAGTTTCATTTTGGTGATGGTGACCTGCACTGCTGCCCAGAGGGGTGACAGCCTGCCCAGGGAGAAGCAGGCACTGGCTTTCATGGGAGCCAGCAGGCACAGGGAGAGGGAAGAGGACTGACATCCCACCTCCTGAGCTCTGCTGACCCTTCCTGGCAGCACAGCTTTTTTTCCCTGAGCAATGGTGAAGCTCTCTGATGTCACCCACCATCACATTCCCCTAATAGGAAACTTCAGGAGATGCTGAACCCTTGGGACTCCTCATCCTCATGGAAGCAGGCCTCCAGCAGGGGAAGAACCATGGCCCCCGCTCCGGCACTGCAGCCCATCTTGGGGGGAACGCGTTGGCAGCTCCACGTGAGCCAGAGCACCCTAAAA
Source organism: Dryobates pubescens (assembly GCF_014839835.1). NCBI lineage: Eukaryota > Metazoa > Chordata > Aves > Piciformes > Picidae > Dryobates > Dryobates pubescens. The sequence continues at coordinate 1,419,762 of NC_071637.1, forward strand.
ATAACTGCTCTGCCTCCTGGGGATGATTCATGATGCAGCTAAAGGGCTTCCCTCCTGCTATTTTGGATCACAGAACAAGTTGGGTTGGAAGGGACCTTTAAAGGTCATCTAGTCCACCCCCTGTGCAGTCAGCAGGGACACCTGCAACTAGGGCAGGTTGCTCAGAGCCCCAAACAATCTGACCCAGAATGGTTCCAGGGATGAGGCATCTCCCACCTCTCTGGGCAACCTGGGCATCCCAAATCTCTGAATAAAGAGCTGATGGTAGCTCATGCAGGGCTTCTCGTTTCACTTTGGGAAGTGGCCCCAGCTGCTGCCTGGTTTATGAGCTCTCTGCACCTCAGATGTTTTTCTTCACTGTGTGAAGCAGACACAGCATAGGAGCTTGGTGCTCTGCACACATCCTGTGTGCACCAAGAGTCCTCAGCTCCTCTTCACTCCCATCTCCCATTCCCTGGCAGTAACCCTGCAGGGATGGTGCCCATCTGACTCTAGGGGTGCCCAGTGTCACCAGGCCACACTGATGGCCCCACTGGCACCAGCAAATGCTGGGCATCTGCAAGCTGTGCTGTGCCAGATGCAGATGTGGTACTGAGCCCAGGTGGACAGGGGGGATCCTGTTCCTGCACTGTGAAGTTTGGGCTCTGAGGAGTCAGGAAAGCTCAGCAGTGGGCCAAGCTCTGGGACAGGCTGGCAGTGATACTGCCAGAGCAGAAAGTTTGCCAGAATTCATGCCTTTCATCTAAACCCCTTGGAGGGTTTGGACAGGTTTTGGGCTCTCTATAGGCTGCACCCCTGCCAGCGCTGCCTGCTGCCCACCTTGCTTCTGCATCCCACCCCACTTGCCAAACCCACTCCTGTTTCTTCCTCAAGGAATAACCCAGGGAGGTGAAGCACAGCATCAGCTATTTATTATGAGAGGCTGGTAAGGGGTTGCTTTGTGTAATTCCCACCTGGTTGTGCCTCTGTGAGCCAAGCACTGGCATCACGCCACAGCCAGGGCCAAGGCCATGTTGTCCTTCCCTGCCAGGGTGCACCTTGGAAGGGGCCCACGCAAGGAGCTGGGGGCACCTGCTGCCTCCTGCCACCAGCAGCTCTGCCCTGGACTTTGCCATCAGGACTTTCAGCTGCTCCTTCCCACACTGCCCTCATGCTGACCCTGAGGTGTCCCAACAGGGACCAAGCATGGATTTTAACAACATGGAGTGCAGAAAGGCCGCCTCAGGGCTATGCTTTGATTGACAGCAGAGCCCCACCATCACCCAAGCCCCTTCCCTGTCAAGGTGAGCCTCTGCCCCCTGCCTATTTCTGTGTAGCTGCCTGCATGTTAGACTGATGATGTCCATGCTCAGCAGCTTCAGCTTTGGACCCTCTTTCTGCCTCCCTGGGGGCAGAAGGCAGCCTTGCCCTGAGTAGGCTGGGTGCACACAGTCCCCAGAGTGCTCAGAAACCCCCTGCCAGGTCCCAGGTGCACTTTTTCCACCTCTTTTCCCTTGCACACACCCAGAGCAGCCAGGAGACAGTAAGAATAATCAGGATGCATCCTCGCATCCTCGGGGGAGGAGGAGAGCAAGTGAGCTACACGTGCTGCAGCTCAGTCACATTGGGCTGGGGAAGTGTCTTGGGGTGGAGGCCTGGGTGAGGAGAAGGCAAGCTCAGCAAAACGGGCTGGCTTCAGCAGGTCCATGTGAAGGGAGAGGTGGTGCAGATGGAGACAAGCCTGCCTGGGATTTGGTGTCCCAGCAAAATGGCTGCGTGCCCCTTTCTGTCAGTAAAACCCCAGGATTCTCTGAGAGGGATGGGAAGGAGCCCACCAGCCCAAGGTCACCACCCTACAGATCCCCTGGGAGCGGTGTGAAGCTCTACCCAGGCATGGCTTTATCCAGTTTGTTTATCTGATTTTCTGTTTGTTGTTTGGGAAAACCTGAGGACAGGCTGAGGGACAGGCATGGATGTCCAGCTGATCCCTCTCCACACACAGAAGCTACTGGATGCCTGTGCTGGGCTGGGATGAAGGCAGCTTCTGCCTCCTCCTCCCCAGCCAGCGTGTCCCACGCTCCTGCAGCCCCTCCTGGGGCAAGAAGAGGGTTTTGCATCCATTTGAGGTACCAGCACCATTGGTATGACCTACTGATGCCCACCATGTCCCTCTGATGGGAACCAGCACTGAGCAAAGAATGCCCAGGACCACGGGCACAGGGGAGCCGGCAGCACTGGAAAGCCATTTAAAACCACTCTGAGTGGTGGTGGGACAACCCCAAGGCCAGTGGCAAGCACAGCAGGACCACCCACGGCCAAACTAGGGCCATCTCAGGGCCAGCTGGAGCAACCAGAACTACACTGAGGACAGCGATGACCACACTGGGAGTGACTGCAGCCACATAGGGGCCATCAGGGCTACCCCAGGCCGACTGCATCCACACTGGGACTGCTCATGGCCATACCGGGGCCAGCCTAGAGCCAACTGGAGCAACCAGAGCTGCCCTGAAGCCAAACTGGGGCTATCCTAGGGCCCACCAGGTCAAACAGGGATACCCTGGGCCAACAGCATCCACTCTAGGACCGTCATTGGCCAAAATGGAGCCACCCTGAGGCAACCAGTGCTACCCTGTGACCAACGGCAACCATAACGGAATCGCCTGTGGCCAAACTGGGACTAACTGGGTATGACCACCCCGTGCCGCAGCGGGACCACCGTGAGCTGCCATGCAGCCAAGCGGGAGCACAGAGGAGGTGCCCTGGATCCAAGCGCGCCCAGCCCGCGGTGCCCCCAACCGCCAAACAACCGCCAGCGCCCGCCGCCCCTCACAGCGCCGCCCCGCCCCTCTTCCCTCCGCCAACGACAGACGCGTCCCGGAGCTGCCAATCACCGGATGTGGCCAACCGAATCGCCGCGGGGGCGGGCCCTCAGTGGAGGCAAAGTTGCCTGGCGGCTGCGGTGCCGCCTGGCTTAGCGCAGGTTCGCGCCGCGTTTTCTACGGCGGCGTACCGCACCCTACGGCATCGCGCCCTGCGGCAGCGTACCGCGGGGCCCCCGCAGCGCGCCCTACGGCACCGCAGCGCCCGCAGCCGGCGGGGCCATGATGTCGTGCGCCGAGCTGCTGGCCGTGTGCCTGCTGTCAGCAGACCGCGGCCCCGCGCTCCGTCGCCAGCCGCTCCCCATCTTCCACGACGTGAGTACCGCGGGGCGGGCCCGAGGCGAGCCCCCGTCCCGTCCCCGTGCGGCGGTCGTAACCTGTAGGTGTCAGGGTGAGGCCCTTCGCTGCCTGCCTCGGCTGAGGAGCCAAAGCCAGGGGAGACACGAGCGGACCCCGCTGCTGCTATCGGCCTGGAGCCGTGCGTCGAGACGTGGGTCGCGGTGCCTTGAATAACGCTCGGCGTTGTGTCCTTTCGCTGAGATGCAGGCCTCTGGGTGGCGAGAAACAGCCTGCTGCTCGCCGCGGGCTGCCCGCCGGAGCGGGAGCCGCGTGTGCGGGGTAGGAGAGCTGCGGGGGGCAGCCGGTCGGAGCTGGAGCGTGTCCCATCGCCTGCCCCAGCCTCCATCCCTGCGGGTCTGCTGGGCATCCCAGCGGCTCTGGCTGGCTAGGGGGAGCCGCGATGCGGACAGTGGCTGCCTTCCTTTCCGTAAGACAGGTCGTGGCGTGCTGTGTCCCCTCAAGCCCTGCGGTGAGGGTGCTCCTGTGGAGCCCTTGCCCTGGGCTAGCGGGGGCAGTGCCTCTCCCCTGTGGCACCCAGTGGGGTGGGCAAGTGGCTGCCTTCCTGGCCGCCTCCCAGGGCAAGTCGCACAGCCTGGGTCGAAGCCCAGCTCTGCTCTTGCAGCACAGCAGGATGCTCCATCTCCCTGCTGCTGGACATCTGTGAGCTGCAGGGTGCCTGGACTGAGTGGGCAGCACTCGAATCTCCCTGGTGGGCCACCAGCCCTTCATACTTCTTTCTGGGTCTGTCACCACTGGGGTCACCCTGTGGAGCCAAGGGAGATGTGCAAGTGGAGGTGCTGCCTCTGTCCTGCTGCAGGGACGAGGGAGGAGAAAGCAAACAAGCATTGATGTGCCATAGCACCCGGACAGCCCAGAGTGGTGCCACTTGTCACCTCTGCCTTGGTCTGGGTGGTATCACTCATTCATCCTAGGAGATCTTGGGCAGCAGGAAGGTGAATGATATGCTTGGCCCCATCCTCTCCCTGGGAGATCTCCTGGCATCACCAGGGAGCAGCTGGAAAGCAAGGCTGCTTTGGCTGTGGTGATGCTTATGGCTTCCAGCTGCGGGTCAGGGTCTCTCTCCTGCCGTGGGGGGTTTCAGGCTGCAGGGCTCTCCAGCTAGCAGCATTAACTGCACTAATTACTTGGCTGATGAAAGATGGGCTGGAGGGGGGTTGGTGGTGACAGATGTGTTCAGCTCAGCTCCTCTGGGCACTCACTCAGTCTTGTATTTCTCCCTCAGGGCATCATTAAAGCAATTAAAATGGGAAGTGTTAACAGCACTTGGGGCTACTTTTGGATTCTGGTGGCTTCCCTTCTTTCCTATAGCTCCCTTTGCTCCTGCCTCAGCTCTGGAGCTCAGCAGGGAGAGTGTAATGCCTCCACTTCGGGGTGTGGGCAGTTGGCTGGCCTCCAGTTGCCCCACCTGGCTTGTTGTGGGGAGCTGTGCCTGGATGCAGTGGGGCAGGATCCCAACCTGCCCCTTGGGCAGCAGGAGGGGAAAGCTGCTCACAAGAGGTCCTGGGTGGCAGCTGGAGCTTCTCCTGGGACCAGAGCCGCAGTCTCCTTGCCCACAGATCGCCTGTCTCTGGGAGAGGTGAGGAGGAGGAGGAGGAGGAGGAGGAGGAGGAGGGCTTTCCTTGAGATGCTTTGCTGCCGGTGCAGTAGGAACTGCAGTGCTGCCATCGCAGGTGTTTCTCTGAGCAGACATCTCAAGCCTCTGGGATATTTGTCCCCCAGGCTGGTGCCCAGGGCTTCCTCACTCCCCTCTCTCTGTGGGAGAGGTTCAGGAAAGGTTTTTGGTGCCTGGTCACAGCCTGTGTTAGCCTGCAGTGGGTCGATGAGCTCTGTGTCCCCTCCCCAACAGCCAGTGTGTCCCTGGCTGCATGTCCAGCAGCTGTGGTTGCTTCCAGCCCTGCAGGCAGGGACAAGCCCTGGAATGTCCTGCCTTCCCAGGGTGTGTGGGGTTTGTCCCCACATCAGTGCTGGTTCAGAGCTTCTTCCCTGCTGTGTTTGCTGCTGCAGGCACTGAGTGGGGCTGCTTGGACCCAAGCCCAGGAGCCAGGGGCAAAAGGAAGTGTCTGGGGTTGAGGCAGTGTCCCTGTGTTTCTGAGAATGCCAGACCCCTGAGTGCAAGCAAGGGACTGCCTGAAAGGCCTCTCCAGCAGCTGGCATAGACCCAGTCCCATTTCAGTCCTGGTTTTGCACCATTTTGCCCTGGCTTTGTCCCAGGGCTGCTGTCCTCACCAGAAGCAGTGCCTGCATGCTGTGCATGTGCCTGTGCCCCAGGGGTCGTGCCATGGAGCGTGGAAGCAGCTCTGCAGGAGCATGCAGGCAGCTCTGTGCTATTTTTGCTTGGCTGGAGTTGGATCCTGCTTCATGCACAGGAGCCAGTGGTGGTTTCTGGTGCGTGCAGGGCTCACTGAGGCAGCCCTCTGCAGCTGGGGTCAGCCAAGGATGGACTGAGTGGAGGTGCTGAGGAGCCCCACCGTGCCTCTAGGAGAAGGAGCAGATGTGGCCTCACCTTGCAGGGCTCTGGCAGCTCCATGGCTGGCACCACGTTTATTTGTTTTGAGCGTCAGGCAGCTGTTGCCTGTGCTCTGGCATTGCTCTCCTTGCATTGCAGCAGAGGATCCCCTGTGTGAGGGAGAAGCATCAGCTCTGTGTGCCAAGGTTTGTGCTGGAGGCAGGATGGGCTCCCCCACATTAGAGACCTCCTCATTCCTGTGGGATCTCCAGGCTGCAGACAGAGCCTGCTGAGCAGGACCAGCCTGTGAGTGGAAATGTTTGGCCATACTTGAATCTGCATTTAAGTGCCTGGGTGACACCTGCTTGTCTTTGGGATGAGCCAGCTGCCCTCAGTGATGTTTGGGGTCACAGAGATGTCATTGTGTCCCTCAGATGACAGAGACTCTGGGGGATGGAGCTCTTTTACCTTTTGATTCGACAGAAAGTGGTGGCAGGTTGGCACAGGCATGTGGGACATGCAGGTGGGACCCTGTGGTTGCAGGCAGAGCTACCCCTGCAGCCTGGAGAAAGTTTTGCTTTAAAACCCAGAGAGATGCCCAGCATGTGGGAGCTGTGAGTTCCTGTCTCTGTGAAGCTCCAGGGCACACCAATGCCCAGCATGTGGGAGCTGTGGGTTCCTGTCTCTGTGAAGCTCCAGAGTGCACCCAGCGAGTCTTAAAGGGGGTTCAAAGTGTCCAGAGAAGGGCAACAAGGCTGGGGAGAGGCCTTGAGCACAGCCCTGTGAGGAGAGGCTGAGTGAGCTGGGGTTGCTTAGCCTGCAGAAGAGGAGGCTCAGGGGAGACCTTCTTGCTGTCTCCAACTCCCTGAAGGGAGGTTGTAGCCAGGTGGGGGTTGGTGTCTTCTCCCAGGCAGCCAGCACCAGAACAAGAGGACACAGTCTCAAGCTTTGCTGGGGAAAGTTTAGGCTGGAGGTGAGGAGAAAGTTCCTCACAGAGAGAGTTGTTAGCCATTGGGATGTGCTGCCCAGGGAGGTGGTGGAGTCACAATCCCTGGAGGTGTTCAAGAGGGGATTGGATGTGGCACTTGGTGCCATGGTTTAGTAGTCATGAGGTCATGGGTGACAGGTTGGACTTGATGATCTTTGAGGTCTCTTCCAACCTTATTGATTCTATGATTCAAACAGCCCCTGCCCTGGGGCTGTTTGAAAGCCCTGGCTTTCCTGCCAGGGAGATTGCCTGGTTGGCTATAAGTCCCTGTCCCAGAGGGGTGGTTACCCAGGCTTAGGGCAGCCTGTTCCCTGGTTCTGGAGGAGCTTGCCTTGCTCACAGGAGCATCTGAGGAGGAGGAGGAGCTGTCCCTGCTCCTGGTTTTGGTTGCAGGGAAAGACCGGGGAGCACCCTGCTGGGACCAGGATCAGAAAAGCCTTGGCCCAGCTACAAGCATCAGAGGTTTCTCTGGGCAGCTCTTTCCTCCCCTGGGAGCTGTTTGTCAAGGAGGTTTCAAGGGCTCGCTGGGGGCTGGTACCCCCCAGGCGCACGGGGAGCCGGGGGCGGAGGGGGCAGCGGCGGTGCCGCAGCGTCGTGCGGCAGGAGCAGAGCTGCTCTGGGGGTGGTTTTATCAGCTCTGCTTTGCAGGTGCCTGGAAAAGAATGGAACAGAGGCCTCTTGCCCCTTTTCCTGTCCTTGTTCAAGCCTGAGCCTTCTCCAGCTCTTCAGATTTCTTTGGCAACCAGGGTGATTAAAAAGGATGATTAAACAGAAGAAAGTTGTCACAGACAGAGCCTTCTGTTATTGGCTCTGGGAGGATGTGCTGGCCTCCACCTCATATTGTTTGGTGTGGCAGGATGTTCCCAGGCTCTGGAAGTGGTGCTGTTCCTCAGCCAGCCCCTGATCTGCTGATCGCTGGTGGAAGAGGAGCCAGGCAGGGGTAGGACACCCCAGCTGTCAGCTCCTGGCTGGGACAGCAGCTCTCTGAGCTGGGTTAGGAACTGGCTGGAGGCTGAGCCCAGAGAGTGGTGGTGAATGGTGCCACAGCCAGCTGGCAGCCAGGCACCAGTGGTGTGCCCCAGTGCTGGGCCCCATCCTGTTCAATATCCTTATTAGTGATCTGGATGAGGGCATTGAGTCCATCAGCAAATTTGCAGATGACTCCAAGCTGGGGCAGGAGTTGATCTGCTGGAGGGTAGAGAGGCTCTGCAGAGGGACCTGGACAGGCTGGGCAGATGGGCAGAGTCCAAGGGCAGGAGATTGAACACATCCAAGTGCCAGGGGCTGCACATTGGCCACAGCAACCCCAGGCAGTGCTGCAGGCTGGGGGCAGAGTGGCTGAGAGCAGCCAGGCAGAGAGGGACCTGGGGGTGCTGGTCAATGGTAGGCTGAACATGAGCCAGCAGTGTGCCCAGGTGGCCAAGAAGGCCAAGGGCATCCTGGCCTGCATCAGAAAGAGTGTGGCCAGCAGGAGCAGGGAGGTCATTGTGCCCTGTGCTCAGCACTGTTTAGGCCACACCTGGAGTCCTGTGTCCAATTCTGGGCTCCTCAGGTCAGGAAAGAGGTTGAGCTGCTGGAAGGTGTCCAGAGAAGGGCAACAGAGCTGGGGAGGGGTCTGGAGCACAGCCCTGGGAGGAGAGGCTGAGGGAGCTGGGGTTGCTTAGCCTGGAGAAGAGGAGGCTCAGGGGAGACCTTCTTGCTCTCTACAACTACCTGCAGGGAGGTTGTAGCCAGGTGGGGGTTGGTCTCTTCTCCCAGGCACCCAGCACTAGAACAAGAGGACACAGTCTCAAGCTGTGCCAGGGGAGGTTTAGGCTGGAGGTGAGGAAGAAGTTCTTCACAGACCGAGAGATTGGCCCTGGGGCTGTGCTGCCCAGGGAGGTGGTGGAGTCACCATCCCTGGAGGTGTTTAAGTGGAGCCTGGATGAGGCCCTTGGTGCCATGGTTTAGTTGATTAGATGGTGCTGGGTGACAGGTTGGACTCAATGATCTTGAAGGTCTCTTCCGTTCCGTTCCATTCCATTCTTCCTGGGCAGCAGGCAGGGAGAAGCCTCATGGTTGGGAACCTGGGTTAAGCCCCTGAACTGGAACAGTTCTCCAGCTGTGCTCTGTGGCAGTGTTAGTTACATATGCATTAATTAATCCATCAATTCTTAATTACAGAGTGTGTGCATGTCAGGATGTTGCAGGAAGGATTGCTATGAAGGATAATTTTTGAGGGTGACAGAGCCCTGGAGCCAGGCTGCCCCGAGAGGTGCTGGAGCCTCTGCCTCTGGAGACTTGCCAGGCCCACCTGGATGCATTCCTGTGGGACCTGCTTTAGGTGATCCTGCTCTGGCAGGGGGCATTTGGGCTTAGATGATCTCCAGAGGTCCTTTCCAACCTCCACCACTCTGTGATTCCATGGTGATGCCCAAGCAGGAGGCAGGAGCTGCACCTCCACATTGCAGGCACGAAATGCTCCTGCTTTGGACTGGGTTTGTGCTCCTTCTGTTTAAAGGCTCTGAAAGATTAAACACTTCCCAGCATGAGGATGCAGCCAAGCTTCCTTTCCCTCTGAGAGGTGCCCAGGCTGAGTGCTGGGCACACTCTGGCAGCAGTGCCTGTGCTGGGGACAAGAAATGGGTTTAAGGGTTTAGCACAGGGGAATTTCCCTGGAGCTGCCTGGGCGACCCTGGCACCACCACCACAGGCAAACTGTTCATGGCTCTCCAGGCTCCAGGGGGCCAGTTTGCATGTGGTGGCAGTGCCAGGTGCTGCCAGGCTTGCCCTTCAACAATGCTCTTTCTGCCACCTCACCGAACCCTGTCCTATTTTCTCTTGCAGATCTTCCGGCGAGCCGACAAGAACGGTGAGTGCTTGGCTCCTGCCACTGCCTGCCCCGGGCTGGGCAAAGCAGCACAGCATGGCCCTGCTGGGAAATGTGGCTAAAGAGTGAAGGAGACATAGGGGAGAGCAGCTCTGGCTGCAAAGAAAATGCTTTCCTGCTTTGCTTGGAGGGAAAGGCACAAAGGGCTGTGGGAACTGGGCTCCTCCAGTTCATTGTCCACGTGCAGGGCAGGGCAGAGCCCCTTCCAAGCCCTCTTCCTGGAGGCAAAGCAAGCTGTGCAGCAGGCAGTCCATCTTTGTGCTCAGTCCACTTGGGTGCCTGGATGCCCACTTGAGCCCCTGGCATTGGAGTTAGGCTCTGCTACCTGGCTTTTAATCTGGCACCCAGAAACCTAGCAGTCCAGGCTCACAAATTGTTTCCCTGAGTCTTCCCACCCTGTCTTGGGCTCTTCTCCTTCACAGGCTCCAGGAGCTGCTTTCATCGCAGATCCAAATGCAGCCCAGGAGCTGAAGTCCTCCACAGAGGGGAAATTAAAAACCTCTTACTTCAGTGGAGAGATTTTTCACTCCTTAAAAAGCTGAAGCTGTCCTCACTGAGCTGTCTGTGACAGGCTCTGTGCTCGGGCAGCCAGCTAAGTACAGCACATGCTTGCCTTTCTGAAGGTGTTGCAGTGGGGCCCTTTTGGCAGGGGGCTGACATTCCTACCTGCAATTCCAGCAAGCAGGGGGGCCTGCTTGCCAGCAGTGTGGCTGGGTGTTGGCTGGGGCCTGGTGGGACCTGCTTCCCCCAAGATCTCTGCCCTCATTGTTATGCACCACACACCCAGGCGTCCCACGCTCCCGCTGGAGAGGCTGCTGGGCGGGCGGCTGGGGCTGGCGTGCTGCTTGCTGCAGCTCTATAATTATCCTTCCCTTTGACTGAGATGCAGATGATGGGAAGCTGTCATTTGAGGAGTTCAAGAACTATTTCGCTGATGGGATCCTGAGCTCGGAGGAGCTGTGGGAGTTGTTCAGCGGCATTGACAGGCGCCACTCAGAGTGAGTACCCTGGGGGCTCAGAGGAGGGGAGATGGAGCAGGGGAAACTGCTTGAGGGGAAAGGGAGTGTGCTTGGAGGCAGGGGTGATGAAGAGTTAGAGTGAGATTCACAGAACGGTTTGGGTTGGAAGGGACCTTAAAGATCAGTTCTGGGCTCCTCAATTTAAGAAGGACACTGAGACACTTGAAGGTGTCCAGAGAAGGGCAACAAAGCTGGGGAGGGGTCTGGGGCACAGCCCTGTGAGGAGAGGCTGAGGGAGCTGGGGTTGCTTAGCCTGCAGAAGAGGAGGCTCAGGGGAGACCTTCTTGCTGTCTACAACTCCCTGAAGGGAGGTTGTAGCCAGGTGGGGGTTGGTCTCTTCTCCCAGGCACCCAGCACCAGAACAAGAGGACACAGTCTCAAGCTGCACCAGGGGAGGTTTAGGCTGGAGGTGAGGAGAAAGTTCTTCCCAGAAGGAGTAATTAGCCATTGGGATGTGCTTCCCAAGGAGGTGGTGGAGTCCCCTTCCCTGGAGGTATTCAAGAGGGGATTGGATGTGGCACTTGGTGCCATGGTTTAGTAGTCAGGAGGTGTTGGGTGACAGGTTGGCCTTGATGATCTCTGAGGTCTTTTCCAACCTTATTGATTCGATGATCATCCAGTTCCAACCCTGCTGCCATGGGCAGGGACACCCCCCCCCAGCCCAGGCTGCTCAAGGTCTCATCCAGCCTGGCCTTAACACTTCCAGGGAGGGGGCATCCAAAGCCACCCTGGGCAACCTGTGCCAGTGTCTCCCCAACCTCACTTCTAGTCTCCTATCTCAATTGCCCCTCTTCCAGCTCAAAGCCATTGCCCCCTGTCCTGTCCCTGCAAACTCTTGTCAAAAGTCCCTCTCCAGCAGCCCCCTTCACGTACTGTTAGGCTGCTGTAAGATCTCCCCAGAACCTTCTCTAGACTGAGCAGCCTTGATTCTCTCAGCCTATCCCTATAGGGGAGATACTTCTGCCCTCTGATCATCATCATGCCCTCCTCTGGACCTGTTCCAGAGGAGCTCCTACAAGGTGAAGGCACACAGATGTTAGAACCCATTGCACAGAAGCTAGAAGCACTGGGAGCATAAGAACCCATTGAAGAGCAGCGATGGGCAGAGGGAGCATTAGAAGCCATTGGAGAGCAGCTGGGAGCATTAGAGCCCATTGGAGAGCAGCTGGGAGCACTGGGAGCATTAGAGCCCATTGGAGAGCAGCTGGGAGCATTAGAGCCCATTGGAGAGCAGCTGGGAGCACTGGGAGCATTAGAGCCCATTGGAGAGCAGCTGGGAGCATTAGAGCCCATTGGAGAGCAGCTGGGAGCACTGGGAGCATTAGAAGCCATTGGAGAGCAGCTGGGGGCACTGGGACCAGGCAGTCATCCTGAGAACATTGCTCTCAGGTGTGCTGTAGTTCCCTGGAAGCAAGGGGCCATTGGAACTTGCAGAGGTGTGGAGCATGTGTTCCAGAAGTGCCCAGCTGTGCAGTGCTGTGTGTGCCTGCAGGAGCAGCCCGTGGTGGGGTGAGGGCGATGCACTGACTGTGCAGTGCGGACTTTGCCACTGCTGACACAGGGAATTGCTTTGCACTTATGTAAGAGCTGCTTTCCACCAGGAGTGGGCCATTGGAGTGGCCTAAATTCCCAGGTACAGCTCTCTTTCAAACAGAAAGCCCCTCAGCAGGGAAAGGAGCTGCCCTGAGCCCTGCTCTCCTCCTTGCTGCTGCTGCAGTCTGTTGGGCTTGGCTGGGTTTCTCCTCCCAGGCTTTTGGATGGCAGCGTGGCCTCGCTGGGGACCCTCTGCCCAGTTGGCTGCTGTGAACAGGCATGTTATGAGTCTGGGACAAACTGGCCTGCCTGGGGGCTGCCTGTTCAGATGAAGCCAGTTGCAGCTTCCTCCTGGTCTTGGGCAGCAGGCTGGTCTCTGGCTCATGCCGCTTGCCCGGCACCCCAGGAAGCATCGCTTGCACCTACCGAGCGCCCTTGGCCAGGCGCTGTCTGAGCAGACCCCTGCAAGGGAGAGTTCCTCGGAGCAGCCTTTATCTGGGCCTGCTGGTCCCAGGGCTTTGCAGGGAGCCAGGGCCACCAAATGCCACTGAACCACCGACAGTAGGTACCCAGCAGTCCCTGGCTGCCAGTCCCCACATCTACCCCCTGGGGTGATTGACTGCTGGGCGGTGGGGTGCTGTGTTTAGCTGCTGGTGCTTCAGTGGCAGTGCACAGGAGTGAGGTGCAGCCCCTGGCACGTGCAGCCCCTGGCACGTGCAGCCCCTGCTGCCACTTTCTTTTAAGCCTGGCTGCCTGCTGTTGCCTGTCCTGCCAGTTGGGCTTGTTGAAGGTGGGCAGCAGGAGGTCTCATGAGAACACCTCTTGTCTGTCTGGGCTGTGATACCAGAGAGACATCAGAGAGCCTTTCCCTTCCCTTTGCAAATCCCACCCCCCCAAAGATGGAAAACACAGGTTGCAGCAAAGCAGAGTTTTAACTGTGTCCTTAAATGAACCTTTGAGGGCCTCCTCTTTTGCCTTCACTTTCAGTTCAGGCTTCTTCTATCTGTCCAGAGCAGACAGGCAGGACAGACTGACAGGCCCACGCCAGCAGGCTGTCTCTGCGGGCCGCACCCAGCCCTGGCCACAGCAGTGCTCTCTGGAACTCCTTCCCCATGGTGACAGTGTGGTAGCTATGACAACGTGGCACTGGCAGCAGCTGAGCTGCTGACATCTATTAGCAGGGCACAACCACTGGGCCTTTGATCTCTTTCTGCCCTGAGGAGAAGAGACCCTGCAGGCAGAGCTTGTTGCCGAATTCCTGTGTTCAGTGACTTCAAGCAAAGGTAAGAGACATCCCTCCAGCCTGAGAGGATGCCCTAGTTTCTGAGACAGCAGAAGGGAGAGTCCAGCCCTGAGACCACTGCAAGTGTGATTCTAGTTCCTGCCCCGCCTGAGGCATGGTCCATGTGGCACCTGGGCAGGGTCAGTGCATAGCACAGCTTCAGTCTGAGCAGGTGGGAGAGGGGCAGGACATGGGAGGTGGCAGCAGGGAACTTGCCCTCACAAGACAATGAGCTGCTGGAGTGTGTCCAGAGAAGGGCAGCAAGATTGGTGAGGGGGCTTGAACACAAGTCCTGTGAGGAGCAGCTGAGGGAGCTGGAGTTGTTCAGTTTGGAGAAGAGGAGGCTGAGGGGAGACCTCATTGCTCTTTGAAAGGAGGTTGCAGTGAGGTGGGGGTTGGTCTCTTCCCTCAAGTAGCAAGTGATAGGATGAGAGGAAATGGCCTGAAGCTGCACCAGGGGAGGTTTAGGTTGGACATGAGGAGAAATTTCTTCACCAAAAGGGTCATGGGGCACTGTCCCAGGCTGCCCAGGGAGGTGATGGAGTCACCATCCCTGGAGGTGTTTAAAAGACATCTGGATGAGGAGCTCAGTGACATGGTCTGACTGTTGTGTTCAGGGAGATGTTAGGTTATGGTTGGACTTTGTGATCTTAAGGTCTTTAACAACCAGGCCATTCTAGGATTCTATGGATCCAGTACTCCAGGTGTGGCCTCACCAGGGCAGAATAGAGGGGGAGGAGAACCTCCCTTGAGCTGCTGGCCACACTTTTCAGCATGCACCCCAAGACACCATTGGCCTTCTTGACCTCAAGGGCACATTGCTGTCCCATGCAGAACTTGTCCTCCAGCACTGCCAGATCCATCTCCACAGAGCTGCTTCCCAGCAGGTCCCCCCTCACCCGTGGTGCTGCAGGAGGTTGTTCCTCCCCAGGTGCAGGAATAGAATAGAATAAACCAGGTTGGAAAAGACCTTTGACATCGAGTCCAACCTATCCCCCAGCACCATCTGATCAACTAAACCATGGCACCAAGTGCCTCATCCAGGCTCTTCTTAAACACCTCCAGGGATGGTGACTCCACCACCTCCCTGGGCAGGACATCCCAATGGCCAATCTCTCTTTCTGTGAACCCTTCCCTTGCCCTTGTTGACCTTCCACTCAATTCTCCAGCCTGTCCAGGTCAAGGGGATGTGTCCCTGAGGATAGGGAAGAAGCCTTGAACTTGTCCACTAGCACTCCCAGGTCCTTCTCCATGGAGCTGCAGAGGGCTTTGGATGGGATGGTGTAGTGTTGTACAGCTGCTGCTCTTTGTGAGGCACTGTGAAGCCTTGCCAGGGAAGTGTCCTGTGGACCTCATGTCCTGCATCTGTCTGGAAAATGATATCTGGGAAGTCTCCTTTGCATGAGATCATTCAGATGGTGGTGGCAGGAATCAGGCACAGGCTGCTTGGGGCCTGTGCCTCTGACCTTGAGCCTCAGGTGTCAGAGGTGGGAGTGCTGGGCTGGTCCTTTTTACAAACTCTCAGTGGAAGCAACCCCAGGTCTCCTGTTCTGGGGAAGGAGGTGAACCTTCCTGCTCGCCAGTCAGGGTCCAGAGCCACAGCCAGGCTCTGAGTGACAGAGAGGGTGATAGGAAACACTCTGGGTGTGCTTCTAACTGAGTTGGTCTGGCAAAAGTTAATGCTAGGGGGGAAACTTCAACCCACCGCACTGGCCAGGTTTGGAAACCAGCCCTGTGATGGCAGCAGGGGTGCCCAGTGTCATAAATGGTAGAGATCAAACATTTCCCCTCTGCTTCCCTGCAGCTGGTTGCTGGCTTCTGCCACAAATTCCAGGCACATGCTGATGACATCCCCACAGCACACTCATGACAAGATCCTTCAGCAGCAGCTCAAGCTTGATTACAGTTAATCACTGGTTTGAGCAGTCAAAATACAGCTATGGGGGAATGTGGAGAGTCTCCAGATGAGTGCTGTGGAGGCAGAGGATGGCTCTTGTCTTGGAGTGGCAGAGGGGATGGCAGAGAAGAGCGGAGCAGAGCCTGCTGCAGCCCTGCAGGCTGGGTTGGGATTTGACATGCAGGTTCTGTACAGAACTACAGAGTTGTTTGGGTTGGAAAAGACCTCCAAGGTGATCCAGTCCAGCCAGCAACCCAAAGCCACCATGGCTATCAAACCGTGGCTCCAAGTGCCATGGCCACACCTTTCTTGAACACCTCCAGGGCAGGGACTCCAGTCCCTGACCACTCTTGCAGCAAAGACATTTCTCCTCATCTCCAACTTAACCCTCCCCTGGCACAATCTCAGGCCATTTCCTCTCCTATCACCTGATCCTAGGGAGAAGAGACCAACCCTCACCTCACTGCAACTGCCTTTGAGGTGTTGGAGAGAGCAATGAGGTCTCCTTTTGACCTTCTCTTCTCCAGACTAAACACCCCCAGGTCCCTCAGCTGCTGCTGCCCAGCCCTGTTTTCCAGACCCTTTCCCAGCTTTGCTGCCATTCTTTGGACCTGCTCCAGTCCCTCAATGTCCTTCTTGGAGTGAGGGCCCAAAACTGGGCTCAGGATTTAATGTGTGGCCTCACCAATGCCCAGTACAGGGGCACAATCACATCCCTACTGCTGGCCATGCTGCTCCTGATCCAGTCCAGCCTGGTGTTTGCCTTCTTGGCCACCTGAGCACACTGCTGGATCATGTTCATATGGCTGTCCACCACCGGCACAGGAGCTCCTCCTGCTTTCCCCTGTGAACAGCTTCTGGCAGCATGAGAACAGCATTGTTGGTCCTGTGATTTGCTTGCTGGATTCTGTTCTGCCCCTAATTGTGCCCTGGAGACTGCTGTAGGAAGCAGGACCTGGAAAGAGGAGGCCCTGCAGGACTGCTGCTGAAGCAGGCTGCAGCAAGAGAAGTGTGGCCAGCAGGGCCAGGGAGGGGATTCTCCCCCTGTACTCTGCTCTGGTGAGACCCCACCTGGAGCTCTGTGTCCAGTTCTGGAGCCTCTGTTCCAGGAAGGATCTGGAAGTGCTGGAAGGTGTCCAGAGAAGGGCCATGAGGAGGAGCAGAGGGCTGGAGCTGCTCTGCTGTGAGGACAGACTG
Source organism: Dryobates pubescens (assembly GCF_014839835.1). Lineage (NCBI taxonomy): Eukaryota > Metazoa > Chordata > Aves > Piciformes > Picidae > Dryobates > Dryobates pubescens. The sequence goes on from NC_071637.1 coordinate 1,436,211, forward strand.
AGAGAGTTGGGGTTGTGAGTCTGGAGAAGAGAAGGCTCTGAGGAGACCTCATTGTGGCCTTCCAGGATCTGCAGGGGGCTCCAAGAAAGCTGGGGAGGGACTTTTGAGGGTGTCAGGGAGTGATAGGACTGGGGGGGATGGAGCAGAACTAGAAATGGGGAGATTCAGCTTGGATGTGAGGAAGAAGTTGTTCCCCATGAGGGTGGTTAGAGCCTGGCCCAGGTTGCCCAGGGAGGTGGTGGAAGCCTCCTGCCTGGAGGTGTTTGCAGCCAGGCTGGAGGTGGCTGTGAGCAACCTGCTGTGGTGTGAGGTGTCCCTGGGCATGGCAGGGGGTTGGAACTGGCTGAGCCTTGAGGTCCCTTCCAACCCTGACAGTTCTATGACTGGGGAGGAGCACGTCTTCTAGATGATAATTCAAGGTCTCTTCCAACCCAACGCTTCCACTGGACAGCTCTCAGAGGGCTGACTTTTGCCACAAGATCTTGGTGACTGGTTTCAGTGGTTTAGTGTTTGGGTAGTTTTAGAACAGAATAGAATAAACCAGGTTGGAAAAGACCTTTGAGATCATCAAGTCCAACCTATCACCCAGCACCATCTGATCAACTAAACCATGGCACCAAGCACCCCATCCAGGCTCTTCCTAAACACCTCCAGGGATGGTGACTCCACCACCTCCCTGGGCAGCACATCCCAATGGCCAATCTCTCTTGCTGGGAAGAAATTCTTCCCAACATCCACCCTAAACCTCCCCTGGTGCAGCTTGAGCAGCAAACAGCCAAGACAAAGAGATTTTGATCATCTCTGGCCTCACCTTGCAAGCCAAAAGGTTGGATTTGATTGTAGCTCTTTGTCAGCTGGATCCCAGCTCCCCAAAACTGTGGTGAGGAATGGGCTGTGGGTTGAGCTGGTGGCCCCTTCTTCTTCCTGGTCAAACCACTCCCAGCCCCAGGTTCTCCCTGGGCACAGATGCAAAGGCCTGGGTGATGTGGGGGTGATATGATGTCAGGGTCCCTGGAAACAGGGAGGGATGGATACAGGTCCCTGCCAGGGGTGACAAGAGAAATCCATCCTGGCCCTCTCCTCCTTTTCTGCTGCCCTTGCATAATAAGTCTGAGGCCCTGCAGGCCGAGGGCAGTGGGGATGAGAGGGCTGAGGAGCAGCCATCCAGAGGGGAGATCAAGGCCAAGCGGTCCCTGCCGGCTGTAACAACCACCTCCAGAGAGCAGCCTAAGGCCAAGCCTAAGGCCAAGCAGTCCCCACCAGCTATAACAATCGGCTCCAGACAGAGAAGGGGAAGGGTTATAGTTGTTGGGGACTCTCTCCTGGGGGGTACTGAGGGACCCATATGTCTTCCTGACCCATCCCACAGGGAGCTCTGCTCCCTGCCCGGGGCGCGGGTAAGGGACATTGCAAGGAGACTCCCAAAGCTGATCCATCCCTCTGACTATTGCCCTCTGCTGGTGATACAGGCTGGGAGTGATGAGATCGACAGGAAGGGCACCAGGGCGATTAAGAAGGAGTTCAGGGCCCTTGGACAATTGATTGATGGGGCAGGAGCGCAAGTGGTGTTCTGCTCAGTTCCCTCAGTGGCAGGGGAGGACACTGAGAGGAACAGAACCCACACCATCAACAAATGGCTCAGGGGATGCTGCCAGCAGTTACTGCACCTGACCTGCTGGGTCCTGATGGGGTGCAGTTATCTAGAAGGGGCAAGAGAGTCCTAGCACTAGAGTTGGCAGGGCTCATTAGGAGGGTTTTAAACTAGGTCTGAAGGGGGTGGGTGAAGACATCGGTCCCGCTGCAGAGGTAAGAGTAGAGCACAAGGTAGGGTCAATTGAGAGCTCAGGAGCCCAGCTGCAGTGCAGGTACACCAATGCACGCAGCCTAGGCAATAAGCAAGATGAGCTGGAGGTCCTAATCCACCAGGGCAACTATGATATAGTTGCCATCTCAGCAACATGGTGGGACAACAGGCACGATTGGAGTGCTACACTGGGGGGCTACAGGCTCTTTAGGAGGGATAGGCGAGGGAGGAGAGGAGGAGGGGTGGCTTTGTATATTAGGGAGACACTTTCTGCCTCAGAACTCTAGGTGGAAGATGAGGGAATTGAGAGCCTGTGGGTTAAAATCAGAGGGCAGCCCAACAAATCTGACATCCTGGTTGGAGTCTGTTACAGACCACCCAACCAGGATGAGGAGGTTGATGAATTATTCTACAAACAACTGGAGGCTGTTTCAAGATCATCAGATCTTGTCCTCGTGGGGGACTTCAACCTGCCAGATATCTGCTGGGAACTTAATTCAGCAGAGAGGAGGCAGTCCAGAAGATTCCTGGAGCGGATAGAGGACTGCTTCCTGACACAGCTGTTAAGTGAGCCTACCAGGGGACAGGCTCTGCTTGACTTGCTGCTCTCCAATAGGGAAGGGCTGCTGGGAGATGTGACCGTGGGAGGCTGCCTAGGGTGCAGTGACCACGAGATAGTGAAGTGTTCAATCTGCAGGGAGATAGGGAGGAGCACCAACAGAACCTTCACCTTGGACTGCAGGAGGGCAAACTGCAGCCTGTTTGAGAAACTTATCTGCAAAGTTCCCTGGGTACCAACCCTCAAGAACCGAGGGGTCCAGGAGGGTTGGAGCTGCTTCAAAGAGGAGCTCTTGAAGGCACAGGAACTGGCAGTGCCCATGTGCCAAAAGATGAGGCCAGGGGAAGGCTCTGGGCCTGGGTGAGCAAGCAGCTCCTGGAGGATTGAAGGGGAAAAAAGAGGCTGTGTCACCTCTGGAAGCAGGGGAAGGCTTCTCCAGGTATGTTCAAGGAAGTGGTTAGATTATGTAGGAAGAAAATTAGAGAGGCAAAGGCCCAGCTGGAACTGAAGCTGAACACCTCTGTGAGAGACAACAAAAAGCATTGTTATAAATATATCAACACTAGAAAGAAGGGCAAGAAGAACCTGCACTCCTTACTGGAGCTGGAGGGGAACACTGTGACTGTGGACGAGGCAAAGGCTGAGGCCTGAACACCTTCCCTGCCTCAATGTTTAACAGCAAGGCAGGAGCTCAGCACCAGTGGCCTCCTGAGCTGGGGATGGGGTCAGGGAGCAGTGTGATGCCCTGGAAATCCATGAGGAATTAGCTGGGAACCTGCTGAGCCACTTGGACACTCCCAAGTCCATGGGACCGGATGGGATCCACCCTAGGGTGCTGAGAGAGCTGGCAGATGAGCTGCCAAGCTGCTCTCCATCATCTTCCTCCAGTCCTGGCTCACTGGAGAGGTCCCAGGTGACTGGGAACTGGCCAAGGTTGTCCCCAGCCACAAGCAGGGTTGGATGGAGGAACCTGGAAACTCCAGGCCTGGCAGCCTGAGCTCAGTGCCAGGGAAAGTGATGGAGCAGAGTATCCTGGGGGCAATAACTGCACCTGAAGGATGGCCAAGGGCTCAGGCCCAGCCAGCATGGGTTTAGGAAGGGCAGGTCCTGCCTGACCAACCTGATCTCCTTCCATGCCCAGCTGACTGCCTGGTGGCTGTGGGGCAGGCTGTGGATGTGGTCTGCCTGGACTGCAGCAAGGCCTTTGACACCATCCCCCACAGCAAACTCCTGGCCAAGCTGTCAGCCCCTGGCTGGGACAGCAGCTCTCTGAGCTGGGTTAGGAACTGGCTGGAGGCTGAGCCCAGAGAGTGGTGGTGAATGGTGCCACAGCCAGCTGGCAGCCAGGCCCCAGTGGTGTGCCCCAGGGATCAGTGCTGGGCCCCATGCTCTGTAACATCTTCATTGATGACCTGGATGAGGGCATTGAGTCAGTCAGCAGCAAGTTTGCAGATGACACCAAGCTGGGAGCAGATGTTGGTCAGTTAGAGGGCAGAAGGGCTCTGCAGAGGGACCTCGACCGACTGGACAGATGGGCAGAGGCCAACAGGATGGCATTCAACAAATCCAAGTGCCAGGGGCTGCACTTTGGCCACAGCAACCCCAGGCAGAGCTACAGGCTGGGGGCAGAGTGGCTGAGAGCTGCCAAACAGAGAGGGACCTGGGGGTACTGATTGACAGCTGCCTAAACATGAGCCAGCAGTGTGCCCAGGGGTCCAAGAAGGCCAAGGGCATCCTGGCCTGCATCAGGAACAGTGTGGCCAGCAGGAGCAGGGAGGTCATTGTGCCCTGTGCTCAGCACTGCTCAGGCCACACCTTGAGTCCTGTGTCCAGTCCTGGGCTCCTCAGTTTAAGAAGGACATTGAGAGACTTGAAGGTGTCCAGAGAAGGGCAACAAGGCTGGGGAGGGGTCTGGAGCACAGCCCTGGGAGGAGAGGCTGAGGGAGCTGGGGTTGCTTAGCCTGCAGAAGAGGAGGCTCAGGGGAGACCTCATTGCTCTCTACAACTACCTGAAAGGTGGTTGTAGACAGGAAGGGGTTGGTCTCTTCTCCCAGGCAACCAGCACCAGAACAAGAGGACACAGTCTCAAGCTGTGCCAGGGGAGGTTTAGGCTGGAGGTGAGGAGAAAGTTCTTCCCAGAGAGAGTTGTTAGCCATTGGAATGTGCTGCCCAGGGAGGTGGTGGAGTCCCCATCCCTGGAGGTGTTCAAGAGGGGATTGGATGTGGCACTTGGTGCCATGGTCTAGTCATGAGGTCTGTTGAGACAGGTTGGACTCGATGATCCTTGGGGTCTCTTCCAACCTCAGTGATACTGTGAGACTGTGATGTGTGCATTGTGTGTGGCACTGTGTGTTTTGGAGGCTCATCTCTACATCCTCTCTATGCCTTTTACCCAGCTCTTGGATAGGGACCAGTGGCTGTGGTTGTTGCCCTGGGGCATGGTTTGAACCTGCAGTGCTGTGGATGCTGCAGTGCCAAGGGTGCTGCAGCGCCAGGTCTCTTGTGGCTGTGCAGCAGCTGTGGCTCTGCAGGCAGCTTTCAGAAGCAAGGGGAAGAATTAAGCAGGAGCAAGAAGACTTTTTTCCAGTGTAAAATTTGTGCTTCAAAGCCCCATCAGTGTCTGGCAGAGCTGTGCTCGGCTGCAGGGAGCTGCTCAGAGATGGGCTCAGCGAAGTTTGATGGAGTGGAGCTGGCAGCACAAGGGGCTGTGGTTTTGCTGAGTATCTGTATTGCATCCCAAGGGAGGCACTGGGAGTTCTTTATCCATGTCCAAAGCAGTCAGCAGTGCCAGGACAGCCTGCCAGAGCCCTGCCTCCAGCAGGTTCTGCGGTGAGGGGCTCAAAATAGCTGAGCCAAAGCACAGCCTGACACTGCCTGATGCACTTAACTAAACAGAGGGGTCTGCAGTGCCCCTGGCAGGGCTCTGAGATGACCTCTCACACCCAAACACCTTCAGGGTTTGAAGCACAGCCTGTTATTGAAGTGCACAAAGTAGAAGCCCAGCAGAAAAGAGAGATGAGAAACCAGGCTTTGATTTGTGATGGGGAGGGGGGAAGCTGTGGGAAGATTTTCCTTAAATGACTCCACTTATTCCTGGCATTTTGCACATCTCACCCACTCTCCTCTCATTTCACCTCAGGCTGATATTCCCCCATTGCCCCCCTGAGCAGTGTCAGAGGAAGGGACAGGGCAATGTGGCAGTGCTTTGACATCCCCTGGGCAGTGGCACTGCAGCTGTCCTTGCACTTGGAGCCCAGCAAGCTCCAGGTAGCACCAGTTCCTCATGTGTGGCAGCACTTAAAGCCTTCAAAAACTCTCTGTTCTGCTGTCTTCCACTTTCCCAATCAGGATTAAAAATGGTTGTGGTCATTTAGGGGGCTTTGAGACTTGAGCCAGCAGAGCTTGGTGGGCAGAGGCTGATTTGAATGAACAATAGCCCAGGATGTTTCCCTACAGCTCAAGCAGCTCTGCCTCAGTGCCTTTGACCACCTGAGGGGACCTGGCAGCTTCATGTGAACCCATGGTTCTGCCTGGCATCCCCTCCTGCAAACAGGCAGCTGTTTCTGGACATTTCCTCCTCCCTCTCCTCCCCAGCAGCACCTTTGTTAGCAAGAGAGCCCTGCCCAACCAAACAGGGGCAGGGAGCCTCCAGGCTTTTGGGCCCAGATCCCTCCTCTAATGCCCTTTGTGGCAGGAGCAACCTCTCTCACGGGCCCTGAAGCCATCCTGCTCTCACAGATGCTTTTCCAGCATGCTCCAGGAGGTGTTTGTTGTTGCAGCATCTTTGCCTGCTCCTGCAGCTGCTGAAGCAAAGGGGATGCTCTGCAGCCTCACCATGGTACTGAAGGTCCTGAGCTGCAGGGCATGGCTCCTGAGCTGCTGGCTCTGCACTGCTGCAGCTTTTGTGTGTTTTCTTTTCTAATCCAGCCTTTGTAAATACATGAGAGGAGCAGGGAATGCACCTGGGGGGCTCCAGGCAAGCCCTCAAGACCCTGCTCACCACAACTGTTTCTCCTGAGCCAGCCTCACCATCTAACAGTTTGTTTTCCTGTTTGTTCTTTTTCTTCTTCTTGTCTCTTGCAGTAATGTGGACACAGAAAAATTGTGTGGTAAGTTGGGGGATGTTGCTGCCTTGGAGGGCTTCCTCTTGAGGCTCTGTGGTGGGGCTCTGTGTGTGTCTGACCTGGGCAGCACTGGGCAGTCAGGTGGCATCGAGAGTCCCCATGCCTGAATGCTAGCACAGAGGGCACCCCGGAACCCCAGCACTGTAGGGGGTAGAAAGGACCTCTGGGGTTCATCCAGTCCAACCCTCCTGCTAAAGCAGGGCACCCACAGCAGCTTGTCCAGGATCACAATGTCCAGGTGGGTTTGGAATCTCTGCAGAGAAGGAGACTCCACAGCCTCTCTGGGCAGCCTGCTCCAGGGCTCCTTACAGGAAAAAAGTTTCTCCTCCTGTTGAGGTGGAAAATTCTGGGTTCCAGTTTGTGCCCTTTGTTCCTTATCCTGTCTCTGGGCACCAATGAAAAGAGTCTGGTCTTATCCCCTTGCTCCTCACCCTTTAGCTCTTGTTGAGCACTGATCCGATCCCCCTCTGGGGCTGCTCTGCCCCAGGCTCAACAGCCCCAGGGCTCTCAGCCTTTCCTCCTCACAGAGCTGCTCCAGGCCCCTCAGCATCTTTGTAGCCTCTGCTGGGCTCTCTCCAGCAGTTCTCTGTCTCTCTTGAACTGGGGAGCCCAGAACTGGAGCCAGTGCTGCAGATGTGGCCTCACTAGGGTAGAGCAGAGGGGGAGCTGTTAACCTCCCTTGACCTGCAGCCCAGGACACCATTGGCCTTCTTGGCCACAAGAGCACATTGTTGGTTCACAGTGAACTTGCTGTCCCCCAGCACTGCCAGGTCCTTCTCCACAGAGCTGCTTCCCAGCAGGTCACCCCTCACCTGTGGTGCTGCAGGAGGTTGTTCCTCCCCAGGTGCAGGACTCTACACTTGCCCTTCTTGAACTCCATGAGGTTTTCCTCCACTCAGTTCTTCAGTCTGTCCAGGTCCAGGGGCTGTGTCCCTGAGGATAGAGAGGGAGTCTTCCTTTCAGTCTGGGTGGGAGTGTGACTCTGGGGAGCAACATGAATGTCCCTCTGCAGTGCTGAGCTGTGTGGGGGGAGCAGCAGGTGCAGGGCAGAGGTGGAGGTGCTCAGGAAGCTCACCATGATCTTTTCTCCTGCTCCAGATTATTTCTCAGCATATCTTGGAGAATACAGGAATGTGCTCTCTGCCCTGGAAACTCTCAACTCTGCAGTCCTGGCAGCCATGGACAAAACCAAGCTGGTAAGGAAAGGACCAGGGGAAGGGGGGTGGGACAGGTGGGTGTGGGACAGAAGCTGTGGTGATCTTCCACTTGAACCTGGGTGTCAGTGTGGTACTCCCAGATCTGTGGGGTGGCCTCTGCATGCTTCATTCATCCCCATGTGCAGTGGGGGCTGCAGCAGCACAGCCTGCAGCGTGCCTGGAGCAGGGGGTGTGGTGCTGGGGCATAAGCAGGGTAGAGCTGATGCATTTGTGCTCTGGCAGTGGTGGTTCCAACAGCTTGTTGGAGACTCCTTGCAGAGTCCTGAGGAAAAGGTTCTGGGTGTCCTGGCAGACAACAGGGTGTCCATGAGCCAGCACTGTGCCCTCATGGCATCCTGGGATGCATTGAGAGGAGTGTGGCCAGCAGGTTGGAGGAGGTTCTCCCCTCCTCTGCTGTGTCCTCTGCTGGACACAGTACTGTGTCCAGCTCTGGGCTCCCCAGCTCAGGAAGGACAAAGTTGCTGGAGAGAGCCCAAAGAGCTGTGAGAGAGGCTGAGAGAGCTGGGACTGGTTAGCCTGGAGGAGGCTAAGGGGGCTCTTATGCTTACAAGTACCTAGGGATGGGTGTCAGGGAGATGGGGCCAGATTCTTCTCAGTGTTCTCCAGTGACAGGACAAGAGGCAGTGAGCATAAAGCTGAACCTAGGAAGTTCCATCTCAACCTGAAAAGGAACTTCTGTACTTTGAGGGGAGCAGAGCACTGGAGCAGGCTGTCCAGAGAGGTGGTGGAGTCTCCATCTCTGGAGGCTTTCAAAGCCCTCCTGGATGTGTTCTTGTGTGAGCTGCTTTAGGTGATCCTGTTCTGGCAGGGGGGTTGGATTCAGTGATCTCCAGAGGTCCCTTCCAAGCCTTAATGTTCTGTGATTCTGTGTCCTGCCTGAGGACCCTGTTCTGTCTGTGAGCCAAAGCAAGGCCTTTTTCCATGAAGAAGGGTGGTGCCAAGTGGGGCCTCCAGGGCTGAGCCTGCTGGGGACTGAGTCCAGCAGCTTGTGCCCAGCACAGCTCTGCTCACAGCAGCAGGAGCTGGCTGCTGGAGAGGTGGCAGGAGGCTGCCTTGGGGGAAGGTAGGAGATGGTGAATTCATTGACTCCCAGCCTTGTGCCAGGGCCACCCCTGCAGTGAATGCTCCCTGCAGCTGCCTCTGATGGAAGGCAGATTGGAGACTGCTAATTAGGGCCTGCAGCCTCCTGCCTTGTGACCTCCCTGCCCCTGTGTTGATGAGCAGAGGCCTGCAGAACACTGGCCACAGGCTGCATGCAGCCACAAGTAGCAGTGGCCAGTGCTGGAAGGGACCCTCCTGGGGCACCAGCAGCCCCTCAGCATCTGCAGTGTGTGAAATGGATAAGCCAGGTGCTGGGGGCTGATGCTGTTTGACAGCCCTGAGAAGGGCTGAGCCTCTCTCTCCCTTCCAAGTGGTGGTTTGGTACATGGTAGGGAGCAGGTGAAGGGCATCATCCTGCCCCATACTCAGATGGGCAGAGCCCAACAGGATGGCATTCAACAAGTCCAAGTGCCAGGGGCTGCACTTTGGCCACAGCAACCCCAGGCAGAGCTACAGGCTGGGGGCAGAGTGGCTGAGAGCTGCCAAACAGAGAGGGACCTGGGGGTACTGGTTGACAGCCAGCTGAACATGAGCCTGCAGGGTGCCCAGGTGGCCCAGATGGCCAAGGGCATCCTGGCCTGCATCAGGAACAGTGTGGCCAGCAGGAGCAGGGAGGTCATTGTGCCCTGTGCTCAGCACTGCTTAGGCCACACCTGGAGTCCTGTGGCCAGTTCTGGGCTCCTCAGTTTAGGAAGGAGGTTGAGCTGCTGGAAGGTGTCCAGAGAAGGGCAACAGAGCTGGGGAGGGGTCTGGAGCACAGCCCTGTGAGGAGAGGCTGAGGGAGCTGGGGTTGCTTAGCCTGCAGAAGAGGAGGCTCAGGGGAGACCTTCTTGCTCTCTGCAACTCCCTGAAGGGAGGTTGTAGCCAGGTGGGGGTTGGGCTCTTCTCCCAGACACCCAGCACTAGAACAAGAACTGTGTGAGGACACAGTCTCAAGCTGTGCCAGGGGAGGTTCAGGCTGGAGGTGAGGAAGAAATTCTTCCCAGCAAGAGAGATTGGCCCTGGGGATGTGCTGCCCAGGGAGGTGGTGGAGTCCCCAGCCCTGGAGGTGTTTAGGAGACTTGATAGGGTGCTTGGTGCCATGGTTTAGTTGATCAGATGGTGTTGGGTGATAGGTTGGACTGGATGATATTGAAGGTCTCTTCCAACCTGGTCTATTCTATTCTATTCACCTCCCTGGTCTGCTGGGCTCTGAGCTGGGAGGAGGTAGGACAGGGCAGTGCTGCAGCCCTGTGCTGAGGGTTCTGGCAGCACTGTGGGACATCTGCTGCTGCCAGAGGCTGGCAGAGATGATGAATGCTGCTTTCTAACCTGCTGTGACTGAATGTATCCCTGCCTCTGGACTTCCAGAGTGAGCCTCCATGCTGTGGGTGATTATGGGGGCAGTGGGTTTGTGAGGCTGGCCTTTAGCCAGAGCTCACAGCTCTCTGGGCCAGGGCAGGGATTTCCTAGGACACATCTGTCCCTCCTTCCTCTTGATTCAAACACCTCTTATGCTCCCATGGCTGAGGACTGGTTGCTGCAGCCTGGCACAGAGACCACCCTTCTGGAAGAGCTGAATCAAACTCTGTCCTAGGGAGCTGTTTTGCTGCAGATGCAGCCATGCTGTGTGCTGGGCAAACTGCCTGCTCCAACAGCCCTCAGCATGCAGCTCTGCTTCCAGAGCAGGGCTCTGCAGCCAGCAGATGTTGAAGGACCTGCAGTCCCTGCTTGTTTTCTCCAGGCTGCATTTGAGAGCTTTGTCTGACTCCTGAGGAGGAAAGAGAGGGAGGAGGCTTCTTTGCTGTGAGGCTGCTGGAGCAGGCTGCCCAGAGAGGTTGTGCAGTCTCCTTCTCTGCAGAGATTCCAAACCCACCTGGGCATTGTGCTCCTGGGCAAGCTGCTGTGGGTGCCCTGCTTTAGCAGGGTGGGTGGACTGGATGGTCCCCAGAGCTCCCTTCCAGCCCTCACCATGCTGGGGTTCTGTGATCTCTGTCTTGAGCTAGGTCTCACCAGCTGAAGCACAGCATGAGCAGAGGGCTGGAGCTGCTCTGCTCTGAGTACAGACTGAGAGAGTTGGGGTTGTTCTGTCTGGAGAAGAGAAGGCTCTGAGGAGACCTCATTGTGGCCTTCCAGGATCTGCAGGGGGCTCCAAGAAAGCTGGGGAGGGACTTTGGAAGGTGTCAGGGAGGGATAGGACTGGGGGGATGGAGCAGAACTAGAAATGGGGAGATTCAGATTGGATGTTAGGCAGAAGTTGTTGCCCATGAGGGTGGTGAGAGCCTGGCACAGGCTGCCCAGGGAGGTGGTGGAAGCCTCCTGCCTGGAGGTGTTTGCAGCCAGGCTGGAGGTGGCTGTGAGCAACCTGCTGTGGTGTGAGGTGTCCCTGCCCATGGCAGGGGCTTGGGGCTGGCTGAGCCTTGAGGTCCCTTCCAACCCTGACAATTCTGTGCTTCTCTGATCTCTTGGTTAGGGCCTGGTCTATCTTTGGTAGTTCCTTGCTTCTGCTACCTCAGGACTGCTCACCCCTGCACCCGTGGCTGCAGATAGGCTGATGTAGATACAAGCCCACTTGAGAAGCAGAACAAAGAGTGTTAAGCTAACAAAAGCAGAGCCTAGGAGATGTGCTGGGCTTGCCAGGGGGATGAGCCACAGTGGGGAGAGAGAAATGAGAGGAAAGCTCAGAGGGAGCTGCTGCAGCTCTGTGTGCAGCAGAGCTGTGGTTTAGAGCAGTGCTGCCAAAAGCCTCTTTGGTGTTCAGGATTCCCACCTCAGGCTGGGTACCCAGTGTGGATCAGTGCTGTGTCTCCTTGCTGGCAGGCTCCTGGATCTGCTGCTTGCCAGGAGCATTGCTGGCTGCAGGATAGACACTGAGAGAAAGCAGGGGGAATGCAGGCCAGCTTTGGCCTTCTCACTGTGTCAGTGACTGTGGTTACTGTAGGAGTTGTGCACCTGTGGGCAGCCAACCTGCTCCTGGGCTTTGGTGTGTATCCACAGGTTGGCAGGGGGAAGCCAGGTCATTAGGGGTTCCTGTGCTGCCATCCTTCCTTGCTGAGCTGGCAGGACATGGTAAAGAAAAGATACCTTGTCAGGGAGAGAGGGGAGAGAGGAGCTTGCTCCAAAGGAAAGCAGGTTTTGCTCCAAATTCTCTCACTCCTGCTGCTGTAGTTTATCAACTACAATTTAGACTGATAAAACTATCACAGAATTGTCAGGGTTGGAAGGGAGCTCCAGGCTCAGCCAGCTCCAACCCCCTGCCATGGGCAGGGACACCTCACACCACAGCAGGTTGCTCACAGCCACCTCCAGCCTGGCTGCAAACACCTCCAGGCAGGAGGCTTCCACCACCTCCCTGGGCAGCCTGTGCCAGGCTCTCACCACCCTCATGGGCAACAACTTCTTCCTCCCAGCCAAGCTGAATCTCCCCACTTCTAGTTCTGCTCCATCCCCCCCCAGTCCTATCCCTCCCTGACACCCTCCAAAGTCCCTCCCCAGCTTTCTTGGAGCCCCCTGCAGATCCTGGAAGGCCACAAGAAAGTCTCCTGGGAGCCTTCTCTTCTCCAGCCTGCACAACCCCAACTCTCTCAGTCTGTCCTCACAGCAGAGCAGCTCCAGCCCTCTGCTCATGCTTGTGGCCCTGCTCTGGCCATGCTGGCCACCCCATAGTGGGCTCTAATTGAAGCTTGTCTTGTGGCTGAGTGTTGCATTCACAGGGTAGTAACATCAGAGGAAGAAGTGAGCTGTGGGCATGCCTTGGGAAGCAGCCTGATGTTTCTCACAGGGCACCTGTGTGCCAAGGGTTTCCCATTCCCCTGTGTGCAGACACTGCAAAGCAGCTCAGAAACTCCTCTCCAAGTCAGGTACTCTTATTTCTCCCTTGGCAGGAGTTCTGCAGTCAGACCAGAGCTTAAAGGCCCTCAAAAGCCACACCTCGAGTCCTGTGTCCAGTTCTGGGCTCCTCAGGTTAGGAAAGAGGTTGAACTGCTGGAAGGTGTCCAGAGAAGGGCAACAAAGCTGGGGAGGGGTCTGGAGCACAGCCCTGGGAGGAGAGGCTGAGGGAGCTGGGGTTGCTTAGCCTGGAGGAGGCTCAGGGGAGACCTTCTTGCTCTCTGCAACTCCCTGCAGGGAGGTTGTAGCCAGGTGGGGGTTGGGCTCTTCTCCCAGGCAGCCATCCCCAGAACAAGAGGACACAGTCTCAAGTTGTGCCAGGGGAGGTTTAGGCTGGAGGTTAGGAAGAAATTCTTCCCAGCAAGAGAGATTGGCCCTGGGGATGTGCTGCCCAGGGAGGTGGTGGAGTCCCCATCCCTGGAGGTGTTTAAGAAGAGCCTGGAGGAGGCACTGGGTGCCATGGGTTAGTTGATTAGATGGTGCTGGGTGATAGGTTGGACTTGGTGATCTCAAAGGTCTTTTCCAGCCTGGTTAATTCCATTCTATTCTGTTTCCCCCATGACTCCCTTCCAACAGTCCTTGCTGGGAGCAAAACAGTGCAGTGCTGGGTTGAGCTTCTGTCCCCAGCTTTTGATCAGCTCTTGAAGCACTGCAAGGCCACCAGGAGGTCTCCCTGGAGCCTTCTCTTCTCCAGGCTGCACAACCCCAACCCTTCCAGCCTGGCCTCACAGCAGAGGGCTTCCAGCCCTCCCAGCAGTGCTGTGGCCTCCTCTGGCCCCTCTCCACCAGGTCCCTGTCTGTGCTGTGCTGAGAGTCCAGAGTCACCTGGGCTCAACTCCAGACAACTGAATCCTTCTTTCCTGCTGATTTACCTGGGGGTCTCACTAGGGTTTGAGAAGCACCACCCAGGTCACCCCCACCCCAATCCTCTGCTCTTCTGCTGCCTGTTCCCTGCACTGCTCTCTGCACAGCACCCAAAGCAGAAGTGTGGGGAGTTGGGGGTAGGGGGTCTCCCAGCCCCCCAGGGCAGCTTGGCCTCGCTTCCCTCCTCACCTGGGAAGAGCAGGGCTTTGACCTGCCTGGTGCAGCACCTGGCACAGGAGGGTTGTGCTCCTTTGCCTGCAGGGGAGGGGTGCCCAGGGGCAGCTGAACTAAGGGAAGCTGTTTTGCAATTGATTCCCTCCCCTGGCATCTCATTTTCCAGGCAGAGTGTTTTGGGCTCCCTCTGGGGATGGTTATTTCCATCCCTCTCTGGGGGCACTCCCCTGGGCCTGCTGCTGTGCTTGACAGGCGAGAGACAGGAGGCAGCTGGCTCCTTTCTGCAGTGCTCACCTCAAATGCTGATGTGTCCCTGGGGGCTCTGGCTGTGCCCCTCCAGGGTGGGAGCAGGAGGAGGGGAAGCCCTCTTCAGAGCCCAGTGCCCTCCAAGCACAGCCTGCTCCAGCCTGGCAATTGCAGCTGGCCAGAGGGCAAGGGGAGTGGAGGGGAGGCTCATCCACTGAGCACTGCCCTGGCTTCCTGCTGCAATGAGGGAAGAGTGGCCACAGCCACCTCCCACCCCCCAGCACTGGCTGAGCAGAGCCCCCCACCTGGGCACCCTGCTGCCAGCGGGTGCTCATGGTGCTTGGAAATGAATCTCCTTGCTCTGCCAGAGGAAGAGGATGGCAGCAAAGATGATCCTGTGCAGCCATGGGAAGCTGAGCTCCAGCTCTGCAGCTCCAGGCTCTCCCTACCCAAACAACCTGCACCCCTCTGGTGCCCATGGCTGTGTGTTTGGGGTGTGAGGACTGTGCTGGGTGTGCTGCAGGGCTGGCTGCAGATTGTCCTGCCTGCAGCTGTGACATGGTGTCAGTGTGAGCAGCTGCCTGCTCCTGTGATGGAACTCCAGCCCCTGACATCACCCACAGAGGACATCAGGATCAGGCCATGCCCAGGATGAAAGCTGAGAGGCTGGGGAGCACTGGGAGGCTGGCTGAGCTGTGGGGCTTCTCCCACAGCCTGGCCCTTCGGAGGGGAGATGCAGCTGGGGAGAAGCATCTGGCCCCTGTGCAGGGGGAAGTGTCCATATGCTGTGGCTGGGGGGCACTGCTGGCCCCGGGGGGTGGGTGAGGGGGAGATGGGAGCACACCTCATCAGTGTGGCTGCAGGGGTGCTTGCTGTGGCAAGTGTCCCCTGTGAGAAAGGGGTGAACAGCATCTGGCTGCCTGCACCTCTTGGGAGTGGGCAGGGGGAGCACAGAGTCCCTGCCTGGTCCAGCCCTGTGCTGTCCCCATGGAGAGGAAGGGCTGGGGGGGTGCAGGTTGTTTGGGTAGGGAGAGCCTGGAGCTGCAGAGCTGGAGCTCAGCTTCCCATGGCTGCACAGGATCATCTTTGCTGCCATCCTCTTCCTCTGGCAGAGCAAGGAGATTCATTTCCAAGCACCATGAGCACCCGCTGGCAGCAGGGTGCCCAGGTGGGGGGCTCTGCTCAGCCAGTGCTGGGGGGTGGGAGGTGGCTGTGGCCACTCTCCCTTCATTGCAGCAGGAAGCCAGGGCAGTGCTCAGTGGATGAGCCTCCCCTCCACTCCCCTTGCCCTCTGGCCAGCTGCAGCTGTGCCAGCAGCCCCAGGACTGAGCTGGTGGCTTGGCTGTGGGTGCAGAAGAGCTTCCCCATTGCTCCCTGCCCCAAGAGACATTTGACAGCAGCATCAGAAGTGTTCTGTCCATGTGCTGTTGTGCAGAGCTGCTGGAACCCAGGCTCCTCAGTTTCCCTGCATGTTGGAGAGAAACAGAGCAGGAGTGGGAGAGCTGTGAGCTGAGGGATCTGGTGGCACTGCTGGACTCAGTTTTGGGCAGGAAAGAGGAAGCTCATGGTGCTCAGGGGGGTGAAGGCAGCCTGGCTTCTGGTCTTGGAGGCACATGAGGACACCATGGGGAAGGCAGGGGGGACTCTGGCCCAGCCTGTCTCCTCATCTTGTGAAGAACAGGGGTTGACATCTCCTGTGGAGCAGCCAGCCCTTGGTGTCAGGTGGAGTTTCCTTCCTTGACCTCCCACTGCTAGTCCTGTCTCTTAGTGCTCACAGTGACATCCTGTGGTTTCTGTGTTCCCTGAGGAGCTGGGGACAGGGGCTGGCCGTGGGGAAGGAGTCTGCTGCGACAGCTGGATGGTGCCAGCTGCTTCCCTCATGCAACCTCTGAGCCTTTCTCAGTTAGCCTGGCCTGAGCCAGGTCCCAGCAGCAGCAGAGGCAGGTGAGTGCTTTTGTGCCTGCTGCCTCCACTCCCTGCAGCACTGAGTGCCCTGTACACCCAGGTGACAGAGAGCAAGGTCAGCTCCCTGGTCTTCACCTGCTCACCCTCTGGGCTGCTTTGGTGCCAAGCTCAGAAATCACCTGCCCTAGGGAAGGTCTCTGCAGGTGCCCTGTGGATCATCTCCTCCTCAGCTGGTCCCTCCCACCCCTGTGCCTCCCTGCAGACCTCCAGGGTTCTGCTGCTGACTGCTGGAAGGAGTTTTCCTCCCTGCTGGAGCAGTGCTGGCAGCTGCAGGCAGGGCATTCCAGAAGCACAGCTTGGGAGCATCCACCTGCGGCGCCCTGCAGGGGCTGTGGGTCGGGGCCGCAGACCGCGGGTGCTG
Source organism: Dryobates pubescens (assembly GCF_014839835.1). Taxonomy (NCBI): domain Eukaryota; kingdom Metazoa; phylum Chordata; class Aves; order Piciformes; family Picidae; genus Dryobates; species Dryobates pubescens. Next base: position 1,452,493 of record NC_071637.1, read on the forward strand.
GACGCCGCCGTGCTCGCACCCAGACCGTGCTTACGGCTGGGCTGCAGCCCGCGGCGGCGCGGGGCCGGGCCGGCGGTGCCTGAGCCAGCCTCTCCCCTTGCCCGCAGCGCTACGAGAGCGCCTCCAAGCTGGAGCAGTTCCTGACGCGGTTCCTGCTGCGGGAGACGCTGCAGCAGCTGCAGTCCCTGCAGTGCTCGCTGGAGTGCGCTGTGGACACCGTGGAGGAGCAGGCAGGACGTGAGAGGTAACCCAGGGCCTGCTGCGGGGTCCCTGCCTCGCCTGGGGGGGCTGCGGCGTGGGGCACGACTCAGAGTCACACAAACGTTCAGGCTGGGAAAGAGTCTCAGGATCACCAAGTCCAACCCAGAGCCCTGCTCTGCAAGGCTCCCCCCTGAACCAGAGCCCCAAGCACCACAGCCAAACCACCTTGAAACACAGCCAGGCTTGGGCACTCCACCACCTCCCTGGGCAGCACATTCCAATCCCTGACCACTCCTGCTGGAAATGTTTCCTACTGTCCAGCCTAAACCTCCCCAGTCACAGCTTGAAGCTTGTTCCCTCTTGTTCCATCACTAATGACCTGTGAGAAGAGGCCAGCAGCAGCCTCTCCACAGCCTCCTTTCAGGCAGCTGGAGGCAGCCAGGAGGTCTCCCCTCAGCCTCCTCTCTTCACACTAACCATCCCCAGCTCCTTCAGTTGCTCTCCATCAGATTTCTTCTCCAGGCCCTTCCCAGCTTCCTTGCCCTCCTCTGCCCTGGCTCCAGCACCTCCACATCTCTCTTGGACTGAGGTGCCCAGAACTGGGCACAGCACTCCAGCTGTGGCCTCCCCAGAGCTGAGTGCCAGGGGACAATCCCCTCACTGCTGCTGCTGGACACAGCATTGCTGAGCCCAGCCAGGAGGCCTTTGGCTCTCTTGGCCACCTGGGCACTGCTGGCTCCTCTTCAGCACCCCCAGGTCCCCTTCTGCCAGGCAGTTTCCAGCCACACTGCCCCAAGCCTGGAGCCTTGCTTGGGGTTGCTGTGCCCCAAGGGCAGGACCTGGCACTTGGCCTTGTGGAAGCTCCTCCTGGTACCGCTGGCCATGGATCCAATCCATCCAAGTCCCTCTGCAGAGCCTCCCTGCCCTGGTGCAGATCAACACTGACACCCAGCTGTCTGTGAAGCTGCCCCATGGCTGTGGTTGGCTTCAGCCCCTCCTGTGGTGTTTTGCTCTTTCAGGAGGGAGGTGCAGAGAGCAGAGGCCTCGCTGGCCCCGAGGCCAGGCCGGCGCTGCGGGCGCAGGGCACAGAAGAACCTCTGCCTGTCGCCAACGGACCCCTACTCTGGGATGCTGACCACAGGTAGCTGCTGCTGCCTGGCAGCCACCCCTGGGGATGCTGTCTGTGTCCTGCTGGAGCCTGCAGTGGGTGTGGGAGCAGCAGCAGCGTGGCACGGGGGGGCTGGTCCGGGACCCTCACACCCAGTTGGAGCTCCTGGGGGGAATTTGTGTCTCTTGAGCAGTGGGGAAGAGTTTGAGGAGAAAAACAAAGCAAGGTTTTGGTTTAAATGGGAGGTTTAGAAGGTTTTGTGGGGCTGTGGGTTTTGAGGAAGCTTTTGTCATGGCACCTGGCAGCTCTTCCCATGGCACCTCTCTGCCCTTCCCCATGCAGGTGTTTGCGTGGAGGACAACAGCCAGTGGCTGGCACAGATCAACAGGCTGCAGCAGCTCATCGAGAAACTGCAGTGCAAGGTGAGGCCACAGGGGAGGCCTGGGGGCTGCCCTGCACCTTCTTGCAGCCAGGTTACTGTTGGGACCCCTCCCCATGCCATTGGCCCTGGTGTTTGGCCCTGGCATTGTTACAGAGCTGCACCCTTGTGCCACACCCAGGCTGGCAAAGTGCTCATCCCCTGCTGCCCCCAGAGCTGCCCTGCTCTGCTGAGCCTCCTCTGGCTTCTGCATGGGCCTTGCTGATCTGACAAGTCCCCAGTCCACCCCTGAGCCCCACAGATGTGCAGTTCATGCCCCTGAGGTGCCCCAAGGACCGTCCCCAGAGCAGTACCCATCTGCCACAGCGGGCTGGGGGTTCCTGCCACGTTGTCCTGGTTCAGAGCTGTCCCAGTAAGGATCATTTCTCCTCTGCTTAACACAGAGCCCGCGGCTGGAGCCCCTGAAGGAGGAAGCGATGTGCAAAGGAAGAGATGCAGTAAGTCCCTGCATGGGTGCAGGGACCCCCCAGTGTGCACAGACCCCCTCTGACCCTGCTCCTGCAGCCCTGTCCCCACAGCCACCTGGCTGAGCTGCTGGCTTTGGGCTGCTGAGGACTCTGCTGCCTGCTGGTGTAGCAGGATGGGAGTCAGAGCTGTCAGCTGGCCCTGGGACCATCCGTGGGACAAATGCAGCTCCCCCAGCAGTGCCCACAACCAGCCCAGAGGAGGGCAACACCCCAAGTCTCCCAGCATTGCTCTGAGCACCCGCAGGCCATGCAGAGCCCCAGCAGAGGGCTCTCAAGACCCCTTTCTGATGGGGGAAACCACACAGGGAACTGCAGCAGACCCCACCACTGGGGTTTGAACATCTCCTGTTGGTGCAGCCCTCCTTGTAGGGGCCTCCTGCCCAGGTCAGGTAGAAGCCACTTGGTGCTGGCATTGTCCCCAGCACTGTGGTGCCAGCTCTGTCCTGCAGCTTCCCCTGCAGAACTGGGTGTGCCTTGCCCTGCAGCAGGGTGGGAGAAGAGCGGCCAGGAGGGGACACAGACACCCTGCCTGGTCTGCATCAGGAAGAGTGTGGCCAGCAGGAGCAGGGAGGTCATTGTGCCCTGTGCTCAGCACTGCTCAGGCCACACCTTGAGTCCTGTGTCCAGTTCTGGACTCCTCAGTTTAAGAAGGACATTGAGAGACTTGAAGGTGTCCAGAGAAGGGCAACAAAGCTGGGGAGGGGTCTGGAGGGGCCCTGTGAGGAGAGGCTGAGGGAGCTGGGGTTGCTTAGCCTGCAGAAGAGGAGGCTCAGGGGAGACCTTCTTGCTCTCTGCAACTACCTGAAGGGAGGCTGTAGCCAGGTGGGGGTTGGTCTCTTCTCCCAGGCAAGCAGCACCAGAACAAGAGGACACAGCCTCAAGCTGCACCAGGGGAGGTTTAGGCTGGAGGTGAGGAGAAAGTTCTTCCCAGAAAAAGAGACTGGCCCTGGGGATGTGCTGCCCAGGGAGGTGGTGGAGTCCCCATCACTGGAGGTGCTCAAGAGGGGACCGGATGTGGCCCTTGGAGCCATGGTTTAGTTGTCAGGAGGTGTTAGGTATTAGGTAATAGGTCTGACTTGATCTTTGAGGTCTTTTCCAACCTGCTTGACTCTGTGACCCTGTGTGCTGCCACTCCTCTGTCCCTTCCCAGCACATCCTGGTGGCCAAGAGGCAGATCTCGGTGGCGAGCAGCAGCGTCGAGGAGTTCCGCCAGGCCTTCAGGTCCTACACAGAGCTCACTGCTGGCCACAGCAGCTGCCTGCAGTAAGTGTGGCACCTGGGGGAGGGTGTGGTGTGGCTCCCCCAAACGTTTGGGCTTTCAACACAGCACCCCTGGGGGCCAGAAGGGGCTTATGTGGTGTGTTTCATGTGCTGGTCAGTGCCAGGCTGAGCTCAGTGTGCAGGGATCTGAGCTAGCAGAGAGAGGAGGAGAGGACGTCCCAGCTGCTGCAGAGTCCCTGCAGTATCAGCCCAGCTCTTGCTCCCCCTGTACTCAGCACTGGTGAGGCCACACCTTGAGTACTGAAGTCAGTTCAGGGCCCCTCAAGCCAAGAAGGACATTGAGGGGCTGGAGAGTATCCAGAGAAGGGCAACCAAGCTGGTGAAAGCTCTGGAGATCAGGGCTGGTGAGGAGCAGCTGAGGGACCTGGGGGTGTTCAGTCTGCAGAAGAGGAGGCTGAAAGGAGACCTCATTGCTCTCTACAGCTCCCTTAGAGGAGGATGGAGCCAGATAGGGGTTGGTCTCTTCTCACAAGTAGCAAGTGATGGGACAAGAGGATGTGGCCTCAAGTTGCATCAGGCAAGGTTTAGAAGACACTTCCTCACTGAAAGGGTTCTCAAGCACTGGTGCAGGCTGCCCAGGGAGGTGGTTGGATCCCCATCCCTGGAGATGTTTCACAGAGGCAGAGCTGTGGTGCTGAGGGCCATGGTTTAGTCCTAGGCTTGCTGGAGTTAGAGAAGGGTTGGACTGGATGATCTTAAAGGGCTTTTCCAACCAAAGCAGTTCTGTTTCTGTGATCTCCTGCTGCAGGAGCCACTTGTCAGGGCTGGCAGGGAGAGGGGGTGGGTTTGTGGCAGCAGGGCTGGCCAAGCAGTGCACACTTAGGTGGGACAGAGGTGTGAGAGTACTGCTGTCTGAAGTGCTGCTGGGAGCAGCCTCCACCATCTGAACCTGACCCCTGTGTGAGACCAAGGCTGAGCCCACCTCCAGTGCTGTGCAGCTTGGAGCCCAGGTCTGACTCCAGTGCCATGCCACTGCCAGGCTGTCCCTGGAGCTGGCACAGCTGCTCCTGGAGAGGCCCTCCCTGGTCCCAGGGGCACTGTTGGTGCTGTTCCCAGGGGCAGTGCCTTGCTCAGCTCTGCAGCAGCACAGCACTGTGTGCAAGCCCAAACAAAAGGTTGCTGCCCCTTATGCCCTGTGTGGCAGGGACAGGGCTGTGTGCTCTCTGGAGCTGCAGGGCCTTTCTGTCACAGCACTGAGCATAGGCAGCTGGGTGGTGGTGCCTGGGCAGGCTCTCCACGTGAGGAATGCTCTCCTGGGTCACCCCAGGGCACTGCAGAGTGCCCTGGGGACCCCACACAGGGGGTTGCAGCCCACAGGCTGCCAACTGAGTTTGCTTTGCTCTCCCCCAGGGCTGGGGCCCTTCCTGCAGCCCTTAGCAGCAGCTGGAGGAAGCCTCATCCACAGCTGGAGCTCAGGCTGCTGCAGCTGAGTGCAGATGGTTCCCCAGCCCATGCACCACCCTGCTGCTTCCCCTTCCAGCTTCCCAGGGCCTGGAGGAAGCCCCAGCCTGCTCCTCTGGCAGGAGGGAGCGTGGGAAGCATCTCCTGGCCGGGCAGCAGCACTCTGGGGGGCAGCAAGCTGGGGGTTTGTGCTGTGGTCTCAGCTCCTCACACTCCTGCCCAGTGTGCCTGGGTGAGGGTGGGGGCTGCCACGCAGCTGCTGCAGAGGCTGCAGGGGGCAGCTCCTCTGTGTGCTTCCCTGCTCCTGGGTAGCAGCAAGGCCCAGCCCAGGAGCTGTAAGGCTCCTCTCAAGCATCATCGCTGATACTTAGCAACCTGGGCTAGGGGGAGGTGTCCCTGCCAGCGCCAGGGGGGTGGAACTAGGTGGTCTTCAAGGGCCCTGCCAACCCAGCCCCTTCTGTGACTCCTGAAGTGTGAGGGCTTTGGGCTCCTCTGGAGCTGTGTGCCAGCTCCTGCCTTATCCAGACCGCTCTGTGGACCCCTGGTGCTGAGGCCCCCATGCAGAGCCAGCTGGCAGTGGTGTGGCTGCACTGTGCTCAGTGCCACTCTTCTCCCCACAGTGTGTCTGCCTGCAAGCTGACAGATGAGGCCTGCTTCATCCTCTACGAGTTCTGGCAGGATGTGACCTCCTGGAGAAGGTAGGGGGCTCTCCTTCTGCAGGGCTGGGGGGCAGCTGGAAGGGGTTTCCTTTTGGGGGGCTCCCCCAGGACTCCACTGCTCCCACTCCTCCTGGGGCCTGTCCTGCTGCGGGCAGCTGATCCCAGTGCAGCCCAGGGCTAGGTGCAGCAGGAGGGGGGGAGCAGAGCAGGAGTCCTCTGGGGTGTGCAGTAGCACCTCTGTCCCTATGCATGGGAGGGGTCTCAGTGCAGCCCCAAGGCAGGCAGGAGCCCTGCACCCCCTGACCTCCTCCCTTACAGCCACTCACAGCCCTGCACCCCCTGACCCTCTCCCTTACAGCCACTCACAGCCCTGCACCCCCTGACCCTCTCCCTTACAGCCACTCACAGCCCTGCACCCCCTGACCCTCTCCCTGCCTTACAGCCACTCACAGCCCTGCACCCCCTGACCCTCTCCCTGCCTTACAGCCACTTGCAGTCCAGCTGCAGCAAGACTTTCCAGCGCTCCATCATCAGCTTGCTGGAGTCCCCAGAGCTGCTGACCACCATGCTCTTCCCAGGTGAGGAGGGAAGCGAGGCCAAGCTGCCCTGGGGGGCTGGGAGACCCCCTACCCCCAACTCCCCACGCTTCTGCTTTGGGTGCTGTGCAGAGAGCAGTGCAGGGAACAGGCAGCAGAAGAGCAGAGGATTGGGGTGGGGGTGACCTGGGTGGTGCTTCTCAAACCCTAGTGAGACCCCCAGGTAAATCAGCAGGAAAGAAGGATTCAGTTGTCTGGAGTTGAGCCCAGGTGACTCTGGACTCTCAGCACAGCACAGACAGGGACCTGGTGGAGAGGGGCCAGAGGAGGCCACAGCACTGCTGGGAGGGCTGGAAGCCCTCTGCTGTGAGGCCAGGCTGGAAGGGTTGGGGTTGTGCAGCCTGGAGAAGAGAAGGCTCCAGGGAGACCTCCTGGTGGCCTTGCAGTGCTTCAAGGGACCTAGAAGAATGCTAGGGGCAGAGGGCCTGCTGTGACAGGCCAGGAGGTGATGGTTTGAAACTGGAAGAGAGAGATTCAGACAGGAGAAGGAAGAATTTTTTTCCACTTGGGGTGGTGAGAGCCTGTCCCGGGTTGCTCAGAGGGGTGGGAGAAGCTCCCTGCCTGCAACCATTGCAGGTGAAGCTGTTTGGGGCTCTGAGCAACCTGCTCTGGTTGCAGCTGTCCCTGCTGGCTGCAGGGGGATCAGACTGGATGACCTTGAAAGGTCTCTTCCCACCCAAACCAGTCTGGGGTTCCACAATTCCATGAATTTGGACTAAACTCTACACTGGCAGTGCTCCTCCTGCCCTGCTGCTCCCCTGCAGAGGCCACCCCAGCTCCAGTGCCTCAGCCCTCCCTAGGGGAGCTGTGGATGCTTTAGAGCCAGGAGCCAGGGACGTGCAGCACAGCCTCAGCTGCCCCCGAGCAGGGCTGGTTCCCCCCATCTGCCACCCCGCTGCCGCCCTGTCTGACCCTGACTGCACAGCCCTGACCCCTGCCTCTCTCTCCCCCCAGCCTCCTGGTGGATCATGAACAACAACTGACCCTGGGCAGCTCCTCCAGGACGCCAGCAGCATGCGGGAGGCGGCGGAGCCCCCGGCCCGGCCAGCGCCGTCCCTCACCTGTGCCACCTGCCTGCCCCTCGGCCCCACGGGGGCTGCCTGCCCCTGCCCCCGCCCCTGCCCCTGCCCCTGCCTTGCCCCTTTGCTCTGCTCATGGTAACTTACTGATTCCCTCACCTCTAGTCTCTGGGGGGAGCAGGGCAGCCCCAGCAGTGAGCTAGGGGTGAGAGCCCAGCCTTGGGGGAACACAGCTCGGGGTGTGTGCCCTGGCAGCCCTCAGCTCCTCTTCCTCATACTCCACACCTCCAGGCTCCACAGGGACAGGCTGAGGGAGGTGGCTCTGGCCCAGCTGTGCCATCCCCGTGGCAGCCTGAAGCCCTGGGCCAGCAGTGGCCCTGCCCAGGGAGCCAGGGTGCCTTGGATGGGTTGTGATCAGTGTTTTATAGGGAGAGAAACCAAAAAGGAAGTTTTCCTGGCAAGAAGTGGCAGCTCTGGCCCTGGCCATACCACCAGCCCCTCTGGCCACTGCAGGGGCTTTGGCATCAGCCTTGTACTCCCCCAGCGGTGCCTGTGGCACTGCACCCCCCCAGGGCAGCCCAGCAGGGCCAGTGGCTCTCTGCTGCTTCACCCTGGGGCTCAGCTGGCACAGAGCTGGCAGCAGGCTCAGTGCTGCCAGAGCAGGAATGCAGCTGAGTTAACGGTGGGAGGGGGCTCAAGCTGAGCAGGGCTGCCCCCATGGCTGCAGCGAAGCCCCCCTGGTGGGGGGTTGCACAGGGGGTTTTTGTGTTGGTGCTGCAGCAGCAGTTCCTCCCCTGAGCTGGTGTCAAAGCTGCTGCTGTGAAGAGCCTGAAGTGAAGACCTGGGCAGGGCAGGCAGCTGCCTTGTGGCATGGAAAATGCCACTGCCCCCCCCCCTGCTGCCTGGCCCTGACACCTGCTGTGCTTCACCCAGCTCGCCACAGCTGCCCCCATCCACCCCTCCCTTGCCTGGGTACCTGCCCCCCAGCATCCTCTCTCCCTCCCTGTGAGTGCTCCCCACCAGCACCCCTGAACTACCACCTTGCCTGCTGCCTCCCCAGTGCCCCGCTGCAGACATTAAAATGCAGTGAAGCTGTGGCTGCAGGGGTGGTGTGGGGCTGCTGCAGCCAGGCTCTGCTGGCACTCCAGCACCCTCTCACCCCCTGCCTCAGGCCTGTGGGGGTGGAGATGGATTTGGGCCTTGCTTTGCTCCAGCAGGAGCTTCCCTGTGGCTCCCTGGGTTGGTGGTGCAGGGAGGGGCTGCTGGCAGTGCCTCATTGTTGGAGGGAGGAGCAGCAGCCACTGCTGCCAGCTTGGGTGGGCACCAGCAGGCAAGCATAGAGCCAATGCCCCCTCCCTGGGGCAGGGGTGAGCATGGAGCCTGCCTTGGCTCCCAGGTGGGCTCCACCCTCCCCATGCCCAATTATCTCACTAATTAAGGCTAACTGCTCATTTTCCCTGGCCAGAGCCACAATTTGCCACGGTGGCTCCAGCCCAGGACTCAGGCAGCTGCGAGGCCTTGGCTCTGTTGGGCTGAGGGCCACATTTCCTCCATGGGAGCCACAGCTGGGGAGGACAGGGGAGTGCTGCAGGGTGGGCTGGGGGGCAGGGGTGGGTTAGAGATGGGCAGCCACAACTGGCACAGCTGCAGTGGCCTGTGGGATTCCTGAGGCCGGGGCTGCAGAGGACACCACCAGCCTCCCCACACCAGTGTGGGGTTTGCCCCCAGCTCTGGATTTCTTACCCACTGGAGCAGGGGGAAGTCCTCAGGTTGGGCCAAGGTGTGCCCAGGGGGCATCCTCAGGTGGCTGGAGCAGGATTTAAACCTGAACCTAAAGAAGTTGTTGAGTGAGGGGCTGGCTGCCAGCTCTGCCTACACCCCACCCTTGACCTGCAGCAGCAGCCCCTGCAGCTCCCCTGGCCCAGGCTGTGGCATGGCAGCACTCCCCCAGCACCACCCCCAGCCCCTGCCAAGAGATGAAGAGGAGCTGGCTGCTGAATGGAGTCTTTTTATTGACTACTTCGGAGTAGAACAAACTAAATACATCTGTAGCAGGTGGGGGGTTCCTTTATACAGTAACATTAAATAAGTTATGCACAGGAATGAAGTAACAAATCTCTATGACAGAATTAAAGGGCCAAAACAACAACAAAACAACCCCAAAAAACCCCAAACCAACCAGAAAAGGGAAAAAACCAAACAGGTCATTGAAGCCTCTCCCCTGTCCCAGTGTCACATTTATCATTCCATGGGGGAAAGGGAAAACAAAACCCCAGCCAAAGAGCACTCATTCGCCGGGAGCCATGGGGGAGGGAGAGCGGCGCTGCCGGGGGGCATGGAAGACAAAACTATGTACAAGCAACCTCTGCAGCCCTGCCCCACTGCCTGCCCCACAGGCAGCACTGGGATGGCACAGCCAGGCTGCCCCTACCCGGCCAGCAAAGCCCTTCAGGCCCCCCGGCTCCTGGGAGAGGAGTGGGCTGTGCAGGCAGCCCCCAACCTTGCTGTTCTCACAGACCCAAAGCCTTTGCTGCTCCTCTCTGCCGGGCACGGCCCCCCGACGGTGCTACGGCCCCGGGCACGGCCCCCCGCCCCTGCTACAGCCCCCTGCCCGTGCTACGGCCCCGGGCACGGCCCCCCGACGGTGCTACGGCCCCGGGCACGGCCCCCCGCCCCTGCTACAGCCCCGGGCACGGGCCCCCGACGGTGCTACGGCCCCGGGCACGGCCCCCCGACGGTGCTACGGCCCCGGGCACGGCCCCCCGACGGTGCTACGGCCCCGGGCACGGCCCCCCGACGGTGCTACAGCCCCGGGCACGGCCCCCTGACGGTGCTACGGCCCCGGGCACGGGCCCCCGCCCCTGCTACAGCCCCGGGCACGGCCCCTGCCTGTGCTACAGCCCCGGGCACGGCCCCCCGACGGTGCTACAGCCCCGGGCACGGGCCCCCGACGGTGCTACGGCCCCGGGCACGGCCCCCCGACGGTGCTACGGCCCCGGGCACGGCCCCCCGACGGTGCTACGGCCCCGGGCACGGCCCCCCGACGGTGCTACAGCCCCGGGCACGGCCCCCCGACGGTGCTACGGCCCCGGGCACGGCCCCCCGACGGTGCTACGGCCCCGGGCACGGGCCCCCGACGGTGCTACAGCCCCGGGCACGGCCCCCCGCCCCTGCTACAGCCCCGGGCACGGCCCCCCGACGGTGCTACAGCCCCGGGCACGGCCCCCCGACGGTGCTACAGCCCCGGGCACGGCCCCCCGACGGTGCTACGGCCCCGGGCACGGCCCCCCGACGGTGCTACAGCCCCGGGCACGGCCCCCTGCCCGTGCTACAGCCCCGGGCACGGCCCCCCGACGGTGCTACAGCCCCGGGCACGGCCCCCCGACGGTGCTACAGCCCCGGGCACGGCCCCCCGACGGTGCTACGGCCCCGGGCACGGCCCCCCCGCCCCTGCTACAGCCCCGGGCACAGCAAATCCTCCTAGGCTTTGCTGCAGGGGTATGGACAGAGCCCCTTTGCAGGACCTTTGCAAAGGGCACACAGCCAGCAGGCAGCTCAGGGCTGCAGCAGTCTAGAGCTCACCTTGGCTGCCACCTCCATCCCTGCCCCAGTGAACACCTGCAGGCTGGGTGGCAGCTTCCCTAGGCTGCTGTAGGCAGAGGGGATTTAGTGCTACCCCTGCTGGGGGCTAACCCCAAGGACACTGCACCCTCATGCCCCCAGGAGCCATGCCAAGAGCTCTGCCATGCCCAGCAGCCCTGGCCCTGTCTCCTGGGGGACAGAGAGCTGCTCCCAGCTGCCACGCCAGAGCTGGGGCTGTTTTGCTTAACAAACCTGTGCAAACCTGTGCAGGGCTGGGTGCCCCCAGGGCAGCAGCTCTCCCTGAGGGCCAAGGCTGGTTCAGCAGGTCACTGGCTCAGCCCCAGCACTGCAGCCTAGTCTGGGTCCTTCCTGCTGCTCCATGATCCGTGGGAAGAGTGATCACAGAGTCTGGGAGCTCCTTGCCTCACTGGGCTGCAGCCCAGCACGGTGCAGCAGCAGTCAGGGCCTTGCTGAATGGCTGCTGCCCTACAGCCTGCTGGGCAGCAGCATGGGAAAGTGGCACAGCAGCCCAGGGGACACTGCCCAGCCCTTTGCTGGCCTCCACGAAGCATGAGATCAGCTCTGCTGTGCCCCAGAAGAGCCCTGCTGGGGGTCAGTGTTGACCTTTGGGTTTCCCTGCCCTGATCCCTCCTTCCACAACACCTCAGGGACGCTCTGAGCAAAGGATCTCTTTGGGCTGACCACAGAAGCGCCCCCAGGAGCTCACTCTGAGCCTGCAGGCGGTGGGGTGGCCCCTGAAAGCTGGATGAGGTGGCAGTGGCTGCACAACTGCAGCCCCCTGGGCAGGGGTGAGAACCACCACAGGACACCAAGTCCTGCTTGCTTTTAACAGTTTGGCCAAGGTAAGTGGAGAGAAGAGACCACAACTGACCCTTCAGCACCAGGGAGGAACACCAGGGCAGGAGCTCTCAAACCAATGACTTCCACGCAGTGAACAAAGCCCAACCCAACATTTTCTGCATAGCTAAGTAACAGAGCACAGGTGGAAGGGGCAAGAACTGCCTGCAACCCATCCAGATCTGTTCTGTGCTAAAGGCCCTCCCCAGGAAGCACCCAAACTGCCCCATCTCAGACTGGGACTAAGGCCAAGCCATCCAGAAGTGACCAGCTCCATGTTCCTGGCACTGACATTTGGTTTAGAACAGATGGTTCCTCTCCTCCCTCTGCAATCATCAGCTGCCAACCTGCTGGCAGAAGGAGAGAAGAGGGCTTGGCTTTTGCTATCCTGCTGGAGGACAAGATGCTGCTGATGGGAATCAGCTCTGCTCTGTCCCCAGCAGCACCCAGGCAGCACTGCCACCTGAGACACCGCTGGCTGGGAGCAGGGCAGAGAGTGGCTGCAGGGTATGGAAGAAAGGTGGCTGCAGGAGGTGGCTCAGGCACCTCAGGAAGGAGCTGGAGCATGCCTGACCCCTGAGGATCTGACCCTGAGGATGGGGCTCAGTATCTCCCACACGTGCTGGCAGCGCTCTCCACCGAGTCCGGGTCCCCCCAGGCGGTGCCTGAATTCCTCTAGGGTCCTGAGTGACTCTCTGGGACCCCCCTGCAGGGAGGGGCCACGGGCAGGGCTGGCCCCAGTTCTTCACAAGCCACAAAAGAAAAGGGGCAGGACAGGAAGTAGAAGCCCAAGTGCTGAGAGCCAGGTGTCAAAGGCGGCAGCTGGTACCAGTTGCTGTGGGGGGTGGGGGTGGAGGATGATTTTGGCTTAACCCCCCCTAGGGAAACGAATCAAGAGGGCTGAACCCAAACCTGCCCTTCAGAGTCCGTTTGTCTCTATGGCAGTGACAGAGGCCGGGGTGGAGGAGCGGGAGGTGGCGGCAGAGCTCTTCTCGAGGGCGGGGCTGGCCACGCCGTCCAGGCTCTTGGCGGCGGCTCGGGCCGCGGGCAGCGCCAGGGCCTTGCTCTGGCCGTGCAGGCTCTGGCCGCAGATGCGGTGGTGCCGCTCCCAGTCCTTGTGCTGGCAGAAGGAGCCGCAGTAGCGAGCGATGTTGCAGCCACTGCAGGTCTCGCTGGCCTTGCGCCCGCAGTTCCAGCAGCTCTGCAAGACCACAGACACCGGCGCTGCAGGAGGGGTCGAGCTCCCGGGAGCTGCCGGCTGCTGCCGACTCCACAGCTCTGGAGGGGGCTGCTCACCCCTGCCCTCCCCCCCCCGGCCCAGATACAGCAACGTTCAAATGAGCAATCCATTAATTCCTGCTCTTTCCCAGCCCTCTGCCAAGGCTGCTAGCTTCTAGCCTGCCCCAAACCGCCTGCCAGGCTGCACCCGGCACGTCCCCTCCCCTAGATCCACCCAAGTGCACAGAGGGAACAGCAGGCAGGACTCAAAAGCAGGCTGCAGATGCTGCTCCTGGCTCCTTTTATTTCCTGTTCGAAGCAGCTCTGCTCTGGGACTGCTCCCAGCCAAGTGCTCTCCGCAGGGATTTCAGCCTTGCTGCACAGGCACCATTTGCTCTTGCGCCCTGCCTGGCTGCACAAGAGGTCGGAGCAGGCTCATTTGGAAAAGAAAAAGCTCATTTAAAAGCCTCCCAGGCAGGTGGAAGCACTGCCAGAGCCCGGGGTTCAATCTGGAATCAGAGCAGAGCCCCTCTGGTTGCTGGGAGAGCTGTCAGCTGGAGGGCTCAGGGCAGCCACCGCTTCCCTGTGAGCTCAGTTCTGAGCTGGGGGGCAAGGGGCCAGCGCTGGGAGCTGAGGCTGCAGCTGCTGCGAGGAGACTGGGGGAGGAACAACTCCCTGCAGCTGGACCTGCACACTGCAACTACAGACTGGGGAGGGCAAGTTCAGTTGTGGGGATGCAGCCTCTGCTTGTGCCTGCCTGCATCCAGCCCTGCGGGCACTTTGCCCCAGGCACCGCTTCTGCAGCCAGCAGCGAAGAGCTGCAGGAACAGGGGAGCAGGGTGGGGGAGCAGCTGGGCTGCACTGGTCAGCCCTGCTGCAGGCAAGAGCAACCTGTGTGCTGGACGGTGTCTAGAGAAGGGCCACAAGGATGAGCAAAGGGCTGGAGCTGCTCTGCTGTGAGGACAAACTGAAGGAGTTGGGGCTGTTCAGTCGAGAAGGCTCCAAGGAGACCTAATTGTGGCCTTCCAGGATCTGCAGAGGGCTCCAAGAAAGCTGGGGAGGGACTTTTGAGGGTGTCAGGGAGTGATAGGACTGCAGGGGATGGAGCAAAACTGGAAATGGGTAGATTCAGTTTGGATGTGAGGAAGAAGTTGTTCCCCATGAGGGTGGTGAGAGACTGGCACAGGTTGCCCAGGGAGGTGGTGGAAGCCTCCAGCCTGGAGGTTTTGAAGGCCAGGCTGGATGTGACTCTGGGCAACCTGATCTAGTGGGAAGTGTCCCAAGCAGCCCCTGGTTGTTACACTGGGTCCAGCTCACGGTGCCCAGTGGTGCCTTCACGTGGCTGTTGCTCACTCACAGGTGCCACAGGCACTGTTCAGGCTGATTCCACTGACAGCAACATCAAAAGCCAAAGGGCTTTGAATGGTATCAGCTTTACCCCTCTAGATACAGACAGGAGAGGCCTCCAAGCCCAAGGATGGAGAGTGGCCCTGCCCATGGCAGGGGGGTTGGAACTAGGTAATCCTCAGGGTCCCTTCCAACCCTGACAATTCTGTGACCTGCAGGCTCCAAGTCACTGCCAGGCAGGACCTGGAGGCTTTCTAAGACTTTAGAAGTCCCCTGCTAGGATGCCCCCTGGCACCTCACCTCTGTGGACTCCTCCTGCTCATTGATGACCAGGAAGGCATCCTCGGTGGCCTGGCGCTTGGCGTCGGCGATGGTCTGCTCCATGCGAGCCCTCTCGGAGGCGATCATCTCGAAGGCCTTCTGCTCGGCCTCGGCCACTGCCTTCTGCACCTCCGACATGGCCTGGCGCTTCACCTCGTTCACAGCTTCTTCTGGAAGGAAAGTGCAGCCTCACACCCCTGCCCCAGCTGCAGGGGAACCCCCACCCTGAGACCTGCGGGTGCTGTGGCTGGACAGGGAGAGCTGTGGGGCACGCTCAGCTCCACCACTGCCAGGCCCCACGGGATCCCCACTGCCAAAAGGAGCACAGCCCCAGGCACAGCTCAAGTACTGGGTTCACTCTGGGGACCCTCACTGCAACAAGGACATTGGGGGGCTGGAGCATATTCAGAGAAGGGCAACAAAGCTGGTGGAGGGCCTTGCACACAGGTCCTATGAGAAGCAGCTGGGGGACCTGGGGGTGTTCAGCCTGGAGAAAAGGAGGCTGAGGGGAGACCTCATTGCTCTTTGCAACTCCTTGAAAGGAGGCTGGGACCTCTTCTCCCAGGTAGGAAGTGACAGGATGAGAGGAAATGGCCTCAAGTTGCACCAGGGGAGGTTTAGGTTGGATATCAGGAAAAATGTCTTCCCCAAAAGGGTCACTGGGCACTGGAAAAGGCTGCCCAGGGAGGTGGTGGAGCCACCATCCCTGGAGAGGTTCAAAAGATGTCTGGATGAGGACCTTATGGACATGGCTGTGTACTTGGAGATGTTAGGTTATGGTTGGCCTCTGCAGCCTTAAGGTCTTTTCCAGCCAGGCCATTCTATGATTCCATGACCCAGGTGCACTGAGGAACCCAACATGCATTTCCCAGGGCATTCCTGCCCCAGGGCCCCGGCAGGAGCCCTGCCCTAGGTCCCCGGTTGGGAGCCTCACCCCGAGGCCCCCGGCAGGAGCCCTGCCCTAGGTCCCCGGTTGGGAGCCTCACCCCGAGGCCCCCGGCGGGAGCCCTGCTCTAGGTCCCCGGTTGGGAGCCTCACCCCGCGGCCCCCGGCGGGAGCCCTGCCCTAGGTCCCCGGTTGGGAGCCTCACCCCGCGGCCCCCGGCGGGAGCCCTGCCCTAGGTCCCCGGTTGGGAGCCTCACCCCGCGGCCCCCGGCGGGAGCCCTGCCCCGGGGCCCCGGTTGGGAGCCTCACCCCGCGGCCCCCGGCAGGAGCCCTGCTCTAGGTCCCCGGTTGGGAGCCTCACCCCGCGGCCCCCGGCGGGAGCCCTGCCCCGGGGCCCCGGTTGGGAGCCTCACCCCGCGGCCCCCGGCAGGAGCCCTGCCCTAGGTCCCCGGTTGGGAGCCTCACCCCGAGGCCCCCGGCAGGAGCCCTGCCCCGGGGCCCCGGTTGGGAGCCTCACCCCGCGGCCCCCGGCGGGAGCCCTGCCCCGGGGCCCCGGTTGGGAGCCTCACCCCGCGGCCCCCGCCGGGAGCCCTGCCCTAGGTCCCCGGTTGGGAGCCTCACCCCGCGGCCCCCGGCGGGAGCCCTGCTCTAGGTCCCCGGTTGGGAGCCTCACCCCGCGGCCCCCGGCGGGAGCCCTGCCCTAGGTCCCCGGTTGGGAGCCTCACCCCGCGGCCCCCGGCGGGAGCCCTGCCCCGGGGCCCCGGTTGGGAGCCTCACCCCGCGGCCCCCGGCGGGAGCCCTGCCCCGGGGCCCCGGTTGGGAGCCTCACCCCGCGGCCCCCGGCGGGAGCCCTGCCCCGGGGCCCCGGCAGCAGCCACTCACCAGCTTTCTTCCAGATCTCCTCGGTGACGTAGCCTGCTCCTGCCCTGCTGCTGAACTCCCGCAACGAATCTGTGGGGACAAGGGACACAGGCACAGGTTGACAAAGCCTTGTCTCAGCCCACTGCTGCTGAAGTGCCCAGCAGTAGCTCCCTGCACCCTGGAGCAGGGCAGACCAGCTAAAGCTCAAAGCAGAGGACTCTGACAGCTGAAGCCATTCATCAGACACTCAGATGATAAATTACTACATTTAATTAGGGCCTTGCATCATTTATGAGGCTATGGAAGCCATCTCCGTCTCCTGGTGCTCTCTAACAACAGGCACTGCTCATCAGTCTGAGCCATCAAACATCTGCACTGCTCAGCACCTCTGCAGCCATCTCTCCACAGCCAGCACTTCATCTTCAGCACGGTACTTTCCATCCCAGGGGCTGCAAGTGACAGCCAGCCTGGCCTGCAGCAGCTCTGATGCCGAGGTGTGTACATTCCCTAGCACCCACAGCCTGCCAAGCGCCTGTCACAGATGGGGGCAGTCACACAAGGACCTCAACACAGGCTGCAGGCACGTGGGGAAGCTGTTCAGAAGCCTTGTCCTGGGTTCTGTGTTCTATCTTCAGAAACTTCCTGAAGGGTCAAAGCAAAACCCGATTTTGATCAAAGGCTGGTGGAAAACCAAAGCAGCCCAAGGAGGTGGTGAGGTTATTTCAGCCTGTGGCACAATTGGGGATCACAGAATGCGTCAGGTTGGAAGGGACATCAGAGATCATCTACTCCAACCTCCCCACCGTGGGAAGGGACACCTCTCAGCTAGACTCAGCTGCTCAAGGCCTCAGCCAACCTGGGCTTGAACACCCTCAGGGAAGAGACACCCACAGGCTCCCTGGGCAACCTCTGCCAGTGTCTCACCACCCTTGCACTGAATAACTTCTTCCTCAGCTTCAGTCTAACCCTGCACTCCCTCAGCTTCAAACCATTCCCCTTGTCCTGTCTCTAGGCACCCTCAGGAAAAGTCCCTCTGCAGCCCTCCTGTAGGCTCCCTTCAGGTACTGGAAGGCAGCTGCAAGGTTCCTCTGGAGTCTTCTCCAGGCTGGACAACTCCAGCTCCCTCAGCCTGTCCTCATAGCAGAGGTGCTCCAGCCCTTGGATCATCTCTGTGGCCTCCTTTGGACTCTCTCCAACAGCTCTGTGTCCTTCTTATGCTGGGGACACCAGAATTGGAGGCAGTATTCAAGGTGAGGTCTGAGCAGAGCAGAGTCAAGGGGCAGAACCACCTGACTGCATCTTCTCACAACCACAACAGAGCCTGAAAATCTGCCTGAGGTCCCACGAGCTGTGAAAGCATCAATGACCTCTTGTGTGCTTTATAAATCACATCAATGACCTCCCCAGTTTATAAAACAAACTAAAGTGGCCTTCCAGTACCTGAAGAGGGCTACAAGAAGGCTGCAGAGGGAATGCTTCCAAAGGTCTGCAGTGACAGGATGAAGGGCAACGGTTTGAAATTGGAGAAGAGCAGATTTGGATGTGAGGAACAAGTTCAGCACCATGAGGGTGGAGGAATGCTGCAACAGGTTGCCCATCGAGGTAGTTGAGGCCCCATCCCTGGAGGCATTCAAGGTCAGGCTTGACAAGGCTCTGAGCAAGCTGCTTTAGTGGAGGATGTCCCTGCTGACTGCAGGGGGCTAGGCCTGCATGACCTTTGGAGGTCTCTTCCAACCCAGACCATTCTGTGATTCTATGGTATGACCTTTAACGAGGTGGGGCTGTCCCTTAGCCATCATCTGTTCAACAGAGAAGGGCTAGGAGCTGGCTGTGCTTCCTGGGCTGTCACACAGCCAGCAAAGTCTCCTTGCAGGAGGATTCACTCTTTGTGTTGCACACCAACAAGTTAGACAGAAATCAAACTGAGGATGGGGTTAGCTTGACATGATTCTTCCTGTCAGAAAACATTCTTATCACCTACTGCTCAGGGCTGGGTTCTTTGATCTGCAGCAGATTTGATCAGTAAAAGAGAGTCAAAGCAGCACTGTTTCTTGTGTAGGGCCAAAGCCCTGCATGCAGCAGGGGGAAAATAGTTACTTGAATAAAGTTAAGTTGGCTCATGACCCAGAAATAGCCCTGAGAACCCAGGGAGCAGCTCCTACACCTAGAGCAGCCCTGAGTATATTTAGCATTAGCAGACCTCGGCATTTAAGATCCTTTAGGCAAGGCAGGATGGAAGGGAGGAGGGGTGGGACCCAGCATCTCTCCTGCCTTTTCACCTTCTTAACTTTGGATGAACTCAGCTTGGTTTGGTCAGCAAGGACAGCTCAGTGACAGGGAGAATGTGGAGAACCTCCCCTATGGGGACAGGCTCAGAGGGTGTTGAGGTTGTCCAGCCTGGAGAAGAAAAGGCTCCAGGGAGACCTTAGAGCAGCCTTCCACTGTTTGAAGGGGGCAGCAGGAAAGCTAGGGAGGGACTTTTGACAAAGGCATGGAGTGACAGGACAAGGGGAAACAGCTTCAAACTGGGTGAAACTGGATTTAGGTTGGACATTGGGAAGAAATTCTTCTCCATGAGGGTGGTGAGGCTCTGCAACAGGTTGCCCAGAAAAGCTGTGGTAGCTCCAAGCCTGGAAGTGTCCAGGGTCAGGGTGGATGAGGCCTTGAGCAATGTGGTCTAATGGGAGGTGTCTCTGCCTACGGCAGGAGGGCTGCAACTAGCTGATCTTCAAGCTGCCTTCCAGCCCAAACCATTCTGATTCCATGATCCTCCTGACACTGGCAGAAGCTGCTGCTTGAAGCTGTCTTCAGACACCAGCAAAAGCTGCTTCTAGGAGCTCACCCATGAGCTGATGACTTGTCTCCCTCCCAAGATTTAAGCACTGCTTTAGTCTTTAATTCCTATATTCACAGAATGGGTTTGGTTGGAAGGGACCTTAAAGATCGTCCAGTTCCAACCCCTCTGCCATGGGCAGGGATACCTCCCACCAGCCCAGGTTGCTCAAGGCCTCATCTAACCTGGCCTTGAACACCTCCAGGAAGGGGACATCCACAGCCTCCTTGGAATTCCTGTGCCAGTGTCTCCTCACCCTCACTGTCCTAAACTCCAGTCTAACTCTGTATATCTATTATCATGTGAACACATCACCAATCCCTTTATCATAGAGCCACAGAATGGTTTGGATTTAGCAGGGAATTGATTCTGCCCTGTGCTCAGCACTGGTTAGGCCACACCTTGAGTCCTGTGGCCAGTTCTGGGCTCCTCAATTTAAGAAGGTCATTGAGAGACTTGAATGTGTCCAGAGAAGGGCAAGGAGGCTGGGGAGGGGTCTGGAGCACAGCCCTGTGAGGAGAGGCTGAGGGAGCTGGGGTTGCTTAGCCTGCAGAAGAGGAGGCTCAGGGGAGACCTTCTTGCTCTCTACAACTCCCTGAAGGGAGGTTGTAGCCAGGTGGGGGTTGGTCTCTTCTCCCAGGCACCCAGCACCAGAACAAGAGGACACAGTCTCAAGCTGTGCCAGGGGAAGTTTAGGCTGGAGGTGAGGAGAAAGTTCTTCCCAGAAAGCGAGATTGGCCATTGGGATGTGCTGCCCAGGGAGGTGGTGGAGTCCCCATCCCTGGAGGTGTTCAATAGGGGACCGGATGTGGCACTTGGAGCCATGGTTTAATAGTCAGAAGGTGTTGGGTGACAGCTTGGACTTGATGATCTCTGAGGTCTTTTCCAACCTCATTGATTGTATGAAAGGAACCTTCAAGATCACCTGAGGCAGGGGTTTGGGACACCTCCCCTCAGCCCAGGCTGCTCAAGGCCTCATCCCACCTGGCCCTGAAGACCTCCCCGGAGGGGACCCAAACACAGCTCTGCCCTAGCCAGACGCCCAAGCGCTCACCGCTGCCCAGGGAGTCGGAGCTGCTGGGGCTGTGGCGCGCCAGGAGCTCGGTGCCGGCCTTGCGCGGCTCGGCCTCGCTGCAGCGCCGCTTCCAGTAGTTCAGCTCCTCCCGGTCGGCCTCCTGGCAGCGCCGCAGCACCGCCATCGAGCGCCGCGTCTTCTCCACCATCTCCATGATGCAGTTCAGTGCCTGCAGGGGGGGACCACAGCCTGTTAGGGCTCTGTGGTGGGTTGACATTTCCACCCCCACCCAACTTGAATTTTGGCAGGCCAGCCCAGCTGGAAGCAAATGGAAGCTGTATCTACAGGCAAACTACAACCTACAGTGGAAGGCAATGAGTGGGTACAAAATACACAGGATTCACAACATTTACAATTAATAAGTGAGCTGGGGTTGCTTAGCCTGCAGAAGAGGAGGCTCAGGGAGACCTTCTTGCTCTCCACAACTCCCTGAAGGGACGTTGGAGCCAGGTGGGAGTTGGTCTCTTCTCCCAGGCAAGCAGCACCAGAACAAGAGGACACAGTCTCAAGCTGTGCCAGGGGAGGTTTAGGCTGGAGGTGAGGAGAAAGTTCTTCCCAGCAAGAGAGATTGGCCACTGGGATGTGCTGCCCAGGGAGGTGGTGGAGTCACCATCCCTGGAGGTGTTCAAGAGAGGCCTGGATGTGGCACTTGGAGCCATGGTTTAGTTGTCAGGAGGTGTTGGGTGACAGGTTGGACTTGATGATCTCTGAGGTCTTTTCCAACCTTACTGATTCTATGAATACACAGCACAAAAACTTTGACCAAGGGAAGCTACTAGCTTCTCCTTTTCTGCCCCCTCCCCTACCCCTCTGCAATGTGGTGTGAAAAATGCAGGTTAGATGCAGTCCTGGACCCGCAGGCACTGCAGCAGTGCTGAGTGGGAAGGAGGTGGTCACACCTGTAGCGTGGCCTTGCTCACCACCACAGGAGGTCACTAAATAACTTCAGGCCATGCTCCTCGAGATGGAGAGGAAAAACCTCATTGCTTTCCTAAGGTACCAGAGCGCTCATGCAAGGGTTGGCTGTGATTCTGGTGCCAGGAACCCAGCTCGCATATATGCAGCTATGGGTCCTCTAATCCAACCTTTGTCCCCCAGGAAACACCCCCCCAGCAGCTTTAGAACATGACCAAGCATGAGGTCCCTCTGATCTGTCTCTGCACTCACGATCAAAGCTGAATTTCAGTCCCATCTCTTCAGGGGAACCCTCTAGCAAAGTGCCTGGAAGCTGCCTTGCTCAGATGGAAAAGGCTAAAGAACATCTGCCAGATGTCCCAACTCTTGCTGTCGGGGCCTACCTGAGGCCCATCAAGGTTGGAACCTCAGGGAAATTCTTGGAAGCAGCAATGATGGCCTTGCTTATTTTCTAACCCCACATCCTCACGGGACATAGCACATCTGCAAGCTTCTCAGTCCCGTGCTGCCCAGGACTAGGCCAGAAAAGACCCAGGTAGGGGCAAGGCTGGGTTTGGTTGCTTAGTCAGCTAAGGCAGCATGTGGTCATGCTCTGCAAAAGTTCCCCAGCTCCAGACACATTATCCAGGGTGATTTTGGCATCTACTGACTGTAGGCAGCAGAAACCTGTCAGGGAGGTGCTACTGCTCCTATCTGCCCTTCCACTATCCACCTTTTTGTGGGGGCTTGTTCTACAAGCCTGGGTATGGGATGCACAAGAAGAAAATGACAAACTGAGGCGGGTGGAAGCCTGGGGGGGCTGCATCTCAGAGAGCTTCCCACAGCCCCTGGAGTTCCTTACGTGATCGAGATGCTTCCACTCGTCAGCCCACTCTCTCTCCGTTAAGCGGTGGTCCACCAGCTCGTCCTGGTAGCCTCCATTCAGACCTGCAACAAGGCACAGCCAGAAGTGGCATTACACAGATCATAGATTCACAGAATGGGTTGGGCTGGAAGGGACCTGAGAGACCATCTGGTTACAACACACACCCCCTTCCCATGGGCTAGGACACCTCCCACCGGCCCAGGTTGCTCAAGGTCTCATCCAACCTGGCCTTGAACACCTCCAGGGAGGAGGCAGCCACAGCCTCCCTGGGCAACCTGTGCCAGAGTCTCCCCACCCTCATAGAGAGAAATTTCTTCCTAATCTCCAGTCTGAATCTACCCTCCCCAAGCTTCAATCCATTCCCTCTCCTCCTGTCCCTCCCAGCCCTTGTCAAAAGTCCCTCCCCTGCTCTCTTGCAGCCTGCTTCAGGTACTGGAAGGCTGCTCTAAGGTCTCACCAGAGAGGTCTCTTCTCCAGGCTGAATAACCCCAACTCCCCAGGCCTGTCCCCACAGGTAAGGTGCTCCAGCCCTGAGCCAAGGTTTGTTCAGCATTAAATCTGCAGAACACTCTGCCAGCCAACTACAACAGGCAGAGTGTGCTGTCCTGAACCCAGAACAAGGCCAGGAGGCCCCACACCATCAAGTGCTGGGGTGGGGGGGAAGGTGGCCCTGGAGGGATAATAAAGAGCTGTACTTCCAGCTATAGGACTTTAAAACACATCTCAAGGAGGTGGTTCTGCAGGGGCAATCCCACATCAGTGTTTTTATCCTTAACTGCATCCCTGTATGCTACAATCCACTCACAGGTCTGGATGTGACCTGCCTGGGGGGCTGGATCCCTCAGGACAAAGCCCCAGGAGCTCAGAGCCTGTGATTCAGGCTCTCCCGTTGGAAACACAGCCTGCACCTCCCACACCCCCCAGGGAGAAATGGGGCCTGGGGGGCAGGCTCTGCTCTCCTGCTTTAGTGATCTTGGAAGAGTTGATTTCCATTTCCCTGACCCCACTCTTGCCTGCTGGGTTGGCTACACCCAGCTCACAGACCAGGTCCCTAACCCTCAGTGGCTCTTTGTGTCTATAAAGGGAAACACAAACTTTTCATCTTCCCATGCCAGTGGTTTCCTCTGAACTCCCTCTGCAGAGGCTGTGCCCAGCACTACACAGCTTTGGGTGCCAGCAGCCAAGCAGGGCCTTAAAATGCTGCAGCTCAGCAGCTGGACCTCCCAGCACCTACCACTAAAACCCCCCAAGGCTTTCTCACCAATGCCACTGTGCCTGTCCCGCATCTCTCTGTGCTCCAGCATCTTGCTGGGGTCCCTGTAGAGGTGGGAGGTGGCGATGTCTTCCAAGGTGTAGTGCTGGAGAGGGGGTGGGGTGGGGTGGAACTGTCCCCCAGGGGTCATCAGAGGGATTGTCAGGGCAGGGCTGTGCCGGGGCGCAGGGCTGATGGTGCAAACCCTCTTGGCTGGAGGCTCCGTCGGCAGCGGCTCCCTCTCAAAGCTGCTGTCCTCCCTTCTGCAGCCACACAGCAGAGAGAGAGAGGAGGTTGTTAGCTCTGCATGGACCTGCTCAGACAGAGCAGAGCAGGGGTTGGGGTTATTAGGGTTAGGGTTTCATGGGGCTTAGGGCGAGGGGTTGGGGTTATTAGTGTGAGGGGTCGGGGTGTGGCAACCAGCACCAGAACAAGAGGACACAGTCTCAAGCTGTGCCAGGGGAGGTTTAGGCTGGATGTTAGGAAGAACTTCTCCCCAGAAAGAGAGATTGCCCTTTGAAATGGGCTGCCCAGGGAGGTAGTGGAGTCACCATCCCTGGAGGTGTTTAGGAAGAGACTTGATGGGGTGCTTGGTGCCATGGTTTAGTTGATTAGATGGTGCTGGGTGAGAGGTTGGACTTGATGATCTCTGAGGTCTTTTCCAACCTGGTTAATTCTGTTCTATTCTGTGCTGGTTTTACTGGGGTGTAAAGGCAGGGAGACAAACCACTCAGACTCAGAGAATGGTTTGGGTTGGAAGGGACCTTTCAAGGCCATCTAGTCCCACCCCCAAACACACTCAGCTTGTGAACAAATCCACGGAGTGACCCTGGCAAAGAACAAGTTCAAGATGCCCCAGCGCTGTGATTCATCTTCCTGAGCATGACCAAATTAAAATTTCACAGTTTGGGTGAGTTTGAGGCATGCTCCACATAATTACATAACAGCTTCTGACTCTGAATAACAAGCAGTGAAAATGAACCACATCCTTCCCAGCCCTGATACAGCCCAGGGAGGTGAAGAACCACACAGTTCTCCAGCTCAGCCTGGTCAGTGCTACCAACCAGTGCCTCTGGGACAGCACCTGCCTGAAAGGTTCCCAATTTGAATTCACAGTGCAGGAGCAGCAGTCATTGGTGTGTTATTAACAGTCAGAACAGTTGTTGGGAGTGATGAGATTCTACAGTTTAGCCCTGGATGCTGCTGGAAGTTTTATGGAATTACAGAACCATTGAGGCTGGAAAAGACTTTTAAGATAAGCAAGTCCAACATTAACCCAGCAAGCCTGCTGCCAAACCATGCCCCTCGGCACCACATCTCCATGGCTTTTAAATCCCTCCAGGGATGAGGATTCCATCACTTCCATAGGCAGCCTGCTCCAGGGCTTGACAATGCTTTGAGGATGATTTTTTTCCCAGTGCACAACCTAAACTTCTCCTGGGGCAACCTGGGACCATTTCTTCATGTCCTCTCACTTGTTACTAGGAAGAAGAGACCAACTCCCACCTGGCTCCAACCTCTTTTCAGGGAGCTGTAGAGAGCAATGAGGTCTCCCCTGAGCCTCCCTTTGCTCCAGGCTGAACAACTCCAGTGCCCTCAGCCACTCCTCACCAGACCTGTTCTCCAGCCCAGCTTCACTGCCCTTCTCTGGGCTCACTCCAGCACCTCAGTGGAGTGAGGAGCCTAAAACTGAACTCAGTAGTTGAGGTGCAGCCTCAGCAGTGCTGAGTGCCTGGGGACAGTCACCTCTCATTCTGCTAGCAGCAAACCTGAGCCCAAAGCCACAACTGCCCAGGCAGAGGGGTGAAGGCTGTTACCTGTCTGGGCTGTGCCTCTTGCCGTTGCCATTGACCTCGATGAGCAGCTCAGAGGAGTCTGCAGGGGAGGTGGTGCTGGTGTTGAGCAGGATGTGCTCATGCTGTGCCAGGTACTGGGAGGGCGTCTGCTTGGCAGCCCGGGCGCAGTGCAGCAGCTCGCGCTGCAGCAGCGGCAGGTTGGCCTGCAGAGCAAACACAGGGCTGCTTCACAGCTTGCAGGGGGGAGCTTCCAGCCCAGCCCACAGGCTTTGCTCTGCACACAACACCCTGCAGCCCCACACAGCAGCCTCCAGCTCCTGCTGCCTGCGCTGCCAGAGTCACTAAGACCTTCCCCAGAGCTGAGCAGGGCCTGACATCGATGCACCCAAACCCCAAGCGGCACAGGAAGTGCTCCCTGCTGCCAGCACCCAACCACCCCAGAGGTGCTTTGTATGCCAGTGCTTCCAGGATTCTTGATCTGAACATGTGCAATAAGGTTGAAGGATCAGAAGCTGCCCAGTGGAGCTTGCTCTGGCTCCTTTTCCCCTGCCGCAGGAGCAGCCACGTGGCATCAACATTGTTAGCTTGCCACAAGCTAGTCCCACATGGCCAAGGCCAAGGGCTGTGCAGCCTGTCTTGGATGATAACAGGTCCCCATGGTGCCTCAAACAAGAGGTTCTGCAGAAGGACACGCTGCACAGGGTCACATGGAGCATCAGCAAGCACCCCAGCCCCATGTCACCTTCAGGAAGGGGATGACAAATGGCCGGAGGGGGAAGTTGGTTGCCTCTTGCAGCTTGCAGTGAAATTCCTCGATGGTCACTGTCGAGTTCTGGGAAAAGCAATGAAGAAATGCCATGACAATTTGTTCTTATTTTCAGACATGTGGGAAATGGCTCCAAACAAACAGAACTGGAAGGCAGACTGCATCTGCCACTGCAGGCCTGACGGGGTTTGCATCAGATCCTGCCTCACGCAGCCAGGAAGACGCAAGCCAGCGGAGCAGAAATACTGCACTAGGCAAGGGGTGAAGGCTGCACACAGCCAGGCACTGCCTGGCCCAGCAGCCTTCCAGCTCTGTGGCCAGGAGGCAGAGACCAGCTCTGGGAAAGCAGCAGGACCCAGCTGGCATCTCCTACACTTTGGCCAGGTGGCCTGGGGCAGGCTGCGGGGAGCCAGAGTGGTTCCAGCTGCTCAGAGCTGAATGCTGTTCTGTCCTCCTGCTCCCCTTTCAGCTCTTCCCATCTACTCCATCCATGAAGTCATCAGGAGCCTGCTGCTCACCCCACTAGCACCCTGCTCACATCCTGTACCCACTGGGGCTGGGTACTCCCTGGGATAAGCAGCATTGGATAACCTGCACTTACCAAGTTCAGCCCTGCAGCAATTACCACAGTCAGTGGTGACAATGACAGTCAGAGGAACGTGCACAGCCTCTTCCCTGTCCAGCAGTATAAGCCAAGGTACTGCCTTACACCCATGGAATCTATCCTGTACTATAGGTACACACCCTCAGCAAAGCATAAGCAAAGGGTCATGCAAAGGTTTGGGTCAGAAGGGACTTAAAGGGAGGAGGCATCCACGAGCACTCTGGGCAACCGCTTTGAGAGTCTCACCACCCTCATACTGAAGAACTCCTTCCTAAGATCCAGTCTAACCCTATCCTTCCCTTCAGCTTAAAACCATTCCCCCTTGCCCAGTTGCTAGACACCCTCATGGAAAGTCCCTTTGCAGCCTTCCTGTAGGATCCCTTCAGGCATTGGAAGGCAGCTCTAAGGTCTGCCCAGAGTCTTCTCCTCCAGGATGAACACCCCCAGTTCCCTCAGCCTATCCTCATAGCAGAGGTGCTGCTATGGCCATCCTTGTGGCCTCCTCTGGACTCACTCCAACAGTTCTGTGTCCTTCTTATGACACTTTGCCCAAATCCTTCCAGGTTTCCTTCGGTTTAGCTGCAGAGCAGCTCGTGGCAAAGCCACCGGACAAACAGCATTGTGAAACCCACCAAAGCCAAGCCAAACACCACAGAGCCCTGCTCAGCAAAGAGCTCTGCTTGTGGAGACACAAAGAGATGCAAGCTGGGCATGAGCTGGCTGCCAGGAGCCCATCCCAAGGGGCAGAGCGGGAGCTTACCACCAGCGCCAGGACCAGGGTGCGAACCTTCTCCCCGATCTCCGGCGAGATGTCGTTGCCAAACTGCTGCAGGGTGGTGAGGAAGCGCTTCAGCTTGCTGAGCTGCCGGGCACCACACGTGGCAGGGAGCTGCTGGTTCGTCAGGGAGGAGGAGGAGGAGGAGGAAGGCCCATTGCTGAACCGCTGGGGGGGGGACGGTGCCCCGTTCAGCGTGGGAGGGGAATGGTTGATGCCGTTGGGCACTGCAAGCGGGAGACAGAAGCCACGGTCAGCATCGGGCGGGCACGTCCCTGCGGCACCGAACGGCTTGGGCCGGCAGGGACTTCAGCACTGAGCCCGACCGCCCTGCCAAAGCCAGACAGGAACACCTCCGGGTGGCTTTTCAAAGGCTCCAGAGAAGGAGACTCCACAGCCTCTCTGGGCAGCCTGCTGCAGGGCTCCAGCACCCTCACTGTAAAGAAGTGAGTGCTGAGGTGGAACCTCCTGTGTCCCAGGTGATAACCTCTTGTTCCATGTCCTGTCACTGGGTTTGAGTTGGAAAGGTCCTTAAAGATCATCTAATTCCAAGCCCCTGCCATGGGCACTAGACAACTTCTACTAGACCAAGCTGCTCAAGGCCTCATTCAACCTGGCCATGAATGCCTCCAGAGGGGAAATCCACAACCTCCCTGGGCAATCTGTTCCAGTGTCTCCCCACCCTCACTGTACATAACGGTGTGTAGAAGGATCCATCTTCCACCTAAGCGCCTGCTGATGCTGGTTAATTGCTGCTAGTAAACAGGGGAAGAACCAGAAAAGGGGCTATGGCCAGAGCAGAGCTCTCAAACCCTGCTGGAGGGCACCCAGCAATGGAGCCAGTCACCAGGAGCATGTCTGCCTTCTCCTCAACCTTCGCCCTGAGCTCATGGGGATGTTCTGCACCATCCAGCACCTGAGAACCATGCACTCAGCCAAGGCATCCACAGGAGCTCTCCTTTTGGGGTTGCTGAGGTGTGACACCATAGCCAGTAGCTTCCTGTTCTTTCCACCTTTTCTCAGTGAGCTTCACATCCAAGGCCACCGAACACCACAGCAGGGACATCTCCATTGGCACTGGAGGAGCTCAGGGACATGTGGTGTCAGGTTGCATAAAGCAGCCTAAGAAATTAAAGCAGCCCAAGGAATTAAAGGTGCTTTAGCTCCAAGTTTCCAACCCTTGGCCAAGAGCTCCTGAGCAGTGTCTTCTGACCCAAGTCTGAGCCATCAGTGCCCCTTGCAGCCACAGTCCCTCCAGCAGACACCCCAGCACATGTGTCCAAGGATGGCTGAAGCACCCTGCCTCATGGCACGTGCCT
This sequence comes from Dryobates pubescens, assembly GCF_014839835.1. Lineage (NCBI taxonomy): Eukaryota > Metazoa > Chordata > Aves > Piciformes > Picidae > Dryobates > Dryobates pubescens. Next base: position 1,480,936 of record NC_071637.1, read on the forward strand.
ACAATGCCTGGGGCATTACAGGGAGTTCTGCAAGCATGGTTGTTTGTTCCAACCTGCTCCCATCTGCAGCTTCACCTCCTGTGAGCAGCAAGCATGTCGAAACAGACCAAGGGGCTGGAAGTCTGGGAGCTCAGCAAGAGATTAGAATAAACTGTTGACATCCCCAGGAGCCCTTGTGCAATCTAGAGCCCTGGCTGAAGAGCAGCTGTGTGCCTGGGGCCCCAGCTCCCAACAAACCCAGAACTCCAGAGGTGAAAAGTACATCATGGTAAATATAGCCCCAGCTGAGCCACTGGGTGAGCCCCAAAGCCCAGCCCTGAATTCCTTATGGATGCAGGCACAGAAAACAAGGCCACAAGCTGCAAAACCCACTTCAGATGGCAGTGGTCAGAGCAGAAGCACTGGAGCCGCTTGGCAGAGCTGCCCCTTGCATGTGGGGCAGGGGAAGATGCATGCTGTGGTGCAACAGCAGCTTGCAACAAAAGGTGTCAACATTTCCCCTCCACATTGCAGGACCATTCCAAATCCCCACAAGGACCAATCCCAAACATCACTACAGGCAGCAGGAACAGGATCACAGAATGCACCAGGTTGGAAGGGACCCTCAAAGGTCATCTTGCCCACCACCCCTGAGCTGGGACATCTCCAACTACCTCAGGGTGCTCAGGGCCACATCAAGTTTGACCATGAATGTCTCCAGGGATGGGGCCTCAACCAGATTTCTGGGCAACCTGTTGCAGTATTTGACTCCCCTTGTTGTAAAGGAAGTACTTGAGCAGTTAAACCACTCTGGGGCACACCAGGGTGGGAGGCTGGAAAGGTTCCACACACCTGGACTTCCCGTGGTGAGCACGGGAGGGAACCAGAGGAAGATTACCCAGAGTCAGTTAAGATGCAAGGGAAAGATAAGGCTGAAGAGACATGAGGTGGTTCCTGCTAACCAGGGAGTGACAGGCTCTTCTGGGGCATAACAAAGATGTGTCCTTTCATAGGCAGATGATGAAATGAAAGTGAAGGCCAGGATTGAGAGGATGGAGATGCAAAGGCAAAGCTTCCCCAAGGCTGCAGAGGAGGAGAGATGACCTGCAGAGACAGCACATCCTCACGGGGTGAGCTGCCATGGAGTACCAGCAAAGGCTGAGCTGTATGAATGGCAAAGCTGCTAGCAATGAAAAACATTTCTTCCTCAAAGTGTTATAAACAGGGAAAAAGCTGCCCAGAGAAGGTCATCTCCAACAGGGCTGCACAGCTCCATGCTCTCTGGTGGCCATAACCAAGGTGCTTTACCCCCTTCTCTATTTCACTTCCTCTTCTTCTGTCAAATTAAAGACCAGGGACAGCAACCAGCTCTATTTATACCCTGGGAGAAGCAAGGGCTGTGCAACCCACCCAGGGCTGGGGGGAATCCTCAGGGGAGGCTGCCAAGGATGGGAGTGGTGCAGGCTGATGGACTCAGGCAATGCCCCAGGAGGCTCAGGGCTGCTGTTAGGTGCAGCCTGTGCAATGGTGCTCACCCTGCCTGACCCCCCTGCAAACGGCGTCACCGCAGGGCTGCTGGCAGTTATCTGATCCTCTGCACCGGGATCTGCTCCCCCACAGACCACAGAGTAGGGACCTCTGCTTCCAGGTGAGAAGACAGGGGGGAAGCAACTGGTGTTGGACTGAGACTGGTGGGATTACAGCTGTTGGGGGAGGAGATTGCTGTGAGCACAGAAATCATCACCTAGGGCTGCTGTTAACCCTGCCTTAGGTCCTTGGTACTCAAAGACTCTCCTTGCTTCTCCAACACTTCTGGTACTGATCTATAGGCAGGCCTGGCCTTCCTGCTCTCTTGGGGTGCATTAACAGGAGGGTGATCAGCAGGTCAAGAGAGGTTCACCTCCCCCTCTACTCTGCCCTGGTGAGGCCAGAGCTGGAGTATTGTGTCCAGTGCTGAGCTCCCCAGTTCAAGAGGGACAGGGATATACTGGAGAGTATCCAATGGAGGCTATGAAGATAATGAAGGGACTGGAACATCTGATGAGGAAAGCCTGAGAGACCTGAGGCTGTTTAGTCTGGAGAAGAGAAGGCTGAGAGGGGCTCTAATTAATAGTTGTAAGTATCTGAAGGGTGGGTATCAAGAAGAAGGGGCCAGGCTCTTTCTAATGATGTCCTGTGCTAGGTCAAGGGGCAGTGGCCACAAACTGGAGCACAGGAAGTTCCAGCTCAACATGAGAAGAAACAGCTGCCTAAATGTGAGCCAGCAGTATGCCCAGGTGGCCAAGAAGGCCAAGGGCATCCTGGCCTGCAGTAGGAATGGTGTGGCCAGCAGGAGCAGGGAGGTCATTGTGCCCTGTGCTCAGCACTGCTTAGGCCACACCTTGAGTCCTGTGTCCAGTTCTGGGCTCCTCAGTTTAAGAAGGACATTGAGAGACTTGAAGGTGTCCAGAGAAGGGCAACAAGGCTGGGGAGGGGTCTGGAGTACAGCCCTGTGAGGAGAGGCTGAGGGAGCTGGGGTTGCTTAGCCTGCAGAAGAGGAGGCTCAGGGGTGACCTCATTGCCCTCTACAACTACCTGAAAGGTGGTTGTAGCCAGGAAGGGGTTGGTCTCTTCTCTCTAGCAACCAGCACCAGAACAAGGGGACACAGTCTCAAGCTGTGCCAGGGGAAGTTTAGGCTGGAGGTGAGGAGAAAGTTCTTCACTGAGAGAGTCATTAGCCATTGGGATGTGCTGCCCAGGGAGGTGGTGGATTGTCTATCCCTGGAGGTGTTCAGGAGGGGATTGGATGTGGCACTTGGTGCCATGGTTTGGTCATGAGGTCTGTGGAGACAGGTTGGACTTGATGATCCTCGAGGTCTCTTCTAACCTTGGTGATTCTGTGAGACTGTGAGACTGTGAGTACGCTGGAGGCAGGCTGCCCAGAGAGGCTGTGGAGTCTCCTTCTCTGGAGACTGGTTGTGCTCCTGTGTGACTTGCCCTAGGTGATCTGCTTTGGCAGCAGGGTTGGACTTGATCCCTGGAGCTCCCTTCCAACCCCTACTATTCTGTGATTCTATGATTCCCTCAGCCTGCTTTTCCTCAGCTGCCCAAGCCATGGGCTCTTACAGGGCAGGGCACACCCCCACTCACTGACAAGCCCTTTGGTGCAGCTGAGAAGTGAAAAAAACCCAAAGAGTAAACTTCCCCACAGGCTTCATCTCTCATCTCTCTTGGAAACAGCAATTAAGTCATCTGCAATCAGCAGAGTCAGGCTCCCTGGCCCCTAGCAGTGTGCCAAGCAACCTCACTGGAAAAATTAATTTCTGTCACTTTGCTAATGTTTTTTTTCTGCCTGAGCAAAAGGAGAGCCATTAAAAACCCCTTGGTGCATAAAGCTGGGGACAAAGTGTCTGGCAGGGTAACCTGCTGGTTAGAGCCACTGCCAGCAGCACTTTAGAGTGTCCTGAAAGAGGCTGGAATCTAGCTCTGAGATCACCGCCAGAGCCAAGCGCTGAGATAGCACAGCATGGTAGGGGTTGGAAAGGACCTCCTGAGATCATCGAGTCCAACACCCCCTTGCCAAGGCAGGGTCACCTACAGAACACAGGAACACATCCAAGCAGGTCTGGAATGTCTCCAGAGATGGAGACTCCACCACCTCTCTGCGCAGCCTGCTCCAGGGCTCTGTCACCCTGAAATTTAAGAAGTTCCTCCTCATGTTTAGATGGAACTTCTTAGCTCCAGTTTGTGCCCATTACCCCTTGTCCTGTCACTGGGCACCACTGACAAAAGCCTGGACCCATCCTCCTGACACCCACCCTTGAAGTATTCATCAGCACTGTTGAGATCCTCCCTCAGGCTGCTCTTTTCCAGACTCAAAAGCCCCAATTCTCTCAGCCTTTCCTCATGAGGGAGATGTTCCCTTCCCCTCAGCATCTTTGCAGCCCCTTGCTGTGCCCTCTCCAGCAAGCTCCTGACCCTCTTGAACAGAAAATCCCAGAACTGGACATGGTGTTCCAGATGTGGCCTCACCAAGACAGAGCAGAGGTCCCAGAGACCATTGCGGGCAGAGCCAGCCAGGGAGACACCTGGCACAGGGGAGGAGAGCCTGGAAAACTGTGCCACATGCTGGGGGCAGATAACTCCATGCTCACCAAAGTAAAGCAGCTTTGCGCCAGAATGATGCTTTCAGAAAGACATTAAAAGCCTTAAATGCTGGCTAAGGGTGGGGAAAAAAAACCAGACTGTGAGCAAAGGCTGTGAGTCCATCCCAGGCACAGAGACACTCAGCTAGAAGGGGATGCAAGGCTGAGCCACAGCTGAGCAGAGCCAGGATCTACTGCAGCTTAACAGCAAAAGGTCACACAGCCAAAGTGGAGCAAAGAGAAGCTGGGTGGACAGCAAGGGACTTCCCATGCTGGGAACTTAGGAATAAAAGGGAAACCTTCTAATCTCTGCTGCAGAAATGCTGTCTGCAAAGTGAGATACAGCAGAGTGGGAATTAGCTCCTCCAAAAGATCTACTGCAAAGCCTGGCTGAAGCTGGCCTGATAAAAGGCTTCCATTGCTTAAGGAGTTTATGGCAGAAATCAAGGCTGCACAATGAGAAGTACCCAAGGCAGCAGCATGAGGAAGGGGGGTGGGGGGGATTACAGACCCCACTGCACATCCTGCACACACAGCACAACAGCAGCAGAGCCCCAGCTCCTCCTTCCTGCCAGCCCTGCAGCGTGGCACGTGGAGCCATGGCTTAGTTGTCAGGAGGTGCCGGGTGACAGGTTGGACTTGATGATCTCTGAGGTCTTTTCCAGCCTTATTAATTCTATGATTCTATGGCTGGGGCTTGCCATGCTGCCCAGTGGCAGAGACCTTCTCCAAGCAGAAGCTATCCTCCTGCCTACAGCTGGTCCCAGAGCAAAGTTGCTGGGGTCTTACGTGCAGTGGGGGTGAAGGAGACCGGCCGGGGGCCCCCGGGGTTGACGGGGGGCAGCGGAGGCATGTTGGGAGGAGAGGACCTGGACTGTATCTTCACTTCCACAGGCGATCCAGGCATCACTGGCACCCTCTTCTCACCAGCAACTGTACAGAGAGAAGGCAGGAACACTCAGTGGCAGTCATGGAAAGCATTTCCTCCCCACCCAGCAGAGCTGCAAGGGTGAAGTTTGAATCAATCATACAACTGCTGAAGTTGGAAGAGACCTTTGAGACCATCAAGGCCAAGCACTCCCCCAGAGCTCACAACCCCAGCGCTGCTGCTGAGCCACTGCCACTGAACCACAGCCCTCAGCACCACATCCAGGCAGCTCTGAAACACCTCCAGGGATGGTGACTCCACCACCTCCCTGGGGCAGCCTGGGACAGTGCCTGAGAACCCTTGCTGGGAAGAACTTTTCCCTAATATCCAACCTGAACCTCCCCTGGCACAACTTGAGGCTGTTCCCACATCCCCTATCACTTGCTGCATGTGAGAGGAGACCAACTCCCACCTCACTCCAGCCTCCTTTCAGGGAGCTGTAGAGAGCAATGAGGTCTCTCCTCAGCCTCCCCTTCCCAGACTAACCAACCCCAGTTCCCTCAGCTGCTCCTCCCAAGACCTGTGTTCAAGACCCTTCACCAGCTTGGTTGCTCTTCTCTGGACACACTCTAGCACCTTGGTGTCCTTGGAGTAAAGAGTGCAAACCTGAACCCAGTACACAGATAAGGGGGTGGGTAGGGGTGAAAGCCCCACAAGGCTTCCATGTTGCTCTGCATGGCCCTGACCCACCCCAGGGAACAGGCAGAGCATGGCCCCAGGCTGCAGCAGGTGTGCTGAGGTGGTGCTGGGCAAGCTCAGGACACCTGTGTTCACTATCCCATGTCTCTCAACTGCACTCTCTCACCCCTCATGCCCAAAGATGCTGCCTCAGAGTACTTCTGCCTGATTACTTTGCTTTTCCTGCTGCTTAACATGCCCTCAGCACTGCCCAGGTGTGCCAACACACCTCACCAGTGTGCCCAGGGTGGCACTGAGGGGGTGCTGAGGTTTCACCTCCTGCTGCCCAGCCAGCAATGCCATGCTCTGAAGCAGCCATGCTGGCCAACAACTCTCTTCCAGCTCTGCAACATCTGCTTTCTACAAACCCTCACAACTTCAATGTCCCTGCACCTCCTCTCTCTTGCACCAGGGTGGTCCTCCCATGCACCCCCAAATCAGAACCACAGAATTAACCAGTTTGGTTCATCAAGTCCAACCTATCACCCAACAGCATCTAATCAACTAAACCATGGCACCAAGGGCCTCATCCAGGCTCCTCTTAAACACCTCCAGGGATGGTGACTCCACCACCTCCCTGGGCAGCACATCCCAATGGCCAATCTCTCTTGCTGGGAAGAACTTCCTAACATCCAGCATGAACCTCCCCTGGCACAGCTTGAGACTGTGTCCTCTCCTTCTGTCACTGTTGCCTGGGAGAAGAGACCAAGCCCCACCTGGCTACAACCTCCCTTCAGGGAGTTGCAGAGAGCAAGAAGGTCTCCCCTGAGCCTCCTCTTCTGCAGGCTAAGCAACCCCAGCTCCCTCAGCCTCTCCTCACAGGGCTGTGCTCCAGACCCCTCCCCAGCTTTGTTGCCCTTCTCTGGACACCTTCAAGTCTCTCAATGTCCTTCTTAAACTGAGGAGCCCAGAACTGGACACAGGACTCAAGGTGTGGCCTGAGCAGTGCTCCTGCTGGTCACATTATTCCTGATGCAGGCCAGGATGCCATTTGCCTTCTTGGCCACCTGGGCACACTGCTGGCTCATGTTTAGCCTACTGTCAACCAATACCCCCACATCCCTTTCTGCCTGGCTGCTCAGACCCCACTGCCCTGGCTCTGAGACAGCTTCTCCAGAGGAGCTGCCAGCTTAGGAGACATGCAGTAGGTTCCTGGGTGGGTGCAGGGAGCACGGGTGCAGTGGTGGTGCCAGCTGTGCCAGCAAGTGCCAGCACTGGCTAGTCACAACTCATCTCTGTGGAGTCTCTAGGGGCTAACACAGCACCAGCTCACAACACAGCTTCTTTTTCAGCCTCTGAAGATCCCTCCTGAGGACTCAGGCTTGGGCTGGATGTCCCAGCTCAGCCAGAGTATGGCTCCTTGAAGGGAACGAGCGAGAAGGAGGTGCACTTAGGCCCTAGGGCTTGGGGGCAGTTTTGGGGAAGGGTGGTTTTAAAACAAACAAAACCAAGACAGCTCAGCAGGCAGAGCCTGAGCACTTCCAGGAGTTCAGTTCCCATGGGTGCACCTCCAGGGGTGCTCCATGTCACCACAGCCTGCTGCTCAGGTGCCTGTCTGGCTGTGCAGCTCACAACCCTGGCTAATGAGACATGAAGCATATGGCTCCTTTGAGAACATGGCCACTGCTCCCTTCCCCTCAAGTCACTGCTCTCCTCACTCCATTAGCTCCCCAGCAAGTTGTGGCTGTGTCCTGCATGTCCCTGCACAGCAGCACAGTTCCCAGTTCAGCCACCTGCACCCCGGCCCAGGGAGCGAGGGAAGGGCAGATGCTTGTCTTTCAGCCTCTCTCTGGTGCAAGCAAGGCAGGCCCTGGACTGGCAACCTCAGGCACTTGGTGGCTTTGGGCAAGTGGAAATGTCTGCTGGAGCTTTGGGGCAGCAGCCAAGTGCAGTGCTCTGGATGCAGGAGCTCACACGTGAGCATCACCACGAGGAGAGGAGGCCACGAAGGTGCAATCTAATCACACTGCATCACAACCTCCAGTGCAGCCCACAGTGCTTACCAAGATCTCTCAGCTGTCAGAAAGCCATCCCTGAAGTCCTGCAAAGCAACTCAGTGCTGCATCCCCCAAGGCAGAGGAGCGCTGGGTGCACAGCACTGAAATACATCTGCTGCTCCCAGCTCCTGACAACACAAATGCTGCCTTTCAGAGCACAGAAGATGCAAGCAAAGTGGTTCCCAAGTCCCTTGTGCCACTGGCCTGGCATCTGTTCCATCAGCCACCAGCACCTGCTCAGCCACCAGGCTCATTTATTAGCCTCACAGCAAGTCATGGTTAGCAGCAGCAAGGCAGCAGATGAAGTCTGCTGCTTCTAGCAAATGTTTGCTGTTTGCAGGGTGGTTTGTAGAAGGGGAAGCAGAGAGATGAATACAAGCTGGAAAATCCCTTGCCCTGCCATCTCAGTGCAGCTGGAGTAACTGAGGTGGTGGGGCTGGAGTCACTCTACAGCCCATAGCCATGATAGCTCCAGGGCAGAAAGTTTGTGTCTGCATTTCATGGAATCACAGGGGAGGGGAGGGGAAACCTTTCACATCATCACATCCAACCTATCATCATAACACCACCTAATCAACTAAACCATGGCACCAGCACCCCATCAAGTCTCCTCCTAAACACCTCCAGTGACCCCACCACCTCCCTGGGCAGCACATCCCAATGGGCAATCTCTTTCTCTGTGTAGAACTTCTTCCTAACCTCCAGCCTAAACCTCCCCTGGCACAGCTTGAGACTGTGTCCTCTTGTTCTGGTGCTGGGTGCCTGGGAGAAGAGACCAACCCCCACCTGGCTACAACCTCCCTTCAGGGAGTTGTACACAGCAAGAAGGTCTCCCCTGAGCCTCCTCTTCTGCAGGCTAAGCAACCCCAGCTCCCTCAGCCTCTCCTCCCAGGGCTGTGCTCCAAGCTCCTCACCAACTTTGTTGCCCTTCTCTGGACACCTTCCAGCAGCTCAACCTCTTTCCTAAACTGAGGAGCCCAGAACTGGACACAGGACTGCAGGTGTGGCCTGAGCAGTGCTGAGCACAGGGCAGGATGAGCTCCCTGCTCCTGCTGGCCACACTGCTCCTGATGTAGGCCAGGATGCCCTTGGCCTTCTTGGCCACCTGGGCACACTGCTGGCTCTTGTTCAGCTGTTGTCAACCAGCACCCCCAGGTCCCTCTCTGCCTGGCTGCTCTCAGCCACTCTGCCCCCAGCCTGTAGCTCTGCATGGGGTTGCTGTGGCCAATGTGCAGCCCCTGGCACTTGGATGTGTTCAATCTCCTGCCCTTGGCCTCTGCCCATCTGCCCAGCCTGTCCAGGTCCCTCTGCAGAGCCTCTCTACCCTCCAGCAGATCAACTCCTGCCCCCAGCTTGCTGTCTGCAAATTTACTTCTGCCTGCTGCTCTCCCTTTCCCACCACCCCACACAAACCAACACATTCTCATCAACACACTGCCATCCACTTGCCTTATCTGATCTTCTCCACCCCCCTTCCTATGAGACCCTCCTCCCCAGGTGTACCCAGCCAGCCTGACACTGCCATGCCCTGAAAGATGCTCAGCATCACCCCAAACCTTAAGGTTTCTCCTCTTTCCTCCTAAACCATTTATAGAGCTCATTAAGACAGCAGAACTAATTTAGTTAATTCCCTGGGAGGAGGGAAATTCCACAGGGAATTTATAACCTCAAAATCAAACCAGCTACTGCTGGGCTACTGCACGAGACACCAAAGCCCAGGAGAAGCCACCACCACCTTTCCCAAGCTCCCTCCTCCAGACAAGCAGCAAACAGGACTGTTAAATTTAAAAGCTTCCTGCTAGTGACCTGGGGCATCTATAAAGGCAGATTAAAAACATCTTTCTAAACCCCCTGACTTTTAGCCTAAGCACAGCCAGTTAATGAGAATCAGCTGAGCAAATCAGATGGCAAACAAGGACTCGAGTCAGCCTCCAGCTGACCCGGGGCTAAACATGAGCCGCTGAGACGGTCCCTGGAGAAACTTTGCCTTTCCAGTCTCTCTCTATGCCCCATTTCACTGGTCAGAATAGTCACTGCCCCACCAGCAGCAGCGTTTCAGAGGTGCCTCCAGCTGCACTGGAGCTGAGAGGGTGTTGGGATGTTCCTCAAAATGCCCCCAGGTCACTCCACCACCACATCAGTTACTGAAACCAGGCTGAAGAGTCACAAGCTTTTTGGATGCTGCTCCAAGGAAAATGATTCTTGTCAATAGCTGAAGGCTCCAAGTGTCAGCACAGGACCCCTGCCTGAACTGGAAACACTGGGCTGGGTCCCTTCATAAACTCCTCCTTCCAAACCCTGCTTGGACTCAGAAACATTCATAGAATCATAGAATGCTAGGGCCTGGATGGAACCTCTGCAGAGCATCCAGTCCAACCCCGCTGCCAAAGCAGGCTCACCCAGGGCAGGTCACACAGGAACACATCCAGACCAGGCTTGAAGATCTCCAGAGAAGGAGACTCCACAACCTCACTGGAGGTTTTCAGGAGGAGACTTGATGGGGTGCTTGGTGCCATGGGTTAGTTGTTTAGGTGGTGTTGGATTGGTTGGTGGGTTGGACGCGGTGATCTTGAAGGTCTCTTCCAACCTGGTCTGTTCTATGTATGTATATTCTCTCTGGGCAGCCTGCTCCAGGGCTCCAGCAGCCTCACAGCAAAGTTTCTCCTCATGTTGAAGTGGGACATCTTGCTGTTTTCTAGCTTGCATCCCTTGCCCCTTGTCCTATCACCACTGAAAAGAGCCTGGTCCCTTCTTCTTGACACCCACTCCTCAGATATTTATAGACATTGATAAGATCCTCTGCTGAGGCTCAGAACACAACGCTCCCAAAGCTGCACTGCTCTCTTTCAAGCAGTGCCTGCAGGACACAGACTGAACACATTCAGCAAAGGTGTTGTGGCATATCAAGCTGCCAAAGGTCCCAACTTCCCTTTGCACCCAGGACCTGCAGAGGGTGACCTGAGAAAGGCATCAATGATGTGTATGAAGGATACTGAGGTCCTGGAGGGTGGCCAGAGAAGACCAACAAAACTGGTGAGAGACTAGGGGGGCATGACAGGAGGAGAGGCTGAGAGCTGGGGTTGTTTAGTCTGGAGAAGAGGAGGCTGAGGGGAGACCTCAGTGATCTCTACAACTCCCTGAAAGGAGGTTGGAGTGAGGCTGGTGCTGGTCTGTTCTCTCAACTAACCAGTGATAGGATGAGAGGAAATGAGCTTAAGTTGTGCCAGGGGAGGGTTAGGTTGGAGATTAGGAAGAAAGCCTTTGCTGCAGGAGTGGTCAGGGATGGAACAGGCTGCCCAGGCGGGTGGTGGTGTCACTGTCCCTGGAGGTGTTCAAGGATCTGTAGATCTGGTGCTTCAGGATATAGTTTAGTGGCTATGATAGTTGGCTTATGGTTGGACTCATGGTAGTTGGGTTATGATTGGACTCAATGAGCTGGAAGAGCTTTTCCAACCTTAACTGTTCTCTGACTCTGTGATGTGGTCACCAGCCAGAGAGCTGCCTTCCCAGCCTTGACGAGGCAGGAGGTGATTCACTTGGAGTAAAGCAAAACCTGACCTCAGAGGCTGTGTTCCAGTCTTGGCTCGATGCAAGAACTTCATCTTCTCCAAGCTGCTGGAGCCTGAAGCCCAGATTTGACAGCGACTGGAGCTGCAGATTTCAGCTGCTGCCTGGGTAAGGCCAGCTGTAGGCACAGGGCAGCTTCTGCTGCATGCTCTACATACTCTTGTGTCCCACTTACAGAGCCCAGGTGTGCAGGAGACTGCAAAGCCCCAGAGCTCTTGGATCCATCTGAACACTCTCAGCTCTCTGCTCCCCACAGACAGCCTCCAGGCCCTGCTCTGCCCTGGCTCTCTGTGCTGTGGGTGCACACCATGGCTCCTTCACTGCCCCAGGTCTCACCCTGCCCTCACAAGCAAGGAGCATGTGCCTATGGGTGAGAATTAGAAGGAAGGCCAACAGTGCTGACATCCTGGTTGGAGTCTGTTATAGACCACCCAAGCAGGAAGAAGAAGGTGATGAAGCATTCTATAGGCAGCTTAAGGCTGTCTCAAGATCTCCTGACCTTGTTCTCATGGGCGACTTCAACCTGCCTGACATCTGCTGGGATCTCAACACAGCAGAGAGGAGACAGTCCAGGAGGTTCTTAAGAGTGTATGGAGGACAGCTTCTTATCCCAGGTGCTGAGTGAGCCTACCAGGGGCAAGGCTCTGCTTGACCTCCTCTTCACCACCAGGGCAGGGCTGGTGGGGATGTGGTGGTCGGAGGCTGTTCAGGGGCCAGCGACCAGCAGAGAATTGAATTTTCAGTACTCAAGCTAAGAGGGGCAGCAAGAAGACCTCCACTCTGGACTGCCAGAGGGCAGACTGCAGGTTGCTCAAGGAACTAACTCAGAAGGTTCCTTGGGAGACAGCCCTTAGAAACAAAGGGGTCCAGGAGAGCTGGGACTACTTCAAGGAGGAACTCTTGAAGGCACAGGATCAGGCTGTGCCAATGCGCCGGAAGATGAGCCCCGGGGCAGACGGCCTGGATGGGTGATGAGCTTCTAAAGGAACTAAGGGAAAAAGAGGGTGTATCATCTTTGGAAGAAAGGGGAGGCAACCCATGAAAAGTTTAAGGATGTTGCTAGGTCTTGTAGGAAGAAAATTAGGGAGGCAAAAGCACATTTGGAGCTTAGCCTGGCCTCTGCTGTGAAGGACAACAAAAAGTCCTTCTATAAATACATTAATAGCAAGAGGAAGGGCAGGGACAACCTCCACTCCTTGGTGGACACGGAGGGGAATGTTGTAACAAAGGATGAGGAGAAGGCAGAGGTACTTAACACCTTCTTTGCCTCAATTTATACTAGCAGGACAGAATGTCTTCCAGACAGCTGGCCTGCAGAGCTGGCAGAAGGAGCCAGGGAGCAGCATAGTCTTCCTCTGTTCCAGAATGGGGTAGTTGGTGATCTGCTTAGCCACTTGGATCCCCACAAGTCCATGGGACCAGATGGGATCCATCCTAGAGTGCTGAGAGAGCTGGCAGATGAGCTGCCAAGCCACTCTCCATCATTTTTCATCAGTCCTGGCTCACTGGAGACATCCCAGAGGACTGGAGGCTGCCAAGGTGGTGCCCATCCACAAGCAGGGCCGCTTGGATGAGCCAGGGAATTCCAGGCCTGTCAGCCTGACCTCAGTGCCAGGCAAGATTATGGAGCAGGCATCTGGAGTGCAGTCACACAGCACTTACAGGGTGGCCAAGGGCTCAGGCCCAGCCAGCATGGGTTTAGGAAGGGCAGGTCCTGCCTGACCAACCTGATCTCCTTCCATGCCCAGGTGACTGCCTGGTGGATGTGGGGCAGGCTGTGGATGGAGTCTGCCTGGACCTCAGCAAGGCCTTTGCCACCATCCCCCACAGCAAACTCCTGGCCAAGCTGTCAGCCCCTGGCTGGGACAGCAGCTCTCTGAGCTGGGTTAGGAACTGGCTGGAGGCTGAGCCCAGAGAGTGGTGGTGAATGGTGCCACAGCCAGCTGGCAGCCAGGCCCCAGTGGTGTGCCCCAGGGATCAGTGCTGGGCCCCATGCTCTGTAACAGCTTCATTGATGATCTGGATGAGGGCATTGAGTCCATCAGCAGTAGATTTGCAGGTGACACCAAGCTGGGGGCAGGAGTTGATCTGCTGGAGGGTAGAGAGGCTCTGCAGAGGGACCTGGACAGGCTGGGCAGATGGGCAGAGGCCAAGGGCAGGAGATTGAACACATCCAAGTGCCAGGTGCTGCACATTGGCCACAACAACCCCATGCAGAGCTACAGGCTGGGGTCAGAGTGGCTGAGAGCAGCCAGGCAGAGAGGGACCTGGGGATGCTGGTTGATGGTAGACTGAACATGAGCCTGCAGTGTGCCCAGGCAGCCAGGAAGGCCAATGGCATCCTGGCCTGCATCAGGAACAGTGTGGCCAGCAGGAGCAGGGAGGTCATTCTGCCCCTGTACACTGCACTGGTTAGGCCACACCTGGAGTCCTGTGGCCAGTTCTGGGCCCCTCAGTTTAGGAAGGAGGTTGACTTGCTGAAAGGGGTCCAGAGAAGGGCAACAAAGTTGGTGAGGAGCTTGGAGCACAGCCCTGTGAGGAGAGGCTGAGGGAGCTGGGGTTGCTTAGCCTGCAGAAGAGGAGACTCAGGGGTGACCTTATTGCTCTCTACAACTCACTGAAGGGAGGTTGTAGTGAGGCAGAGGTTGGTTTCTTCTCCCAGGCAACCAGCACCAGAACAAGAGGACACAGTCTCAGGCTGCGTCAGGGGAGGTTTAGGCTGGAGGTTAGGAGGAAGTTTTACACAGAGAGAGTGATTGCCCACTGGGATGGGCTGCCTGGGGGGGTCGTGTGGTCGCCGTGGCTGGTCGTGTTCAGGGCGAGGCTTGACAGGGTGCTCGGTTCCATGGTTTAGTTGATTGGGTGGTGTTGGATGATAGGTTGGACTGGATGATCTTGAAGGTCTTTTCCAACCTGGTCTATTCTATTCTATTCTATTCTATTCTATTCTATTCTATTCTATTCTATTCTATTCTATTCTAAGATTAAAGTGCAGCTGAGGAGTTTCCTTTCTGGGTAGGAGAAAGAGATGAGAGACACAGGACAGCAGGCTGGGAGAAAACTCAGGGTCTTGGCTGGTCCACAGAGAGGTCCCATGCCTGTGCTCCCAGGGGACTGAGTTCCAGCTCTCCAGCTCAGCAGAACATGTTAGGGGGGGCAGTTCCAACATCCACTCGAGAGATTTCATAGAATCATTTTGGTTGGAAAAGCCCTCTAAGATCATTCAGTCCAATCATCAACCCAACACCACCATGGCCATTAAACCATGTCCCCAAGTGCCATGGCCACAGGTTTCTTGAACACCTCCAGGGATGGGGACTCCACCACCTCCCTGGGCAGCCTCTGCCAATCCCTGACCACTCTTGCAGCAAAGACATTTTTCATGATCTCCAAACTAACCCTCCCCTGGCATAATTTCAGGCCATTTCCTTTAGTCCTATCACCTGATTTGAGGGAGAGGAGACCAACTCCAACCCCACTGCAACCTCCTGCCATAGAATCATAGAATTGTTTGGCTTGGAAAAGCCCTCTAAGATCACTGGGTCCAGCCATCAATCCAACACCACCATGGCCATTAAACCATGTCCCCAAGTGCCATGGCCACAGGTTTCTTGAACACCTGCAGGGATAGGGACTCCACCACCTCACTGGGCAGCCAGTTCCAATCCCTGACCACTGTCTCAGGAAAGAAATTTCAGCAGAGTTAGTTCCTTTAAAGGATTTTTCCAGCTCTGGTGTTTAGTCCAAAGCGTGGCTGTGAGAGGCAAGCTCTGAAGGAAGGCCAACACTCACTGGTGTTGCAAACTGTATAGAGAAGCTGCTTGGTTAATCTCTTCATGCCTGTGGCTATGAGAGAAGGGAATAGGCACAACAATAAAAAGTAGTTAGGGAGTAGCTCAAGTATCTTGGAACTGAAATCAATCCTTAGATACCTTTAGCAATTAGAGAATAAACTGAGTGGTCAAGAAGAAATAAAAACACTCAGGGGGAAGTGGGATGTTACCCCAAAGAGCAAGAGAAGGAACTGAAGAAGACAACTAGGAATAACCTCAGGGGCAGACAGACATGAGTGGTCTCCTTCCCATCTGCTTCCCATGAGCAACATGTAGTTCCTACAGACAGCAGAGTAACAGAATGGGTTGGGCTGGAAGGAACCTTATAGATCATCTAGATCCAACTCCCTGCCACGGGCAGGGACACCTCCCATGAGACTAGGTTGCTCAAGGCCCCATCCAGCCTGACTTTAAACACCTCTATGCATGGAGCATCCATAACTTCCCAGCAGCAACCAAGGTTATCTCTGGCAGGAAAAATTCTTGTGTTACCCACAAGCTGGAGCCAAGGAACAGAGAAGGTATCCCTAAGACAATTCAGCCAAGCCCAGAAGATTCACCAAAGCAAACCAACCAAAGCCACGCTCCAGACACAGCTCCCTTTCCACTGGTCCAACCACCTCTGATGACCACTCAGACTAGAGGCATGAATTATAGATCATCTACAAGTCAGCAAAACAAAACCCTTCCTGAACACACCTTCAACCAGAGGCTCACTCCCCCACCGCTCGCAGGGGTGAGAGTCTCTGGTTTAAGATACAGCGACACAAAGCTTGTCTAAAGGGATAAGAAGGAACCAAAGGAAGGACAGACCTTGGTGCCCTCTCCAGAGACTGGCAGGACCCTGCCTACAGCCTAGGAGAGCTGCCCTGCTGAGACCACATCTGGAATATTGTGTCCAGTGTTGGGCTTCCCAATTCCAGAGACAGAGATCCGCTGGAGAGAGGCCAACAGAGGCTATGAGGGCGATGAAGGGACTGGAACACCTCTTCCATGCAGAAAGACTGAGACCTGGGGCTGGTTAGCCTGGAGAAGGCTGAGAGGGGATCTTATTAATGTCTATAAATATCTGAGGGGTGGGTATCAAGATGAAGGCTCTTGTCAGTGGTGCCCTGTGATAGGACAAGAAACAATAGGGATAAGATGGAGCACAGGAGGTTCCACCTCAACATGAGAAGAAACTCCTTCACTGTGAGGTTGCTGGAGCCCTGGAGCAGGCTACCCAAAGAAGTTGTGGAGTCTTCTCTAGAGACCTTCAAGCCCTGCCTGGATGTGCTCTTCTGTGACCTGTCCTAGGTGATCCTACTTTGGCAGACTTGATCTCCAGAAGTCCCTTCCAACCCCTACCATTCTGTGATTCTGCAATGGCTTTGAGCTGGAAGAGGGGAGATTCAGAGTGGAGATTAGGAAGAAATTCTTCCCAGTGAGGGTAGTGAGACACTGGAACAGCTTGCCCAGAAAAGATGTGGACACCGTCTGGAAGTGCTCAAGGCCAAGCTGGACAATGTTGCTACATGGCCTTGTGGGAGCTATCCCTGCCCATGGCAGGGGGGTTGGAACTGGATGATAGAATAGAATAGACCAGAATAGAATAGAATAGAACAGAATAGACCAGGTTGGAAAAGGCCTTCAAGATCATCGACTCCAACCTATCGCCCAACACCATCTAATCAACTCAACCATGGCACCAAGTGCCTCATCCAGGCTCCTCTTAATCACCTCGAGGGATGGTGACTCCACCACCTCCCTGGGAAGCACATCCCAATGGCCAATCTCTCTTGCTGGGAAGAATTTCTTCCTAAAATCCAGCCTAAACCTCTTCTGGCACAGCTTGAGACTGTGTCCTCTTGTTCTGGTGCTGGGTGCCTGGGAGAAGAGACCAACCCCCACCTGGCTACAACCTCCCTTCAGGGAGTTGTAGAGGGCAATGAGGTCACCCCTGATTCTTCTCTTCTGCAGGCTAAGCAATCCCAGCTCCCTCAGCCTCTCCTCCCAGGGCTGTGCTCCAGACCCCTCCCCAGCTCTGTTGCCCTTCTCTGGACACCTTCCAGCAGCTCAACATCTTTCTTAAATTGAGGAGCCCAGAACTGGACACAGGACTCAAGGTGTGGCCTAACCAGGGCAGAGCACAGGCTGGCCACACTGCTCCTGATGCAGGCCAGGATGCCATGAAGCCCCTTCCAACCACAAACCATTCTCCTATTCTACGCTAACGAGCTCAAGAACTCATCCTGGAGGACCAGCCAGGGGAAATGGCCCAATCCCATCCATCCCAGCCCAAAGACATCCCTGAGGAGCAGGACATGCTGCAGTTGGCTGGCATCACAGGGCTCCCTTTTGCCAGCCTGAATGCAAACGAGAGGCAGCAGCAGTGTAACCTGACCTGATAATGTAAATAGGGTGAAATGAAATATGGTTCGCCACCTCCCAGCTCCGGCGAATGTTTATTTTCAATAACATGCTTATCTGCTCCAACTGCTCACCATCTGTTTTCAGTCTCCACCAAGCTAATATTTTTCACATTTAGGAACTGAGAAATGGGAAGAATTACATTTAAATTTTATTAACATCTTTCCTCTGCTCCAAGGTTGCCTTTCCCTCCCCTTGACGGCTCGAAGCCATCTGTGGAACACCTCTGCGGTTCTCCAGGCATGCAGATGAGAGGTTATCTACGTGCAAAGCAAAAGGAGCCTTATTCAGGCTTCCAGGAGATGCCTTTTCCTGCAATCTCTCCATCACCTGCTTCCAGCCAGCTTCCCCCAAGCTCAAACTGAACTCCCATCGTTGAGGAAAGAGCCAATGTTTTATCATTCTGCAGCATCGCTGCACCAAAGAGAGAGAGGGAAGATCAAAGATAAGCACTGGAAACAGGACAGCCAATACAGCAGCCTTAGGGGGAAAAAGGATGATTGGGCTAGTCCCAGGTTGGGGAAAGGGAAGAGGTTAAGAGGTTTGCAGTTCAGGATGACACCTCTGTACAGATCCTGACATGAATTTGCACACTGGGTGGTTTCCAGAGGTCTCCCTCTGCTTGAGTCAATAACCCATCATTTACAAGCAGAACTGAGGAGGCACAGCTGAGTCACAAACAGCTCAGCAGCACAGCACAGCTGCATGGAAGTATTTAGGCTAGGAAAGACCTTTAGGATCACTGAGTCCAACCATTAACCCAACACTAACAAGTCTGCTGCTGGATCACAAGCCCTGTGAGGAGAGGCTGAGGGAGCTGGGGTTGCTTAGCCTGCAGAAGAGGAGGCTCAGGGGAGACCTTCTTGCTCTCTCCAACTCCCTGAAGGGAGGTTGGAGCCAGGTGGGGGTTGGTCTCTTCTCCCAGGCAACCAGCAACAGAACAAGAGGACACAGTCTCAAGCTGTGCCAGGGGAAGTTTAGGCTGGAGGTGAGGAGAAAGTTCCTCCCAGAAAGCAGAAAGAGGAATTGGCCATTGGGATGTGCTGCCCAGGGAGGTGGTGGAGTCACCATCACTGGAGGTGTTCAAGAGGGGATTGGATGTGGCACTTGGAGCCATGGTTTAGTTGTCAGGAGGTGTTGGGTGACAGCTTGGACTTGATGATCTCTGAGGTCTTTTCCAACCTTATTGAGTCTATGATTCTATGATCATGTCCCTCAGCACCACTTCTAAAGAGCTTTTCAATCCCTCCAGGGATATAGATTCCACCGCTGTCCTGGGCAGCCTGTTCCAGGGCTTGACAACACTTTGGGGGATAGAATTTTTTCCTAAATGTCCAACCCCTCACTCCAAGAAGGACATTGAGGTCCTGGAGCATGTCCAAATGAGGGCAACAAAGCTGGGGAAGAGTTTAGAGAGCAAGTCTTATGAGGAATGGTTGAGGGAACTGGGATTGTTTAGAATGGAGAAGAGGAGGCTGAGGGGAGACCTCATTGCTCTCTACAACTCCTTGAAAGCAGGTTGCAGTTGGTGTCTTCTCCCTAGGATCAGGTGACAGAAGGAGAGGAAATGGCCTGAAATTGTGCCAGGAAAGGTTTAGGTTGGAGATGAGGAACAATTTCCTTGCTGCAAGAGCGGTCAGGGATGGGAACAGGCTGCCCAGGGAGGTGGTGGTGTTCCAAGAAACCTGTGGCCATGGCACTTGGGTACATAGAATCAGTCAGGGTTGGAAGGGACCACAAGGATCATCTAGTTCCAGCCCCCCTGCCATGGGCAGAGACACCTCACACTAGATCAGGCTGCCCAGAGCCTCATCCAGCCTGGGCTTAAACACCTCCAGGGACGGGGCCCCAACCACCTCCCTGGACAACCCATCCCAGGGCTTCACCACTCTCATGGGGAAGAACTTCCTCCTCATATCCAGACTCAATCTCCCCACCTCCAGCTTCATTCCATTCCCCCTAGTCCTATCATTCCCTGAGATCCTGAGCAGTCCCTCCCCAGCCTTCCTGTAGCCCCCTTCAGATACTGGAAGGTCACCTGGGAGCCTTCTCTTCTCCAGACTGAACAGCCCCAGCTCCTTCAGTCTGTCCTTATAGGAGAGGTGCTCCAGCCCTCTGCTCATCCTTGTGGCCCTATGATTTAATGGTGATGGTGGTGTCAGACATGGTTGGACTCAATGATCTTAGAGGTAATCCCACACCTCCCTTAGCTCAAATTAACAGTTGTTCAAGTGTGGGTCCTTCTCTACCCTCCTCCCTCCACCAAAGCCCAGAGTTGGCCACAATGATACTACAGCATCTGTCACAGTGGGTAACGTCTGCTACTGTACAGATACTTCCTCCACCAGACACCACCAGCCTATTTTTACCTTGTTTAGCTTGGTTTGATAGCACATCCAGGCTCCTGAGCTGCAAGATGCTGTGGGAGTGGAGGACGTGGCACCTCACAGGAGAGCCTGGCATCACACAGGAGGGAGCTGCTGAGCCTGGGATAAGATTTTTTCTAACTCAAAAATAACCATGTGGATCTCCACTGCCATCCCTTCCTCTCCCACACACAGCTGTTTCACTTTAAACCTCAGCTCTGTGCGAGGCTCAGATAGAGCAAAGTGTGTTATCGTTCACAGCCAGGCCAGAGAGTGGTTAATAAGGGAAATGTGACTAATAATTGATTCCTGAAGGCAGACTGCAGATCTTTGTCCCTCTTGCCCTTCACTGCTTCTTCTGAAATCCCATTAATGTGCCTGGCTCGACCAACTCATCAGTGACACAGGTTGCACCTCACAGCAGTCCTCTTCTGCTGTGCTCCAACCCAGACAAGGAGGTTGCAGCTCTGGCTCTGCACTCACCTGGGCCATGCCAGGCCCAGCAGTACAAACCCATCCTCAAGACGCCTCAGCCTCCTTAGCTCTGCTCTCATACCAGGGCCAGTGGTGCAACCCATGGTTGCAGAAGCCATCCCACAAAGCACCAAATGGAGCAGTCCCCAGACTGAGGATGAGTTCTGCAGCCATGGCTTGCACCAAGCCCCTCAAGTTCTGCTCCTCTGGCTTCTCCAAGAACACAAACTGCTTCGGGCTGGTACTCCCCCCACCTGCTCTTGATTCCAAGAAGAACCAAGTTACTCCAGTCATGAAAGCTGCCCTAAACCCCATTTACACAGGGCACAGCAGCCAGCTGGGAGCTGCTGCTGCTCTCACCAACACACCACAGCAATTCCTTCTCCATTGCTAGTGCCCAGAGAAATAGATTTGGGGGATTTAAGTTCATCCCTTGTTGTCTCTGTCACCAGCTGTAGCTCAGCAGCTGTTTGAAAGTGATGCAGTGAGCAGCACCACGGAGCTCACCATCCCCCAAGGCAAGGAACTCTCCCATCCTCACCAGGGGAGTATGATCCTGGAATATCACCCAACAGGATACATTGGTGCAAGACAAACCCTACAGAGCAGCTAGTGCTCCAGTTTCAGGATGTGAAGCACTTCAGGATGTGTTCAGGCAGTGCTCCTCCCTCACACCACATCTCAGGCTGCTCAGACCTCTTTGGCCTGGGTTATAAGCTGGGACAAGGGCTGGGCAGCTGTGTTCAAGCAAAGGCAAAGAGGGTCACTAATTCAGAGAATCCCAGCATGGTGTGGGTTGGAAGAGACCTCTGCAAATAATCTAGTCCAACCCTCCTGCTAAAGCAGGGGCATCCACAGCAGCTTGCCCAGGATCACAGCTGCTCCAGGCTCCTCAGCATCTTTGTAGCCTCTGCTGGACTCCCTCCAGCAGCTCCCTGTCTCTCTTGAACAGGGGAGCCCAGAACTGGACCCAGGACTCAAGATGTGACCTCTCTAGGACAGAGCAGAGGTGGAGGAGAACTTCCCTATGCTGCTGGTCACACTCTTCTGCATGCATGCCAGGAGGCCATAATCCATTCACTCGATTACTGCAGAAGACTTTTGGTAACTCTTCATTAGCTTCATTTTTCACCATCAATTTTCATCAGTTCATTGCTCCATTTCATGGTACAGAATCAAGCTCTTTTTTCCCCCCCTTTCCACTCCTCCCCTCCTGTTCCAAGATGAAGAACAGTTCCTCCTCCACACTCTTTACTTATTAGGCTAAAGCACTCCCAAAGAAAAATGAAAGCAGTTGCAGATATCAAACAGGCAATTATCACAATCATGATAAAATTAGTTCTTAGAAGTCCCAAGCCTGCTTGCACTGCTCTCCAAATCCTCCTTGCTCAGAGCAGAGGGAGGGTGGTGGGAGCAACCCTTCCAGATGGGAACATCTGTCTCTCATTTGCCACGGGGGAAGAGAACAGCAGGAAGATTAACGGCTCCCGAGGCCGGCGCAGCCCAGACAACACGGACACAAAAGGGATGCCCTTTAGAAAGGGACTTGGAGCAACAGCTTGGTATCCATTTTTTTCCCCCCTCGTGGTTATTTTGGGGGCTTCTACACCCAGAGGAATGTTAGGGTAGAAAACAAAGAGCTGGAGTTTCACTTGAGGAAGTGCTGTGGAGCGAAAGCAAGAGCTCGGCGTGCTTGGGATCGACGGCACCTGGACCATCTCGGCTACTTTTCGGATAACAGAAGTCATTTAAGGAGTTGGATTTAAGGGGTTCCCCTCAAAAGATCTGAAATCATTCCCTGCCCAGAGCAGCAAGGCCATGGATGGGGCACTTTGCCCCTCTGAGCTGCAGAGAGGAAACACCAAGTTTACTGCAGAGTGTGAAGAGTGACCCAGTGTTTGGGAAATTCATGGCTGAAGGAGACACTAACCCAGCCTCCCCCAGCAACACCACCACCAGAGACCATTCCTGTCACTGGTGCTCCTTAACCTCTGCTGCAGTTTAGGGACCACAGGAACAAAGGCAGGCAGATGTTCTGCCCAGGCTGTCCTCTCCTGCCACCTGGGCACACAGCGTGCAGCCCAAAGCGAAGGGCTGGACACCAACACTCACTTCTGCCACAGCTCGGCAGATGTGCAGCTCATGCAAACCACCAGCAGCACTTCAACACCAAAGCCACCAGTTCTGCCACTGCTCTGTGACGCACTGGGCTATTAGCTCTGCAGAGAAGGACATGGGAATGCTGGGGCACAACTTCACCATGAGCCAGCAATGTGCCCTTGTGGCCAAAAAGGCCAATGGTGTCCCAGTATGCGTTCAGAAGAGTGTGGCCAGCAGGTCGAGGCAGATTCTCCCCCTCTGCTCTGCCCTGGTGAGGCCACATCTGCAGTACTGGGTCCAGTTCTGGGCTGCCCTGCTCAAGAGAGACAGAGAACTCCTGGAGAGAGTCCAGCAGAGGCTACAAAGATGCTGAGGGGCCTGGAGCAGCTCTGTGAGAAGGAAAGGCTGAGAGCCCTGAGGCTGTTGAGCCTGGAGAAGAGCAGCCCCAGAGGGGATGTGAGCAATGTTCAGCAAGAGCTAAAGGGTGGGGGCAAGAGGATGGGGCCAGACTCTTGTCTCTGGTGTTCAGCAACAGCACAAGAGGCAATGGGCACAAACTGGAACCCAGGAGATTTCACATCAACATAAAAAGAAACTTCTTTGTTGTGAGGGAGCTGGAGCCCTGGAACAAGCTGTCCAGGGAGGTTGTGGAGTTGTCTTCTCTGGAGAGATTCTAAACCCACCTGGACATTGTAATCCTGGGCAACCTGCTGTGGACACCTCTGCTTTAGCAGTGGGGTTGGACTGGATGATCTCCAGAGGTCTCTTCCAACCCCTACCACGCTGGGATTCAGTGGTCTCAGCTTCCCTCTTTCTCTTTGATGTTCCTCAGCAGCATGTTTTGATTGTGGAATTACCCATCCCAGCAACTCACAACCACTCACTTCTAATTAGTGCTCTAGTTCTTGATGTCTGCTCAATACCTGCCCCCCTCCCCCCCAGGTCTATCTGGTGTAGGCTCTCCCTGCAAGAGCACCAGCCTGCTGTACAGGGTAACAACATTAAATGAAGTCCACTATGAAATAGGACCCCAGTGTTGAATCAGAAACTTCAGCAGTGGTACAACCACCTTTAGATTCTTGGGAGCACTGGTTTTAAACCAAAGTGGTGCTGAACTCTGCCAAGATGTGGCCCTGGGCAGCCTGATCTAGCTGGAGGTGTCCCTGCTAAGTGGACAAGATGACCTGTGAGGGTCCCTTCCAGCCCAGTGCAACCTGTGAATCTGTGAGATATAAAGGCAATCATTTGTTATCAAAACTCCCCTGAGTTATAGCCAAGAAACACCAAGCACTGGAAATTTGGAAGGGGAAATTTCCTTTTCCTTCCTACTTAGGCTAAAGACAATAAATAAAAATGCAATAAAAGCAAATAAATAAATTTAAATGCAATAAATGAAAGCTGCACCTTTGGTACCTTCAAAACATTGGATGAGCTAAAAGGAGGAGCCGGGGAAACAAGCTCTGACTTTTGAAAGCACTTTCCACCTCAAGTGAGGCTTGGAGGCAGCCTTTAGGATATGATTTTAACTAGCACTCGTAAATCCTTCTCAAACTTGGATTCCCGGCCCTTTCACAAGCAGCTCCACCCTTCTCCTGCTCTCCAGATGAAGCAGACACTCACCAGGCTCCATTTTCTCACCACCTTCTCCCAGCCAGCAGCACCAGAAGGGCGGCAGCGGAGCCCAGGGAGCCGTGGTTAATTGGCAGCCGCTTATTACTAATTAGCTCCGAGGGGCTCTCCACAGCTTATAATGGTCAATAGAAACTCATCCACTGATTAAACGGCCCTCAGAGCAGCAGGGAGGCTGCAGCAGACTGAGGAACGACCCTGCTGCAGCTGGGGGAGCCCAGGTCACTACCACAGCTCACCACAGAGGAGCCAGTGTGGGGTCACCACCACTGCAGCCCCTCCAGTCACAGGAGAAGGAGCCTTGGGGGAGCCTGTTGGGTTGCCTCACCAGCCTAGGCTGGCTATCAGGAAAAGTTTCTTCCCAGAAAAGGTTCTCAGGCACTGGAATAGGCTGCCCAGGGAGGTAGAGTCACTGTCTCTGAGTTGTTTCAAAGCTGCATGGATGTGGTGCTGTGGTTCAGTGTCAGTGGCTTAGCAGCAGTGGTGACCTTGTGAGCTCTGGGTGAGTGCTTGGACTCCATGAGCTCCAAAGCCTCTTTCAACCTCAACAGTTCTATCCCAGAGGGCTCTGGCTGCTCTGCAGCATGCCCTGCACAAGAGCCTGCAACTACAGATTCACAGGCTGCATTGGGTTGGAAGTGACCCTCAAAGGTCATCTTGTCCAACCACCCTGCAGTCAGCAGGGACACCTCCAACCAGATCATGCTGCTCAGGGCCTCCTCGAGTCTCATGCTGAATGCCTCCAGAGACGGGGCCTCAACCAAATCCCTGGGCAACCTGTTCCAGTCTTTCACCACCCTCCTTGTGCAGAACTTGCTCCTGATGCCCAACCTAAATCTCCCCTGCTCCAGTTTCAAACCACTGTCTCTCATCCTATCCCCACAGGCCCTCAGATGACACAGTCTCAAGCTTCACCAGGGGAAGGACATTGAGACACTTGAGCGTGTCCAGAGAAGGGCAACAAGGCTGGTGAGAGGCCTTGAGCATAAGCCCTATGAGGAGAGGCTGAGGGAGCTGGGGTTGTTTAGCCTGGAGAAGAGAAGGATCAGGGGTGACCTCATTGCCCTCTACAACTACCTGAAAAGTAATTATAGACAGGAGGGGGTTGGTCTCTTCTCCCAGGCAACCAGCACCAGAACAAGGGGACACAGTCTGAAGCTGTGCCAGGGGAGGTTTAGACTCGAGGTGAGGAGAAAGTTCTTCACCGAGCGAGTCGTTCGTCATTGGGATGTGCTGCCCAGGGAGGTGGTGGAGGCACCATCCCTGGAGGTGTTCAGGAGGAGATTGGATGTGGCACTTGGTGCCATGGTCTAGTCGTGAGGTCTGTTGGGACAGGTTGGACTTGATGATCCTTGGGGTCTCTTCCAACCTTGGTTATACTGTGAGACTGTGAAGTTTAGGCTGGAGGTGAGGAGAAAGTTCTTCCCAGAAAGGGGAATTGGCCACTGGAATGTGCTGCCCAGGGAGGTGGTGGAGTCCCCGTCCCTGGAAGTGTTCAAGAGGGGATGGATGTGGCACTTGAAGCCATGGTTTAGTTAGTCATGAGGTGCTGGGTGATAGGTTGGACTTAATGATCTCTGAGGTCTTTTCCAATCTTAGTGATTCTATGATTCTGAACAGCCCCTCCCCAGCCTTCCTATAGGTCCCCTGCAGATACTGAAATGCAGCTCTGAGGTCTCCCTGCAGCCTTCTCTTCTCCAGGCTGAACAACCCCAACTCTCTCAGCCTATCTTCATGGGAGAAGTGCTCCAACCCTCTGATCATCCTTTGTGGCCCTCTTCTAGACCCACTGCAGCAGGTCCATGTCCTTCTTGTGTTGGGACACTACAAGTAAACACAGTACTCCAGGTGAGATCTCACCAGAGCAGAGGGGCAGAACCACCTCTCTCAAACTGCTTTTGATGTAGCCCAGGATGCTGTTGGCCTTCTCGGGGTAGAACCCCACATTTACTCCATAAAATCCATTTGACTACAGAGAGGCACAAACAATACCAAGGACAACTCAAAGTTATTACCAGAATAGCTGAAATTAAACTAGAAAAGCCGAGAGTGTTTGCTAAGCACAGCACAGGTACAAGTGCTGACCATCTGGAGGAGGAAGCAGGCCAGTAGCTCAGTCAGAAGGGCTAGCTCAGACGAAAACAATGGCCACTGCTGCAAAAACAAACCAGAAAGCCAGCTCCAAACAAACCACTGTCCAAGTTCTACCACAAACCCCAAATGAAGCAACCAAGGAAGGATCCAGCAAAACAATCCCCCTCGGGCCCCTGAAGTCATACCAGCCACAAATATGGAGTTCAACAGGGACTCTCCTTGGCTGGATGGAGGCTGAGGAGCAGGAGCTCACTCACCACCAGCCACCTCCAGAGCTGAAGTTCCACCAAACTTTATGTCCCCATTATAGGAAGGACACAGAGCTGTGAGAGTGAGTCCAGAAGAGGCCACAAAGATGATCCCAGGGCTGAAGCACCTCTGCTATGGGGCTTGGCTGAATGCGCTGGGGCTGTTCAGCCTGGAGATGAGAAAGCTCCAGGGGGACCTTAGAGCTGCCTTCCAATAGCTGAAGGGGTCCTACAGGAAGGCTGGAGAGGGACTCTTCATGAGATTGTCTAGAGACAGGACAAGGGGGAATGGGCTGAAGCTGAGGCAGAGCAGGGTTAGACTGGATCTTAGTAAGTTCCTCAGTATGAGGGTGGTGAGAGACTGGAATGGTTTGCCCAGGGAGGAGTCCTGAAAGGACAAGCCCCAAAACATTCCCTAACCCAGACAATGGGCTAAACACCTGTGAATGTGCAAACCTAGACACTGCCTGGGCTCCAGATGGTCCAGGCAAACGTGTAGCATGTGTAATGAACCTTGTAACACAGCTGTGAACTGTGTGTGCCCTGACCACGTTTAGATATGCCTCATCCTATAGGTTCAGCTATCAGGTTTCTCTGTTACCAACATCCCCATTATTTACAATTTCCTACAAGTGCCAAAGCTCAAAGTGAGGGCCACAAGTGTCCCTCACCCCACAGCCCACCCTGGCTTTACTGACACCAAGGCTGGCAGTGCTGCCCACACAAAGCCCTGTTTTGCTGCCCTGATGTACCTCAGGTCACTAAGCCTCACTCATTCATACCCTGTGCTCAGCACTGGTTAGGCCACACCTTGAGTCCTGTGTCTAGTTCTGGGCCCCTCAGGTTAGAAAAGATGTTGAGCTGCTGGAAGGTGTCCAGAGAAGGGCAACAAAGCTGGGGAGAGGCCTTGAGCACAGCCCTGGGAGGAAAGGCTGAGGGAGCTGGGGTTGCTTAGCCTGGAGGAGGCTCAGGGGAGACCTTCTTGCTCTCTCCAACTCCCTGAAGGGAGGTTGTAGCCAGGTGGGGGTTGGTCTCTTCTCCCAGGCACCCAGCACCAGAACAAGAGGACACAGTCTCAAGCTGTGCCAGAAGAGGTTTAGGCTGGATTTTAGGAAGAAATTCTTCCCAGCAAGAGAGATTGGCCATTGGGATGTGCTTCCCAGGGAGGTGGTGGAGTCACCATCCCTGGAGGTGCTTAGGAAGAGCCTGGATGGGGTGGTTGGTGCCATGGTTTAGTTGATTAGATGGTGTTGGGTAATAGGTTAGACTTGATGATCCTTGAGGTCTTTTCCAACCTGGTTCATTCTATTGCATTCTATCACACCACAGCTCACACGTTAAGAGAGCATCCTGCACTCGCTTGGGTGCTAAGCACATCAGCTGCTGCCCAGCCAGCACTTGCTGCAGATCGATGGCACAGCAGGCACCCTGCCAAGATGACAATTCTGCCTCTTAAGAGCCCTCCTCCAGTCACAACACAAATTGCTCTTCCCCTTCATCCCAAACCTGATCAGCATGTGGGAAGCTTTCCACCCTGCCACACAGTGGAAGGACAGAAGCAACACATTTAGGGACAGGGCTTAGAGGTGGTTTAGGAGCCTGATGATGTAGATGGGCACCTACACACCTTCAGGAGTGGGGCCACTAGTGTGGTGCTGGAGCACCACAAGTCAGCATCTCCTGCAGAGCTGAGGCACAGAGAGATAGGAGTGGACAAGGCAGCCATTAGAGCTCACTACTTCTTGGTCTCTTCAGGGAATGACCCCAGCAGAGATGGAAGCAGAGCGGTAACTGCCTCTGCTGTTCCTCTTCCCCTCTGTCCCATGGGCAGCAGAGGTGGAGATTTTCCAAGGATAACCTCATGAGGTTGGGTGATGCACAGTGAAGGTGCTGGCTCACAAACAGATGCATTTCCTTTCAAAGCATCATGCTGCCACTCAGCACAGAGAGGATTTTCCAACTCATCATTCTTTGGGTTGTCCTGAACTACTTAACAGTATCACAGAATGGTGGAGGTTGGAAGGGACCTCTGGACATTACCTAGTCCAGCCCTCCTGCTAAAGCAAGGGCACCCACCGCAGGCTGCCCAGGATCACAATGTCCAGGTGGGTTTAGAATCTCTCCAGAGAAGACTCCACAACCTCTCTGGGCAGCTTGTTCCAGGGCTCCAGCACCCTCACACCAAAGATGTTTCCCTTTATGTTGATGTGAAATCTCTTGGGTTCCAGTTCGTGCCTGTTGCCCCTTGTCATGTCACTGGGCACTACCAAGAAGAGTCTGGCCCCAACCTCTTGCTGAGCATTGAGCAGATTCCCTCTCAGGCTGTTCTTCCCCAGGCTCAACAGCCCCAGGGCTCTCAGCCTTTCCTCCTCAGAGCTGCTCCAGGCCCCTTGGCATCTTTGTAGCCTCTGCTGGATGCTCTCCACCAGTTTCCTGTCTCTCTTGAACAGGGGAGCCCAGAACCAGATCCAGTACTGTAGATGTGGCCTCACCAAGGCAGAGTAGAGGGGCAGGACAGTCTCCTCACCATGCAGAAATGAAGGCAAAGACATCTGCATCCCCTGCATCCCACCTCCGCAAAAATACAGCCATTTCTGCAGGGTTCTGCATCATCTGTCTGCAGAAGAGGAAGCTGAGGGCAGATCTCACTGCTTTCTACAACTCCCTGAAAGGAGGTTGCAATGAAGCAGGGCTTGGTCTCTTCTCCCTGGCATCAGGTGATAGGAGGAGAGGAAATGGTCTGGAATTGTGCCAGGAAAAAATTCTTTGCTGCAAGAGTGGTCAAGGATTGGCACAGGCTGCCCAGGGAAGTGGTGGAGTCCCCATCCATAGCGGTGTTCAAGAAACCTGTGGCCATGGCACTTTGGGACATGGTTTAATGGCCATGGTGGTGTTGGGTTGATGGTTGGACTGGATGATCTTAGAGGGCTTTTCCAACCCAAAGAGTTCTGTGATTTCCAGCCCCTGCCTTGCACCATGTGTGACAGCAGGTCACAGCATTACTGACCCCAGAGAATTTACAGTATCACAGTCTTACATTATCACTAAGGTTGGAAGAGACCCCAAGGATCATCGAATCCAACCTGTCTCCACAGACCTCATGACTAAACCATGGCTCCAAGTGCCACATCCAATCCCTCTTGAACACCTCCAGGGATGGGGACTCCACCACCTCCCTGGGCAGCACATCCCAATGCCGAACGACTCACTCAGTGAACAACTTTCTCCTCACCTGGAGTCTAAACTTCCCCTGGGACAGCTTGAGACTGTGTCCCCTTGTTCTGGTGCTGGGTGCCTGGGAGAAGAGACCAACCCCCACTTGGCTACAACCTCCCTGCAGGGAGTTGTAGAGGGCAATGAGGTCACCCCTGAGGCTTCTCTTCTGCAGGCTAAGCAACCCCAGCTCCCTCAGCCTCTCCTCCCAGGGCTGTGCTCCAGACCCCTCCCCAGCCTTGTTGCCCTTCTCTGGACACCTTCAATCTCTCAATGTCCTTCTTAAACTGAGGGGCCCAGAACTGGCCACAGGACTCAAGGTATGGCCTAACCAGTGCTGAGCACAGGGCACAATGACCTCCCTGCTCCTGCTGGCCACACTATTCCTAATACAGGCCAGGATGCCCTTGGCCTTCTTGGACCCCTGGGCACACTGCTGGCTCATGTTTAGGCAGCTGTCAATCAGCACCCCCAGGTCCCTCTCTGTTTGGCAGCTCTCAGCCACTCTGACCCCAGCCTGTAGCTCTGCCTGGGGTTGCTGTGGCCAAAGTGCAGCCCCTGGCACTGGGACTTGTTAAATGCCATGCCATTGGACTCTGCCCATCTGTCCAGTTGGTCGAGGTCCCTCTGCAGAGCCCTTCTGCCCTCTAACTGACCAACATCTGCTCCCAGCTTGGTGTCATCTGCAAACTTGCTGCTGACTGACTCAATGCCCTCATCCAGGTCATCAATGAAGATGTTACAGAGCATGGGGCCCAGCACTGATCCCTGGGGCACACCACTGGTGCCTGGCTGCCAGCTGGCTGTGGCACCATTCACCACCACTCTCTGGGCTCGGCCTCCAGCCAGTTCCTAACCCAGCTCAGAGAGCTGCTGTCCAAGCCAGGGGCTGACAGCTTAGACAGCAGTCTGCTGTGGGGGATGGTGTCAAAGGCCTTGCTGCAGTCCAGGCAGACCACATCCACAGCCTGCCCCACAGCCACCAGGCAGTGCCCTGGGCATGGAAGGAGATCAGGTTGGTCAGGCAGGACCTGCCCTTCCTAAATCCATGCTGGCTGGGCCTGAGCCCTTGGCCATCCTTCAGGTGCAGTTATTGCCCCCAGGAGAATCTGCTCCATCACTTTCCCTGGCACTGAGCTCAGGCTGCCAGGCCTGGAGTTTCCAGGTTCCTCCATCCAACCCTTCCTGTGGCTGGGGACCACCTTGGCCAGTTCCCAGTCACCTGGGACCTCTCCAGTGAGCCAGGACTGGAGGAAGATGATGGAGAGCAGCTTGGCAGCTCATCTGCAGCTCTCTCAGCACCCTAGGGTGGATCCCATCCGGCCCCATGGACTTGGGAGTGTCCAAGTGGCTCAGCAGGTCCCCAGCTAATTCCATGGATTTCCAGGGCATCACACTGCTCCCTGACCCCATCACCCAGCTCAGGAGGCCACTGGTGCTGAGCTCCTGCCTTGCTGTTAAACATTGAGGCAGGGAAGGTGTTCAGGCCTCAGCCTTTGCCTCGTCCACAGTCACAGTGTTCCCCTCCAGCTCCAGTAAGGAGTGCAGGTTCTTCTTGCCCTTCTTTCTAGTGTTGATATATTTGTAACAATGCTTTTTGTTGTCTCTCACAGAGGTGTTCAGCTTCAGTTCCAGCTGGGCCTTTGCCTCTCTGATTTTATTCCTACATAATCTAACCACTTCCTTGAACATACCTGGAGAAGCCTTCCCCTGCTTCCAGAGGTGACACAGCCTCTTTTTTCCCCTTCAATCCTCCAGGAGCTGCTTGCTCACCCAGGCCCAGAGCCTTCCCCTGGGCTCATCTTTCGGCACATGGGCACTGCCAGTTCCTGTGCCTTCAAGAGCTCCTGTTTGAAGCAGCTCCAACCCTCCTGGACCCCTCGGTTCTTGAGGGTTGGTACCCAGGGAACTTTGCAGATAAGTTTCTCAAACAGGCTGCAGTTTGCCCTCCTGCAGTCCAAGGTGAAGGTTCTGTTGGTGCTCCTCCCTATCTCCCTGCAGATTGAACACTTCACTATCTCGTGGTCACTGCACCCTAGGCAGCCTCCCACGGTCACATCTCCCAGCAGCCCTTCCCTACTGGAGAGCAGCAGGTCAAGCAGAGCCTGTCCCCTGCTAGGCTCACTTAACAGCTGCAGCAGGAAGCAGTCCTCTATTCGCTCCAGGAATCTCCTGGACTGCAAATTTCACCCGAATTCCCCTTGCATTTCACCACCAACCTACAGCAGCCTAAGAAGTGGTGGCAGCAGACACTGCCCAGTGGTGTGGGATTACACTGGTGTCCTGTATCACCAGGGGTGGTTCTGCTCAGGTGATCCTGAAGAATTAATCTGCCTGCAGAGGCTTCTGCGCCCTGGCGAGCGTATGCAAAGCAGAGCCAACCTCGCTCCTCCCTCAGAATCCAGATGGCACTGTGCAAACCTTGTCTGTGTATCAAATGTTGTTTTTTAGATCAAGTGTCCCTGCTTGACAACACACAACTTCACGATGCTATCTTTAGAGAGGCTTCTCTGCACAGAAACACCCTCAGCAGACGGTGCAGGCAATATGCTAATGTGGCAGGGCCTCCTCAGCGGCAAACAGCTCTTGCTGGGAGCTCAGACACCCCACAGCGAGCCAAGCTTGGCTTAAGATGAGAGGTTATCAAATCACAGGATGGGTTGGAAGTGACCTCCAAAGCTCACCTAGTCCAACACCCCTGCAGTCAGCAGGGACATCCTCCACTAGATCAGGCTGCCCAGAGCCCTGGCGAGCCTCACCTTGAGTATCTCCAGGGATGGGGCTTCAACTACGTCCCTGAGCAACCTGTTGCAGAGTTCCAGCACCCTTCTGGTGCAGAACTTGTTCCTTACATCCAATCTAAATCTGCTCTGCTCTAATTTCAAACCATTGCCCCTTGTCCTATCACTGCAGGCCTTTGGAATAGTCCATCTCCAGCCTTCTTGTAGCCCCTGCAGGTACTGGAAGGCCACTATTAGGTCTCCCTCGAGCCTCCTCTCTTTTACCATCAAGCCCCTATTGAAAAGGGTGCATCATGTAACATACAGGTTCATCTACACCACTGGAGAGATGCAGGATGAGCTCACAGCAAAGTCCACAAGAAATGTGCTTACCCAAAACCCTGCTAAATGAGTTAGAGCAGCTGAAAAGCTGAGCAGCCATGGTTTAGTTGATTAGATGGTGTTGGGTGATAGGTTGGACTTGATGATCTCAAAGGTCTCTTCCAATCTGCCTTTTCATTCCTTCATTTCTCCTATAGATTTCAAGATTCTCACCCTGCTTTCCCATCCACCTAAACACCAGGGTCTGGTAATAAACCAATGGGTTTCTTCCTCCAAGTCTTCATTTCCTTCTCCACATTTCACATAAGGAGCACAGAATCACAGAATGGTAGGGGTTGGAAGGGAGGTAGAGGTCATTGAGTCCAACCTCCCCTGCCCAAAGAAAGAGCACCTAGGGCAGGTCACACAGATAAAAGCAGCACAAGCAAAACAGCTTCTGGTTTTGGAAACAGCCCCCTGATAAAGAACAAAACTCTACAAAACTTCCAGTGCTGCACATTCCTGAGGTGGTTGTGTTAACCCTCAACAACAACAAATTAGTCACACCTCTTACAAAGAACACTGTCACCACCCAAAAAAACCCCAGGCACCTTGGGTTGTTTCCTGTGCTCCTCAGCTCCAAGAACAGAAGTCACTGCATGTGAAGAAGTATGACCTGTGTCCAGTTCTGGTGGCCCCAACACAAGAAGGATATGGAGAGAGTCCAGAGGAGGCACAAAGGTGATCAGAGGACTGGAGAACCTCCCCTATGGCTTTGGGAGTTTGGGTTGCTCAGCCTGGAGAAGGCTCCAGACAGACCTTAGTGCAGTCTTCCAGTACCTGAAGGGGCTAGAGGAGAGCTGGGGAGGGACTTATGACAAGGGCCTGTGGTGACAGAAAAAGGGACAATGGTTTTAAACTAGAGCAGGGTAGATTTAGGCTGGAGATGAGGAAGAAATTCTTTAGAGTGAGGATGGTGAGACACTGGCACAGGTTGCCCAGGGAGGCTGTGGATGTCTCCTCCCTGGAGGTGCTCAAGGCCAGGTTGGATGAGACCTTGAGCAACCTGGGCTATTGTGAAGGGTGTCCCTGCCCATGGCAGGGGGTTGGAACTGGATGATCTTGAAGGTCCCTTCCAACCCAACCCATTCTTTGATTCTATGCTTCTAAGAACTCCCCCTGACCTGCACAAGCTCCTGCCACACACCAATGTAGCATTGCAAAACTGGGAGAAGACAAAAGCAGCTACAGAAACGGGGGAAGCTCATTCCCAGGATCAGAAGGTGACACCAAGAGCAGCAAAGGTGGCTGAAATAACCCCTGGCACCTGCTGCTGAAAAGAACATTTCAGAACAGTGCCATCAGGTAAAGCAGCTTCTTCTGAAACAAGAAAGTGATGCAGGAGGTGGCTCCTTCCATACTGCAGGCACTCAACAGTAAACACCATCTGGCCTGCTAATTTAATTAGGGAGAAGAAACCCCCGAAGTTTGAGGTTTGACTTTGAAGGCTTTAAAAGAAGTATGAGGAAAATCACTCAAGGTACTCCAGTAGGTTGTCCTGCTGCTTCATCCACCCTGCTGACCTAATTTAGCTGGAGCTTCTCCCCCCACCAAACACCACCTCAGAGGGGTTGATTTTCTCCTAGGAGTCCACAAGCTACACCGCTGCACCTGCAAGGCTGCTTCCCAGGATCTGGGTGGTCCACACTGGGCAGCCAAGGCAGGACAGGTCTGTGTCAGGAAAGGGGTAGGTGCAGCAAACAACCTGAGTACTTCAGCTAAAGCCATCTGCTCAGCTACCAAGCAGGACTTACTTTTAACCCTTCCACAAACTCCATTGGCAGTCCCACCCATCAAGGCAGGACGGACCTCAAGGTGGAGGTCAACCTGACGGATGCCAAAGAAACAATGCTAAGACACAGAGTCCCAGGACAAACACACTTGCATTTGTCATCTTGAGCTCAGCCAACCAAGGGCCAGCAGCTCCCAAAGATTTCTGCA
Organism: Dryobates pubescens; assembly: GCF_014839835.1. Classification (NCBI taxonomy): domain Eukaryota; kingdom Metazoa; phylum Chordata; class Aves; order Piciformes; family Picidae; genus Dryobates; species Dryobates pubescens. The sequence goes on from NC_071637.1 coordinate 1,515,617, forward strand.
TCTGAGCAGGCTCACTGCAGCATCTAATTCCAGCCCAGCAAGAGGGACACTCTGCCCAAAGTCATTCTTCATTCTGAACATATCTTGCCCTGAGGAGAAAAGAGCACCTCTAGGACCTTTTCTAGATAGAGGTTTGCATAGATTCATAGAATGGGATAGGGTGGAAGGGACCTTAAAGATCATCCAGTTCCACCCCACCCTGCCATAGGCAGGGACACCTTCCACCAGACCAGGTTGCTCAAGGCCTATTCTCCAGGCTGAACAACCCCAGCTCCCTCGGTCTGTCCCCACAGGGGAGGTGCTCCAGCCTTCTGATCAACTTTGGGGCAAGAGCAGACTGCAGCACCACCAGAGCACCCTGCCAGGTCTCAGTGTGAGCTGCCCAGTGGATCACCAGCAGGGAGCAAGACAGATCCCATGGAAGTGTCTGCTGGGACACCACCAAGATGCAAAGACACAAACGCTACTGATTGTCCACAAAACAGCCTCACAAACCAGAACAGCTGAGGCTCATGGAGCTTTGATGAGCTTTCATCTTTAAGCAGCCAGCTCATGACCAGGCAGTAGTATGCAACACCTCAGTCATGGTGCTTTGAGGACCACCTTCCACGAGCAAGCTGCTCTGTCAGGAGCCACCAGCATAAACCTCATCAGCTGCAACACTGCAGCATAACCAAACTCCTCTTGGGAGGCCCAGTGTGCCCCAGCATTTCCCCACAGAGGTTCATACTCCAACTGACCGATGTCCAGACTTGGACAGGGATTTATCACCCAAGCTGTTTGGACAGAGGCATAGAGGAGAGCTGTGCCAGATGCCTCCAGTGTGGAGATGAGATGCCACCCTCCTGCACTCCTGCTAGCACAAAGTAGGTCAGGGCTGTGCGGGCTGGTGCCCTGGTCACAAGGCACGACCCACCTGTACTCCTCACTGGAGATGTGCTGTGCCTCTCCAGAAGAGGTTCATTTTCAGGTCCCAGAACCACATGGTGGTAGGGGTTCCAAATCAGGTCAGGGTCACCCAGATCAGCCTGCACAGGAACGCATCCAGGTGGGTTTTTGAAAGTCTCCAGAGGAGGCTTCAGAGCTTCTTTGTGTAGCCTCTTCGAGTGCTCCAGAACCCTCAAGCAAAGCAGCTTTCCCTTACAGTGAACTGAAGCCTCCTGTAGTCTAAGTTTGTGCCCACTGCCCTTGTTCTAGGTCAGGCAGCAGCAGAAGCCATCCCTCCCTGTCTCCTGTCAAACCTAGGCTGCTTCCTGCCACTTTGCCAGTGGGAAGTCCAGAAGAATTCTGGGGGCTTTGGAGTTTCATGCAACCTGCTGCCCTGCAGATCAATCATGGCAGGAGAAAACCCACATGGTTGCTGGAATTCTGTCATCTCAGCTGGAGCACTGTTCCCTCTTTGCTCCTCTCAAATGTTGTCTACATACACAAATTAACAACCAACTGGTTTCATTTTTTGCCCTTCCTCCCCAGATCCAGACTGGGATCTGTATGTCCCTTTACTAGGTGTGCCACAGAGCAGCTAAAAAACCCCACCCCAAACAACCCAACATCTAAAGCCCAGCAGACTTCTTCTGCCAGCAAGAAAACCTCCTCTCAGGACACTGCAAAGATTTCATTTAGCACAGAGTGCCCTCTGGTTCTTTTACATTTATGGGGTGGGGGCTAAAGGAAGGAAGCAAGCAGGGAGAGGGGTCATTAGCTTTGCTTGTAAAATGTTCATCCCAGTTGTAACAGCAACTGGAGCCCATTGGGGGGAGGGGGAGTGTTAAAAGATCTCAGGGGTTTGTTGCTTCAAGTGCTGAAGTGTCTGTGTGGGGTGAATGGAAAAATAAAGGAACCAAAATTAGTGGGGGACACCCAAAAAAATAAGGGGGGGACGCCAAAAAATTTGGGGTGGGGATAAGAAAATAAGGGGGGGGACAAAGAAAATAAGGGGGGGGGGGGAACAAAGAAAATAAGGAGGGGGGACAAAGAAACATATATCTAAAAAAGTTAATTAAACTAAGTGGATCCTACTCCTCGCCACAAGCCCATATGGAAGTAATCAGGCACAAGGGTGGCAGCTGGGGCCAATAACAGTCACCTGCAGTTGAGGGAGGTGGGGGTTTGGGATGGGTTTTTGATGCTAATTTCCTGGAGGAACAATGCGGGAGCGGGCGCGGAGCGGCAGCCGAGGGCGGCTGAATGGGGCCCGGGCGGAACAATGGCTGCACCTGGCGCTGGGAGCGGCGGCACAGAGCCGGCCGCGGCGCCTGCCACATCTGTTCCCCGCACGGCCACCCGCTCCCCGTGCGCCCCCAGCACGGCCAGGCGTCTAAACCCGCACAGCTTGCCGCGGAGCAACAGGTCGAAGCTGTTTCGGGGCTGCAGTGTGCTCCTCCTCGTCCCCCTCCTGCCCTGGTTTGGGGTGGGCTCAGCGAGGGTTATCCAGGCCTCGGGGCTTTCTTGGGTGCTTTTGGTGAGATGCCCTGGAAAGGGGTGGTTACACAGCACCCCACTGTCAGGTTTGTGATGTTGTGGTGCTGGAATGAAAAATCACAGAATGGTTTCGGTTGGGAGAGTTCTCTAAGATTACAGAGTCCATCCACCAGCCCGTCACCACCAGGGCCATTAAACCATGTCCCAAAGTGCCATGGCCACACTTTGCATTTACACCTCCAGGGAAGGGGACTCCACCACCTCCCTGGGCAGCCTGTGCCAATGCCTGACTACTCTTGCAGCAAAAAAAATAATTCCTAATCTCCAATCTAACCCTCCCCTGGCACAATTTCAGGCCATTGCCTCTCTTTCTATCACCTGATACTAGGGAGAAGAGACCAACCCCCACCTCACTGCAACCTCCTTTCAGGGAGCTGTGGAGAGCAATGAGGTCTCCCCTCAGGTTCCTCTTCTCCAGACTAAGCAATCCCAGTTCTCTCAGCTGCTCCTTACCAGCCCTGTTCTCCAGACCCTTCACCACAAGTCCAAACTGACCCTTCACCACAAGTCCAAACTGACCCTTCACCACAAGTCCAAACCCTTCTCTTTGTAGCTTCCCTAGGACTGGAAAGTAACCAGGCAGCAGATCTGAAAGGGTCCTGGTTCTTCTAAATGATCTTCTGGCTACATCCTCCTTCCATAGCACATGTCCTGCTGCAGACACCAAAGGCAGAGTCCTGCAGCCCTGAGCACACCAAGGAAATTCAATACACATTGTTCTCAAGCCTTAAGCTTGGCTTCTGAAAATGCCACTGCCCAGCCCAATAAAAGGCACAACAGTTACACTTTAAAGTGCTCTGAAGCCTCTGAAATTGCTATTGTCCTTCTAGAGGCGAGCTGCTGACAACACAAAGCACCACTTAGGTCAAGGTCTTCCCCAAGAAAATTGCTTGTAGACCCAGGCACTGAACCCATGCCTCTAGGTGCTCTGCTTCAGCTGCAGGATCACCACTCGCCAGCTCTTCCCAGCTCCTGCACTTGCTCTACACAAAGGGTTTTCCAGCTGTCCCCCAAGCTGAGACAGTCCTCAGCACACGACTCAAAGTTGAACAGGATCCCAGAGACCTGCTGTGATGCTGCCCTCGGGGACCGCTCTGGAGTGTCTGTCAGAACACATTTCATACCTAGCTTCTAATGAGCAATGAGATATGGAAAAAGTCACTAGATGCTGGGATGAAGGCAAGCTCCCAATCTAGCCCCAAATAAGTACAGACAAGGCAGCTCTTATTGTGGGAAAAAACCCCAACAGGCAACAGATCCCCACCACCTCCTGTTCAGATTTAAGAACTAGCCAGCGTCGCCTTAAATCTGCTACATATGCCCAAGTCCTCAAATGACTTCCTCCTTCAGCTCTCCAGCTATACTATAAACATTGCACACACATGTCAAACAAATCTTGTTTTTTGTCTAAACCCATAAAAAACAGAGATGGAAAAAACAAGAGGCCACCTGGCTCGCCTGTCCCAGCGTACGGCCGTGGGAGAGGGCTGCCTCCTGCACAATCCTGCTGCTGGGGACTGCCTTTGTGGGTCAGGCTGGGGACAAAAAGAGCTGCTTGCCTTGAAACTCGGCTCCTGAGGTCAAACCGTGCTTTCCCTCCTTCCTACCGTCCCTCAATGATAACCTCTGCAAGCCAAAATCCACTGTGAGCGAGGCATGACAGAGCCCTGTGAAGCAGCAGGGCAATCATTTGGGGCTCCCACTCGATCCAACAGGCAAGGCAGCGTTCAGAAGGAAGGGACTTAGGGACACTGGGCCTGCAAGACTAAGAGGAATAAAACAGAAGAAAAAGAACACCCCAAGTGCCTGACCCACAGTTCACATGAGAAAAGCTGCCTTTGCTTTTGGCTGCAGCAGGTTTAAACAAGCCTCTGCAGAAAGCAGCAGATGAGACTTGCAAAAATAGCAGCATCTTGGAAGTAAGCAGGGGCCGTGCTCCAGTCCCCGGGCAGAGCAGATCCCGACTTGGCAGCACTGGTTTGGCCTTTTCACTATTAAATGGAGTTTCTGCTCTTTTCCTTGGGGCATTCCCTGGGTAATAGACTTCTCAGATTAACAATTTCTTCTCCTTGCCTTTAGCAATTCTGTCCATTCCTTACCCCCTTCAAACCCTTTGCTGGGTTTGTTGCACTTCCCTGTTGGCAGTGTTTGCTCACCCTGCCTCTGCTTCATCCCTTTTGCCTTGTTTCTGACATTGGGGTCTCTTAGCTGTGCATTGCTGGACTTGATCTTTTGAGGTCTTTTCCAACCTTATTGATTCTATGATTATCTGCAGGTTTCTTTAACTGGTGGGTGTGCTGGGGTAGGGGCATCTGGCTGGGAAGGATCCACAGTCATGTAAGTGAAGCTTAGTTAGTCTCAAACAATCAGGTGAAACACCATAATAGAGAAGATCCCATCATCCAGCAGATGATTCTGCCAAAACCAAGTCTTACTTACAATAATTGTGTAGAAATGAGGTAGCACATAGAACCATACAACTGTTTCAGTGGGGAAAGACCTCTAAGATCATCAAGTCCAACCATCAATGTAACACCACAATGGCCATTAAACCACGTCCTGAAACGTCACTCTTGTTTTTGAACAAGCACTCAGCTTGTCAGACACCCCAAATCCTTTCCAAACATCAAGGAACCCAAGAAGGAAAAAAGAAACAAAAATGTTTCCTGCAGGTCTTGAGCAAGACACCAGGCAACAAGTTGTTTAATGGCCAAATCGTGCCGCCCCGATGCCGGCAAAACTTCAGCTTGCTTCATCAGAGCCAAGCTGCAAAGAGCCTGCAGCAGCAGCTGCTCCAACACGCTGCCTCGCGCAAATTTGGGAAGCTTTCCGGAGCAGGAGCATGGCTCTCTCTTCAGATCCTGTCACACTCTGCACAGCTTTGCTGGAGATGTCTGGGGTTTCACTCCTCCTTTGTGCTGCTGAACTTTGGACAGTGAGGTCGCAGAGCATTAGGCACCACGCGCTCCTCTGACAGCAAGGGACACAGAGGAGGTGTTTGTGTGTCTGGACAAGCAGACTTACAATAGATGCATTTTTAAAGCCTATACCAAACTGGCTGCATGCTGCAAGAGAAGGAAAACCTTAGGGTGGCCCAGGCAGAGGCCAAACTGGGTGAGCACAGAGCTGCAGCCCATGCCAAGGAGCCTAGCCAGGCTGCACCGCGCTCTCCCAGGGTCACTGGGCATGCTCGGAAGTAACCCGGGACAAAGCAACAGCATCGCTCCCAAGAAGGACCCATTCTGCACCAGCCAGCCCCACAAACAGCCCTCTCTCTTTTTTCCCAGCAGGCAATCCATGGCCGCGCTCTAGCAACCCAAACTTTGAGTGCTGCTTTTGGTGCATCCCCCGTGGCTGGGCAGCACACAAAAAGGGCTGTGGGCTCCACTGCGCAGCACTGGGCGCTGCAAGGGGAGCACCAGCCGGTGATATTTTGCAGAGCACAGACCTGGGGCAGCAGCTTTGTAACTCCAGGGGGCTGGAGAAAGCAATTTCAACTGCTGAGCCTTTCCAGAAAAACGAGGGGGAGGTGGGGGAAGAGCGGTGCAGGTTTAAAATCCACATGCAGGATTACAATGGAATAAAAGGAAGGACATAAGCCTGACGGTGAAAATGCATAGGGCAGGGAGGTCTGCTCCTGGGTCACAACATTGATCCAAGAGATTTAGATGCTGGTAGCATCAGCTGCTGCTGGAGGAGCGCAAAGACAAAAAGGGAGCAGCCTCTGCCACAATGCAGGGAAGCACTGAAAACACAGGGAAAATTAAGGAAATGTGGGAGCCGAGGGAAGACAGCCACCTCTGCAGATTTAACCCCCCCGGCTTCAACAGCAGCATGCAGAAATGAGAGCAAGGCTAAGCACAGGGGAAACCACAGTCTGCTAAAACACACTAACCCCTTCCAGCCTTCCCATTTCCCCAGAAAACGCTGAATCCCAGCCTCCTGCTCTCGGGGAGGGGGGGTGGGGGTGGAATAAAAATCAGAAGAGAAATAATCAACCATTCCATAGCAACACAGAGAGGGCTCCGAGGCAGCTCTCCTCCCGGAGACTCGGGTGTTTTTTCAGCTGCAGAACGTACACATGCAGCCGGCTCCTCTGGGGAAGTTTTCACCGGCAGAGCCACTGCAGTCGAGCAGAGGCAGGCAGGCTGGCTGCTCCCACCCTCTCCCTCTAACCCGTGCTCAAGGTTGAGGTTCTCCCAACACTGCCAGCAAAACCCAAGTCGCTCCTCAGACCTTCTTGGTGGTGCAGCGGCTCCACATTCCCCAACCCCCAAGCATCTCCCACCACCCTCAGAATCGTTGTGCCCTGCCCAGCCCCGGGGTGAAAATAGAAGCATGCAGGGCTTACCCTAAGCAGTGAGGTTGCAGGGTTCCAGCTGCTGTTGAATACACCTAGTTGCTTTGAAATATAAATAAAAGCACTCTTCCTCCTCCTGGGCTGGCGATGCTGGAGCGCAGCCGGAGCCCAGCCTGCCTTCTCCTTTCATTAGCTGGACATGTGTCAGGTCCCGCACATCTGCGATTCCTCACTGCCTGGAGCCGCCTGTCCGATTCCAGGGAAACACAGATGGATCCCAGATGGGAAGGTCCTGCCAAACAGACCAGCTCTCCACCTTGCCAGAATACCCAGCTCAGAGGCAAACAGACACACACACACACACACACACACCCTGGGCTCCCTGCCTGCGCCGCGCTGCTGCCAGGCTGCTCGCCAGCTGATGTCACCGAGCACACACCTACCAGCTCCTCGCCGCCCGCCTGACATTAACTTGTTAAATACACAGAATTTGTTTATGGCCGGCAATAAGGGCGAGAGGGAAGCGGGGAGGGGGGTGTGTGTGTGTGTGCTTCTCCAAAATGAGCCGCCCCTAGCGGGCTCTGCCCTCGCAGCGCGCAGCCGAGGCTCAGCCCGCGGTTTTGCAATCCGGCGGAGCTGTTGGGCAAAGCAGAGAATTCATTCTCTGAAGGTTTCCTTCCCCACGCACGTAAATCTTCCCCGTAAAGCCCCAGCCCCGGCGTTCGCGGCGCTGGAAAGCCGGCATGTGTTAGCAATTAGAGGCAACAACAAGATAACAAGATACTGATGTCGCAAGGGTACCGAACCAAGGGCTGGAAAATTCAAAGGAAGAGCAATTAAATGTGGAACATATTCCCGAGATGGAAGAGGAAGTGTTAAAGGAAAATGTAACCCCCCCCAAATGTTTTATACCGGGAGTAAAAACTCCACCAGGGCGGCTCAGAACTGAAACCCACTGGACATAACTTGCCTTTGACCCTTTTTTTGCCTCCCTTAACACCCAGCCGTGGTAGCTCTGCCACCTACAAAGCTCTTGGCAGCTCTGAATGGCTGCTCCCCGACGCAGTGCGAACAACAGATATTAACTGGAGGCCCCTGACTAATCCCATCAGCCCAGCACCATTCATGGCCAGCCGGGTGCTGGGGAGACACAGATTTACACACAGCCTTCCCCCCACCAGACAGGCGTCCCTGCCTGCAGACCTGGCCCAGAGAAGGGGCCACCACCCCTCCAGTTGCTGCCCAAACCATGCTCCTCCACATCAGCCTCCTCCCAGCTCCCATAAAACCAGCCCAGGCAGAGAATCAGTGCTTGCATTTTGCTCACAGACCAAGCACAGGCACGTTTTAAGATTTCAGGAGGGTTCCCCAAATCTAGTCCATGCTCCTCTGAGCTGAGAGGTGTCAGGGCTCAACAAAATCCCTCCCAAACCTTTGCTGGCAGCACCAGCTCTGCCTCCAGCTACTTTTTTTGAGGATCACAGACCCTCATAGCCAGGACAGCAAACTGCCCAAGCTGAGAGATGCTGGGGACTTTTAAAGCCCAGAAATCACAGGAGCTGCTTTCTCCTCAGCTGGTATGAGCCTGGTGGGATATTTACTCACTCACAGACAGCAAAATGTTTCTTTTTTATGACATTTCCAGTCCTTCAGTAGGCTACTGCTAACTGCCAAGCCATATCCATAAACCTCCTGAAAGTAACTGCCCCCAGCATCCCACTTAACCCCTTCACCCCCAGCCTCTTTGCCTCTCACTCCTAATTAGTCTAAGGTAGCTCTGCTTCCCTTTGGGAGGGGAAAAGGCTGTAAAGGGAGAGGAGAAAGTGCTTTAAAGGAAGTATTAAAAAACCCTGGGTGAGAAGGCATGGCATGTGTGCATGAAGACATGGGCTTCTCCAGGATCTGCTCCCACTGAGGACAGGCCCCCCAGCACAGGCTGGATTCTGGACAGTTACTGGGGTTAGGTGACTCTGAGCTGTTGTGGCAGCACTTGAAGCTGCTGCAGCCTTTGACTGGCTGAGCACAATCGCTCCAGGAAGGACAACCTGGATGCAGGCAGAGGAGACAGGGGTTCACAGCTCCAAAACTCAACTAGGAGCAGTAATTTCACATACTTCAGTTCAAAAGAAGCATCTCATAACCAAGGATCAGCACACAGATACCTGGAGCACTCTGCAAACTGCTGCTCAGTCAGTCAAGTGGATTGGGAAGGGACAGAGACTGCTGGCAGATCATAGAATCAAAAAGGTTGGAAAAGACCTCAGAGATCATCAAGTCCAACCTGTCACCCAACACCTCCTGACTAACTGAACCATGGCTCCAAGTGCCACATCCAATCCCTTTTTGAACACCTCCAGGGATGGCGACTCCACCACCTCCCTGGGCAGCACATTCCAATGACCAATTCCTCTTTCTGGGAGTAACTTTCTCCTCACCTCCAGCCTAAACTTCCCCTGGCACAGCTTGAGACTGTGTCCTCTTGTTCTGGTGCTGGGTGCCTGGGAGAAGAGACCAACCCCCACCTGGCTCCAACCTCCCTTCAGGGAGTTGGAGAGAGCAAGAAGGTCACACGTGAGTCTCCTCTTCTGCAGGCTAAGCAACCCCAGCTCCCTCAGCCTCTCCTCACAGGGCTGTGCTCCAGACCCCTCCCCAGCCTTGTTGCCCTTCTCTGGACACCTTCAAGTGTCTCAATGCCCTTCTTAAATTGAGGGGACCCAGCACCTCCCAGCACCCCTGCTCTCTGCACCCCAGACTCCTCTTGGTAGGGCTGCTGGCAAAGCACATCACTAAAGATGCCATAGTCAGGCTGCCCAGAGAAGTGGAGTCACCATCCCTGGAGGTGTTAAAAAAATGTGCAGACATGGCACTTTGGGACATGGTTTAATGGCCATGGTAGTGGTGGATTGACAGTTAGACTTGATGCTCTTAGAAGGCTTTGCCAACCTTAATGATTCTATGCTTCTAAAACATTTCATTTCAGAAAGTTCACCTCCCTAGGGCTCCTGATTCTGATGAAGGCTGTACAAAATACTTGAAGCTTTCAATATTTCATGAGATGAGATGGAAAAGTCAGCTCTAAATGACACAGACAATGAAGGGACACAAAACCCAAGCAGCTCCAGGAGCACCAGAACAGATCAATTATTTTCCCATGGACTTGTGCCTCCCTGGCACCTCACACTGGGAGGTCCCAACAGGAACCCTCCCCCGCCCAGGGTCATGCCAACAGTGGTGGCTCTCAAGTGAATTCTCTGATGTCTCACATGAAAGAAGCTCATGTTGCAGCTTTGCCCCCAGGGGAGATGGTACAAGGCTGAGGGATGCTCCCTGCCCATCCCTGTCCTAACATCAGCCTGCCATCAGCCAGTGAATTCAAAAGCTGGCCTGGGTCTGAGCAAAAGGAGGTATTGGAGATGCAGCCTGGGAGACGCCAGGTCTCTGGGTCAAAGGCACCACAGAAAGCCCCCTTACAAGGTACAGAGCACAGCCTGAGGCTGTCTGAACTAGGTAACCAGCACTAGATGTTCCCTCACCTTCTTTTTTTAATTGCAGTTTAACTTAAGGACCTCAACAGCTTGTGAACATTTCACTTCACACATACAAAAGCTGTCCCCAAACATAACAACTGGGCTTTTCACTTCCATTTGTCAACCCACAGCCAAAGAAATCTTTTCTCTCTACAGCCTAAAGTAGTTTGAAACACCACCAGCTCAAGTCACTCCAAGGATTCATAAACCTTTGTGAAAATGTAGGGGGTTACCTGTGGACACTTTTTGCCATGGCATCCACAGGCAAACTTCTACCAAGCCCCAACATCCTCAGGGATGCTGCCCACAGTTCTGGCTGGAGGGACAGGAATATGCCAGACCTCACAGCTCAGGCAAGGAGTAAGGAAGCTGCACACGTGGTTTTGGGCTCTCAAGGCTTAAAAAAATGAAGGTGAGGATACCTGCTCACCACAAGTAGGAGCCACTGCAAGGTGTCCTTAAAAAGGTTTGTGGATTGTCTTCAACATGACCCACGTGCCTAAGCTTACTCAAACCACAAGCCATCCCCAAGCTCACCCCAGGCAGAGGCAGGCCTGTGGAGCTGCAGAGGAGCACGCTGCTGCCAGTCAGTCTCTCCAGCAGCACCAATGCAGCAGCTCCCAATAATGCATGCCAGGAGGAAGCACCCCACATGCCATGTCTGCTCAGCCATCGCCACTGCAAACAGGGCAGGGGGAAGCAGAGGCAACACGCTACTAGAAGACACCAAGATATGTCACCTCCTGAGCTCAAGCAGCACCTCTGTGTAACCATGAGGCTACTCTGCTCCTCAAAGCAGCACTAAACCAGAATTTGTGACCCAGACATCCAGCAGCACAGCAGAAGTCAGGAGGGCTGCGGGCAGCAGGGGGAAGCCGCTTTCCCCTGCTCTCCATGTTAATCTGCTTTTGCTTTCTTCTCCTGGGAATGTTCCATGGAAAGAACGATGCAAACCAAGTTTGAACACTGGGAGCTATTGATACCTGCTGCTAAGTGTGGTTTCTGAGGAAAGCAAGGAAAGCTGAAGCATTTTTCCAGAGGAATTTTTATGCCTATCACAGCCCATGGCCACAGCGAGCACAAGAGACCCAAACTGCTTCTGCTTTCTTTTCTCTTCCGCCCAGATTTCATGCCATGGCACAGCTTGCTGCTTTTTTTGCCTGCTGTGTTCATACCTCAGAAGGAAGCTTCCCTCATATTGTGGGCAACCCTGGAAAGCCTTTGCCTTTTGAAGCTGACCACTTTCCATCGCACAGAGAAGCAAACCCAAAGGCACCGAGGCAGCCAAAGCCATTTATCAGCCCAAGTGGAAACCATAAATTTGTGCTAACTGGAATCTGATGGAAACCAATTGGGATCCTCCTCCTCCAGGCTCAGGTCTGGCAGGAAAAGCCCAATGTTTTATTGCCTGCTTTGTGCCTTACTTACAAGTCAGAGGAACCAAGAAGAGACACTGGTAGGGTTACAGGGGGAGGCTGGCTGTCTCAGCTCAAGCTCAGCAGAGGGGCATGCAGCCACCCCCCAAAACTGGGATTAATCCTCCCCATTCCTAGCTAATTTATCACCTCTAACAAACATCCTCTTTTCAATGCAGCTACTATTTAAATTAGCACATGACAGATTATGTTAACAAGCTTAATTTGTCAAGTAAATCTAATCATATTGCCTCCTTCAGGAGTGAACTGAGCAGTGCTTGGGTTTTGTGCCATTCCAACACTGCCTGAGGGGGGCGGGGGGGAGGGGGAATCATGTTAGAAGCTGGCCCTGAGTGAGCTGGCAGAGTTTACATCCACAACTACAACAGACAGCACAACCAACCAGTGGGAGCAAAGGATCAACAAGGAATTAAGCACAGCCTAAAGAACTTACTGAAACTTTTCTTTCTGGCCACTGATTTAGGGCTGGGGAGGGGGACACCTAAACAAAATCTCCCTTATTCCTGCTCTAGGAGCACACAGTAAAGGAAAAACACCCAGGAACTGACATCCTACCCCAGAATTCCCTACCAAACCAACACACTGGATTCCTAAACCCAGCACCCTTGCTCTGATCAGAAATCCAAGCCTCTGTAGCTGTCATGGGTATTTAAACCAAGCCCAGGAATCTGGAAAGAATGAGTAATCCCTTTTTTTGGAGAGAGGAAAGCCCAGCCTGCAGAGGATTAAGTCTGGTCCAACAGCTTGACAATATTTTCCAGATCAATACCAGTGCTGTTTGATTAGAGAGATCTGTTAAAATCCATCCTTCCACGCCCCTCCAGTGAGGGACTCTTTAACTGCTCAGCAGCTGAGGTGGGCATCAGAAGCATCGCCGCTTTGAAGCTGTGCTGATGCAGCTCCCACTGCAGCAGACTCAGCCACCTCCCTGCTACTTCAGGCTGAGAGAGTTGGGACTGCAGGGAGACCTTAGAGCAGCCTTGCAGTACCTGCAAGGGGGCTACAGGAGTGCTGGAGAGGGACTTTTAACAAGGGCTCATAGTGATAGGATGTGGGGCAATGACTTTGAGCTGGAAGAGGGCAGATTTAGACTGGAGATTAGAAAGAAATTCTTTCGAGTGAGGGTGAGGAGACTCTGGCACAGGTTGCCCAGAGAGGTTGTGGCTGCCTCCTCCCCAGAGGTGTTCAAGGCCAGGCTGGATGGGGCCTTGAGCAAGCTGGGCTGGTGGGAAGTGTCCCTGCCCACAGCTCACGATCTTGAAGGTCCTTTCCAATCCAAACCATTCCGTGATTCAAGAAAACACAGTAACCTGCCTACATCTGACGTTTCTGCCCGGGTCCCTACAGAGCCGTGCCCTGCAGCTTGTGCTTATGGCACAGACAAGCTCTGGAAGCAGAAACCCTCCCTTTTGCAGCTGAGATGATGTGCTTTGAGAGCTGTGTCCCAGATCAGGCCCTCTGCTCTGGGTTCCCAGTGCTCCCCACTATGTCCTCTGTGGAAGATCTCTGACAAGAAAGCACATGTCAGAGCTTATCAAAGCAGGGCTCATCAGCAGGACTCGTCCCAGACAGGACAGCATTTCCAATCAAAAGCACAAGCAATAAAACGCACGTGCTGGATCCCAAGCCCCTTCCCTACAGCAGGGTCACTACGTCCCAGCTTGCTTCCTGCACCTCCCTCCACCAGTGACTTCCCTCCTGCTGGCTGTGGCTTTTTGCCTGATAATGGCTTTTCCTTCTTTACCTTGGGCTCTTTTAACAGGAGCCTGTTTCCCCACCTCATCTTGAGTTTCCCCCCCCTCCAGTCCCCGGGACTGGGACTCGCACCTCGAGTCCTGTATCCAGTTCTGGGCCCCTCAATTTAGGAAGGAGGTTGACTTGCTGGAGCATGTCCAGAGAAGGGCAACAAAGCTGGGGAGGGGTCTGGAACACAAGCCCTATGAGGAGAGATGGAGGGAGCTGGGGTTGCTGAGGCTGGAGAAGAGAAGCTTCAGGGGTGACCTTCTTGCTCTCTCCAACTCCCTGAAGGGAGGTTGGAGCCAGGTGGGGGTTGGTCTCTTCTCCCAGGCACCCAGCACCAGAACAAGAGGACACAGTCTCAGGCTGTGCCAGGGGAGGTTTAGGCTGGAGGTTAGGAAGAAATTCTACACAGAGTGATTGCCCATTGGAATGGGCTGCCCGAGAAGGTGGTGGAGTCACCATCCCTGGAGGTGTTCAGGAGGAGACTTGATAGGGTGCTTGGTGCCATGGGTTAGTTGATTAGGTGGTGTTGGATGATAGGTTGGACTGGATGATCTTGAAGGTCTCTTCCAACCTGGTTTATTCTATTCTATATTGCTGGGGATCTGGTCCTTGCCTAGCCCTTTGGAGGAGGTGACACCTCCCTACCTCATTGTCTAGCCATGTCCTGCTACCCAACAGCCATCACAGTACCACGGTATCCACTGTTGTCCATTTGTTTGCAGAATCACAGAAACAGGGAATCATTCTGGTTAGAAGAGACCTTGCAGATCATCAAGTCCAGCCATTAAACCAGAACTACCAGGTCACCACTAAATTGTGAACCTGTGGGCAACATCTACACACCTTTTCAATCTCTCCAGGGATGAGGACTCCACCACTGCCCTGGGCAGCCTGTTCCAGGCCTTGACAACCCTTCTGGGGAACAAATTGTTCCTCATGTCCAACTTAAATCTCCCCTGGTGCAACTTGAGGCCCTTTCCTCTTGTCCTATCACTTGTTGCACATGAGAAAAGATTGATTCCTCACCACTACCACCTGGTGCCAAGCTCCTTTCAGGGAGTTGTAGAGAGCAATGAGGTCTCCCCTCAGATGCTCCTCAAAAGAACTGTGCTAACCTTGTAACCTTGACTTTAAAATATCCAAATCTCACATTCAAACACTAGCCTTTCTTTAAAACACTTTTAAACCCCCAAAACATTAAAAAGTCTGAGTTGGTTTGCTCACTTTGCCCAGCAAAGCAGCCACCAGTCCAGGATTTTAAGCAGGGCTTTCCAGTAGCATCCCAGTTTGTTGGCTTTGCACAGGTTTAGCACCAAACAGGATTCCCTCTGCTAAAGGGTGCTCAAATTGCTATGCTAGAAGGAATAACTTCTAGCCACGTCAAACATCCAGCCTCACTGAACACCACCACTGAACTAGCCTTTAAATGTTTATGTGAGTGGTTTTTGGGAGGGAGTGCTCCCTTGTGGCCAACAGGGCCAATGGTGTCGGGGGGGGGGGGCATCAAAAAAGTGTGTCCAGCAGGTCTAGGGAGGTTCTTTTCCCCCTGGAGAGACCACACCTGAAATACTGTGTCCAGTTGAAGATGGACAGGGACCTGCTGGAGAGTCACATGAAGAGGCACAAGGAGCATCTCTCCTATGAAGAGAGACTGAGCCCTGGGGCTATTTAGTCTGGAGAAGGCTGAGAGGGATTTGATTAATGCCTATCAATATCTGAGGGGTGGGTGTCAAGTAGCGGGGGCTGAGCTCTTTTTGGTGGTGTGCAGTAATAAGACAAGGAACAGTTGGCTACGAAGTTGAACACAGAAGAAGAAACTTCCTTCCAGTGAGGGTGCTGGAGCCCTGGGGCAGGCTGACCAGATTGCTTGTGGAGTCTCTCCTTCTCTGGAGACTTTCCAGCCCCACCTGGATGCATTCCTGGGCAGACTACCCTGGGTGATCCTGCTCTGAAAGTGAGGTTGGGCTGGATGACCTCTGGAAGTCCGTTCCACCCTCCAACATTCTGTGAGAGGATTTGGGGCCGGGGGGTGGCGGTGGAATTTTTTGCTTGTAACCTTTTCTCTCTACCGAGCTCCCCCTCTCCCACTGTCAGCCGGCCCGTTGGCTTTCACAGAGGCTGAGTTTGGAGAGAGGAGGCCAGGCCAAAGAGAGGAGGGGAAAAAAACAAACAAAAGAAACAGAGGAAAGGAAGGAAAAAACCCCAAAGCCATGCAGGAGAGCTGCACGAAGCCAGCGGAGCCTCTGCGCCGGGCCCGGCATTCCAGCTCTGCTGGCGGCTCCAGCAAGTCTGCTGCAGCAGCGCTGCTGGGAGCGATTAGCCCGGGGAGGGCCCCGCGGCGCCCACCCAGGCGCGGGCCGCCGAGGCTCCCCCCACAGCGCTCCGCGAGCCCGCGCCCGGACCCGCAGCCAGGGAGGCAGCGGCGCGGCCCCGGGGCGGCCACACCCCGGCGCTGCTGCCCGGGAAGAGATTCATTAACGGGATGCTTATTAAGGGAGCTCAGCCTCCATCCAGATCTCCCTTTCATCCTGCCTGTTGCTCTGCCTTCTTCCATGTCCCCTGCAACTGCTCCTCCTTCCTTTCTCTATTGCTCCTTACAGCTCCCCGAAAGAAGGTTGCAGTGAGGTGGGGCTTGGTCTTTTCTCCCTTTGTGTCAGGTGACAGAAGAAATGGCCTGAAATTGTGCCAGGGGAGGGTTAGGTTGGAGATTAGGAAAAGTTTCTTTCCTCCAAGAGTGGCCAGGCTGGACAGGGAGTCCCCATCCCTGGAGATGTTCAGGAAAAGTGTGGCCATGGTGGCGTTAGGTTGATGGTTGGACTCAGTGATCTTCAAGATCCTTTCCAACCAAAAAACAATTCTGTAATTCTATATCCTTTTCCCCTTTCCACTACCATGCTTTCGATGTCTTTCTTTCCACCTTATTTCTCCTTGTTTCCACCATGTTGACCTTCCCAGACCGCACAACGAAGCTCCAGCATCCCCAACAGCCTGAAGATCAGCGTGGTCACCCCCAACCATTCCAAACCCACAGCACCTACACCAAGCTCCACCACCTGCCCAGGTGTGCCTGCTGCCTACCCAGAAACAAAGCACGGAACAGCCTCCAAAACTAGGCAGCTATTCCCCATGCACTGTCAACTGTTTCCCAGCAATGTTGGCCATGTTTGGCATCAGGAGAAGGAAGGTGAAGCATACAGCTTGCAGCTTCACATTGCAATAGTGTTAAAAGTCACAGAGAGCAATCAGCTGCTGCTGGGAACCCCTAACCCCTGAATCAGGCTCCCAGCTCCACACAGGACAAGGCTGATAAGCTGTCACTGCATGAAACACAGAAGAACCAATGCTATACTTAACACTTCACCAACAGCTACCATGGGTTCTGTGTCCCACCAGAAATAACAGCAAGATGAAGTGATATGGCTGGTGGCATGCAAAGTTTTCTAACAGCTGCCTGAATTTGGCCAGCTTGTTATCCAAAAGTGCCTGTGCTGGATGGAGGATGGAGGAACTCCCCAAACCAGAAGATTAGTTCTGTGGTGGGAGAGGCAGGGAGAAACAGAGGAGAAAACAAGCAATGAAGCACCATTTAAGAGTCACTAGAGCTTTGAGATTCTGCACCTGGCTTCTATCAGGATTGCATCTGAATTTGGGTGTCTAAAGAAAAGGGGAACAAAGGGAAAGACTCATTTCCAAAGATGCAGAGCTCTCAGCAGGTTCCCTCCTGTTCCTCTGTGCTTCCACTGCCTCTGGGGTGCTGGATGCAGCTCAAGGAGGGCCAGGCACAGGGAAGGAGGACCTGAAATTTGATTACCTTCATTTTCTGTCGGAAGCAGAGGCTATTTGGAGATTTACAGCGCAGTGTCAACAGGAAGTTCATGTTTATGAGTTTCCAGGAAAAAAAAGGCAGCATTCCTGTCCTATGCGATAGCTCAGAGGGGATGCTCTCATGTGGGAGCGCTCAGATTGGTATGCTAGACAGGAATGGGCTTTAGCCATGTAAAACATCCAGACACAAAGATAAAGCTATGAAAAGGGAAAAAAAAAAAAAAAAAAAAAGAGGGCCAGAAGGAAAACAGTAATTCAGCAATTTGGTGGAAAACACACAGCAAGACAGCATAGCCATGTCTGGAAAAATACTTCTGCAGCATCTGGGATTCACACTTCAAAGAAAGAGAAGAATTTGAAGAGGCTAAAAACTCTATTCAGGCACTAACATGAATTTTTCTCCCTGGTCCAAATCCTTTGTCATTCCCATTACACTGTTTCTCCACGGGGCAGCAGCCAAGCTCAGCCCATGGTCACACTGGGGTGGCCCTTTCCCTCCCAGAGAGCACACACATGGGACCATTGCGGTGTCTGGCAGTGTTGCTGGACCCACCAGGACCCATCCTCCCCAGTAAGCTCAACTCCAGACCAAGCCCCTCTTCTCTGCAGCTACCGCTGGCCAGAGAGGTTTGAAGCTGGTGAAGCCTCAGCCCGTGCCCAGAAAGCGCAGGCAGCAGCTGCTCACTTTAACCCCGGCGCAGGGCTGAGCCAGCTGCAGAACAGCTCTCTGGCACCGGTGCCACCTCGGAGCCTTCCCAAAAGGGAAGCACAGAAAGCTGGGCTGCACCAAGGTGCTCCAGCACTTTGCAGATCTCTCCAGATGACACTGGTGCAGCAGCTGCAATGCTGCAGATTCACACAGGGATTTCACAGCGGCTTCCCCGTCAAGAAGAGCTGCACTGCCCAACAGTAAAACTTCCAATGGCTAAACCTCGACTTGAGGACACCATTTACTGTCTTCAGCAAGCAGGAGGCCTGGACAGAACTAGTTTCAGCTTGTGAAACCTGGACTTAAGATCTTTTCCTTCCATATGGTTATAAAAAAACCCAAAACAGAAATTAGAGAGGACATGGAGACACCAGGACAGCCAAAGGTCAAGCAGCCAGCCCTCCACCAGGATGCCAAAGAACCACATTCACACCAGTAAATATTTAGTTAGCCCATGCTGTACAGTTTAGTAAATACAATCACAGAGCCTCAGGGTGGTTTCCCATCTCCTGAGCACATAAAGCTCCCAGGGAAAGTTTCTGTCCTGACCAATGGACATTTTCCAAGAGGAGGATGATTCCATCAGAAAATTCCTCTGAAACAAACTCATTCCACAATAAAGGGGAGAGAGAGATCAAGTCTCAACAAAGACAGCTGGCTTCTCCCTCAAGAGGAGAGCTGAGGGAAACCAGGGTGACAGAATACACATCCCAGCCCCCTGCCCCTATAAACTAACCTGCAGAAGCTTGAGACCAACCCAGCTAAGGATGAAGTCCACAACTGCAGGAGGCATCAGCTTCCTCCAACACCACCACATCTGCACCCTGTGCTTTCAGCTGCAGCCAGCACAGATTTAGGGTGACCCACCTCAACCAGAGATGCACATCTCTCACTCCCTGGGCTTGTCAGCAGCACTAACAAAATTCCCCACAGAATAAGAGAGATGGAAAGGAGACACTCTGGGACACATTGCTGTGTGACCTGCCCTGGGTGACCCTGCTTTGGCAGGGGGTTGGACTGAGTCTCTGGAGGTCTTTTCTAACCCCCACTGCTCTATGATTCTATGTGAAGTTCCCAAAGCTTACTTTCCATCATAAGTCCTTAAGGGGAAATACCTGCACTGGATCTGTGCATTTTACACCACACCATTCCTATGCAAGAGGACAGGAGTCATCAGATCACTTACTTCTAGGTAGGAGAAAGAGAGACCTGTTCATACTCTCTGCTTCTCCTGGCAAGCTCTCTGTGGCAGCGGAGGGAGCAGGGTGAGCTTTGTGCACACCCAGCACCTCCTGTCCCTGCCTGCTCCTACAGACTTGGTAGGCAACGTGTCCTGAGAGGGCAGGTAGAGGGAGATACTCCAACAGACTGAAAAGAGCAGTTGCTGAGAGCATCACATCAAGTAAGTCCGCGGTGTTCCACCCCACACACAGGACAGACAGCTTCAGACAACCACCAAGAGCAAGGAGTCAAAGGGCTGTGTGTTGAAGGCAATTAACATACACATGAGACAAAGAGGAAGAGGCCAAAAATTATCTTCAGTCTAAACCTCTGCAATGCTGAACTTGAAACTTCAACATCTGTCCAAGTCTTGATTTTCTACACCACCAGTTAATAAAAAGATTAGATCTCAGGGAAAAGAAGGAAGAAAGTTCTTAATTTAAACCCCAATCACAAAAACCTGGAGCAGGAGGGGAGAAAGAGCCATCCAGCAGCAAAGCTTCTCCAGAGGGGGCTTGGATCTGATGGCACAGGCAGTTAAAAGGCAGCATCCTGGGAAGAGCTCATTCAACTGTGGTGCTAGTGAGAACAAGAAGAGATCAGCCAGCCCCAGCACACATTTCCTTCCTCTTATCACATCACCCTGCCCAGAGCTGCCACTGAGCTGAGGCCACGTTTACCTGCGGCAATTCTGCTCGGCAGTGTGCTCTGCCCAGGTGAAACAGGACCTTGTGGGGCTGCTCTTAACTCTTCCCAGCTGTGTTTTGTTGTCGGTGGGGACCATCTCCACCTGGCTCTGCAGATGGAGCAGCTGCAGTGAAAGGCCAACACCTGGCCTGCCGCAGCCCTGCCCTGCTCACAAGGGGAGATCTGAGTTACAACAGCTCCTGCCCTACTTACAGCCCTATTTGGGTTATAAATCACAGAGTGGTGGGGGTTGGCAAGGACCTCTGAAGATCACCCAGTCCAACCCTCCTGCTAGAGCAGGATCACCTAAACAAAATCATCCAGGAACACATCCAGATGGGTTTGGAATGCCTTCAGAGAAAGAGACTCCACAACCTCTCCAGGCAACCTGCTGCAGGGCTCTGCCACCCTTTTTCCTTATGTTTATGTGGAACCTCCTGGGTTGCACCAACACAGCCAGGGCTGCTGGTGAAGTTTTCTCTGATGAGGCAGAGTTGCCCAGTTCTGGGCTCCATGGTTCAAGAAGGACAGGGACTTGCTGGAGAGGGCACAACAAAAGGTTACAAAGATGATGAGGCAATCAGAACATTTCCCTGATGAGGAAAGACTGAGAGAACTGGGACTTTTTAGCCTGGAAAAGAGCAGCCTAAGAGGGAGATCTCATCAATGCTGATCAATATTTAAAAGGTGGGTGCCAGGAGGATGGGACCAGGTTTTTTCAACAATGCCCAGTGACAGGACAAGGGGCAATGGGCACAAACTTGACCATAAGAAGTTCCATCTAAACGTGAGGAGGAACTTCTTGAATGTAAGGGTGACAGAGCCCTGGAGCAGGCTGCCCAGAGAGGTGGTGGAGTCTCCATCTCTGGAGACATTCCAAACATGCCTGGATGTGCTCCTTCTTTAGGTCTGGATGTGACCTTCTTTAGGTCAACCTTCCTTGGCAGGGGGATTGGACTCAATGATCTCTGGAGGTCCCTTCCAACCCCCTGTGATTCTATGATCATTTCAAATAACACCCCTCTGCAGTCTCAGCAGCATTCTAGTCCAAGAGTTCATTCTTCTTCTTGGAGACCTTTTACACCCAAGCAGCAGTATAATGTATTTCCCCTGATTAGAAGAGCTGCTTGAGTGTCTCTTGTCACCATTTTGCTGCAAGGCTTTATTCAATGATGACAACATTTCCATCAGGGACACAGGAACGTGCAACTGCAGCTGTGGAGACAGTGCACTTCAAAACCCCAGCCCAACCCATTTCCCAATGGTCTCCAAACATCTGGACACTACAGCATCAGTGGGAGCAGCCCTCTGGTTACTGAGCAGTCATTTTTAGATGATTCAAACTTAATTCAGAGTCATAAAGGGACCAAAATAAACCAAACCAAAACACCAGAGGTAATAAACTTTTGGAAGAAAGGTGATAATTTGAGGACAAAAATTAGACCCTGCAAAGCCAGACTGACAGGAATTAGTTCAAGCAAGCCTGGGAGGTCAGTTTGGATTGAATGTAGAAGATCCTTGTCTTCCTTGCCTGCTTGTTTCAGCATATGGGAAAGCTGTCAGTTCACTCCCTAAGGTCCAGCCCAGCAACAGTGGCTGTTTACCACCAGCAGTCTCTGGGGTGAGACATTTGAATGGTTGAGAAGTGCTGGAGGTGCAGCCCGCTGCAGTTCTTCCACGTGTTCATGGGTCAAGCCCAATCATGCAGGCATTTGTTAAAGCTCCTCTTGGGCCCTGTTTCTGAGCACCTGCATCCCTGTGTCTCCTGGGTTCTCAGCCTCCCCTTTGACTCAGTCATTTCACAGTACTGCTCTGCAGGCAGGAGAAGATCACTGTGAAATGGAGCGTGGCCGTCCTCTTGACCCGTGTGGAACAGCTAATCCCAGAGGGATAATCCTGCTTTAATGGGGAAACAAAAGGACCTTTGACAAAGCATCCAAATTTCATAAAAGCCCTAATAAAGCATTCCTTAGTCACTGGGACTGGATGATGGACCTCTGCAACCAATTGTGGATGTGCCTGTCTCAAGCTGTGTAATGGAATAGGAGGCAGGAGAGCAGCTCCCCTGTGCTTGTTTGCAAGACACCATCAAACCTTTAACGAGGCTGGAGGCAAATTTCCCATGGCTATCGACATCTGCATGCCACCCATCAGCAAAGTGCCTCATGCTCTGCCTGCTGCAAGAGCAAGAAGGCAACACAACCTCCACCTCATCCAGCTGCAGCTCATGGCACACCTCCTGCGTGCCAAACATGAGAGTCACCAAGACACAGCTGACCTGTCCCCAAGGAAGTGCACCAAACCCACCAGCTGATCTCACACAGACCAACAAACAGCTGTTGAACTTCATCAAAGCCAAACTGGGCTGCAGTTGAAGTGGTGACCTCAAAGCTGAGCTTTCAAGCTTCTGAAAAAACTGAGAATCAGTGCTAGGATCTGAATGTAAAACCAAATCACACAATGGGTTGGGTTGGAAGGGACCTATTAAGGTGATCTAGTCAAACCCCCTTGCAGTCAGCAGGGACATCGGCAACTAGAGCAGGTTGCTCAGAGCCCCAAACCAACCTCACCTGGAATGGTTCCAGGCATGGGGCATCTACCTCCTCTCAGGACAGCCTGGGCCAGGGTCTCATCACCTTCAGCATCAAAAATGTCTTCTTTTAATCTGTGGGAAGAGGGTCATTTCTTTAGCCTGAATCTCCATCATCCCTTGTCCTGTCACAACAGGCCCTGCTCAAAACTCTGTCCCCAGCTTTCTGGTTGGCCCTTAAGTACTGAAAGGCCATCAGGTCTCTCCAGAGCCTCTTCTCCATGCTGGCCCCAACTCTCTCAGCCTGGCTTCAACAGCAGAGGGCTTCCAGGCCCCCCAGCACTGCTGTGGCCTCCTCTGGCCCTCCTCCAACAGCTCCATGTCTGTGCTGAGGACTCCAGAGCTGCCCCAGCACTGCAGGTGGGGTCTCAGCAGAGCACAGCAGAGGGGCAGAATCCCCTCCCTGCCCCTGCTGCCCACACTGCTGGGGATCAGCCCAGGCCATGGCTGGTTCTGGGCTGTGAGCTCATGGTGCCAGCTCATCTCCAGCTTTTCACCCCCCCACACCCCCAAGTCCTTCTCTGCAGGGCTGTTCTCCAGCCCCATTCAGCCTAGACTGATACTGGAGGTTGCTCCAACCCAGCTGCAAGACCTTGCACTTGGCCCTGTTCAACCTCATGAGGTTCACACAGGCCCACTTTCCAAGTTTGTCCAGATGCCTCTGGATGGATCCCATTCCTCAGGTGTGTCAACTGCACCACTCAGCTGGGTGTCATCTGCAAACCTGCTGAGGGTTCACTCAATTCCACTGTCTGTGTCACTGATGATGATGTTAAACAGCAATGGTCCTAGTCAGGATCCCTGAGGGACACCACTTTTCATTGACTCCATCCAGATACCAAGCCCTTGACCACTACTCTCTGGAACCAACCACCCAACCAATTCCTTACCCAATGCACAGCCAACCCATCAAATCCAAATCACTCCATCAGGATGTTGGGGGGCGAGAGAGGGGGGGAGAGGCCCCCCTAACCACTTAGGTGTAAAACCCCACTTTGTGCTCATTGTCTAGAAATCCTCAGACCCTCCTCTGCTGCCCTCACAAGACCTTGCTCTGGCACCAGAGAAGAACCCAATGAATTGATATTTCAACACTGGCTTTTACCCTCAAGTAATAACCACCCCACTGCTGAGAAAAACCAGCACTGCTCTGACCCCACACAAGCAGCCATGGCTGGGGATCATCCCTGTGCTCTATCAGTGGCTGGAATTACCAGAGCTCTGCCAACAGCTTCCTGAGATGGAAACTCACACTCCAGCTGCCAGAATCTGTTTGTCAGCACATAAATTATTTGGATGCCCCAAATATTTTGCTCCTGTGCTATAAAACAGGTGTGAGGAGGAGCATCTCTGCTCAGGGCAGCTATTTGGACAGTGCTGCTGGTGACACATCTCAAATCCTGGCAGATCTGTCATAAAATCATAGAATGCTTTGGGTTGGAAGACTGGAGATTGGGAAGAAATTCTTTAGAGAGAGGAGGGTGAGACACTGGCACAGGTTATCCAGAGAGGATGTGGATATTCCCTCCTTGGAGGTGTTCAAAGCCAGGTTGGATGAGGCCTTGAGCAGCCTGGTCTAGTGGAAGGTGTCCCTGCCCATGCCAGGAGGGTTGAACAAGATGATCTTTAA
The DNA here is from genome assembly GCF_014839835.1 of Dryobates pubescens. Taxonomy (NCBI): domain Eukaryota; kingdom Metazoa; phylum Chordata; class Aves; order Piciformes; family Picidae; genus Dryobates; species Dryobates pubescens. The sequence goes on from NC_071637.1 coordinate 1,539,766, forward strand.
GGTCCCTTCCAAACTAAACCATCCTGTGGTTCTATGGGGAAGGGCCTCTCCAGTGGCTGTCCCTAACAGGGCTCACTCACAGGTCACCAAGCAGAAGAAACACTCCTGAAATAACATCAGGGCTTTTAGAGGCTTTTAGAGCCTTAGACAGTGGCTGGGTCACATCTGCACAGAGTTCACCTAAAGCAGGGTCAGCTCCGTGTGGTGCTTGCCAGGTTCTCCAGGGCTTCCTGGGCCACCTTCCAGTGAAGGAGCACTGTCAGGACAGTAAAAGTGCAGTGCTGGTGGGAACTGAGGCAATCCTTATCACCGAGGATATCCTCAGGGAAAAGCAGAGATCCCATGCCAGCCAAACTATTGTGATGCTATCTGTGAGACTGAAGGCAAGGAATTCTGCCCCAGCCAGACCTTGCTCGTCTGACCATCAGAAAAGTCCTCACTGCTGACAAGAGGGTCAAGGAAAACAGGAGATGTGGTAAACAACATTCAAGAGCTGAATCTCTAGATGTGTTTTACCATAAAAAAACCCACATTTCATTCCCTTAACTATATATCAGACTCAGCTTTCTCAATTAGAGGTACAGGGCTCAAGGGACAGTGCTGTGATTATTAAAGGGGAACAACTGGCAACAGGCAAAGCAAGAAAAAACTAAACCTCACCAGCCCAACAGTTTGTGTGCTCTGAGTGTTATTTACCTGCTCACAGGCACAAAGAGGTTTTCTTTCTCCTCTGAGATCAGTACACAGGGAGAATCACAGTCTGTTGAATGAGAGAAGCCTAGTCACAGAGTCATGGAATGGTTCAGCTCTCCCCCCTACATTTGGGTTGGAAGGGCTCTTACAGATCATCCAGTTCCAACACCCCTGCCATGGGCAGGGACGCCTCCCACCAGCCCAGGTTGCTCAAGGCCTCATCCAGCCTGGCCTTGAACACCTACCTCCACGGAGGGGACATCCACAACCTCCTTGGGCAACCTGTTCCAGTATCTAACCATCCTCACTGGAAAGAACTTCTTCATCTCCAGTCTCAGTCTCTCCTCTTCCAGCTCAAAGCCACTGTCCTCATCCTGTCACTCCCAGCCCTTATCAAAAGCCCCTCCCCAGCTCTCCTGTAGCCCCCTTCAGGTACTGGAAGGCTGTTCTAAGGTCTCCACAAAGGCTTCCCTTCTCCAGGCTGAACACTACCAACTCCCCCAGCCTGTTCCCACAGGGGAAGTTCTCCAGCCCTCTGATCATCTTCATGGCCTGCTCTGGACCCACTTCAGTAGCTCCAGGTCCTTCTTGCGCTGGGGGAACCAGAACTGGAGGCAGTGCTGTAGGTGGGGGCTTAGCAAAGCAAAGCAAAGGGGCAGAATCCCCTCCCTGTCCTGCTGCTCTTGCTGCTTTGCATGCAGCCCAGCACACAGCTGCCTTCTTGGCTGCCAAAGACCATTGCTGGCTCATAGGGAGCTCTTCATCAACCGACACCCCCAAGTCCTTCTCCTCAAGACTGCTTTCAAGGCTCTTTCTGCCCAGCCTGTAGCTGTCAAGAAGAAGAAGGATGAACAAGTGCCTGTGAACAATTCTGGAGTTCCTCAGGCCAAGTGGGTGCTGTCAGATTTGGGTGGCAGGAATGGCAATGATAAAATCAACACTGGTGCAGGTCACCTCTGCAGCTCTCTGTGCTAGGTCCTCACCACAAGCTTTCCAAAAGAGGGCTATTTGCTGCTATCTTCCTTGGAAGATTCCATCAGATTAACTTCCAGGTGCTGAGCATACCCAGATATGGAGGGTAGTCCACACCTTCACACAGAAAAGCAGCCTCTGGAGGAAATAAGGCACCCACAAGTGAAGAGTGAAGACTCATGTGGACCAGGAGGCTGCAACCCAGAAGAGTCACTGAATGGATGCAGAGGGTCCACCAAACATTCAGTTTAGCATGATGCTCACTTGCAGGGTCCCTGTTACTCTGTCACATTTACAAGCTCTTGAACCAGCCTCTGTCTTGAAATTCTCACCCTCCTCCTCCTCGTACACCTTTAGAGCTGAGGCATGGCTTGGCTGGGGAAATGGATGCACAGGTGACAGCATAGAGCAGATGAAGGATTTCTTCCTGTGCTTCTCCATCTTGCAGCCCTGAACGGTTTCACCGAATCACAGAATGCCAAGTTGGAAAGGACCCCAAAAGTCACCTGGTCTGACCTGTCTAGGTAACAGTCTGGTTGAAATGAGCTGGCCCAGCACCCTGGCAAGGTCCCTGTGATGCTCTCCCAGATCTGCTCCCAGATCTAGTGTGCCTTGTAGGTGCCACAATTTTGCTGTTACTCTTTTTGCCCTGGAAACCATTCCCCAGATTGCTGCCTTTTTTCTCCACCTGTAAGCAAATCTCCTGGCAAAAAGAAACGTGGTCTTTGGGAGCAGACAAGTTAGCAATAAGGACACCAAGTTTAACACAATTTCTACTGATGAAGGAGGAGGAAGAAACCTGGATGCATCAGCTTGTACATGCACCCAGCTGAGGCACAAGCCTGCTGCAGCCTCAAGGACATGCCCAGGCTCAAACAGGAGGTAGGTTTTCCTGCTGACACAAGTGGTCTGAAGCTAAACTTGAAGGTTTTGCAGTGATCTGTGAAGGTCTAGAAGTGGGACTGCATCTCTGAAAGAACATTCTGAAGACGACAAGTTTCTGAGCACCACGTGAAGCAGGGCTTGGATCATTACTTACCACGGGAAGGTGATCCATTAGCATCTGTAGTGCGAAGAGGGAAGCCAACAGCAGAAGGAAAGCAAAGTGCCAGAGCATTTCTGGCTATAATTTGCTGCTTTAAAGCTTCTCCTGAGCAGGGGCTGTGTGCTGCAGAGCGCTCAAAATGGGCAGGAGGCTTCCATCCAACTTGGCTTTAATGGCAGAGGAGAGAGATCCACTGGGTGAGAAAAAGCCCAGTTGTTGACTCCTATTTTGACTGGAGATGCAGTGCAGCATTCCTCCCTTCTGCCTGCCAAAAGTGGTGCAAGGACGATCTACTTCAAAGTAATTAGAGGAGCTCATCCCAGAGATGGCTGCATTTCAAAGGAAGCAGGAGACACACAAGTGGGCAGCAGCTCCTTGATGGATGTTCAACCTGCCTTCCGACCTTGGGATGAAAGGCTCTCTCCAAAACAAACCAGTGCTCTTTGTTTCCAGTACCTGTCCAATTTGTCTCATTTTCCCCACCTAGCCCTGCTAGCACCTCCAGGCCATGGCTGACAAATCCAGGGTGGCACAGGCCCAGGGCAGCAGCCCTGGGCAGGATCTGCCTTCCTGCAAAGACGCTCGGCTTGATCCCGGCTCTTCTTTGTTGAACTGATCACAGGATCATAGAATTGTTTTGCTTGGAAAACACCTTTAAAATCATTCAGACCAATCCTTATCTAACTCTAACATGGTGCTGAACCATGGCCCCAGCACCATATCTCTACCTCTTTCAAATGCCTCCAGGGATGGGGATTCAACCACCTCCCTGGGCAGCCTGTGCCAGCGCTTGAGAACCCTTTCAGTGAGGAAGTTTCTTCTAATAACTAAACCACCTGTGGTGCAACTTGAAGCAATTTCCTCTTGTCCTATCACTTGTTACTTGGAAATAAGAGACCAATCCCCACCTCACTCCAACCTCCTTTCAGGGAGCTGTAGAGAGCCAGAAGATCTACCCTCAGCCTCCTTTTCTCCAGGCTGAACACCCCCAGTTCCTCCAGCTGCTCCTCACCATCTCTGTTTTCCAGACCCTTCACCAGCTTAGTTGCCCTTCTCTGGACACACTCCAGCCCCTCAATGTCCTTCTTGGAGTGAGGGGCCCAAAAGTGACCCGAAGTACTAAAGGTGTTCCCTCACTAGTGCTGAGTACAGGGGCACAATCACTGCCCTGGTCCTGCTGTTTGCATTGTTCAGATGTCTCTGACTCCCTGAAAAAAAAACTAGCTAACATTGTCTGTGCCAACCCTGCACCCTCCCCAGTACGCAGCCTGGGTTTTGCAGTAGGTCTGGAAGTGTTCAGTGTTCTGATTACTGGTAAAACAGCCACAATTATCCAAATAAAACTATTACTATATTGGGCCTGAAATCCTAAATAGAACTAAATGGATTTTATTATATCCCAGGAAGCAAGAGCTAGGCAAGGAAAAGTATTGCTGAAGTGCATTGCTACTACCTATCAATTTCTCCTAACCACTCAGCACTTAAGAAATACCCAAAGAAACACAGTGCTCCCCCAGCACAACCATTTCAAACTCCCCTCTGAGCTCTTCCCTTTTAGCCAACTCGCCTGGTACAGTTCAACAGCTGAAAATTAAAGGGTCACAATATTGAGCCTTCAGGTATCAGGCTGACAATGGAAGCAGCAGCTGACACAGAAAGGTGCCGCTGAGCGCAGTGGCAATAATTCTGTCGCCTCAGAGCTGGAAGCAGCTCCCCAGCACCAAGTTTGTTATTTAACTCAGTGAGAAATGAAAGAAAATGCCACAGCCATGGATTTATTCCTTACACAGCCTCTTTCAAGTCAGACTCTAAAACTGGAGCCCTGCTAGCAGCGAGTCTTTAACTCGGGCGGCAGCGTCCTCTTTAATCCCAACACCTCCCCTCCAAGCGCTGGTGGATGCAGCGATGGTGAGAGCCTAAGTGAGGGCTGCTTGTCCCTCAAGCCCATGCAAGTCCTTCTGCTGGAGCCCAACCTCCAGAATCATCACAGAGTCATAGAATGGCTTAGGTCAGAAGAAGCCTCAGAGATCATTTACTCCAACCTCTATGTCACAGGCAGGGATACCTCTAATCAGCCCAGGCTGCTCAAGTCCCCATCCAACCTGGCCTAGAACACCTCCAGAGAAGAGGCATCTACAATCTTCCTGGGCAGCCTGCTCCAGAGTCTCACCAGCCTCGTACTGAAGAGCTTCTTCCTAAGATCCATTCTAACCCTACTCTCCCTCAGCTTCAAACCATTCCCCTTGTGCTGTCTCTACATACCCTCATCAAAAGTCCCTCTCCAGCCTTCCTGTAGGTTCCCTTCAGGTATTGGAAGGCAGCTCTAAGGTCCCCCTGGAGTCTCCTGCAGGCTGAACAGAAACCTTTACAGGAGCCAAATACTACTAGAGGCCTGGGATCCAACAGCAAGCAACGACAGATCTGGGATGTTCAACAGCCACCAGCCTCACAGAAAAGGGCAGGAACAAGGAGGGCTTCTGCAGGGCCATGGGAAACCAGCCAGATTATGCCTGCTTCCCGTCCGCCCCTCCTCACATCATCCAGGAAAAGCCATCTTGCCACCCCCGGGGACTCCCCACCTGGCCCTGCTCCGTGGTGACAGCCCAGGCCTGCTGTTATCTCCCAAACAGATGCATTTATTCTCTGGAGAGCCTCCCACGTCTTATCTAGCTGGCAGTTTCCAAACGTCGATCGCCAAGGCCAGCTCAAACCACTTTAAGCTCTTTTAGGCAACTGCCCCTGGAAGCGTTTTGGCCAGGGTGCGAGGGAGGCAGAAGGGCAGCCCCACAGCAGCGTCCTGCTGGGCTGGGTAGGGATGGAAAGCACCTCGGTGCTGCTGTGAACAGGCCCTGGCAGGGGGATGCATGTACAGTTCACAAAGCTCTCTTGCTTCAAGCAAATTTTCCTCTCAACACATGGCCAAACTCTCACGCAATAAATTAACTATTTGGCAGCCACCGAACGAGCGCTGGAGCCAAACCAATTAGGGTTTAATGTGATCCCAATTTCCTATTTTTGAGATGGGGGTCGGGGGGGTGGGGGGGCGAGAAAGGGGGCGAGAAGCGGGGTGGAGAGCAAAGTAAATCCCCTCCCGGTTTATAAATCCTTGCCAATCATCCCTGATAAACCTGTCACCCACAGCTCCAAAGCTGCGTTTGCAGCCGGGCGCTGCCAGGGCCGCGGTGGGAAAAAGCACACGGGGAGCAGGCAGCTCGACTCCTGACATGTGTTTTCCATACTGGGGAAATTCAATCATTTAAAAAATATTTACCAAGCTTTGTCTTTAATTAGAAAAACATGACGAGGGATAAGGCGAGTTATTGTTTCTAAGCTCCACATGTCAGCGAGCCTAATGATGTCAGAAGATAAAGCCCATTACTGACCCACGGACACGCTGCCAGGCCTCCAAATGTTTCAAGGTTTGGGGGGGTGGGAAATTCATCTCCCCTCCGAAGTTCAGCACTTTGCAGTCACAACTCATCAAGTTGACTTCTTGGCCCCCACCAAAGCTAATCGGGGAGGAGGAGGAGGAGGAGGAGGAGGAAAGGCTCCTGCCTGCAATGCTGCTAGACAGGGTGTTTTAATGCAAAAGAGCCTGCACAGTGGGGGAGGAACATGGGAGCCATTTGACTTCTTTTGTGCTTTAACATCCTGACTACAGCCCCTCCCCAGCACAGGCAATTACCTGCCAGCACCGAAGATAAGCAAATTAATCTCATCTGCACCTGGAAATGCCGCAGGCTGAGACACCTCCGTCCTTTCAAAAAGTGAGTTTCTGCTTAACCAAGACCCACTGAAATGTTTTGTTTCCAAGAATATCGGCTACGGAATGTTGTATCCCACAATACTCAGTAAGAAAAGAAAGCTGACCCTGCTCCGAGAGATCAGCCACAAGTGTTTGCCAGCACAGGACCACGTGTGCCCAAACAGATGTACCCCCCAGTGCAGCCCTTCTTCCACCTCCAGCTGCTCAAGCACCTCCAATCAGATGCAAAGAGGCTCTGCAGGCAGCAGGCACCACAGCTTAGAAGTACAAAGCAAATAACCTGTTGGCCATCGGACACAAAGGGCAGCCAGGATGTCAGGAGCTGTTAGGCCAAGCATTCCTGTGCTCACCGCTCCTGATAAGGCAGCTGAAGAGTCCCAGCTGGAAGGGCAGGCCTCAGGGAGGGTCTCTGGATCCGCTCCCCAGCACTACCAAGCTGCTGACACAAGCCCGGCCTCACCAGTGCCTGCGACTCTCTCCCCAAGCATTCCTAGCCAGACCAGCCTACCCCCACGTGGGATCACAAATCACTGAATCGTTAAGGTTGGAAAAGACCTTCAAGATCATCGAGTCCAACCATAACCCAACTACCACGACCACTAAACTATATACTGAAGCACCACATCTACAGCTTCTTGAACACCTACAGGGACAGTGACTCCACCACCTCCCTGGGCAACCTGTTCCAATCCCTGACCGTTCCTGCAGCAAAGAAATTTTGCCTTCTATCCAACCTAAACCTCCCCTGACACCACTTAAGCCCATTTTGTCTCATCCTATTGCTGGTTACTTGAGAGAAGAGATCAACCCCCACCTCCCTGCAACCTCCTTTCAGGGAGCTGTAGAGAGCAAAGAGGTCTCCCCTCAGCCTTCTCTTCTCCAGAGCAAAGAACCTCAGCTGCTGCTTGTATGGTGCCTTCAAACCCCTCCACCAGCTTCACTGTTCTTTTCTGGACACCCTCTGGGACCTCAATGTCTTTCTTATGCTATAGTGCCCAGAATCGAACCAACCATGTACAGCCTCCCAGTTTTCTTTCCTCTAGGATTCCATACCTCCTTCTCCTCCTCCTTTGTCAGAAGGGTCCTGATAAAATGCCCACAAAAGCTAGGTGGGAGCATCCCAGGTGATGTGTTTGGAGGAACCTGCTGCTACAGCAACTAGGTGCCCTAACAGGAAGGGACAGACCTCTTCCCAAGAGATCATGAGGATTAAAAAATCCAGATGTGTTTAGTTGGGGGGAGAAGTTTGTATAGAGGCTAACAAAGTGTGTGTCTAGTGAGTCCACGTGGAGAAAAGCAGCAGTGATGCTGCAAGGATGCACCCAGCATTAGTCCCACTACTTTATGGCATGCATAGGGATAAAAAAAAGGCCACTGCTACACTTTCCACTCACAACTATAGAATCATAATGGTAGACCTCTGAGATCATCAAGTCCAGCCATGAACCCAACACCACCATGCCCACTAAGTCATGTCCCAAAGCGCCATGTTTACATAATCCCTAACACCTCCAGGGACAGAGATTCAACCACCTCCCCGGGCAGCCTGTGCCAGTGCCAGACCACTCTTCCAGTAAAGAAATTTTTCATGCTGTATGGCTCACCAGGGCTACCATTAGCACTTCACCAGCAGATGCTGAGTCACAGACACACTAAAGGTAGCAAAATGATGCTTTAGCTGCCACTGAGTTGTACAAAGTATCCCAGGTGCCTGTCACCCTCTCTATTCAGGGGCCTGTATCCTTGCAGTACCTGCTGGCATAAGGGTCAGTGCAGCTGAGCTGCTTCCTGGCTCAATTCTGTCAGCAGGACCCAGACGAAAAGCCCTAATCTCAGCCATGGTTTAATATTGCCAAATCAAGTGGCTACACATACAGGTACATATTCTTGCCACCATCCAGAGAAACATTCAGCAACTTGCCCAAGGTTGCAGAGAGAGTCACTAAGGAGAGAGGTACTGGTCTCACACACCTCCCTGAACCTAGGTTTTAGGTACAAGATCGAGGTCTCCCTTAGCTTCAGTTTAAATCCTTTTAAAGCAGGATTTCAAAGGCCTGTCTCTCATCCCAGCACTCAGTTTAAAAGAAACCAGGAATCTGATCTGCCTCTGCAAACACCATCAAGCTACACCATGAGCAGACACACTGGTGGGATGTGTTTCATCTAATCCCTCTTTGCCAAAGCCTAAACCAGCTATCCTGAAATCCCTTTGCAGTCAATGAAAAAGCCCAGGCACCTCCAGCCCATAATTTGTCTCATCCAGACAGAGGTGTTCAAGCCTGGTGAGATGAATCACCCTCAGAAGTGTCTGCTGCAACTGCAAAGGGAGAAAGAAGATCAGGCACAGAGGGCTGACTTTTGGACAGCAAGGTTAATGGAGATGATCTCACCCAGGCTCCTTCTGTGGGACTTTTTCTTCAAGGCAGACAAAATGAAGAGCCCTCCCTGGCAATGAGATTAGGAGGCTGTCAACCAGGTACCAGAGTTCTGCAAACCCACGTGGATGCTCACACAGCTTGCCCACCACTGCGCCCTCCTCCTGTCGCAGCCACCTGGGCCACCGGCTGTTTGAGTCCACATTCTTTGACAGACTTTAGTATTTGTGACTGCCTGAAGGCATAACAACCTCACTCCAAACATCTCCACACATTCTGCAAGAAGCAGCAGGATAAAACAGCCACCCAGCCTCTCCAGCTTCCCTCACTTGTTAATTCCTTCTCCATATCGGGAAAACAGCTTCCAGGGTGGTTTCCACATTAGTGGCAGCCTCTATCCTTACACTGCTTCCCTATGAGCAATCACCTCATTGTAAAATTCCCTCATTTCCTGAGCTTTGAGATGTGCTTTTAACTGCGTTTCTCCCTTCACTGGACTATGACTTACCAACAACCACCTCGGGGCATGATCCAGCCCCTGTGTAAATCACAGAATGGTAGGGGTTGGAAGGGACCTCAAAAGATCATCCAGTCCATCCCCCCTGCCAGAGAAGGATCACCTAGAGCAGGTCACACAGGAACACGTCCAGGTGGGTTTGAATGCCTCCAGAGGAGACTACACAGCCTCTCTGGGAATATCCTCTACCCACCAACACCATGGCTCCATCCAGCACCTCCCTCCTCAGCCCAGAACGGCTCACAGTCCATTCCCAGCTGTGGATAAACAAATACTGTGCAGACAGGCACAGGTAACAAAAATAAGCAAGAGGTTAATCTGGCGAGAGACATGGGCTAACCATCCACCCTGCTCGTGGGCAGCAGCAATGTGCTTCCCTGCTGACCTCACTGCTTTCAGAAAGTGCAACTCTTCTGGAAACAAACCTCCTGTTTTGAGAAATTAAGGAAACATATCTCCAGTTACTCATCTTCCCAACCCCGAAGAGCAGAGGATGCTGCACAGGCTTCACCTACACACACGTGCCTGGTCAGCACACGTTACGGGGCTGGCCACTGCCAACCCCACCGACCTGCTCCCGGCCAAGCACTGGGGTGACTCGGGGGCTGCAGACATCAGCCCTGCCCTGGGCTGTGTGTCACAAAACCCCATCCAGCCTGGAAATTCAAACTGAACGCAGCGGGGCGTCCCCCGGGGCCGCTGCTGAGCTAGTGCTCAGGTACGGAATCGCAGAACTGTTTCGGCTGGAAAACACCTCCGGGATCATCGAGTCTAACGCAACACCACCCTGGCCATTAAGACACGCCCCAGAGTGCCGAGTCCGCACGTTTCTTGAACACCTCCAGGCACAGTGCCACCACCTCCCTGCACAACCTCTTCCAGGTGGAGGTGCCGGGGGCTGCTCCTGGCTGAGCTGCCCGGCGCTTCGAGGGCACCAAAGCGCAGGCGGAGGCGCAGCCCCGCGCCGAACGCGTGTTTCAGACATTTTACAGCCGCACGTGTGCTGCTGCCACAACCGAGCAGGGCGCAGCTCCCCTCCCTGCACCCCCGCCCGGGCAGGGCAGGCCCGTGGGGCGCTGAGCCTGGCGGCGGGGCCGGCCCCGGCGCTGCCCGCCTCCCCCCCATCTCCGCCTCTGGCCGCACCGAGGCCCGGCCAGGCCGAGGTGGCCCCGCAGCCGCCCGCCCGGCCCCGGCCCCGGCCTCGGCCCCGTTTAGGCCCTTCGCCCCCGTCCGAGCGGCGCCGAGCGGGCCGGCGCCTCCCCTCCGCGCCGCGGCTCTTACACTGGCAGCCGCTCGGGATCCCCACCATCGCCCGGCTCCTCGGCGCCTCCTCCTGCTCCCCGCCGCGGCCCCAGCGGCCTGGCCCGGCCCGGCCCTTCGCCGTGACGCTGCCGGGGGCGCGGCCTACCCGGCCCGCCCCGAGGAGGCCTCTGCCGGGCAGGCGCCGCCGCTGGGACCGGGCGTTTGGGTTAGGGGCGACGCCGTGCATCGGAATTCAATGACGAGTGTTAGCCGAGTTACGGCTTGTGGCCTCCCCGCTTCGCTCCCTCTGCGCTGAACACTCCCCACGGACCAGGAGATGCTCAACAGTGCCAGAGGCCCCGGGCTGGGCTGCGGCCCTTGGGGGGTGCTGGATAGGCTCTTCCAGTGCCTTGTCCCCGGCGCTGGATAGGGTGTGCAGGTCCCTGAGCCCCAGCGCTGCCTGGGCTGTCCCAGTGCCTTGTCCCCAGCGCTGGCTGGGCTGTCCCAGTGCCTTGTCCCCAGCCCAGCCTGGGCTGTCCCAGTGCCTTGTCCCCAGCCCTGCCTGGGCTGTCCCAGTGCCTTGTCCCCAGCCCAGGCTGGGCTGTCCCAGTGCCTTGTCCCCAGCCCTGCCTGGGCTGTCCCAGTGCCTTGTCCCCAGCCCAGGCTGGGCTGTCCCAGTGCCTTGTCCCCAGCCCAGGCTGGGCTGTCCCAGTGCCTTGTCCCCAGCCCTGCCTGGGCTGTCCCAGTGCCTTGTCCCCAGCCCAGCCTGGGCTGTCCCAGTGCCTTGTCCCCAGCCCAGCCTGGGCTGTCCCAGTGCCTTGTCCCCAGCCCTGCCTGGGCTGTTCCAGCGCCTGAGCCCCAGCGCTGGAGCCTCAGCTGTTGTAACCAAAGGGTCCCAGCTGCTTCCTGGCATTTCCCACAGTTCAACTGCAGTCCCATGCCTTGAGGGGGTGCTTTTGATAGGTGGCCAGGTTGGCCTGGAGGGCCATCAGATCATGCAAACTTTTAGGCTGTAAAAGGCTCTTAAGATCATCAAGTTCAACCATTAACCCAGCACTGCCCAGTCACCACTAAAGCATGTCCCTCAGCACCACTTCTAAACCCTTCCAGGCATGGGGACTCCAGCACTACCCAAGACAGCCTGTTCCAGGCCTTGACAACCCTTTCAGGAAGACCCTGCAACCTAAACCTCCCTTGGTGCAACCAGAGGCCATTCGTTCTTGTCCTATCACTTGTTACTTGGGAGAAGAGACCAACCCCCCACCTCACTGCCAGAAGGTCTCCCCTTGGCCTCCTCAAGACTAAACACCCCCAATTTCCTCAGCTCCTCACCAGCTCCTCACCAGACGCTTCACCAGCTTCATTACCTTCCTCTGGAAGCCTTAGAATAGAATAGAATTAACCAGGTTGGAAGAGACCTTCGAGATCATCGTGTCCAACCTATCATCCGACACCACCTAATCAACTAAACCATACAACCAAGCATCCTGTCAAGCCTCGCCCTGAACACCCCCAGCGTCGGCGACCCCACCACCTCCCTGGGCAGCCCATTCCAATGGGCAATCACTCTCTCTGTGTAAAACTTCCTCCTAACCTCCAGCCTAAACCTCCCCTGACGCAGCCTGAGACTGTGTCCTCTTGTTCTGGTACTGGTTGCCTGGGAGAAGAGACCAACCTCTGCCTGTCTACAACCCCCCTTCAGGTAGTTGTAGAGAGCAATAAGGTCACCCCTGAGTCTCCTCTTCTCCAGGCTAAGCAACCCCAGCTCCCTCAATCTCTCCTCATAGGGCTGTGCTCCAAGCCCCTCACCAACCTTGTTGCCCTTTTCTGGACACGCTCCAGCAAGTCAACCTCCTTCCTAAACTGAGGGGCCCAGAACTGGACACAGTACTCGAGGTGCGGCCTAACCAGTGCAGTGTACAGGGGCAGAATGACCTCCCTGCTCCTGCTGGCCACACTGTTCCTGATGCAGGCCAGGATGCCACTGGCCCTCCTGGCTGCCTGGGTGCACTGCAAGCTCATGTTCAGTCTACCATCAACCAGCACCCCCAGGTCCCTCTCTGCCTGACTGCTCTCAGCCACTCTGACCCCAGCCTGTAGCTCTGCATGGGGTTGCTGCGGCCAATGTGCAGAACCCGGCACTTGGATGTGTTAAATCTCATGCCATTGGACTCTGCCCATCTGTCCAGCCTGTCCAGGTCCCTCTGCAGAGCCTCTCTGCCCTCCAGCAGATCAACTCCTGCCCCCAGCTTGGTGTCATCAGCAAATTTACTGATGATGGACTCGATGCCCTCATCCAGATCATCAATAAAGATGTTAAAGAGCATAGGGCCCAGCACTGATCCCTGGGGCACACCACTGGTGCCTGGCTGCCAGCTGGCTGTGGCACCATTCACCACCACTCTCTGGGCTCAGCCTCCAGCCAGTTCCTAACCCATCGCAGTGTGCTCCCATCCAAGCCATGGGCTGACAGCTTGGCCAGGAGTTTGCTGTGGGGGACGGTGTCAAAGGCCTTGCTGAGGTCCAGGTAGACTACATCCACAGCCTGCCCTGCATCCACCAGACGGGTCACCTGATCATAGAAGGAGATCAGGTTGGTCAGGCAGGACCTGCCCTTCCTAAACCCATGCTGGCTTGTCCGTCTTGGAGTGTATGGCCCCAAACTGAACTCAGTATTCAAGGTGTGGCCTCACCAGTGCTGTGTACAGGGGAAAATGTTTCAAGACGGTCTCTCAAATGATGTTTCAAGAGCTGCAGGACCAGTGGGATGGAGAACTGTGGAGCGATTTGGGTTGAAAAGGACCTTTGGAGATCAATTAGTCCCACTTCAGGGACACCTTGTACTAAACGGTGTTGCTCAATGCCTCATCCAACCATGAACAACTTCTCTGGGCAATCAGTGCCTCACCAGGCTTGATTTGAGTTAGCTGGCGAGGAACAGGCATCTCCTGGGCCCAGATGTCCCATGATGGAGCAGATCCAAATTTGTGCTAAAATGACAGGAGCATTCATCTAGTCCCATTGTCCTTGGTTTAACTTTGTGGCTTTGTCTCCTCTCCTTGCAAGGCACCAGCACTTCCCTGGGCCATCCTGTCCTGCATTCCCTGCATGACTCTTATCTCCTGCTCTGCTGGTAGCAGCTTGGCTCTGGCCTGTGTTTACCACCACTTCATCTCCTGTCATCCACAGCTTTGCTGTGGCCAAATTTACACTGGTGAAGCAGAAGGGGCTGTTGTGTGGGGTGCTGATAAGGGCTTTGATTCAATGCAAGATGGTCTCCAAAGCTTGTGAAGCCTCTAGGAGAGCCTGGTAGGATGAGCTCTGTGAGAGGCTTCACCAACACGATGGGAGCAGCTCCCCAAGTCACCTGGCTGTGCTCCCCAGCCACAGCCTGGCATCTCCCCAAGGGTCACCCATGCTGGAGCCTTCCATGTGTCTGGGTGTGGAGGAGAAGATGGAAACTGCTGTGCTGACAGTGTGGGGCTGTTGCTGCACTGCTCTGTGTCCTGTCTTTCCTGGGCAGCAGGACTTCAGGGACGCATGCCCTGGTGTGAAGTATCATTGCTCAGAATGAGGAGGAGGTGAGGGAGGGCTGGGACCACAGAACAAAGCACTGTGATGGAGGAAGCTTCAAGGGAAGACCTAATATATTTTCATCTTCCTTTCTGTCCAACAGCTTTGGTGTTGGCCAAGGTAAACGCCACAGTGGGCACAGAGCAGCTCCCTTACAGGATCTGCATTGTTGCTTTGTTTCTAAAGAGGGAACCCCCAAAGAGGAGAGGATTGTGCTGGGTAACACCCAGAATACCTGCAAAGTACCAGGACAGGGTACATACGGGGCTCCATCTTGCAGACCTCAATGCCAATGAAAGATGTGGGGGCTCAGGGCAGCAGCTTTGGGGACATTTCCATGTCACTTCCCCACCGAAGCAAGCTCATGTTTTAACCATGGCCATCCTGCCACTCCTCCAGCAAGGGTCTTCTACAGAGATGAAGAGGTGTGAGCAGGGACCAGACTCTCCATGCTCTTTCTCAGGAGACCTGAGATGAGTTGTGCCAGGGTTGTGGGCAAGAGGTAGAGCGTGGTCCTGTAGGGAGGACGAGCTCCAGATCCTCTGCAAGCTGGGCCTCCATGTCACCTTGAGACACAGGCTGCTGTAGCCTGTGCCCTGTGGGGAGCACCCATTCCCCAGCCCCCCAGATTTGAAGCCATACAGTGAGCTGAGCTTGTCTTGTGCTCTCTGGAGCTGGGGTAGAGGTTGGAGATGATCAGCAGCCATCAATGAAGGGGGTCAGTTGCAGTTTTCACTCTGTTATGCATTGGTACACAGAGCAGAGTGTATTTGCTCTGAGGGAAAAAACCCACCCAGCCTTTATGAGAATGGATGTATGTCCTGTCTCCAGCTGAGCAACACCTGTTCCCTCAGCTGATGTTTCTGTATGTCCTTGAAACAGGCTTGTGTGAGAAAGAAGAAGCTCTATGGGCACATGAACTTGATTTGGAACCTTGTTTATCGTTTACACCTGCTCTCTCGGGGACAAGAAAAAGAAGACTCCTCAGCCCAGTGCAGCATGTGGGGACAGGCATCCCAGAGAGGCAGACACATGTGTCTGAATATACACAGAGTCACAGGATGGTAGGTATTGGAAGGGACCAAACCCCTGCCAGAGCAGGATCACCCAGAGCAGGTCACATAGGAACACATCCAGGTGGGCATTGAAAGTCTACAGAGATGGAGACTCCACCAAGTCTCTGGGCAGCCTGCTACAGTGCTCTGCCACCCTCAAAATACAGAAGTTCCTTCTCAGGTTTAGATGGAACTTCCTATGTTCAAGTTTATGTCCATTACCTCTTGTCCTGTCACTGGGGAACACTGAGAAGAACCTGGCCCCATCTCCTTGACACCCACCCCTTATTTGTCAGCATTGATAAGATCCCACTCAACCTCCTCCAGGCTAACCAGTCCCAGCTCTCTCAGCCTGTCCTCAGATAAGAGCTGTTCCAGTCCCCTCAGCATCTCAGGGCCCCTGTGCTGGGCTCTCTCTAGTAGCTCTTTGTCCTTGAGCTGGGTAGCCCAGAACTGGACACAGCACTCTAGGAGAGTCCTCACCAGGGATGAGTAGAGGGGGAGGAGAACCTAACTCAAACTGCTGGCCACACTCCTTTTAATGCATCCCAGGATGTGACTGGCCTTCATATGTCACAGATCTACAGATTAACAGATTGCATTGGGTTGGAAGGGACCCTCAAAGGTCATCTTGTCCAACCCCCCTGCAGGTAGCAGGGACACCAATTAGATCAGTCCGCCCAGGGCCACATCAAGTCTCACCTTGAATGTCTCTAGGGACAGAGCCTCAACCACATCCCTGGGCAACCTGTTCCAGTATTTCACTGGCTTCATAGTACTCCTAATGTCCAACCTAAATCTCCTGTGCTCCATTTTCAAACCATTGCCTCTCATCCTATCACTACAAGCCCCTCTAATGAGCCCCTCCACAACCTTCCTGTAGGTCTCCTTCTGATACTCAAATGTAGCTCTCAGGTGTTCCCAGAGCCTTCTCTTCTCCAGGCTGAACAGTCCCAATTCTTTCAGCCTGTCTTCATAGGAGAGCTGCTCCAGACCCAGTCCCAGCTGAGCACCCACAGCTTTGCAAGCAGAACTTTTAGGACTGTAAGCACAGATGTATAGGTGGTACATCTATGGCCAGGAAAACACCCCCCCACACACACACCTGCACTGTACAAGACAGGAAAGGCTCCCATCATCTTTAGCACATTTAACAGCACACCACACAAAGAGTCAAGTTGGGGTTGACTTTCCAAGGTGTACTTCTCTGTTTGGTGCATGGGGAGCGGCGCTGGCTGGTTCAGCAGGTACTTAACATCTGCTCTGCTTGTTTGCCAGCATCCCACCCCACAGCTCATGTCACTGAGCAAGCTGTGCTCTGAAGATAGATTTTTCCAGTTCTCCTTGTTAGAACAGAACAGAATAGAATAGAATAGAATAGAATAGAATAGAATAGAATAGAATAGAATAGAATAGAATGAACCAGGTTGGAAAAGACCTTCGAGATCATCAAGTCCAACCTATCACCCAACACCATCTAATCAGCTAATCCATGGCACCAAGTGCCTCATCCAGGCTCTTCCTAAACACTTCCAGTGATGGTGACTCCACCACCTCCCTGGGCAGCACATCCCAATGGCCAATCTCTCTTGCTGTGAAGAACTTCTTCCTAACATCTGGCCTAAACCTCCCTCACCCTCACCCCCACCCAATTACTGGTATAAAGCATCCTCTGAGTCTGATCCTCTTTCACTCACTGTCCTCCTTCCAGCTTCTGCTCCACTTCCTGCAAAGGTCCTACCAAAGGAAATCTTCTTTGCATGACCTTGACACTCCCTGTCCACCAACATGACAAAGTTGGCTGCAGGTGGGAAGCTCAGTCTCTGGGAGCAGAACTTTGCAACCATGCTCCTGTTCTTCCAGAGTGTGGGTTTGTGTGAACCTGTACACAGCAGGGTATGGAGCAATGTAGCTCACCAGCAGGTCTGGGATGCTTCAGTATCTTTCCAGACTCTGTCCCTGCAGCCAGTGAGGTAGCTGAGAGCAGCTGAAAGTTGGTTGCCTCTCTGCAGACACATATTAAGAGGAGGCTGAGCGATGCTGAACTCCCAGGCTGGGGAAGGTCTCTGCTGATGACCATGGCCCAGGGCTGGAACAAGGTCTCTTAGGCAAAGATGCATGACCATTCTTGCTCAGTCCCTTCAGCCTTGTCCTGCCTCTTCCTCAGCTCTTTGCTGTCCCCTTCCAGCACCCACAGTGGCTCAGTCCTCCCATTTCCTGTTCAGAGGAGGCAAATCTGGTGGCAAGGATTACCAGGGTTGATCAAAGGACAGAGAACACCAGAGGAAGAGGGAACGGCATTTGGAAATCTCTCATCTCACAGGCGTGTTCAGCTCTCAAAAAATGCTGAAGAAAGACTAATTCCTGTCCTAAAAGTGAGTGGGAAATAAGATAAAGGAGTTATGTCCCAGGGCAGGTCATGGCAGAGTAACCTGCCTGCTTCCTTTGCTGGGAACTGGTTTTCAAAACAAGGCAAAGTGGAACATTTAGGACAGGCATCATCAACATGGGCAAGGAGAGCAGAGCACGGGGTGCCAGAAGGGCAGGTCTGGAGCTTGGTGGAGTTTCCCAAGGTCAGTGCCAGGGGCTGGGCTGTGTTTCTCCTGGCAGGATACAAGCACAGGGAGGCAGGGCAGTGCTGCCCGCAGAGGCAGGCGTGCTGCTGGGAGGAGGAGTAAGCAAGACCCTGGAGGAAATGAGGGCAGGGATGAGACCTGTTCCCCACGTGGGAGGCAGAGTGTACAGCAGCTGTAGAGCCCAAACAGGCAGTAATTCTGTGATAAAATCTGGGGACATTGTTTGTCACACAGGTTCCTTTCTTCAAACATCAATATTTGAACCTGAGATTGTCCAGCCCAGCTTACAGACTGTAATCCTGTCCCTGAAGCCATCTCAGATCTTCCTCCGTTGTATTTTCAGGCTGATGGGGGCCTGCTGCAGATGGTGATTCTGTCTTGAATATGACATTTGTTTCCCAAAGGCCATCTGGCTGCATTTCTTTACTATCTGGGAAAGCAGTGACACCATCAGTGCTTCAGCACCCCCAAAATGTCCTGTGCTGGGAAAGTAAAAAGTGCTGGAGGGACAGAAAAGAGCTGTGTGAGTATTGAGGGGTCAGGGTTGTGCACTGGGGATGTGCATCACAGGAGGATGAGAGGACCTGCAGGAGGTCTCAGTTCTCCTCTGAGATAAAGAACTTCACCATTCAGAATCTCAGGAGAGAGCAAGCAGGTCCTCTCTTATGTCATCTGCTCCTCCAGGTCACTGGCTGACCAAGCACCCACACAGTTCTGCAGCTCAAGGTTTCAGCTCTGGGTTTCCTGCATGGTGCATGCAAACCATGGTGGACTCTGCAGGGCTGCTCCCTGCCAGGCTCCACAGACCTGCTCCCCATATGCACAGAGCGAGCTCAGTACCAGGCAGGATCGGGCTAAGGTGATGAAAGCCAGTGAGTCAAAGGCAAGTTAGAATCACAGAACTGTTTTGATTGGAAAAGACCTTTAAGATCATTTGGTCCAGCCATCAGAGTTGTCAGCCCCTGCTCTGGTTCGGGTGCATGGCCAAGAGCTGAGGAAAGCCCAGACCCTGCGCTGGTCTGGAGCTGTCAGAGGATGATGCTTTCCAGGTTGCCTTGCTTTTGGCTTCTGCCCAGCTCTGGGGGCAGAGACACCACCCAGCCTTGGAGACACCAAAGACCCTGCGTGCATCCATGCCATTTGGGGACCTGCAGGCACAAAACTGCTCAAACATTTCTCTCCTCAGCCTCAAACCTCCCCTTTTTCTCACTTCAGAGCAGCAGTCGGCTGAGCCTGTGCCTAGCCACGCAGGCTGCCTGCCATCTGGCACGAGCAGGACCAAGCAGACTTAAATAAATGTTAAATACACACTAATACCATGTGACAAGTAGCAAAAGGCAATGACTTCAAGCCTGAAGAGTCTGCTTATGTAAACAGCATCCTGAAATTAATATTTACCTTTTAAAACAAACAGATATTTGGGGTGTTTCGTGGTCTTTTCTGCCTAGCAGATGCCAAGAACAACAGCTTGGTACTGCAGGGAATTGGCTTGACAGCTCAGGGGACAGTAAACTCCCCACCAGTCTCCAGACTGTGAGGTCAGACCCTGTCCCTCTCTTTTCAAGCAGATAAATTCGCACAAGCACCAGATTAATCTTTGCTCAGGGGCTGTGACCTCTAATGAGGAGCAGGAGCAGTCCTGACGTCGCAGCCGGGGAGCGGGGATTTGAGCGGCAGATGGGCTGGAGGGCAGAGGGTTTGGGGATGCTCGGAGCAGACGCTTGTCCTGAGGGACTCTGGGGAGGCAGAAGGACTGTGCTGTGGGGGGAGATGCTGCTGGAGTGGCAGCATTGCCTCCAGCCTGGCTGCTGTGCTCCGTTTCAACCAGACCTGCACCCCAGCATTTCTCCAAGGGGCAATTGTTTTGCAAATCACAACCAAAGCCCCCGGCAGAGCGCAGCCAGGCTTGGGGCTGGGGGCTCAATGCACACCCCCAGGGTGCTCCCACCTTCTCCTGCTTCTCCATAAAGAGATCTCGTGGCCATCTCCATCCTCATGTGAGCCCCCAGCACTTTTCTGGGGATTGCTCTGGTGGTTTTGTCATGTTTTATGAGTTTCAAGCAACAGAATGTGTTGTGCCCAGCACACACAGAGGAAGCAAGAGTCAGCTGCCACCCCGGAGGTGTTTGGGACCACAGTAAAGAGGGGATGAGCAGAAGCAGGGCTAGGAGCCCCATTTCAGTTTTCTTAAGATATTTTCTGATGTTTGCAGACATCAGACATCCTTAGGGGCGTCTGTCCATCACCACTTCTGCCATCACCCACTGCTTGACTTTATTTCACCCATCTGCTCCCAACATCCCCCCTCAGCCTCAACCCTGGCACTGTGCTTTCACCTTCTTGACAGAATGACAGACTGTTAGGGGCTGGAAGGGACCTCAAAAGCTCATCTAGTCCAACCCCCCTGCCAGAGCAGGATCACCTATATCAGATCACACAGGAATACATCCAGGTGGGCATTGAATATCTCCAGAGAAGGAGACTCCACAGCCCCCCTGGGCAGCCTGTTCCAGTGTTCTGCCACCCTTACCATGAATGTTTTTTTCCTCGTGTGTCCATGGAACTTCCTATGCTGCAACTTCCATCCATTGCCCCTTGTCCTGTCATTGATCATCACCAAGAGCCTGGCTCCATCCTCTTGACACTCACCCTTCACATTAATGTGGTCACCCGTCAGTCCCCTCCTCTCCAAACTAAAGAGACCTTTTCTCCACCTGGGATGGCTCTCCCCAGCTTGCTGTGATGCTTCATTCCCTCCTGCATCCCATGTCTGCTGTGGGTACCCTTGTCCCATCCAACAGCTCACAGAGGACTTGAGGCTGCTGTGGCCATGCACCTGGCTCCTACCTGGGAGTTTCAACCCCTGTCCACCAGATTCTTGGTGCATTTTTCAACCTGCCTTGGAAAGGAAGAGAAGGGGAATGTGGAGCTGGTGGGGTTGAATGTGTCCAGAGAAGGGCAAGGAGGCTGGGGAGGGGTCTGGAGCACAGCCCTGGGAGGAGAGGCTGAGGGAGCTGGGGTTGCTTAGCCTGCAGAAGAGGAGGCTCAGGGGAGACCTTCTTGCTCTCTACACCTCCCTGAAGGGAGGCTGTAGCCAGGTGGGGGTTGGTCTCTTCTCCCAGGCACCCAGCACCAGAACAAGAGGACACAGTCTCAAGCTGTGCCAGGGGAGGTTTAGGCTGGATGTTAGGAAGTTCTTCCCAGCAAGAGAGATTGGCCCTGGGGATGTGCTGCCCAGGGAGGTGGTGGAGTCCCCATCCCTGGAGGTGTTTAAAAAGAGACTCGACGAGGCACTTACTGCCATGGTTTAGTTGATTAGATGGTGCTGGGTGGTAGGTTGGACTTGATCTCCAAGGTGTTTTCCAACCTGGTTAGTTTTGTATTCTGGGTCAGGGATGTGCCAGGGCTTGAAGCGGAGCTGGGGATCCTGAACCCTGCCCTCCAGGATGCACTGATCCCATGAGCATCGCACCCTGCGTGAGGGGCCGTGGGGCTGCCACCTGCTCCTCAGCCGCTGTGCAGCTGCCAGCTTGGGCTGGCAAACTGACACCCGCTTGGGGAGGCCGTTACCTGCCAGGCAGGCAAAGTAAACCCATTAATGCAGGCAGCGTGTGGGTGGCAGCCGGGGCGGGCCGGCGCAGGGAGGATGTGGGCAGCCTCTATTACCCCTGTAAAATCAAAACCAACAACGACACCGCCTGCAAGTGGGGCCCCTCTGAGGGCACTGAGGGGTGATGGGTATGGGTTAAAGAGATGACACCCCAAAAGTGATGTCAAGCCAAGCTGAGTGCACCGAACCGCATGAGCGACAGGATGCTCGGGCACCTTTGAGGGGCTTCCCCCAGTTTGGGGTGCTCAGCATCTCCAGAGTGCCTGTGCTGGAGAAAATGGTGTGCTTGAGAGAGGGTTCCTGATGACTGCCTCCTGAAAGCTGAAATCTGAGCCTCTTTGCACTCAACCCCCTGGCAATGTATGTCAGAGCTCACAGCCAGGGTGAAGAGAAACAGGACAGCAGTGAATGTGTCATGCCAAAGTCAAACAGGGGACCTGCAGCTCAGTGCAGTGGACCAGGGCTGGGTGAAACCACACACCCCCAACCTTTGATAACCATCAGTGTGTCAGGAAGGGCCACAGTGTGCTCAGGTGGCCAAGAAGGCCACCAGCATCCTGATCTGGATCAGGAATAGTGTGACCAGCAAGAATAGGGAAGTGACTGTACCCCTGTACTGGGTATTGGTGAGTGGGTTCAGTCTTGGGCAGTCCAAGAAGGGCATTGAGAGGCTGGAACATGTCCAGAGAAGGGCAACAAAGCTGGGGAAGGGTCTGGAAAACAGGGCTGGTGAGGAGCAGCTGAGGGAACTGGGGGTGTTTAGAGAGGCTGAGGGGAGACCTCATTGCTCTCTACTGTTCCCTGAAAGGAGGTTGGGGTGAGGTGGAAATTGCTCTCTTCTCTCTAGTCTCAGGTGATAGAAGGAGAGGAAATGGTCTGGAATTGTGCCAGGGGAAGGTGAGGTTGGAGATGAGGAAAAATTTCTTTGCTGCAAGAGTGGTCAGGGATTGGAACAGGCTGCCCAGGGAGGTGGTGGAGTCCCCATCCCTGGAGGTGTTCAAGAAACCTGTGGCCATGGCACCTGGGGCCATGGTTTGATAGCCATGGTGGTATTGGGTTGCTGGTTGGACTGAAGGCTCTTAGAGGGCTTTTCCAATCAAAGCAATTCTATGATTCTTCACGTAGTTCAGTTTGCTGCTGAGGTCAGCCAAAGGTGAGCTGGAGAAAGCCAGGCAGGTTTCCTGGGAGTGACAACCTCAGGCTAAAGCCGAGGGGATGCAGTGGGGCTGCCCAGAGGTCTGTGAGGACACAGGACCAGGGACACAATGGCCAGATCTGGGGGGATGTTGTCCCTCCCATGTCCCCAGGCTGGGTCTGGCTCTGGAAACATGTCCAGCAGTGTCCACAATTGCTCTGTGCAGTGATCTGGAGAGGTTTGAGTGTGTCAGGGCTGGGGAGATGCCCTGCAGAAGGGCATGGTGACTCATGGATGCTCTGCCTGGTGCTTGGCACATGCCATAGCCCCAGCTTCAGCCCTGGCCAACTTCCCACAGAGATTCCTTTCCTAGAAAGCTCTCCCTGCTGCCTCCAGCTGGTTCTAGGGCATTCCCTACTCCCCAGCCCAAACACCAGAGATGCCTGAAGCTGAGCCAGGTGAAAACCCAGCAGCGATGCTGCCCAAAATAAGAGCTGCTGGAGCAACCAGCTGTGTTTAGGTTTGCAGGGGGCCATGTGTGTGAGTGTGAAACCATACATGGGTGTGCTGCTCCTGCCCTGCCACATTGCTCAGCTTTGCATGGCTCTGCTGCTGGCACTTAGTGGGTCCCCTCTAAGGGGCTCCAGGTGTTGGTGGGAGGGTGCTTCAGCCAGTTCTGCCTTTGTTCTTAATAAGTTTTTTGGGGGAAATAACTCAGGAACAGTAGGGAATTAAGGGTAGCTGTAGTATATCAGCCTTGAATGCCTCCTTCTCTCCCAGCCACCTCATGCCCCAGTGCCCCCAGCTGGGGCTTGATGCCCTCAGTTGCCAGGTGGGGTCTGCTGAAGCATCAAGGACCTTTCAGCTGGGCAATGCCCTGTGTTCATTTGGGTGGAATTTTGGTTTGGCAAAGGTAAGGGAAGGAGCATGTGAGGTTTTCATTCCACACTTGGGCTCTGTTTCACGTGAGAAGCTGCAGAGCTGCACCAGCACGGATGGAAGGGATGAGTTCCACTGGTACCAACTTCAAACAAAAAGCCATTCCATGGCAAAGTCTGAAACGTTGTGATTGTGCTGCCTCTTAGCACACAAACCAGGCTGGAAGTGTCAGCATTTGAACATCCGTGAACCCAGCAAGCCGAGAAGGCTCCTGAGGCTTTCTTTGGTGGATCCAGTTTGGGAAAGATGTTGAGATGCTGGAAGGTGTCCAGAGAAGGGCAACAAAGCTGGGGAGGGGTCTGGAGCACAGCCCTGGGAGGAGAGGCTGAGGGAGCTGGGGTTGCTTAGCCTGGAGCCTGGAGGAGGCTCAGGGGAGACCTTCTTGCTCTCTCCAACTCCCTGAAGGGAGGTTGTAGCCAGGTGGGGGTTGGGCTCTTCTCCCAGGCACCCAGCACCAGAACAAGAGGACACAGTCTCAAGCTGTGCCAGGGGAGGTTTAGGCTGGATGTTAGGAAGAAGTTCTTCACAGAAAGAGTTTGACCATTGGAATGTGCTGCCCAGGGAGGTGGTGGAGACCAGGATGTGGTGCAGTGCCATGGTTTGGTTGATTAGATGGTGTTGGGTGATAGGTTGGACTTGATGATCTGGAAGGTCTTTTTCAACCTGGTTAATTCTATCCTATCCTATCCTATCCTATCCTATCCTATCCTATCCTATCCTATCCTATCCTATCCTATCCTATCCTATCCTATCCTATCCCATTCCATTCCATCCTATCCTCAGCCATATCCTCATTTTCATTGGCTTCCTGTGAGAGGCCTCTGGCTGCAGATGGTGAGTTTTCAGAGAATCATGGAATCAGAGAATGGCTTATGTTGGAAGGGACCTTAAAGATCATCTACTCCAACCTCCATGCCATGGGCAGTGATGCCTCTCAACTAGACTTGCTCAAGTTCTCATCCAAGCTGGCCTTGAACACCTCCAGCCAGGGGACATCCACAACCCTGCTGGGCAACCCATTCCAGAGTCTCACTACCCTTGTACTGAAGAATTTCTTCCTAAGATCCAGTCCAGCCCTACTCTTCTTCAGCTTCAAACCATTCCCCTTGTCCTGTCTCTAGACACCCTCTTGAAAAGTCCCTCTGCAGCCTTCCTGTAGGATCCCTTCAGGTATTGTAAGGCAGTTCTAAGGTCACCCTGGAGCCTTCTCTTCTTCAGGCTGAACAACTCCAGCTCCTCAGCCTGTCCTCACAGGAGAGGTGGGGCCATCTCTGAGCAGCATCTGAGGCTTTGCACAGAGTACCTGAGGGGCAAGGTAGGTTTGGGGCAGGGTCCTGCAGTCTTTGGCGGGCAGAGCTGAGGCAAGCAGCAGCAGTGGGTGCTGCAGTGGGGAGCAGAGCCCCTATCAGCAATGATTTCCTGACAAACAGAGCGGCTCATTGTCTGTTCTCATTTATAAACTGCTCCACACCAGCCATCTGATAGCCATTATTACAATTACAAACAACCCACAGTAACTCTCCAGCTGGTCAGCTCTATCCTAACAGCACTGCAGCCATTCAAGGATGCCATATGGTACCAGAGTTTCCAAAGCAGCATTGTCAATCAGCCTTATTAATTTCTGAGTTCATTTCTTTGCCTTTTAGGGATATATCTTCTCCCCCCCCCTTTTTTTTTTTTTCCTCTCCCCCTTTTATTTTCCCTCTCTGTATAATACAGAGTCACTTCTCTGGCCTTAATTTGGAATATGCAGCTTGACAGAATAATTGAAACATCTACATCTCCAAGGCAGCTGGCAGGGAAAGGAAGAGCTTGAACTCCACGAGCAGCCCCCCGAGTAATGGTGCTCGTGCAAGACCTCCAAGTGTCTCTTACCATATAGACCACAGTGCGTGCCACGAGGAGACTAAAACCCCATTAGATCCAGAGTGATGGACATGGCTGGGGGGTTTTACTGCAGATGGAGGGTTGCTAATGGCCACTTGCCTTCCATTTCTTCAGCTCCTTTGAGCTGTTTTCATTTCTGCCCTAACATTTCACCCAGCAGGACCAGGGCAGCGATTGTCTCCCTGTACTCCGCACTGGGGAGGCTGCACCTTGAGTACTGGTTTCCAATGTGGGGCTCTCACTAGAAGACATTGAGGGGCTGGAGTGGGTCCAGAGAAGGACAATGAAGCTGATGAAGTGTCTGGAGAACAAGTCTGGTGAGGAGCAGCTGAGGAAACTGGGCTTGTTCAGCCTGGAGAAGAGGAGGCTGAAGGGAGACCTCATTGCTCTCTCTGTCTCCCTGCAAGGAGGCTGAGGGGAGATCTTCTCTCTCCTAAATGGAGCAAGGTGGAGAGTGATCTGTTCTCCCTAGTAACAAGGGCAAGAGGAAATGGCCTCAAGCTGCACCAGGGGAGGCTTAGGCTGGATGTTAGAAGAAACTTCTTCACTGAAAGGGTTCTCCACTACTAGAAGAGGCTGCCCAGGCAGGAGGCTGAATCCCCATCCCTGGAGGTGTTTCCAAGAGGCAGAGATGTGTTGCTGAGGGCCATGGTTTAGCACCAGGCTTGCTGGAGTTAGAGAATGCTTGGACTGGAAGATCTTGAAGGTCTTTTCCAACTGAAATGATTCTATGCTTCTGTGATTTTGGAGCCTCCAGGTTGCAGTGCTCAGGTGTTGCATCTCCTGTTGGCTGCAGGGATTGGTGGGGTTGGGTTTTTTCCCTTTCCTTTTGTATTTTAAAGCAAAACCAGCAGGCACCAAGGGTTGGTTTATTTTCTGGGCTTGAGGGAAGCTGGATTTCGTGATTCTGAAATGCTCATCTCCAGCTAAAGCTCATCACTTGAGCTTCCTTCCTCAGGATTGGGACAGAGGCAATGAGGGGAGCACAGAATGAGATCTTTCAGTAGCATGAGACCCATCAGCAGCGTGGGACCCTCAGAGTGTCCTTGTGAAATTGTCTCAGTACACTTCCACCTTTGGTCTCTCCCCAGTAGGCTGTGGGCTTAATGTGCTGGAGCAAAAGCTGCCTGTCAGCAGCATCCCCAGAGGTGCTGGGCTGGCAGAGCTGCTGGGGGGGTGGTTTCACTCCCGGCTGTGAAACATGGCCAGAGACAAAGGGAGCAGGCTGAGAAGGGATCCAGGAGCTGTGTGGGATGTGGTGGGTGAGAGCAGAGCAGCAGGTTTGGGGCCTGTGCATTATGCAGATCACATGGGATTATGTAAAACCTCTTTATTCAACCTCCCAGTCCAGGGCAAAGAACTCAGCAGGGTCAGGACAGTTTTAGGGGGAGGTGATCTGCAGCCACACAGATGGTGACACTGGGGCTGCAGCCAGGGAAGGAGGATCTCCCCCTGCCAGCCTGGCCTGCAGTCCTTACAGGCATTTCCAACATTGCTTCTAGCTCTTTGGAGCCAGCTCCCAGTCTTGGGCAGCCCAGTAAAGATCCAGCACCAAGCTCCAGCCTAGCCCAGCCCTGCCAGGGCTTTGCTCACCCTGGAGCAGTGGTCAGTGTCCACCTGCTGAAGGAAGCACTGGGAATATGTCAGCTGCCTCTAGCAGCATCTCTTCAATGATAGGTGCTTGCCAGTCTGCAACAGCCACCCGTGCAGAGCAGTTAATGGTGCTCCTACCTACAGTGGCTCTTCAGCAAGGGCTGGGAGCCTCTTTCACACAGTTCATAGAAGCACAGAATGGTTTGGGTTGGAGGTGACCCTAAAGACCCAATGCCCCTGCCATGCCCAGGGACACCTCCCACCAGCCCAGGTTACTTAGGGCCTCATCCAACCTGGCCTTGAACACCTCCAGGGAAGGGACATCCACAACCTCCCTGGGCAACCTGTGCCAGTGTCTCACCGCCCTCACTGTCAGATTCAGCACCAGGATGAAATTCTTTCCAGTGAGGGCGGTGAGACTCTGGGACAGGTTGCCCAGGGAGGTTGTGGAGATGTTCCAGGCCAGGTTGGATGAGGCCTTGAGCAACCTGGAAGGTGTAGCTGCACCTGGAAGGGGGGGTGGAACTGGATGATCTTTAAGATCCCTTTCAACCCAAGCAATTCTATGATTCTATGACTTATGACCTGGATCCCCAGCACAGGGGCTCCATCCCAACCCCACTGCCATCAAGCCACATGCCCTTGCCCCTTGCTCAGCCCAGCTCTGAACTCCCCAGGGATCTGGGTAGATGCTGGAGAACCCCAAGGTGCCTGGCAGGCAGAGAACCACCAGTGATGAGATGTAAGGAGCAACAGTGTGCAGGGTGAGGCCCTGGAGCATGTTCAGTAAAGGAGCTGGGGTGGAGGCTGGCATCTCCTGGCTGCTGGAGGCCACTCAGGCTTCTCTGCCTGGTTAGCTGAGTCCCCAGACCAGGGGCAAGAGCCTCCACCATCACCACCTCCCCCAGCAGACATCCATGCCTGAGGAGCCCTTATCTCTGCTAATGCTTCACAGCAGCCTCTCCAAAGCTCATGGGCTTGGCAAGATGCTCCCAGACTGCATTTGCTCCAAATGGCTTGGATCAGGGGAGAACAAAGCACTGGAGAGCTTTCAAAGCAGAGTTGTGATCACAGCCCGCAGGAGAAGCAGCCGGTCCCCTCCGGCGGCAGCTCCCTGGGGACACAACAGGGCCTGGGCTCAGCCCCAAAACCCACTGGGCAGCAGGATGGTGTTCCTCAGCTCTCCTCTCCCAGCCTCAGCTCCACTATCCCAGGGTGGTGGCCAGGCAGGAGCACTTCAATGGGTGCTGGCCAGAAGACAACAGCTCCATTTTCACCACCCAGTGTCCTGCTGCAGTCCCTGGCCTCGCTCCAGCTGCAAATGAAAAGCTCAGGTTGGGGTTGGGTTTTCCTTCTGCTCCAGAGTTCCTTGGAAAGCTGGTGTGGGCCAGGCTCTGGAGCAAACTCTGACCTCACCATCATGCCATGGGGCTGAGGGGGTTGCATGGCTGCTTGCTCCCCATCCCTGGTGCAGGCAATTCCAGGCAGCAGAGCCCAGGCCAGGGCAGCTAGCAGAGTGGACTTCTTTTTCCTCTGCCACCAGGAACTTGGGGAAAGAAAGGGAAATACTCTCTCCTCTGTCCATCCTACCATAAATTGCCACTGTCATGAGGGGTCCTAATGTGGAGGCTTGCCCTGCTCAGCCTGTGCTCTCAGCCCTGGAAATGATGCCAGGACTCACACAGAGCATGGTGGCCACAAGTTGCATGAAGCAAGGTGAGCACTGTGCTCATGGTGAAGCGTCCTTGAGGAGGTGATGGCACATGGGGGAACCATGATGGTCAGGAAGGACTGGAGGAAGAGGAGGAACTGTGTAGGCAGAGGAAGGAATAAGATCAGAAAGTTATGTTGGCTTGGCTTCCCCTCCCATACTCAGAGAAGATGTTGTTAGCAGTGAGTCAGCTCCGGGAGGACTGTGAAATCACAGCTGGAGAATGCTGAGAAAACAGCAAAATCCCACAGAAATAACAAATATTATGGGGGGAAAAAGTCCAAGAACCCTCAAGCAACAGCAATGGTGCAGACCATGGAGCCTTGGCACTGGGCAGAGACATGAAAGAGGTTGGGTTTAGCAACTGGATGTTCTGGAGGGATGACAGCAGACTTGCATCAGCGCTGGGGAAAGAGGAAAACAAACTTAGGAGCAGCAGCTTCCTTCTGTGGGACAGTCAGAGGGCACCACATGGCCCTGCAGTATCTGGCCTTGCAGCACTGGGCTGGAAGGACCCATGTGAAGTCCCAGAGACTCTCCCAACACATTCCCAGTCCTTGAGAAATGTGGTGGCTGTGATACTTGCTTTGAACAAGTGGAGCTGAGGCTCTGGAGGAACAGCAGAGCTGCCCAGTGCCAGGCACTGCCAAACACTTCATGGCACCTCTGCAGAGGCACTTCGGACAGGATCAGAGAATCAGAGAATCATTTGGGTTGGAAGAGACCTCTGGGATCATCAAATCCAACCATCAACCCAACACCACCATGGCCACTAATCCATGTGCCAAAGTGCCATGGCCACAGGTTTCTTGAACACCTCCAGGGATGGGGACTCCACCACCTCCCTGGACAGCCTCTGCCAGTGCCCAGTGACCCTTTTGGGGAAGACATTTTTCCTGATATCCAACCTAAACCTCCTCTGGTGCAACTTAGAATCATAGAATCAATAAGGTTGGAAAAGACCTCAGAGATCATCAAGTCCAACCTGTCACCCAACACCTCCTGACTAACTGAACCATGGCTCCAAGTGCCACATCCAATCCCTTTTTGAACACCTCCAGAGATGGTGACTCCACCACCTCTCCAGGCAGCACATCCCAATGGCCAACAACTCTTTCTGTGAAGAACTTTCTCCTCACCTCAAGCCTCAACTTCCCCTGGAAGCTGACACATTTCCTCTTGTCCTATCACTTGTTACCTGGGACAAGAGCCTGGCCCCCACGTGGCTCCAACCTCCTTCCAGGGAGCTGTAGAGAGCAGTGAGATCTCCCTTCAGCCTCCTCTTCTCCATGTGAGCAATCCCAGTTCCCTCAGCTGCTCCTCACAGGACTTGTGTTCAGAACCCCTCACTAGCCTTGTTGCCCTTCTCTGGACATGCTCCAGCAACTCAATGTCCTTCTTGGAGCGAGGAGCCCAAAACTGAACCCAGCATTTGAGTTGTGGCCTCAGCAGTGCTGAGTACAGGGAGACAATCGCTGCCTTGCTCCTGCTGGTCACACTTCCTGATACAGCCTTGCTGTGACAGGAGAGGAGGTGATGGTTTGAAACTAGAAGAGGGAGACTCAGGCTGGAGAGAAGGAGGAAATGTTTGACAGTGAGGGTGGTGAGACCCCATCCCAGGATACAGAGCCACAGAATGTCAGGGACTGGAAGAGACCTCCAAAGCTCATCCAGTCCAATCCCCTGCCAGAGCAGGATCACCCAGAGCAGATCACACGCAGGAACACATCCAGGCAGGTTTTGAGTATCTCCAGAAAGAGATACACCACAACCCCCCTGGGCAGCCTGCTCCAGTGTTCTGTCACCCTCCCAGTGAAATAACCAAGGAGGTGGGAGATGCCCCATTCCTGGAACCATACCAGGTTGTTTGGACCTCAGAGCAACCTGCTGACTGCAGGGGGTTGGCCTGAATGAGCTTTAAAGGTCCCTAAAGCACTCTGTGATTCTCTGATGTACAGGCAGCATTTACATGGCACCTTTACTGGCAGTATTTTCTCCAGGATGCCAGGAGAGGAGGTTTCCAGCCCCACTCTGGAACTGGAGCTGGAAGCCTTGCTGCAGCAGGAAAGTTATGATGTAGTTGCCATCACAGAGCCCTGGTGGGACAACTCACATGACTGGAGCTTGGCAATTGATGGCTGCAGGCTCTTCAGGAGAGACAGGCAGGGAAGAAGGGGTGGAGGGGTGGCCCTGTACATCAGGGAGGCACTAGATGCCATTGAGATGGAGATTAGGGATCATCAGGTTGAGTGCCTATGGGTGAGAATTAGAGGGAAGGCAAACAGGGCTGACATCCTGGTTGGAGTCTGTTATAGACCACCCAACCAGGAAGAAAAAGTTGATGAAGCATTTTTTAGGCAACTTAAGGCTGTCTCAGGATCTCCTGATCTTGTTCTCATGGGTGACTTCAACCTGCCTGACATCTGCTGGGATCTCAACACAGCAGAGAGGAGACAGTCCAGGAGGTTCTTAGAGTGCATGGAGGACAGCTTCTTATCCCAGGTGCTGAGTGAGCCTACCAGGGGCAAGGCTCTGCTTGACCTCCTCTTCACCACCAGGGCAGGGCTGGTGGGGATGTGGTGGTCAGAGGCTGTTCAGGGGCCAGCGACCAGCAGAGAATTGAATTTTCAGTACTCAAGCTAAGAGGGGCAGCAAGAAGACCTCCACTCTGGACTGCCAGAGGGCAGACTGCAGGTTGCTCAAGGAACTAACTCAGAAGGTTCCTTGGGAAACAGCCCTTAGAAACAAAGGGGTCCAGGAGAGCTGGGACTGCTTCAAGGAGGAACTCTTGAAGGCACAGGATCAGGCTGTGCCAATGCGCCGGAAGATGAGCCCCGGGGCAGACGGCCTGGATGGGTGATGAGCTTCTAAAAGAACTAAGGGAAAAAAGAGGGTGTATCATCTTTGGAAGAAAGGGGAGGCAACCCATGAAAAGTTTAAGGATGTTGCTAGGTCTTGTAGGAAGAAAATTAGGGAGGCAAAAGCACATTTGGAGCTTAGCCTGGCCTCTGCTGTGAAGGACAACAAAAAGTCCTTCTATAAATACATTAATAGCAAGAGGAGGGCAGGGACAACCTCCACTCCTTGGTGGACATGGAGGGGAATGTTGTAACAAAGGATGAGGAGCAGGCAGAGTTACTTAACACCTTCTTTGCCTCAATTTATACTAGCAGGACAGAATGTCTTCCAGACAGCTGGCCTGCAGAGCTGGCAGAAGGAGCCAGGGAGCTGCATAGTCTTCCTCTGTTCCAGAATGGGGTAGTTGGTGATCTGCTTAGCCACTTGGATCCCCACAGGTCCATGGGACCAGATGGGATCCATCCCAGGGTGCTGAGAGAGCTGGCAGATGAGCTGCCAAGCCACTCTCCATCATTTTTCAGCAGTCCTGGCTCACTGGAGACATCCCAGAGGACTGGAGGCTGCCAAGGTGGTGCCCATCCACAAGCAGGGCTGGTTGGATGAGCCAGGGAATTCCAGGCCTGTCAGCCTGACCTCAGTGCCAGGCAAGATCATGGAACAGGCATCTGGAGTGCAGTCACACAGCACTTACAGGGTGGCCAAGGGCTCAGGCCCAGCCAGCATGGGTTTAGGAAGGGCAGGTCCTGCCTGACCAACCTGATCTCCTTCCATGCCCAGGGCACTGCCTGGTGGCTGTGGGGCAGGCTGTGGATGGAGTCTGCCTGGACCTCAGCAAGGCCTTTGACACCATCCCCCACAGCAAACTCCTGGCCAAGCTGTCAGCTCCTGGCTGGGACAGCAGCTCTCTGAGCTGGGTTAGGAACTGGCTGGAGGCTGAGCCCAGAGAGTGGTGGTGAATGGTGCCACAGCCAGCTGGCAGCCAGGCCCCAGTGGTGTCCCCCAGGGATCAGTGCTGGGCCCCATGCTCTGTAACAGCTTCATTGCTGATCTGGATGAGGGCATTGAGTCCATCAGCAGTAGATTTGCAGGTGACACCAAGCTGGGGGCAGGAGTTGATCTGCTGGAGGGCAGAGAGGCTCTGCAGAGGGACCTGGACAGGCTGGGCAGATGGGCAGAGGCCAAGGGCAGGAGATTGAACACATCCAAGTGCCAGGTGCTGCACATTGGCCACAACAACCCCATGCAGAGCTACAGGCTGGGGGCAGAGTGGCTGGGAGCAGCCAGGCAGAGAGGGACCTGGGGGTGCTGGTTGATGGTAGGCTGAACATGAGCCTGCAGTGTGCCCAGGCAGCCAGGAGGGCCAATGGCATCCTGGCCTGCATCAGGAACAGTGT
Organism: Dryobates pubescens; assembly: GCF_014839835.1. Taxonomy (NCBI): domain Eukaryota; kingdom Metazoa; phylum Chordata; class Aves; order Piciformes; family Picidae; genus Dryobates; species Dryobates pubescens. The sequence goes on from NC_071637.1 coordinate 1,572,708, forward strand.
GGCCAGCAGTAGCAGGGAGCTCATTCTGCCCCTGTACACTGCACTGGTTAGGCCACACCTGGAGTCCTGTGTCCAGTTCTGGGCCCCTCAGTTTAGGAAGGAGGTTGACTTGCTGGAAGGTGTCCAGAGAAGGGCAACAAAGTTGGTGAGGAGCTTGGAGCACAGCCCTGTGAGGAGAGGCTGAGGGAGCTGGGGTTGCTTAGCCTGGAGAGGAGGAGACTCAGGGGTGACCTCATTGCTCTCTACAACTCCCTGAAGGGAGGTTGTAGTGAGGCAGAGGTTGGTCTCTTCTCCCAGGCAACCAGCACCAGAACAAGAGGACGCAGTCTCAGGCTGCGTCAGGGGAGGTTCAGGCTGGAGGTTAGGAGGAAGTTTTACACAGAGAGAGTGATTGCCCACTGGGATGGGCTGCCCAGGGAGGTGGTGGGGTCACCATCGCTGGGGGTGTTCAGGGCGAGGCTTGACAGGGTGCTCGGTTCCATGGTTTAGTTGATTGGGTGGTGTTGGGTGATAGGTTGGACTGGATGATCTTGAAGGTCTCTTCCAACCTGGTCTATTCTATTCTATTCTATTCTATTCTATTCTATTCTATTCTATTCTATTCTATTCTATTCTATTCTATTCTATTCTATTCTATTCTCTGTGCATGGGCAGCGTTAGAGGTGCCAGCAGGGATGCCCACAAGGGAGTGGGGATGATAAGCACAGGATTCAGCCTGTCCCCAGCACGTCCTGCGGGGACCTGGGGCTCTCGGTGGCTGTTGGCAGAGGGGGCAGGAGCAGGGCAGGGCGCAGAGGGGGAGGTTAATGCCGTTGTAAGCCGGGGCAGGGGGTCTCCAACAGACGAGGCCTCGTCAGCCAGATGGGGAGAGTCGTCTGCCGCTCGCCGGGGCCACAAAGGAGGTAGCAGCTCCCTGGTAGCAGCTGGTCCTGAGGATGAGGTTAAGAGACACGTGTCAGGGCAAAGCCCCAGCCTTTGTTGGGGGTCACCTCCCATCTGACAGGGAGCAGGTGGGGCGGGAGCAGCCCGTGCCCGGGGCTGGAGGGATGGCTCCGTCGGGGCCCCGCCGGGCAGCGGCCGGCTGCAGGGCCACGGCACCTCCTGCCAGAGCTGCTCAGCACCCTGCTGCCTTTGTTGCTCTTCCACATAATGATTTTTTTCCCCTTTCCTTTTTCTTTTCCTCTTCTCTCTTTTTCCCCCTCAAAGAATGGCAACAGCCCCACGGTGGGAGCTGCCAGGCATCCCATCCCGAGGCAAGGGACAAGGAGGGGGACGAGGGTTCAAGAGCTGGGGCAGGGTCTGGCCAAGTGTCTTCCTGGTCTGACTAACAGGAACCCAGTGGGGACTGGGATGAGCATCCATCCTGCTTGCTCACCTCTGCTGCCATGGAGAAAACTCCAGGCAATAATTTCTACCCCCAGGGTGGAAATGGCAGAGCTGCAGCCCCATGGGCACTGCTGGCCCCAGGACCCACTGTGGGTGGTGCACAGGGGGTGCCAGGTTTCAACTGGGGGTCAGAGCTCACCCCTCACCTAGCTCAGGCCCTGGGCTCCCCCTCCCCAGCAGTACTGGGCTAATTTCAATTATCCTCTGCAGGCCACATGAACTCTATTAATATCAGAGTAACGAGGCAATTACTGGGCCGTGGAGGAACGCTGGGGAATTGCTCAGGATGGGATTTCCCCAGCCAGGAGGGGAAATGCAAACTGCTCTTTGGAAAGGAGCAAAGGGCTGTCTCAGAGTGGAGCAAAGGCCAGCCTGGGGCACTGGGTGATGTTCAGGATGTCCTTCCCCAAGGGGCCACCACTGCCATTCCTGGGTCCCCTCCTGTGCTGGTGGAGCCCTTTGGAGATGCCAGGGCCTGCATGGGGAGCTCTCAGCAGGAGTGGTGTCCCCCAACCCCTTGCTGTAACCAGTCCAGCTCCCTTCAGGTCTCCTGCTTGGAGCATCCAGCCTGGAATGCAGATGGCTTCCTCTGCCTCATCTTCCTGAGCCTGAGTGTGGGTTCCAGCCTCTGCCCTGATGCTTGGTTTAGGGAGCCCCTAAAGCAGCACTGAGATGGGCAGTGTCTGCTCTATGGATGGCAGCAGCCTGGGGCTGGGGGTAGTGGTGCCTCCTCTCGAGGCTCTCAGGGTCCAGCAGCCTGGTGAAGGCTGGGGAGTGCTCACAGACCCTGCCTGGTCCCTGGACCCAAGGAGCTGAGGCTTTTCCAAGTCCAACATCTTTCCCTGACCATCAGAAAGACTTAGTAAAGCTCCCAGCACCAACCTCCCAGGGAGACTCCACTTAAGGCACCTGAGCCATGCACCAGAGCAGACCATTGGGAAGGGGGCAGTAGCAGGGGCCATGTGTGTGTCCTGGAAAACAAGCTCCAGCTCCTTGTCAAAGAGCTATGCATGGGGCAGTGGATGTGGCCTGCAGAAATGATGCCAAAAAATGAAGAGAAGGAGCCCCTCCTGCATCCCTCCTGCCTGGCTGGGGGGTTCCTGGGAACACAAGCAGAGTCTGGTCCCAGCTGCAGTGGTGTCCCACTGGGAACTGGAGACAGTGCTGGGCAGGGGCAGCGAGTGTGCTGCTAAGGGGTAAAAATAGCTCTTGTTGTGGAGCAGCAGTGTCCCAGACATCTGCCGTGGGGGGAGGGAGCAGGAGGTGCCTCCCAAGTCCTCATGAAAGAGATTTGGTAAGGAAGGGGAGGGTGGCTTTTGGAGTCATGGTGTGGAGCAGAAAGCCAGGGGATGACAGGAGACCCTGATGGGCATCACTCCATAAAATCCCAGGCTGGGGCTAGCTGGGTCTCACTGGTCAGTGACAGGAGGTGAGAATCCCACTCCAAGGCCCCCTTAGACCAGAGGAGGATGGAATCTTGTCATGATGAGGGTGGTGAGACACCAGACCATGTTGCCCTGTGACAAGGTGGCAGAGAAACTATGGGTGCACTGTAGCTGGGACAAGGTCAGGTCGGGCAGGGCTTTGAGCAACCTGATCTAGTTGGACTGGATGATCTCTGAAGGTCCTTTCCTTTAGGCAGTTAGAATAGGATAGAATTAACCAGGTTGGAAAAGACCTTTGACATCATCAAGTCCAACCTATCACCCAACACCATCTGATCAACTAAACCATGGCACCAAGTGCCTCATCCAGGCTCTTCCTAAACACCTCCAGGGATGGTGAATCCACCACCTCCCTGGGCAGCACATTCCAATGCCCAATCTCTCTTGCTGGGAGGAACTTTCTCCTCACCTCCAGCCTAAACTTCCCCTGGCACAGCTTGAGACTGTGTCCTCTTGTTCTGCTGCTGGGTACCTGGGAGAAGAGACCAACCCCCACCTGGCTCCAACCTCCCTTCAGGGAGTTGGAGAGAGCAAGAAGGTCTCCCATGAGCCTCCTCTTCTGCAGGCTAAGCAACCCCAGCTCCCTCAGCCTCTCCTCCCAGGGCTGTGCTCCAGACCCCTCCCCAGCTTTGTTGTCAATTCAAACCACCAATTTGAATTCCAGTTCTAACCACCCTGTGACTCTGTGATAACCACAAGTGGCTGACCCAGAAGTATGCCCCCTGTCCCCTGTGGGTGATGGCCTGGGGTTCTGGAGCACAAAACATTGCCTGGGGAGATGGCCCGGGGCGAATACTCTTGGTGCCACCACTTTTGCAGCAGCCACTGCCCCGGGCTGGCAGAGGGTCAGGGACAACGTGACAATTTGTGAACCGAGCTGGGGGGTTCTCAGCTGGCTGCGAAGCATCACCTGCGCTCCTCCGGCTCCCAGCAGGGTTGTCTCTTAGCGGTCAGCACCCAGCCAGCTGGGTGGGCTTGGGCAGAAGGTGCCTCAGCGCGCAGCGGACGGGGGGCTCCGGACACCCTCCTGCCCGCGGCTGGCTGCGGAGTGGCTCTTTGCTGCCATCTGCTGTCAGCTGGGAGCCCTGCAGCTGCCTTCTCCCACCGAGCGAGGCTGAAACGCGGCCCAGGGCTGCTGTTCCATGGGGAGGGAGGAATGGTCCCTGGGAGGATCACAGAATCATAGAGTTGTCAGGGTTGGAAAGGACGTCAAGGCTCAGCCAGTTCCAACCCCCTGCCATGGGCAGGGACACCTCACACCACAGCAGGTTGCTCACAGCCACATCCAGACTGGCTGCAAACACCTCCAGGCAGGAGGCTTCCACCACCTCCCTGGGCAACCTGTCGCTCACCACCCTCATGGGGAAGAGCTTCTTCCTAACATCCAAGCTGAATCTACCCATTCCTACTTTTGTTCCATTCCCCCCAGTCCTGTGACTCCCTGATGCCCTCAAAAGTCCCTCCCCAGCTTTCTTGGAGACCCCTGCAGATCTTGGAAGGCCAGAGTAAGGTCTCCTTGGAGCCTTCTCTTCTCCAGACTGAACAACCCCAACTCCCTCAGTCTGTCCTCATAGGAAAGGTGCTCCAGCCCTCTGCTCATCCTCGTGGCCCTTCTCTTGATCCACCATTAAGCAAACACAGATCACAGAATCATATAACTGTTTTGCTTGGAAAAGCCCTTTAAGATCATCCAATCCAACCCTTCTCTAACTCTGCCAAGGCTGCTGCTAAACCATGGCCCTCAGCACCACAGCTCTGCCTCTTTGAAACACCTCCAGGGATGAGGCTCTCTGTGCAGCCTGATCCAGAGCCCTTTCAGTAAGTAAGTTTATTCCACTGTCCAATCTAAATGTATACATGTCAGCAACCTTATGACACACAGAATAAAACTGTCATAAACAGGGCAGTGTGGAATTTTAACCCTTTAACAAAGTAATCCCTGTGTGAAAGACCCTAACTGATAAAGCAATACACTTTCCTTACTGGGTGTTTAGTATCAGAGAGGAAAAACAACTTCTTTCTTCACACATCTGCAGGGCCAGCAGTGCCCAGAAGGGACGTAGAATCATAGAACTGTTTGGGTTGGAAAAGCTCTCTAAGATCCCTGAGTCCATCAACCCAACACCACCATGGCCATCAGTCCATACCCCAGAGTGCCATGTCTACACATTTCTTGAACACCTCCAGGGATGGGGACTCCACCATAGAAAGCAGTGAGGTCTCCCCTCAGCCTCCTCCAGGCTAAACAACTCCAGGTCGCTCAGCTGCTTCTCACCAGCCCTGTTCTCCAGACCCTTTTCACCAGCTTTGTTGCCCTTCTCTGGATGTGCTCCAGCCCCTCAGTGTCCTTCTTGGAGTATAGGGCCCAAAACTGCACTCCAGGTGTAGCCTCACCAGTGCTGGGTACAGGGGAATAATCCCAGCCCTGCTCCTGCTGATCACACCATTGCTGATCCAGGCTAGGATGCTGGTGGCCTTCTTGGCCACCTGGGCACACACTGGCTCATATATGGAGCTGCTCCTGGCCAACACCCCCAGTTTCTTTTCCAGAAGGCAGCTTTCCAGCCACACTGCTCCATGCCTGGAGCATTCATGGAGCTGTGACCCAAGCGCAGGACCTGGCACTTGGCCTTGTTGAAACTCGTCCCGTTGGCCCTGGCCCATTGATCCAGCCTGGCCCATTGATCCAGCCTGTCCCTGTCCCTCTGCCTTCCTACCCTCAAGCAGACCAACACTCCCTCCCAGCTTAGTGTCAGCTGCAAAATACTGAGGGTGCCTTAATCCCCTTGTCCAGGTCATCCATAAAGACATTAAAGAGAACTGGCCCCAGCATTAGCCCTGGGGAACCCCACTGGTGAGCAGCCTCCAACTGGATTTAACTCCATTCCCTACCACTCTCTGGACTTGGACTTCCAGCCACTTTTTAACCCAGTGCAGTTTACTCCCATCCAAGCCATGAGCAGCCAGTTTCCCCAGGAGAATGCTGGTTAGATATCGCACAGCTGAGTTTATTTGTATCTACATTCAAATCTATGTGAATATTGATCCAATCAAAGCTATTTTACTCCCTTTCCATCCCTTGCAAGGTTTTCAGGGCTCTCAGGGCAGGATTGGTGCTGTGTCCCCTCATGAATTCCCAGGGGACATTGAGCAGAGCAGCACTTCCCTGGTGCTGAGGTCTAAAGATTGTCAGAGCACCTCAAGCACCTGAGATGCCACCTGGGTCCCCATGGTTCAGGAATGTTGTCTCAGGGACTGAATGTAAGCCCTTGAGGTCTCACATTTTGCTTCAGAAGGGATTAATATAATTAACACAAGAAACAAACCATCTCACAGCTCTCTATAAATAGATGGGTGGGCTCTGACAGCTCCTGGTGATGCCAAGAAATGAGTCTAAGAATAGCTGTTTAATGCTGGAGCTCAGGAGGCTGGAGAGGTTATGGCAGAAAATGCCAGGAAGGGCTCAGCCCCTTGATGGCCACGGCCTGGGGGAGCACCATCTGAGAGAGCACTGAGACAGCAGCTCAGCATGGGGGGCACAGGGTCCAGCACCACCCGCCCCCCCAGGTCGTCCTCCTGGGCACCGTTTGGAGGACAGCTGGAGACAAGCAATGTTCTTTCCAGCTCGAAAGTGACCCCAAGGGCTGGGGTCAGGGCCCTGGCAGCACCCCCAGCCCCGCACTGCAGCCTCCCACACTCCCCAGCCCCTTCCCCTCCCACTGCTGCTGCTGCCAGGGCGACATTCCCAGCTGAGCCTTTGTCACCGAGGCGTGTTCCCGCGGGGAGTTTCTATTTCTGTCAGTAGCAATTTTTCAAGCAGCTCCCCCCCTGCCGGCTCCCTCTCAGCAGGAGCCCTGACGCTGCTGGCATGCCTGGAACCTGCCTCTCACCCCTGCGTGCCAGCCCGGGCCAGAGCCTTCATCCTCCTCCTTCTCCTGCCTTGCAATAGAATAGAATTAAGCAGGCTGGAAGAGACCTTTGAGATCATTGAGTCCAACCTGTCACCCAACACCATCAAATCAACTAACCCATGGCACCAAGCACCCCACCCAGTCTCTTCCTAAACACCTCCAGGGATGGTGACTCCACCACCTCCCTGGGCAGCACATCCCAGTGGCCAATCTCTCTTGCTGGGAAGAACTTCTTTCTAACATCCAGCCTAAACCTCCCCTGGAACAGCTTGAGACTGTGTCCTCTTGTTCTGGTGCTGGGTGCCTGGGAGAAGAGACCAACCCCCACCTGGCTACAGCCTCCCTTCAGGGAGGTGTAGAGAGCAAGAAGGTCTCCCCTGAGCCTCCTCTTCTGCAGGCTAAGCAACCTAAATCCATCCATCCTGCAGTGCCACAGCATGCAGGATGTACTGTCCTGGTGTCTTGTAGAGACTCACATGGAGCTGGGACCACTTCTTGTGGCTGAGCTTCCAGTGCTTGCTTTCTGCCCTAGGACACAAAGGAGCTGCTGAAGAAGTGAAGGACCCTGAGCAAAACAGGGCTTGAGAGCCTGCCCAGGGAGCCATGCCTGCAGGAGAGTCCCCAGAACAGCAGCTCCTCTGCTTGGTGGCACCAGGACACCCAAGAACATTCAGTGCTGTTGCATATCTTCATCAGTGACATTGACAGTGGGATCAAGTGCAGCCTCAGCTAGTTTGCAGGGGACACCCAGCTGAGTGTTGTGGTTGACACCTTGGGGGGTGGGATCCATCTAGAGGCACCTGGACAAGCTCCAGAAGCAGGCTGGTGTGAACCTCATGAGGGTCAACAAGGCCAACTGCAAGGTCCTGCACAGGGGCTGGGGCAACCCCAACTATCAGTTCAGGGTGGAGGTTGAAGGGGCTGGAGAGCAGCCCTGTGGAGAAGGACTTGGGGATGCTGGGGCATGAAAAGCTGGAGATGAGCTGGCACCATGAGCTCACAGCACAGAGCCAGCCCTGTCCTGGGCTGATCCCCAGCAGTGTGGGCAGCAGGGGCAGGAGGGGGATTCTGCCCCTCTGCTGTGCTCTGCTGAGACCCCACCTGCAGTGCTGGGGCAGCTCTGGAGTCCACAGCACAGACATGGAGCTGCTGGAGGAGGACCAGAGGAAGCTGCAGCAATGCTGGGAGAGTTGGGGTTGTTCAGCCTGGAGAAGAGAAGGCTCCAGGGTGACACAGAATCACAGAATCAACCAAGTGGGAAGAGACCTCCAAGATCATCGAGTCCAACCTATCACCCAATGCTAACTAATCAACTAAACCATGGCACTAAGTGCCTCATTCACCTCCAGAGAAATTGACCCCACCACCTCCCTGGGCAGCCCATTCCAATGGGCAATCTCTCTTTCTGGGAAGAACTTCATGCTAAGATCAAGCCTAAACTTCCCCTGCACAGCTTGAGACCTTCTGATGCTCTTTCAGTGCTTAAAGAGGCTGGGGACAGGGTCTCACCACCTGCAGTGTAACACATTTCTTCCTTCTCTCTAGTCTGAATGTGGCTCTTTTAGCTTCAAACCATCACCCCTTGTCCTGTCACAACAGGCCCTGCTCACAAGTCTGTCCCCAGCTCTCTGACTGACCCCTTTAAGCACTGAAAGGCCACCAGGGGTGGTAAATGTCCTGGAACCATTCCAGGTCAGGACTAGAAGTCTGATCTCCTTTCCATGAAAAGAAACCACCACCTGCAGTACTTGCCTTGGGTCTTCATCCCACAGAAGTCACTGATGCCACTCCCAAAGGAATATGAATTGCTGCAGAAGGGGTGAGCAGGTGGTCCCACAGCCAAACAGAGGCAGTGGCCATGGGACCAGCTTTATGCCATGCTTGCACTCTGCCCTTGCTGTGCTGATGGGAGGAGGCAGCTTCTCTGAGGGAGGTGCAGTCTGTGTGCTGTGCCCTGGCACACACAGTGGTGTTTTCTCCCCACCAGCAGTGGACCAGGGAAAAGCAGGGCTTTGACACCATCTGGATGGCTTCCACGCCTCCAGGCCGTGCTTCTCAGCATCCCTGAGGAATGAAAGGAAGCAACCCAAACGGTGCTGTGCTGTTCTGCTGCACTATCTCAAATTCCTACTGCTGAGAACATGGCCTTAGAGACTGGAAAGATCAAAAGCAGAGATGGGGAGGAAAAAAACCCAACACCCCAAAACCTGGACAAACTGCTGATTGCAGCTGCCTGGCTGGGAAATAGAGTGGGTGGCAGAGGGAAAAAAGAGCCCTCTCTGCACTCGAGTCACAGACCCATGCAATGGTTTGGCTTGAAGGGACCTTTCAAGGTCATCTAGTTCAGCCCTCCTCCAGGTTGCTCAGAGCCAAAGACAACCTCACCTGGAATGGTTTCAGGCATGGAGCATCTCCTGCCTCTCTGGGCAGCCTGGGCCAGTGCCTCACCACCCTCAGTGTCAGACATTTCTTCCTTCTCTCCTGTCTGAATCTCCCTCTTTTAGAATCATAGAATCAGTAAGGTTGGAAAAGACCTCAAAGTCCAACCTGTCACCCAAGACCTCATCACTACTAAACCATGGCATCAAGTGCCACATCCAATCCTCTCTTGCACACCTCCAGGGATGGGGACTCCACCACCTCCCTGGGCAGCACATCCCAATGGCTAACAACTCTCTCAGTGAGGAACTTTCTCCTCACCTCCAGCTTAAACTTCCCCTGGCACAGCTTGAGACTGTGTCCTCTTGTTCTGGTGCTGGGTGCCTGGGAGAAGAGACCAACCCCCACCTGGCCACAACCTCCCTTCAGGGAGTTGGAGAGAGCAAGAAGGTCTCCCCTGAGTCTCCTCCTCCAGGCTAAGCAACCCCAGCTCCCTCAGCCTCTCCTCACAGGGCTGTGCCCCTTCCCAGCTTTGTTGCCCTTCTCTGGACACCTTCAAGTCTCTCAATGTCCTTCTTAAATCAAGGGGCCCAAAACTGGACACAGGACTCAAGGTGTGGCCTAACCAGTGCTGAGCGCAGGGCACAATGACCTCCCTGCTCCTGCTGGCCACACTCTTCCTGATGCAGGCCAGGATGCCATTGGCCTTCTTGGCCACCTGGGCACACTGCTGACTCATGTTCAATCAGTTGTCAATCAGTACCCCCAGGTCCCCTTCTGTTTGGCAGCTCTCCAGATTTAGATTCAAGCCATCACCCTTTGTCCTGTCACAACAGACCCTGCTCAAATCGCTGTCCCCAGCTTTCTGCTTGGTCCCCTTAAGCACTGGAAAGCCACAAAAACCCCTCCCTGGAGCCTTCATTTCTCCAGGCTGAACAACCCCAACTCTCTCAGCCTAGCCTCACAGCAGAGGGCTTCCAGTCCTCAAGGTCCCTCAAGGACCAAAGGCCCAAATTCCCCCCTGCTGTACAGAAACCAAGCTGGAGCAAGTAGCCCTGTTGGGTGGGCAGTGGACAGGATGATGAGTCAGCAGCTCTGGCTGGGTGATTGGAGAGTGTAGAAGTGCAGGGAGAGTGTAGAGTGCAGATGGGCTTGGAAAGAGTAGAAGTGATGGGGATGGTGTAGAAATCCTGGGGACAGAGTAGAAATGATGGGGACAGTGCAGAAGTGTAGGGGATGGTGTAAAAGTGCAGGGGACGGTGCAGAAGTGCAGGGGATGGTGCAGAAATGCAGGGGACGGTGCAGAAGGGCTTGGGACAGAGTAGAAGTGCAGGGGACGGTGCAGAAGTGCAGGGGATGGTGCAGAAGTGCAGGGGACGGTGCAGAAGTGCAGGGGACGGTGCAGAAGTGCAGGGGACGGTGCAGAAGTGCAGGGGACGGTGTAGAAGTGCAGGGGATGGTGCAGAAGTGCAGGGGACGGTGCAGAAGTGCAGGGGACGGTGCAGAAGTGCAGGGGACGGTGTAGAAGTGCAGGGGACGGTGCAGAAGTGCAGGGGATGGTGCAGAAGTGCAGGGGACGGTGCAGAAGTGCAGGGGACGGTGTAGAAGTGCAGGGGACGGTGCAGAAGTGCAGGGGACGGTGTAGAAGTGCAGGGGACGGTGCAGAAGTGCAGGGGATGGTGCAGAAGTGCAGGGGACAGTGTAGAAGTGCAGGGGACGGTGCAGAAGTGCAGGGGACGGTGTAGAAGTGCAGGGGATGGTGCAGAAGTGCAGGGGACGGTGCAGAAGTGCAGGGGATGGTGCAGAAGTGCAGGGGACAGTGTAGAAGTGCAGGGGACGGTGCAGAAGTGCAGGGGACGGTGCAGAAGTGCAGGGGACGGTGTAGAAGTGCAGGGGATGGTGCAGAAGTGCAGGGGACGGTGCAGAAGTGCAGGGGACGGTGCAGAAGTGCAGGGGACGGTGTAGAAGTGCAGGGGACGGTGCAGAAGTGCAGGGGATGGTGCAGAAGTGCAGGGGACGGTGCAGAAGGGCTTGGGACAGAGTAGAAGTGCAGGGGACGGTGCAGAAGTGCAGGGGACGGTGCAGAAGTGCAGAGGACGGTGCAGAAGGGCTTGGGACAGAGTAGAAGTGCTGGGGACAGTGAGCAGCTCCGTGCAGCAAAGGCTTGGAGTCCCTGTAGCCAAATCCTGGAGTGTTTAACATAAAGAAAATCAGGAATATGTGAAGTGCCTGTTTTGTGAAGAAATAACCTTCAGGGTTTATTCTGCTGCAACCTCAAGAAATTCCACAGCTGCTGCAGTGTGGGAGGGAGCCTGAGGAGCATTTTTCCCCTCTGCACGTGGCCGATGCTGAGGGCTGGCTGTGGTCCTTGGCTGTGGTCCCTGGCTGTGGTCCCTTGCTGTGTCGCTGGCTGTGTCCCTGGGCAGGGAAGGGATGAGCTCGCTGCAGCTCCCTGCCCTCTGAGGCTACAGCCCCTTGCTCTGTGCCCTGTTCAGCCTGGGGCACACAAACTGAATTCCTGTCAACCCCTGTGTTCTGCAGAGGGGCTGGGAGCTTGGCAGCCTCATCCCAGACCCACCTAGGGCTGCCTGAAGCACTGGGAATGCAAGGGGCACAGAGGGGATGTGCCAAGAGGCATTTCCTACTCCTAGAGGGAGTTTCTACTCCTGATGGCTGCCTCTCAGCTGCAGAAGAAAATGTGGCTGTGCCAAAGGAAACAAACCAGTGTTCCCATTTCCAGGATCCAGGACAAGCAAGGAAAAGCAAATATCTCCCTCACCTCGCTGCAGTTTCACAACCACTGCAGCTGTTGGGAGCTGCCTCCCCAGCCTCACTGGCTACTGAGAGATCCCTTGGGCCGGGGCTCGATGTGGTCAGTGCCCCATGGGACCTTCTCAGCCCACACCCATGCTTGTGCCAGGGCTGGTGCCTATGCAAGAGCCAAAAGTGTTTTGGGAAGGTGGTACACTGTATAGAACCCCCTGCAGCACACCTCCAACCCTGAGGTGCTCCCTGGGGTCTGGACGGGCAGGAGTGTGGGTGTGGGGTGCTTCACGAGATCCCTAAGCATCCTGCCCAGCACTGCAGATCATGGATTGGTATGTGTTGGACGGCACCTTTCAAGGTCATCCAGTCCATCCCTCCTGCAGCCAGCAGGCACAGCTGCAACGAGAGCAGGTTGCTCAGAGACCCAAACAGCCTCACCTGGAATGGTGCCAGGTGTGGGGCGTCTCCCACCTCTCTGGGCAACCTGGGCCAGGGTCTTACCACCCCCAGTGTCAAACATTTCTCCATTCCCTCCAGTCTGAATCTCTCTTCTAGTATCAAACCATCACCCCTTGTCCTGTCACAACAGGCCCTGCTCGAAATTCTGTCCCCAGCTTTCTGATCAGCTCTTGAAGCACTGCAAGGCCACCAGAAGGTCTCCCTGGAGCCTGCTCTTCTCCAGGCTGCACAACCCCAACTCTCTCAGTCTGGCCTCACAGTGCTGCAGTGCTGTGGCCTCCTCAGGCCCTGCTCCAACAGCTCCATGTTTGTGCTGTGGACTCCAGAGCTGCCCCAGCACTGCAGGTGGGGTCTCAGCAGAGCAAAGCAGAGGGGCAGGATCCCCTTCCTGCCCCTGCTGCCCACACTGCTGGGGATCAGCCCAGGACATGGCTGGCTCTGGGCTGTGAGCTCATGGTGCCAGCTCATCTCCAGCTTTTCATCCCCCAGCATCCCCAAGTCCTTCTCTACAGGGCTGCTCTCCAGCCCCTTCAGCCTGCTGCTCTTGCTGAGCAGCCAGGTGCTGCTGCTACTGGGTACCCCACTATGGGTGGGGTTAGGTACAGGTGAGGGGGGCTGAGTCAGATGCCCACTGCCCAGCTCCTGCTGCTCTTCCCACCACATAACCCAACATGGGACCCCTGTCACAACCTGGGCCAGACCCAGGACAAAAAACAGAGCACTGGGATCCTGGGCCCCTGCTGGTGCCCTGTCTTGGGACCGAGTGGGAGGGCTGGGAGGCCACATTCATCCCGGTACCCTATCCTGAGCTGGAATGAGGAGCAGCAGGGTGCACTGCTTACCTCCCAGCATCACATCCCAGGCTGGTGCGGGGAACAATGGGAAGCCGTGTCCCTCCTGATGCCCCATCCAGGGCCACAGTGGTGGACACTGGGGAGCCAAGGCCCTCTCAGTGCCCCGTCCCAGGACGGAATGGGGAGTGCCCAGCTGATTCTGTCCCAGCGGGGTGGTGCGGAGTGGGGCGGTTAGTGCTGTCGGGGCGGTGCAGAGTTGGGGTAGTGTGAAGGGGCGCGGTGGGAGCTGCCGAGGCGGTGCGGAGCGGGATGGAGTGCGGTGCGGTGCGGAGTGGGGCGGCGGGATTTGCCGGGGCAGTGCGGATCGGAGCGGGACAGTGGGAGCTTTCGGCGCGGCGCGGTGCGGTGCGGAGCGGGACAGTAGGAGCTGCCGGGGCGGTGCGGTGCGGGACGGTGGGAGCTGTCGGGGCGGTGCGGAGCGGGTCAGTGCGGAGTGGGGCGCTGCGGAGCGGGACAGTAGGAGCTGCCGGGGCGGTGCGGGGCGGGACGGTGGGAGCTGTCGGGGCGGTGCGGAGCGGGTCAGTGCGGAGTGGGGCGCTGCGGAGCGGGACAGTAGGAGCTGCCGGGGCGGTGCGGTGCGGGACGGTGGGAGCTGTCGGGGCGGTGCGGAGCGGGTCAGTGCGGAGTGGGGCGGTGCGGAGTGGGACAGTAGGAGCTGCCGGGGCGGTGCGGGGCGGGACGGTGGGAGCTGTCGGGGCGCTGCGGAGCGGGTCAGTGCGGAGTGGGGCGCTGCGGAGCGGGACAGTAGGAGCTGCCGGGGCGGTGCGGGGCGGGACGGTGGGAGCTGTCGGGGCGCTGCGGAGCGGGTCAGTGCGGAGTGGGGCGCTGCGGAGCGGGACAGTAGGAGCTGCCGGGGCGGTGCGGGGCGGGACGGTGGGAGCTGTCGGGGCGGTGCGGAGCGGGTCAGTGCGGAGTGGGGCGCTGCGGAGCGGGACAGTAGGAGCTGCCGGGGCGGTGCGGGGCGGGACGGTGGGAGCTGTCGGGGCGGTGCGGAGCGGGGCGGTGCGCGGAGGGGCGCGCAGGGAGCGGCGGGGGCGGCGCGGCAGGCGCGGAAGATGGCGGCGGGCAGGCGCGCCCCGCGCAGCGGGCTGCTGGAGCTGCGCGGCCCCGGCGGGCAATGGCTCCGCGTCCTGCTCACCCTGGCCGAAGACGTGCTGGGGGTGAGCCCTGCTGATAGCCCCGGTCCCGGGGAGGCCCCGGCGGCGCAGCTGAACGGCGGCGAACCGGGCTCCGCCGTGCCCGAGGCGCTCGCCAACATCAGGCGCACCGTGCGGGTGGTGAAGCAGGACGTTGGGGGGCTCGGCATCAGCATCAAAGGTGAGGGGGGAGCGGGAGAGTGGTTCCTGGCGCCAGGGAAAGGTACCGGGCACCGGAACCTGTTGCTTCCCTTTCCAGCAGCTCGCTGGAAGAAAGGGGAGCTGGGCTGGGGCAGGGGCTGGGGTCGGCGTTGGGATTGGGTTGCGGTCTTCACACCCCATGCACTGCCCTGGTCCAGCCCTTGGGCAGGAAGGGGCAGGGGACACGTGGCAGTGACGGGACCCGAAACGTCCTCAGCCTACGGACGGAGCGGTGCTTTGGGGCGCAGCTGTGAGGCGACCGTCCCCGTCCGCCGTGCCCTCGCCAGACTGGGGCTCCCCGGCGTTTGGGACCTGGAGGGGGCTCCCACTGCCCCTCTGCAGGCAGGGGTAGGCTGCTGTCCCTTGATGCAGGCACGGGCACCGGGTTACGCAAAAGCTGCCCTTTCGTAGCCAGAGAGAAGGCACAGCCAGCGTGTCCTTGTCCCCGTCGTGCCTCTGTGCTGAGGAATGTCCCTTTCAAACTGTCAGCGAAGCGAAGAAAGCGGTTAGAGCCCTCCAGGCACTGTTAAAACAACACCTCCAGCTTGGAGATGCCTGCTCTGGGAGAGCTGGGCAGCGGGAAAGCTTCCGTGGTACATTCCGTGTTTGCCCTCCTGACTTTGCCCTCTCCCTGGCTTGGACGGGCTGCAGGCTGGAAAGTTGGTGGGGCAGGGACAGCACTTCTGCTGGCTCGGCGTTTCACGTGTCTCTGAGCGTGCTGGAAACTCCGTGAAAGGAGGGTGGAGTGGGCAGCGAGCGGGCAGCGAGTGGGCAGGCAAAGGGCTGCCACGGTGCCTGGGCGAGGGCTCCTGACCCCGTGTGCGGGCAGGGCCAGCCGCGGGCTCAGCGGTGGCTCTCCCCTCCTGACGTGGCTCAGCCCAGCTCCGAGGGGCTGTGACGCAGCCGCCAGCTCTCTCTGGACCTGGCAGGGGTTTGCCATGTGGGTGTCTGAGTGCTGGGGTTGGATGGACAATGTCCCGCTGGTGGTGTTTGTGGGGTGCCCGAGCCTGCCAGCCCTTCCTTTTGGGAAGCATAAAGCCCCTTTGGTATTAACCCATTGGCTGCCAAGTTATTGAGAGCTCTCTGGCTCTCCCAGGGAAGGAAAAACATTACTTGTTTGAGCCAAAACTTTGGTTTTGCAGTGACACATGTGGAAACCAAGTGTTTGCCACCTAAAACGGGAACAAGAAGCTGTTGAGTGGTGGTGCCCCTGCCACTGCCAGGGAGGGCATCACCCCTCCTCACTCGGGATGCTTTAGGGTTAAGAAGTGTGCCAGCCGTGTTTCACCCAGTGACACTTCACCATAAACTGGGCTGTGGGCAAGGTGGGACGTGGGGAGGTCCTGGCTGCTGAAGCTGCTGGGCTGGCCTTGCCCTGACTGGCAGGACAGTGGGAGCTGTGCAAGAGCCTGGCTGGCAGAGGCTCCTGTCCCTGGCACAGCTCTTGGTGCTGGCAGCCCAGGCGAGAAGCTGCTGCTCTAAGGACAGGCCGAGCAGCTCGGAGCAGCCCCCACGGGGGGCCTCTGACAGCTGATAACCGGAGCCCTCCGAGGGGGCTGGCAGGCGGCTGAGCAAGGAAATGCCTGTGGCACTGGCTGGGAGCAGCCCCGGGGCTGGCGGTGACAACACCCTGGGCTCAGCATCTCCTTTTGGGATGAGAGGTCATCGCTGGAGGCTTCTCAGGACAGGCTGTCCTGGGACGTAGGGCACGTTGGTGGCTGCCAATCCCTGGCTGCTGTGCCCCGGCTGGGGCTTGGCAGGAGCTGCTGCGCCCCTGCTCGCTGGCACGGTGGCAGCAGCAGCAATGCTGCTCAGATCTCCCTGCAGGTTCAAAAGTTAACTTGCAAACTGATCTCTTCCAGCCGCGGGGAGGTTTGAAAGGCATCCTTTTAGACTGGAGAACAGGGAGCAGCAGGTCAAGAGGGGCTACTGTGCCAAGAGAAGCAGAGAGCCAGATTGGTTCCCTTCTCCCTGGCTCTTTTGCCTCTCCAAAGCCACTCAGCTGTCTTATCTGTTTAGATCATGGAGTCCTTGGAGCGGGGATGGTGGCTCAGCACACACGATTAGTAGTGCAAATAAAGACGTGCTCTCCTGCCAGCAGGGATGGGAAGAGGGCCACCCTCACTCTGTGAGGAAATCTGCTGCCATTTGGGGGGGCTATGGGAGCAAAACCAGAGCTGTAGAATGTTATGGGGTGGAAGGGAGACCTTTATGGGTCAAGTCATCTTCACCTGCTGTAAAGCCTCACGGTATTTTGGCTGCTTTTGGTTGCTACAGGGCATGCTGTGGGCATCTGAGGAGGTGGGATGTGGCCAAGCTCTCGGCCACACTGGGGCCAGCTGGTACCCAAGCAATCCCCCTCCCCACCTGCTCCTCCTTGCTCTCCCAACAGCCATGACCACTTCCTTTCTCTTCTGTTCCAAGGTGGCAGGGAGAACAAAATGCCCATCTTGATCTCCAAGATATTCAAGGGGCTGGCAGCGGATCAGACCGAGGCGCTCTACGTGGGGGACGCCATCCTCGCCGTCAACGGCACCGACCTCTCCGAGGCGACGCACGATGAGGCCGTGCAGGCCTTGAAGAAGACAGGCAAGGAGGTGGTCTTGGAAGGTAGGAGACATGGTCCTGCAGCTGGGTCGGGGCAATCCCAAGCACTGATATAGGCTGGGCAGGGACTGGCTTGAGAGCAGCCCTGAAGAAAAAGCCTTGGGGGTGCTGGGGGAGGAGAAGCTCCACAGGAGCCAGCAGTGAGCACTTGCAGCCCCGAGAGCCAAGCAGAGCCTGGGCTGCAGCAAGAGAAGTGTGGCCAGCAGGGCCAGGGAGGGGATTCTGCCCCTCTGCTCCACTCTGCTGAGACCACAGCTGCAGCTCTGGGGCCAGCTCTGGAGCCTCTGTGCCGGGAAGGCTCTGGAGGTGCTGGAAGGTGTCCAGAGCAGGGCCACGAGGAGGAGCAGAGGGCTGGAGCTGCTCTGCTGTGAGGACAGACTGAGAGTTAATTGTAGCCTTCCAGAATCTGAAGGGGGGTCCAAGAAAGCTGGGGAGGGACTTTTGAGGGTGTTAGGGAGTGATAGGACTGGGGGGGATGGAGCAAAACTAGAAGTGGGGAGATTCAGCTTGAATGTTAGGAAGAAGTTCTTGCCCATGAGGGTGGTGAGAGATTGGCACAGGCTGCCCAGGGAGGTGGTGGAAGCTTCATGCCTGGAGGTTTTGAAGGCCAGGCTGGATGTGGCTGTGAGCAACCTGCTGTGGTGTGAGGTGTCCCTGCCCATGGCAGGGGGTTGGAGCTGGCTGAGCCTTGAGGTCCCTTCCAACCCTGACAATTCTATGATCTTAAGAGTGGCAAGAGGATGAGGCTCCTCCTGCTTCTAGGAGCTGATCCCTGTTTTTCCCAGTGATGTCCTGGAAGCGTGGGGATGGCACATCATCTGCATGCTGATTTGCATACTCTTTCAAATGGAAAACAGGATGTGCAGACTGGTTGATCTGCTCCTCTGAAGAGCTGGAGGTAACTGCTGGCATCTCCTCGTCTACCTCTGGAGAGGGGGAGACCACATGTGTGCCACTGCTCGATGCCCAGCGGCTCCGTCTCGCTGCGGGCAGGCAGCAGTGGGAGGTGTGGGGAGAGCTGATCTGGTTTGTGACACTTCTGTTGTATGGAGTCCCCCTGAGGGCTGCAGTGCCTGGGGCAATGGAAAACTTCCTCCTGTTCTCCCTGTGATTTGCTTTTAACTCCATGTCCTTGGCTAGTGTGGCTCTGGAGACTCATGCCAGCAGAAGTGGATACTTGTGTGTGCACCTTGCTGAGCACCTTTTTGTTTGCTAGGGTGGATTTGGGGTAGGCTGCTGGGTGCAAGCAGGGGCAGCTCAGGAGTGAAGCCTTCCCATGGGATCCCCAGCAGCTGAACAGGTCTGGCAGCTGAGCTTACAAACATCTCAGAGATGCAACCTTCCCCATCCTAGGGGAGATTGGAGCTGAGCCCTTGGGAATCACTTGTGGTGCTCCCAGCAGAAGAAGGACATCAAACTGTTGGAGTGGGTCCAGAGGAGGCCACAAAGATCATTGGAGGGCTGGAGAATCTACTCTATCATTGGAGGTGTTTAGGAGACTTGACAGGGTGATTGGTTGCATGGTTTAGTTGATTAGGTGGTGTTGGATGATAGGTTGGACTGGATGATCTTGAAGGTCTCTTCCAACCTGGTCTGGTCTGGTCTATCCTAATCTATTCTATCCTATTCTTTCTATTGGGACAGGCTGGGAGAGTTGGGGCTGTTCAGCCTGGAGTAGAAAAGGTTCTGGGGAGACCTTAGAGCAGCCTTCCAGGAGCTGAAGGGGGCTACAGGAGAGCTGGGGAGGGGCTTTTGATGAGGGCTGGGAATGACAGGACAAGGGGCAATGGCTTTGAGCTGGGAGAGGGGAGACTGAGACTGGAGATTAGGATGAAATTCTTTCCAGTGAGGGTGGTGAGATACTGGACCAGGTTGCCCAGGGAGGTTGTGGAGGTGTTCAAGGCCAGGCTGGATGAGGCCTTGAGCAGCCTGGGCTAGTGGAAGGTGTTGCTGCCCCTGGCAGGGGGGTTAGAACTAGATGGTCTCTAAGGTCCTTTCCAAGCCAAACCATTCTAGGATTGTATGAACCTATGTATGGACTCCCTCCTGGTACCTGGTGGTTGGTGTCTCCCATACCTGCAGGGGCTGGCACACTGCAGGAGCCCTGGGGGCCCTGCTTGGGCAGCAGATGAGGGCTGGGGGGTTGGGACTGTGGGAGCCCTGAGGGAGAGACCCCGTTCTGCTGTTAGCTTTCCAATCACATCTGCCCACGCTTGCCCACCCGTGAGCACCCAGGATGTGTCCCTCGGGACTGGACCCCTTCCCCTCTCACTACTAAGTAGCCCCTGGGGTGACCCTGTTTAACTGAGAGGTCTTGGCAGCAGAGAGACCCTTCCTGGTGCGGCTGTGGGGCTGCAGATCCCAAAGGGAGGTTAGATGTAGGGGCAGCTCTCTGGCTCTGCCTGCACAGAGCTCTGTGTCTTCTGCTGCCGGCAGCCGCCGTGGCTCTGCTGTCCTGCAAGGCCTTCCCCACCTTGTCTCAGCTCCAGATTTTTCAGTTTTAGCTTTGCTCAGCCCTTTCTGCTGTGGGTTCCTCCTCTTTGGAGCCGCAGCACCACGGTTCAGCCGGAGGAATGTGCTGCTCTGCACAGCTGCTGGGAGCAGATAGCATTGTTGGTGGGGTGGTTTGTGTTCTATTGACCAGAGAGAAACACCAGAGCCTCTTTCTCTGGAGGCTGTGAAATGCTTCCCTGGGGCTGTTGTTCTTGGACCACCCTCTCTCTGGTATTTTCTTTTGATCCTTTGCTTTGGCCTGAGTTTCCTCTCTGCCAGAGCTCCCGCGGGAGGTGGAGATGAGCTGCCCCTTTCTGCAGAGCAGCTTCTCTCCTCCCTCCTCCTCCTTCCTCCTCCTTCCTCCTCCTTCCTCCTCCTTCCTCCTCCTTCCTCCTTCTCCTTCCTCCTCCTCCCTCTCCCCCTCCTCCTCCCTCCTCCTCCCTCCTCCTCCCTCCTCCTCCCTCCTCCTCCCTCCTCCTCCCTCCTCCTCCCTCCTCCTCCCTCCTCCTCCCTCCCTTCCTCCTCCCTCCCTTCCTCCTCCCTCCCTTCCTCCTCCCTCCCTTCCTCCTCCCTCCCTCCCTCCTCCCTCCCTCCCTCCTCCCTCCTCCCTCCCCCCTCCTCCTTCCTCCCTCCTCCTTCCTCCCCCCTCCCTCCCTCCCTTCTCCTCCCTTCCCTATGCCCCTGGAGAGGTAGGTGCTGCCAGGTTGCCCTCCTGGGAGGCAGCTGCAGGCTGTAGCAGGTACTGACTCCCAGCAGGTGCCCTTGGCCAGAGAACTGAGCTGGGCTTGCTCTCAACACAACACTCCAGAGGCTTTGGGGTGAGTTTGTAGCTGGTGGTGCTCTGCTCCCAAGGTGTGGTGCTGCTCAGGGATGCTGTGGTCAACAGCTGGAGCAGGGCAGGATCTCTGCTGCTCATGCAGTCATGGACATGGGATACAGCCATGGAACCATCTCCATCTCCTCCCAGTGTTGGGTTTGCTGGCATGGTGGTGACCCTGCCTGGGGATGGGCTGTCCTCTGCCTTCTTTGTGACACTCTAATGGATCTCTGGGAGCTGGCTAGCCAAGTGCCCTGTCCTGGGGGTAGGGGGTGGCAGGGCTGTGCGGGCAGAGGGTGACCTTGGGGTCCCCAAAGAATGTTAAAGGGGAGGCTTCCCTGCTCTCTTCTGCTTGGGCTCACTCCAGAGCTTGGAGAGGAGGACCATAACACCTTTAACCTGATCTAGTTAAAGATGTCCCTGCTCACTGTGGGGTGGGGTTGGACAAGAAGACCCTGGAGGGTTCCTTCCAAGCCTATGCATTCTGTGGTTCTATGGGGAGGTGGTTTCTGGTCCCCATGTGCTGTCATATGTGATTGTGACTTGCCTTGGGGTTGCCCTGCACCACAACTGAGGAGTCTGGCACAGGAGTTTTTTGCCTGTTGGCTGCCTCACTCCTCCTGGAAGTATCCTGAGTTTAGGAGCTTTTAGGGCATTTTCAAGCAGTGTCACAGCAGGTAGAATCATAGAACCAGGCAGGTTGGAAAAGAACCTCAGAGATCATCAAGTCCAACCTATCACCTAATACCTAACACCTCCTGACAACTAAACCATGGCTCCAAGGGACACATCCAAGCCTTTCTTGAGCACCTCCAGGGATGGGGACTCCACCACTTCCCTGGGCAGCACAACCCAATGGCCAATTCCTCTGTCTGGGAAGAGTAACTCACTCCAACCTTGCTTCCTATGAAGAGTAACTCATCCAACCTCACTTAGAATGGTTCCAGGCTTGGGACCTCCAGCACCTCTCTGGCCAACCTGCTCCAGTCTCTCACCACCTGCAGTGTCAAACATCTCTTCCTTCTGTCTACTCCAAATCTCCCTCTTCTAGTTTCAAACCATCACCCCTTGTCCTGTCACCTGCTCAGAAGTCTTTCCCCAGCTCTCTGATCAGCCCCCTCATGCACTGAAGGGCCACCAGAAGGTCTCCCTGGAGCCCTCTCCTCTCCAGGCTGAACAAGGAGAAAAAGGAGGGGGGGAAATTAATAATAAAACTATCAAGGTAACAGGCATGGGCAAGCTGGCAGTGCCACAGGCTGGGGTCAGAGTGGCTGAGAGCAGCCAGGCAGAATGGGACCTGGGGGTACTGATTGACAGCCAGCTGAACATGAGCCAGCAGTGTGTCCAGGTGGCCAAGAAGGCCAAAGGCATCCTGACCTGAATCAGGAATAGTGTGGCCAGCAGGAGCAGGGAAGTCTGCATTGATTAGGGCACACCTTGAGTCCTGTGTCCAGTTCTGGGCTCCTCAGTTTAAGAAGGACTTTGAGACACTTGAAGGTGTCCAGAGAAGGGCAACAAAGCTGGGGAGGGGTCTGGGGCACAGCCCTGGGAGGAGAGGCTGAGGGAGCTGGGGTTGCTTAGCCTGCAGAAGAGGAGGCTCAGGGGAGACCTTCTTGCTCTCTGCAACTACCTGCAGGGAGGCTGGAGCCAGGTGGGGGTTGGTCTCTTCTCCCAGGCACCAAGCACCAGAACAAGAGGACACAGTCTCAAGCTGTGCCAGGGGTGCTTTAGGCTGGATGTTAGGAAGACGTTCTTCCCAGCCAGAGAGATTGGCCCTGGGGATGTGCTGCCCAGGGAGGTGGTGGAGTCCCCATCCCTGGAGGTGTTTAAAAAGAGACTCAACGAGACACTTACTGCCATGGTTTAGTTGATTAGATGGTGCTGGGTGGTAGGTTGGATTCGATGATCTCAAAGGTCTCTTCCAGCCTGGGTAATCCCCTTCCCCTTCCCCTTCCCCTTCCCCTTCCCCTTCCCCTTCCCCTTCCCCTTCCCCTTCCCCTTCCCCTTCCCCTTCCCCTTCCCCTTCCCCTTCCCCTTCCCCTTCCCCTTCCCCTTCCCCTTCCCCTTCCCCTTCCCCTTCCCCTTCCCCTTCCCCTTCCCCTTCCCCTTCCCCTTCCCCTTCCCCTTCCCCTTCCCCTGCAGTGTGGCAGTGCTGGGCAGTGCTGCATTTTGAGGTGAGTCTCAGCGGTGGCTCCGAGTGCCAGCTCTCACCCCGGGCTGCTCAGCCCTGGCTCTGCCTCCTGGGTGTCATTGCTGGCTGGGTGTGAGGACATGCAGATACCTCTCAGCATGTCCTGCCAAGAGGGTTTTTTTACTGCTCCCTTGGCATTTGCAGGAGGAGCTTGCCTGTGTTTATATGACATTGTTATTTTGGGGAGAGCTGCTCTCCCTTACCTTATTCTTCCTTGTTTTTCCTTCTGCATTGCTTGGGATCCAGAGACCTCCATGGCAGGGGAGGGGCTGATAAACATCCTTCCAGCTGTGCTGGGAAGGGCTTTGGTGCCAGGAGTGGTTTTCCCAGAGAGGCCCCTGCACTGTATTGGCATGGGGAGAGATCTGGGAGCAGTGGGGAGGAGGAGCTGCATCTCACCTCGGCGGCAGCCTGGGGCTCCTTGGCCGCAGAGCAGCTCCTGGGCTGTTGTTTGCAGCTCTCCAAGACTCACTCAGCCAAGTAATAGCTTGGAGGGTTGAAACTGAGGAAAGCTCAGGGGTTCTGGGAGAGCTTGGTGCTGGGGGTGCCTGTCTCTGGTGGGGTGATTGCCAGGCAGTCACAGAGGGTGGGGATGGGCAAGGCGTGAAATGTGGAATAGCCACAAACCGTAGGTGCCCCTGGGGTGAGTAACACCCAGTGAGGAGTGGAAGGGGGTGCTGAGTGGAAGGGGGTGATGGCAGCTGGGATCTGTGTGGCTGCCCATTGCTTCAGGGCTCAGAAGGGCTTCAGGACAGAAAGCCCTGAGGTGGCCTCTAGTGCATGAGCAGCTTTGGCCTCAGTGATGCTCTTTGTGCTTTGGTGGTTTAGATTGGTAACAAACCCAAGCAGAAACAGAGGCTCTGGACCTGCCCTGGGGATGATGCAGGGAGGTGGTGAGGGGGCCACATCCTCACACTTCTTCCACACTTTGCTGTCCTGAAGGTTTGCTTTCCCTGAGGAGTTTTCTGGGGGTGTTTCTCATGATCCTGTTGTCCCATGGTCTCCCTGATGGCCCTTGGGTCACCACTGGCCATGCAGCACTGGGGTCTATTTGACAGAGAGCTGGAGCATGGCATGTGGCACTGAGTGCTGGGACAGGAGCCTGGGCCAAGAGGGGCAGTGATGGCATCTCCACCCTACAGCATCCCAGGGCATCTTCCTCCCTGTGGTAGCAGGACTTGAGCTGAGGCAGCTGGGACCAGCAGCAGCTGCACTGTTTGTGCTGGGAGCCAGGGGCATCCCTGGGTGGGATGCTGGATGGGGTGGTTGTTGGCAGTCCCTGTGCTGAGTGTTTTGGAAGCACAGCACAACATCAGCTGGAAGTTTCCAGGTTGTTTCAGTGCCTCTTTGGGATGTGTGACTGCTGACACACACCTTGGTTTAAAGTGCTCCATTTGCATCATTAGTCCTGAGGGACAGAGGAGCCACCTGGTGTAGCAGCTTCTTAGGGACAGCACTAGATCCCCAGGACCTGTCTAGAAAATTTTCTGATGTGCTGGCCAACTGTAGTTGGACTTTTTCTTTTGTCTTGCTGTGCTGTGTAGATACTGCTGGAAAGCTCTTGGTAAGGGGAGCAGCAGGACCTATCCTGATCTCCAGGCTGAAGCAAGAGCATGCCAGCACCAAGCTGGTGGCCCAAGCTATGGATGGCTGCTCTTGGGCCTGCTGCTGGGTGCCTGTATGGCTATGGTGGTTTTGCTGGCTGGAGAAAGGTTTGTGGCTCCTCAGCAAAGCTCTCAGGAGCTTGGCTTTGGGTGGTGCTGGGCCAGGGGCATGTGTGTGGGGCAGGTCCTCGTGACTTGGGATCAAGGGCTCAGGAGTGTTTGGCTCAGGCTTGTTCTCCATGCTTGGGAGGGCTGGGCTGGGGGAAGAGTGAGGGTCTGGTAGCCAGGGGTTTGTATGCTTTTGCCCCTTCCTGAACTGCTGAGGAGAAAAACCCCAACTGTAACAGAAAGATGTGAGCAGGACAGGCCTGGAGCCTTTGGCAGAATGTGTCCCTGCTGCCCTGCAGGGCTCAGGGCACACAGCAGGCTCTGAACATGCTGCAAGCTTGGGAGCCCCTCTGCTGTGACCCCCCCTGCAGAGCCTGGCCACCAGCAGCTGCTCACACGTGGCCCCCCCAGAGAGTTCTGCTGTTCCCCCACAACCTGAGATAAAGCACTACTCAGTGCAAAGCCTTGAGCAGTTGAAGGTCCTGTTTGCCCCTTCTCCTCCATGCTGGAGAGGGGCAGTGGGATGAGTTGTCCTCCCCAGGAGCAGAGCTCCAGGACTCACTCAGCCACGGCTTTGGGAGCTGAGTGGATTGGCCCAGCAGGCCTCAAGAGGGCTGTCTGTTGGCTGGAGGTGGCTTGAAATCAGCAGCTGTGTTTCTGCTGAGTGATTTTTGGAGGGTTCTGGCTAAGCAGGAGGAGGGCAACCAGCCTGGAGGCCCAGCACTGGGGGGTTAACTTGAAAAATACAGATACATTCAAGAGTTGCACTTGAGAGATGATGAATAACGTGGTCTGAGACGGTTGAATGAGATGGAGGCAGTGTACCAGGCACCACTACAGGTCAGGGCTTGAGCTGCAGGAAAGCTGTGCTGCAAAGAGTGACCTGGGAGTGCTGATGGACAACAAGCTCAGCATGAGCCAGCAATGTTCTCTTGTGGCCAAAAGGCCAGTGGTATCCTGGCAAGCATTAAGAAGAGTGTGGCCAGCAGGTCATGGGAGGTTCTATTCCCCCTCTACTCTGTCCTGGTGAGGCTGCATCTGGAGTCCTGGATCTAGTTCTGGACTCAGCTCTGCAGTACAAGAGAGACAAAGGACTACTAATGGAGAGCCACAAGGATGCTGAAGGGCCTGGAACATCACTATGAGGAGGAAAGGCTAAGAGCCCTGGGGCTGCTGAGCCTGGAGAAAAGCACCTTGAGAGGGGATCTGCTTAATGCTCATCAAGAGCTAAAGAGTGGGGGGCAAGAGGATGGGGCCAGACTCTTCAGTGGTGCCCAGCAACAGGACAAGGGGCAAGGGGCACAAACTGGAACCCAGGAGGTTCCATCTGAACAGGAGGAGAAGCTTTGGTGTGAGGGTGCTGGAGCCCTGGAGCAGGCTGCCCAGAGAGGTTGTGGAGTCTTCTTCTCTGCAGAGATTCCAAACCCACCTGGGCATTGTGCTCCTGGGCAAGCTGCTGTGGGTGCCCTGCTTTAGCAGGGGATTGGACTGGGTGATCCCCAGAGCTCCCTTCTGCCCCCAACCATGCTAGGATTCAGTGTAATTAATGAATCCATTCCATACCAGGTGAATCCCTGCAGTGAAGGGACTGGCAGAAGTTAATCCATGATAAATCCCATGCTGGGGTCACCAGAGGGGACAGCAGCTCCTGTGGGCTGGTGGCCCAGCCCCAGTGCGCAGCTCCCTGGGGAGCACCACAGCCTCCAGCACATCCCTGCTCCCCTGCCAGCTTGGGCCCCCTCCAGTGGGAACCCATCAGTGCTTTGTGAGCAGCCTTAAATCCTCCTTGAAGCCATGTGCCAGAGAGGCACAGGCTGGCAATTCTCTGTGCCCCATCCTGGGCCAGGCAAGGCTCCATCAGGGTGTGACTCCACCACCGCACAGCTGATGCCAGTGACGTCTCTGCATGCCCAGGGAGCCAGGGGCTGGCACAGGGACCACTGCTCAGGTTTCAGTGGCTGGGTGATATCTTTCTGGACTCCAGTCAGTGCCCAGGCACCAGGACAGTGGCAGGTCCCTGCTGCCAAGCTGAGTGACTCGGGGTGAAATCCATCCTGGCTCAGATGCCGGTGGGAGCGCAGCCACTATTTATAATGGGAAGTGCAGAGTGCAAGGCTGGTGGCCCCATGCTGCCTCCTTGGCCCCAGGGCCACCATGGGCTGTCATTTGTAGCTGGATCCCACTCAAGCCAGGCAGCCTGGGATAGGATTTGGGGATTTAGAGGTTTTGGAGAACTTGTTGGGACAGGAGTGAGGGGAAGATGGGAGTGGTGGGCAGGGAAAGGATGGGAGTGGTAGGCTCTGCTTGCAGGCTCTCTCATGGTTGGAAAAAGGGCTTCTTCTGGCACCAAACCAGGCTGCTGTGGCTTTGTTGCAGGGATGGAGCTGCTCTACCAAGCAGCCATTTACAGGAGTTGGCTGCAAAGCCAAGCTCATGCACCCCCTTCTGCCCCCCACAACACTGGCTGGGACCTCGAGTGAGCCCAGTGGTGACAGTGGGGATGTGGTAGCAAGCATGTGTCTGTACCATGGTGCTTTCCCCAAGGCCTACCAAAGGGAAGCCCTTCCCTGGAGCCAGCAGTCGGTCCCATGCTGCATCCCCACGCCTGGCATCCCCCGCTGCTCAGCAAAGCTTTTTGGCCGCTGACGCTGACCTAATTTTCATGACTGTAGCTGTGGGGCCCCATCAGCCCGCGGTGACTTTCATCTCCCCCTTCCTCTAAACCTCAGGAGCCAGCTCTGAGGGCTCTGGCTCCAGATCCAGACTTGCTGGGGACTGGAAGCTGAGCTCTTGTCGCTGGTTTCTGACTGCTGGGGCAGGGCGATGTGAGCTGCGAGCACGCAGCCCGAGGCTGCTCCGGGGGCGAGCCGTGGTACGAGGGCTGCTCTCCCGGCTGGCGGTGGGACTGGCTGTCCCAGCACGGCTTGGACTCTGTCATTTTGGCCTGGGACTCCTGCCCACTCCCCCACCCCTGCCTCCACGTGCTACCCTGGGGACCTGATCAGACGTGGATCTGGGTTAAAGGAAAGACGAAAGCTGGGAAAGGCCATTTTTAGCCCTCCTGAGAGGCACCCTGAGCTGGGATGCTGGAGCAGGGGCATGGGTGTCCTTCCCTTCCAGAGGGGTCCTGGAGATCCACTGCTGGCCCTGAGGAGATGCTAAGCCCATCTAGATGTCAATATTACCCTTTGATATAACACTGCCCACTGGTGCCATCCACTCCCCACACCCACAGGGGTGTGGCTCAGGGGACCTGCTGCACCCATGGGTGACAGCTCTGGGGAGGTAAGGGAGGTAGCACCTGCTCTGGTGCAGTGGCTTCTGGGAGGGGAGATGGGTGCTGGTGGGCAGGATGAGACCACCCTGGCAGTGCCAAGCCCTCAGCTGGGTGCTGCCTTTCTTCCAGTGAAGTACATGAAGGAGATCTCTCCCTACTTCAAGAACTCCTCCACGGGGGCGACGGTCAGCTGGGACCCCTCGCCCACGGCCCTGCAGAAGCGGTCTTCTCCCTTGCTGCCCCCTCGGGAGCTGCGGGAGGGCAGGACCCTGCCCCTCAAGATGTGCTACGTGTCCCGCAAGTGCCTCCCCGCCGACCCGGAGCACAGGTCAGGGCACGGTGCCGGGGCGGGGGTGGTGATGGCTCTGCGGTGCCGCGGGGTGCCGAGGGCCGGCGGGGACCCGGCGGGGACCCAGCGGGGCCGTGTCGCTGCAGGTACCTGGAGGTGTGCTCGGCGGACGGGCGCGTCGCCCTCTTCCTGCGGGCGAAGGACGAGGCGACGGCGCAGTCGTGGCTCGGCGCCATCCAGGCCAACGCGGGCGCGCTGCTGCCTCGGGTGAAGGAGGAGCTGCGAGCCCAGCTGCCAGGTGCCAGCGGGGTGGCTGGAAGGGACATCAAGCATGTGGGCTGGCTGACCGAGCAGGTACTCCACGTCCCCCCAGCACCCCGTGCCGCCGTGCTCGCTGGTGGTCCTGACCCCGTCCCCTTGCAGCTCCCTAATGCTGGCACCAGGAACCTCTTGGCTGTCCTGACCGAGAAGGAGCTGCTGCTGTACAGCAGCTTGCCGCAGACCCGCGACGCCCTGGGCAAGCCCACGCACAACTACCCCCTCATTGCCACCAGGTAGGGGACACTGGACCAGCACCCACCTGCCCTGCATGAGAGATGGGGTGGTAGCAGTGGCAGGGGTGGGGGAGGTCAGGGAAGACCTCCAGGGATGGTGACAGAGCCCTGAGGTGGTGACAGTGACTGGGAGTGGGTGACAGGGGCTGGGGGCCAGAGCAGAACGCCAGGGGTGTTGACGGGGTGGTAGCAGTGCCCAGGGGTGTGGAAGGGACTTAGGGTGGCCGCGTCCAAGTGTGGTGGCAGGGATTCAGGGTAGCATCCCAGTATAGTGGCAGCGACTGCGGATGATGATAGGGCCTGGAGACAAGGGCAGGCTGACAGCAGAAGTCTCAGTGGCAGCAGAGGCTTTTGAGATGGTGGTGGAGTCCCGAGGTGATGGCAGAGCAGGTTGGTGGCACAGATGGGCATCATGATGGAGCCCCGGGTGCGGTGGTAGTGTCTGAGGGGGATGGCAGGAGCTGGGGATCTGGGCAGAGCCCCAGTGATGGTGACAGTGACTGGGGTGATGGCAGGGGCTGGGGGCCAGAGCAGAGCCCCAGGGATCACCCTGGATCTCAAAAGCAGAGGCTTTTGAGATGATGGCAGAATCCCAGGTCCGTGCCACCGACCGTCCAGGACCGGTGCCAGTGTCCCGGGTCGGTGCCAGTCGTGGGTAGTTCCCGGGCGGGGGCGCATCCGCGGTGCTGCAGCGCCCTCTGGCGGCCTCGTCGCGCAGCCTCAGGAGCGGAGCGGGTCGGGCCAGGGTGCGGAGATGGGAGCGGTGCTGCGCGGCGCTGATGGCAGTGCGGTGCCGCAGGCTGGTGCACTCGGGGCCGGCCAAGGGCTCCGCGCTGTACGAGGCGGAGCTGTCGTTCGCGCTGCGCAGCGGCAGCCGGCTGGGCGTGCAGAGCCACCTGTTCAGCCTGGAGAGCCCCCGCGACCTGGCGCTGTGGACGCGGCTGCTGGTGGACGGAACCCACGGAGCTGCTGAGCTGGTCCAGGAGGTCTCGACAGGTCAGTGGGGTTCTATAGTGGAACCGGGTGGTGGGACAAGGGGCCACCATCTCATCTCTGTCCCCACCCTTGTCCCCAGCTTGCACGTGGAAGGGGCAGGACTGCACTCTGTCCATCCACATCGACAAGGGCTTCACCATCTCCACCACGGAGCCTGGGCTCAGCAAGACCATCCTGCTCCAACAGCCTTTCGAGAAGCTCCAGATGTCCTCTGATGATGGCACCAAGATGCTCTACCTGGACTTTGGTGGCCCAGAGGGAGAGATTGTGAGTTGGCTTTACCCTCACCAACCCCCCTTCCCCGCTGAGTCCCACCGACCCTGGGGGTAGAGGATGAGCAGAGTGCCCACCCAGTGCCCAGCACTAGACTCGCCTGGCATGAAGGGGTGAAGCACGGCCTGGCTGCACGCAGCCCCTGCAGTATGCAGCCCTTCCCAGGACCCCAGTAAGGCTGTGGTGACGTCTAGGGGCGGGGCTCTGGGTGGTCTCTGCCCTCCCTGCCGGCTGCTTCAGGAGCAGCCTCCTTATTGCAAACATTCCTCCATTCCTTTCTTGCAGCAATTGGACCTTCACTCTTGCCCCAAAACCATCGTCTTCATCATCCACTCCTTCCTCTCAGCCAAGGTGACCCGGCTGGGGCTGCTGGCATGAAGGAGTGGAGCACCGGGCAGAGCAGCCCCAGCCCCACCGATCTATGCACCTCCCTCCAGGCCATCCCAGCCGCAAGCCAGCCCAAGGAGCCCGGAGCTCATGTGGGGTCACACCATCCCCTACCAAGGAAAAGCACCATCCAGTTGGGACAAAACCCCACTCCAGGGCAACAGTGGGGTGAAATCCCTCTGGGATGGTAGCACCAGGACTTCTCTGGTTCCTCCTTCTGCTCCTTTCTCCAACCCCGACGCTCGGCGGTGGCTGGAGAGGCCGGGAGGGAGCCCGTGCAGGGTGACAGTGTGGTCCTCACCCCAGTGCCTTTGTGAGATGATATTTTCTGTACAAATCACAGCTTTCTATCAAGGGTTTATATTTATATCACCCAGTTCAACATGCTGGGGCTTGGACCCCCGCCCAGGAGGGTGCCCAGGTCCTGCAGCGCAAGGATGTGTTTGTGTGTTCCCTCCCCTCCGCCACCACCAGATGGACAACCCCAAGGGCTGCAGGCTGAAGGCAGCTCCGTGGTGCTCGAGAGGTGCGAGCTGCAGATAGATCTGTTGGCCAAATTTTGTTTCTCTTCCAGCCTCTGCCAAATCAGAAACCACTTTTCTGGGTCAGAGTTTGCTTTGTTTGGCTGACTCCTGGGTCACTTTGTTCCTTGGTTTAGGGGGAGGGTTGTCAAAGTGGCTGCGGGGAAACAACTTTGATGAAAGGAAAGATTCTGCATGAAAACAGCTATTGGGGGGGGAGAGGGGGAGGGGAGTCAAATAAACATTGCAGAGCACAACCAACAGCAGCCAAGGTCTTTGTCTCCTGGTTTCTTTTGGAGAAGTAGAAGATCTCTTGGTGGGTGATGCCTGGGCAGTGCCTCGGGGTGTTCTCTATTGGAAGAAGGAAGTGTTTTCCTTGGAGGCTGTGGGATGTTGCTGTGAGCTGGTGGAGTTGGTCTGAGAAGCATAGAATCAGAGGATTGTTAAGGTTGGAAGGGACCTCAAGCTCAGCCAGTT
Source organism: Dryobates pubescens (assembly GCF_014839835.1). NCBI lineage: Eukaryota > Metazoa > Chordata > Aves > Piciformes > Picidae > Dryobates > Dryobates pubescens. Next base: position 1,603,839 of record NC_071637.1, read on the forward strand.
CCAACCCCCCTCACACCACAGCAGGTTGCTCACAGCCACATCCAGCCTGGCTGCAAACACCTCCAGGCAGGAGGCTTCCACCACCTCCCTGGGCAGCCTGTGCCAGGCTCTCACCACCCTCATGGGGAACAACTTCTTCCCAACATCCAAGCTGAATCTACCCATTCCTACTTTTGTTCCATTCCCCCCAGTCCTGTCACTCCCTGATACCCTCAAAAGTCCCTCCCCAGCTTTCTTGGAGTCCCCTTCAGATCCTGGAAGGCCACAATAGGTCTTCTCAGAGCCGGACTGAACAGCCCCAGCTCTCTCAGCCTGTCCTCATAGGAGAGGTGCTCCAGGCCTCTAATCATCCTCTGAGGGTGAGGACAAAAAGTCACTTAAGGTGCCCAACCCTGTGCTGGACATGGCAGAGAGGGACACAGTGATGCCCAAGATGAAGTGTCAAAGCTCTGTGTGGACAGTACTCCCTGAGGAGGCTCCAGGAGCTTGGTGAGAGCTGTTAGCCACCCAATGCCCTGCCCCCATCCCATGGGGGAAGGTGCTGTGCTGGTGCTGGGAGCTGTTGGTGGGGTGCATTGGGAGGTGTGGTTTGTCAGCGTGTGTCTAGCAGGCTGTGAGATGTGCTGGCCCAGCACTCTGGGGCAGCTGCAGTAGCAGAGCTCTTGGCACAATGTCTGCACCTGGACAGGGACACTGGGACAAGAAAGGGTCATGTCTGCATCACTGCACAGTCATCAGTTGGAGAAGCGGGTCTGTGTGGACCCCATGAGGTCCAAATAGGCCAAGTGCAAGAACTTTCACCTTGATCAGGGTAACCTCTGATTAACTGGAAGATGCTGGAGAGCAGCCCTGTGGAGAAGGACTTGGGGATACTGGGGGGTGAAAAAGCTGGAGATGAGTTGGTACCATGAGCTCACAGCCCAGAACCAGCCCTGTCCTGGGCTGATCCTCAGCAGTGTGGGCAGCAGGGGCAGGGAGGGGATTCTGCCCCTCTGCTGTGCTCTGCTGAGACCCCACCTGCAGTGCTGGGGCAGCTCTGGAGTCCTCAGCACAGACATGGAGCTGTTGGAGCAGGGCCAGAGGAGGCCACAGCACTGCTGGGAGGGCTGGAAGCCCTCTGCTGTGAGGCCAGGCTGAGAGAGTTGGGGTTGTGCAGCCTGGAGAAGAGAAGGCTCCAGGGAGACCTTCTGGTGGCCTTGCAGTGCTTCAAGAGCTGATCAGAAAGCTGGGGACAGAATTTCGAGCAGGGCCTGTTGTGACAGGACAAGGGGTGATGGTTTGATACTAGAAGAGAGATTCAGACTGGAGGGAATGGAGAAATGTTTGACACTGGGGGTGGTAAGACCCTGGCCCAGGTTGCCCAGAGGGGTGGGAGACACCCCACGCCTGGCACCATTCCAGGTGAGGCTGTTGGGGCAGTTAGCCGAGGAGAAGGCGAAGGCTGAGGCTGCTGGCTGAATAATAGCAACTAATTAGCTGTGAAACAGTGTCAACATCCTGCCCTGGTGGTTGGAGTTGTCCCAGCATGGCACTGATGGGGGCGTTGGAGTCAACAGCATCGCTGGCTGGGCTGCAGCAGCTTTTCCCTTTGGAGCCTTGGAGAGGGGGTCCCTGCTCCCTGATCGACCATGGGTGAAGTGCTGCCCCTTGGGTTCTTGTTCAGTGAAGGTGGCACTTTCAGGAGCTATGATCTGGGGAGGGCCAGTCTCAACTCACTGCTGGCATGTGACTGATTTGGCAGGGAAGGGTGGGTGCAGTTGCTGGTGCTGGCAGTGTGTGTCTGAGGGGATGTTTTTGGGGGAGGATGTGGTTTGCCATGTGCAGAACCACTCCCGGGTGCAGGGACCCTGGTGCTGGGGCAGCTTTTGGGGTGCAGGGGGAGAAGCAGGGCTTGAGCTGCAAAGAAAAGGGAGGAAAGCAGTAAAAGCGTGAAACAGAGGCAGTGAGGTGCCTGTGGTCTGAGCAGGGAGCAGGCACAGCAACAACTTACTTGGTGTGAAGAAATCATAGAATGATTTGGGCTGGAAGGGACCTTAAAGATTATCTAATTCCACCCTCCCTGCCATGGGCACCTCCCACTAGCCCAGGTTGCTCAAAGCCTCATCCAGCCTGGTCATAAACACTTCCAGGGATGAAGTGTCCACAACTTCTCTGGGCAACCTGTTCCAGTGTCTCACCAGCCTCATAGTAAAGAACTTCCTCCTAACATCCAACTTAAATCTACCCTGCTCTAGTTTAAAGCCTTTGCCCCTCATCCTATCCCCACCCTCACTACAAAGAATGTCTTCCTCATCTCCAGTCTCAATCTCCTCTCTCCCAGTTTAAAGTCATTGCCTCTCATCCTGTCACTCCCAGCCCTTGTCAAAAGCCCCTTCCCAGCTCTCCTTCAGCTCCCTTCAGGTACTGGAAGGCTGCTCTAAGGTCTCCCTGAAGCCTTCTCTTCTCCAGGCCTTTTTATTTGGGGGGAGGAGGGGGGCACTCAGCTGCTCAGCTCTTGGTGGGACAGGCTGCTGGAGATGAGAGGGGGCTGGAGGAAACCATGAAGGTACAGCCTGTTCCCCGCCCCCCGGCAGAGCACCAGGCTGGCAGCAGTGGTCTTTTATGATAAACAAGCTCCTACTTTTTCCTTGCACATAGCTGTCAGGTTTCCAGGAAAGCCTCCAAAATGGATTTGTAAAAGGGGAAGGAAAAAAAACAAAGGAAAAGAAAGGAAAGGAAAGAAAATCCCACACATTACTAACTGTTAAATCAATACAACAAGTCATTTAGAAACAGATGGTGTGGGTTTTTTCCTCCCCCCCCCCCCATGATCTAAAGCATGTCTGCACAAGGAAACACATTATTGCTGCAGTTTACCTTCCTCTCCTGGCCCTGCAGCCACTGGGGTTTGTTCCAATAAAAGAGGGACTCGCTCCCAATCCAGAGCAGATCTCCTACTAATCTTCTAAACCCCAAAAGGGCTGGAGTCACCCATCCTGCTCCCTGCCTGGGCTGGGCAAGAAGTGGCTCTGTTTGGAGGTTTCTTTTGCTGTGATTGCTCTGCATTTGGTGTTGGTGATGAGCTGAGAGGATTCTTTTTTTTCTGTCCTCCTTTATTTTCTGGTGTTTTCTCAGCCTCTGGAACCCTGGAGCTGGCCGCCCAGGGGGATTGTGGAGTCTCTCTTTCTGGAGATATTCAAGACCTGCCTGGATGTGTTCCTGTGTGTGAGCTGCTCTGGGTGATCCTGCTCTGGCAGGGGGTTTAGAATCATAGAAGCAACAAGGTTGGAAAAGACCTCAAAGATCATCAATTCCAACCTGACACCCAAGACCTCCTGACTACTAGACCATGGCACCAAGTGCCACATTCAATCCCCTCTTGAACACCTCCAGGGATGCTGCCCACCTCCCTGGGCAGCATATTCCAACAGCTGACAACTCTCTCAGTGAAGAACTTTCTCCTCACCTCCAGCCTGAACTTCCCCTGGCGCAGCTTGAGGAGAGAAAGTTGGACTGGATGAGCTGGGTTGGACTGGATGAGCTGGGTTGGACTGGATGAGCTTTCAAGGTCCCTTCTGGTGAGACTTCACCTGGAATGTTGCAGCCAGTTCTGGGCTCCCCAGTTCAAGAGGGATCAGAGATCTGCTGGAGAGAGTCCAAGGGAGGGCTGCAAGGATGCTGAAGGGACTGCAGCACTGCCTGGGGAGGAGAGGCTGAGAGCCCTGGGGCTGTTCAGTCTGGAGAGGAGAAGGCTGAGAGGGGATTTAACAAATATTTATTTGAGGGCTGGGGGTCAGGAGGGAGGGCACCGGGACAGGCTCTGCTCAGCTGCACGCTGGGATAGGAGAAGGAGCAATGGATATAAACCACAGCACAGGAGGTTCCAGCTCAACATGAGGAGGAACTTTTCACTGTGAGGCTCACAGAGCCCTGGAGCAGGCTGCCCAGAGAGGTTGTGGAGTCTCCTTCTCTGGAGACTTTCAAGCCCCATTTGGATGTGTTCCTGTGTGACCTGTGCTGGATTTTATGGTCCTGCTCGGGCAGGGGGTTGGACTGGAAGATCTCCAGAGGTCCCTTCCAACCCATAACATCGTCTGATCCTGTGATCCTTCCAGCCCCTAACATTCTGTAATCCTCTTCACCTACCTGGCACCATCCTCTACTTAATCCTCTGCACCACAGCTCACCCCCTACCATTCTGTGATTCCATGATTCCATGACCTGTTCCCAGTGCTGGATGCCATCTGTATGGAGTGATGAATGCTCCTGCTTGGCACTGCACCACGCTTCTCCCGGGGGAGCACTAACAGCTCCTCAGGGTCTCATTCTGCCAGGCACTTTTATGGCTGAAGGACTAATATTTTTGAAAGGAGCTTTAAAATGAGTATAATGAGCTCAACTTACAGAGCTGGGATGACAGTGGGCTCAGATGAAAGCAGATTTCCTCAGCTGAGTCACTTTGAGGCAACTCAAAGGCAACTGGAGCAAGCCAGCTTGGGGAAAGGGGGTTTTAAAGGTGCTGGGAGCATTGGGAAGTGACTGGCAAATGGGGAAGGAAGGAAAAAAGGAATTTTTCTCTGTTTGAAGAGCTCCCAGGATGCTGCTTGCCAGAGCAGGGGCAAACTGCTGATGGAATTGGAGGCACAGAGACCCTGGCAGCCAAACCAACAGGCACAGACTTGAGCACAAGAAGTTCCACCTGAACACAAGGAGGGACTTCTTTAGGGGTGATGGAGCATTGGAGCAGGCTGCCCAGAGAGGTGGTGGAGTCTCCATCTCTGGAGAGATTCCAAACCTGCCTGGGTGTGTTCCTGTGTGACCTTCTCTAGGTGCACCTTCCTTGGCAGGGAGGTTGGACTCAATGGTCTCCAGAGGTCCCTACCACCCCCTCCCATTCTCTTTCATAGAATCATCAAATCAATAAGGTTGGAAAAGAGCTCAGAGACCATCAAGTCCAACCTATCACCCAAGACCTTATGACTACTAGACCATGGCTCCAAGTACCACATCCAGTCCCCTCTTGAACACCTCCAGGGATGAGGACTCCATCACCTCCCTGGGCAGCACATTCCAATGGCCAATTACTCTTTCTGTGGGGAACTTTCTCCTCACCTCCAGCCTAAACCTCTCCTGGCACAGCTTGAGACTGTGTCCTCTTGTTCTGGTGCTGGGTGCCTGGGAGAAGAGAACAACCCCCACCTGGCTACAACCTCCCTTCAGGGAGTTGTAGAGAGCAAGAAGGTCTCCCCTGAGCCTCCTCTTCTGCAGGCTAAGCAACCCCAGCTCCCTCAGCCTCTCCTCCCAGGGCTGTGCTCCAGACCCCTCCCCAGCCTTGTTGCCCTTCTCTGGACACCTTCAAGTCTCTCAATGTCTTTCTTGAACTGAGGAGCCCAGAACTGGACACAGTGATACCCTGCAACCGTCGATGCAACCTGAGCCCTGTGTGGAGAGAAGTGGGTGGTGGCAGTGTGGGTGGCACAGCTTGGCTCTTGTCCCTTGCCCTTTGGGAGCAGGCCTGGCCAGGCCGTGGCGCGGCGAGCTGTGTCTCCTCCGCGCTGCCAGCATCCCTGGACGCAGTGTCACAAGCAGGGCTTTTCCCCAGCAATGGCTTTTCTGTGCTTGTGAGACCTGGAAACCATCCCTGAACGAAGGAGCTGGGGAGGGAAGAGAGAGATGCCGTGGGAAGAGTGATTAGGTTGTCCCCAGCTGTTTGCTCACCCACGGCAGCAGACTGTTCCCCTCCCGATGCCTCTTGTACTTTCCATTAGCCGGCTCTGACCTTTCGGTGCCGTAATCAAACAAGACAACCCAACACTTAAATCCGAGCGTTTAGCCCTGACATTTACAATTGCTTCTCCAGTTAGAGACACCAAATGAAAATTTCCTAGCAGACAGCAATGCTGCAGGGAAGGAGGGAATCAAATAATTCATTTGCTGAGGAAGAGGCGCGCCGGCCCCCGCCCGCCGCCCGCAGCCCGGCGCTGGGGCACTCCTTAACAAGTCAGAGCCCAGCTGGAGTTGGGGCTGGAGGCCCCACAGGTATCTTCTGTTTGGGGGGTGGGGGGAACTGGATTTGGCATTTGATGAATGTAAGCAGGAGTGATCTTAGCCTGGTGGGAGCAGGGAAGCTATGTTAAATGCTAAGGAGCCAAGGTAGTAATGAGGATGTTTGCCCCCCTTCAGCCTTGGCTGTATCCTTGCCTCGAAACTGAGCACTTGGTGTATCCTTGGTGTGTCCCTTGGTCCATCCCCTGTGCCATCCCTTGGTGCATTCCTTGTTCCATCCCTTGCTGTGTCCCTTGGTGCATCCCTTGCTGTGTCCCTTGTTCCATCCTTTGCTGTGTCCCCTGTTCCACCCCTTGGTGCATTCCTTGTTCCACCCCTTGGTGCATTCCTTGTTCCATCCCTTGCTGTGTCCCTTGGTGCATCCCTTGCTGTGTCCCCTGTTCCACCCCTTGGTGCATTCCTTGTTCCACCCCTTGGTGCATTCCTTGTTCCACCCCTTGGTGCATTCCTTGTTCCATCCCTTGCTGTGTCCCTTGTTCCATCCCTTGGTGCCCCCCTGCTGTGGCTCTGCAGCCCCGTGGTAACTGCTGGGCAGTGCCAGCACTGGGCAGGGATGAGCTTTTCTAGGCCTGTCCCTAGGGAAATCAAGCCCTGAGCATTCAGTGGTGTTTGCCTGGTGGGGATATAAGGCTCATGGGATGCCAGGGTGTGCTGAGAGCGCCCCAAAAACTATCTATCAGTCAGTCAGTCAGCCTATCTATCTATCTATCTATCTATCTAACTACCTGCCTACCTACCTACCTATCTACCTATCTATCTAGCAATCATCTATTATCTATTTATCAGTGTCTATCAATCATCTATCTATTAATATCTCATCTATTTATCAATCTCTCATCTATATCTCATCTATCTCTCATGTATCTATTACTCTCATCTATTTATCATCTCTCGATCATCTATCTCTCATCTATCATCTATTTATCGATGTCTATCAATCATCTATTAATCTCTCATCTATTTATGAATCTCTCATCTATATGCCATCTATCTATCAATCTATCTATCTATCTATAATGTATTTATTAATTCCTTATCTATCTATCTATCTATCCATCAGTCATTGCTCTATCTCTCTCTCAACCTCCCTATCTATCTCCATCCACCTCTCTCTCCACCCAATACATCCATTTACCTTCCCTCCCAGCGCTCTCACCCGGACCATGTTGCAAGGGGCTGAGGCCCAGCTGCTGGCTGAACAGACAGCCAGCAGGCAGAGGTTTCTGTCACAGCATCAGCATGCTGCCCACATGCAGCTGGGCTTAGTTTTCTAACACCCCTTCAGAGTCCTGCAGCCAGAAATGGGAATTCATAGAATCAATAAAGTTGGAAAAGACCTCAGAGATCATCAAGTCCAAGCTGTCACCCAACACCTCCTGACAACTAAACCATGGCTCCCAGTGCCACATCCAATCCCCTCTTGAACACCTCCAGGGATGGGGACTCCACCACCTCCCTGGGCAGCACATTCCAATGGCCAATTCCTCTTTCTGAGAAGAACTTTCTCCTCACTTCCAGCCTAAACCTCCCCTGGTGCTGCTTGCCTGGGAGAAGAGACCAACCCCCACCTGGCTACAACCTCCCTTCAGGGAGTTGGAGAGAGCAAGAAGGTCTCCCCTGAGCCTCCTCTTCTCCAGGCTAAGCAACCCCAGCTCCCTCAGCCTCTCCTCACAGGGCTGTGCTCCAGACCCCTCCCCAGCTTTGTTGCCCTTCTCTGGACACCTTCAAGTGTCTCAATGTCCTTCTTAAACTGAGGAGCCCAGAACTGGACACAGGACTCAAGGTGTGGCCTGAGCAGTGCTGAGCACAGGGCAGAATGACCTCCCTGCTCCTGCTGGCCACACTGCTCCTGGTGCAGGTCAGACTCTGTGTTAGCAATCCTGTATGCTAGATTTTTTTCTTTTACCACCCCCTCCAAAAAAAAACAAACCCCAAACCCAGAAAACAACAAAAGAATCCCTTTAAAAAGCAAAGATTGTTTCAGGAGGCTTTGCTGTGCTGCTGCCACATCCATATGCAGTAGAAATGAGCTGCTGTTTCTGATGATGGTGGTGGGAATAAAGACTAAATTAGAGATGAAAAAAACCCCCAACCATCCCAGCCTGCAGATCAGGAGAACCAGCAGAATTTCCAGCACCCAGAAAGCTCCTGCTCTAGCAAAGGGCACGTAGCCATGGCAACAGGAGCCCTCACTGTCACCACAATAAAAAAATATATTATTCTAGGAGAGCTCTTAAAAGGGAAATATACATTTTGCTGGGGTGGATGATGAAATATTGGGCAGCGGAGTGAAGAATGAGCTGGAGGACTCCAGAAAGTGATCCTGGCAGTTCTGCAGCCTGCTGTGGGTAGGGAGGGGGATGCAGAGCTGGCAGAAGGCTGGGGAAGCATCCCATCATCCTGTCAAAGATGCTGAGGGGCCTGGAGCAGCTCTGTGAGGAGGAAAGGCTGTGAGCCCTGGGGTGGTTGTGCCTGGAGAATAACAGCTCCAGAGGGGATCTGATCAATGCTCAGCAAGAGCTAAAGGGTGGGGGGCAAGAGGATGGGGCCAGACTCTTCAGTAGTGCCCAGTGACAGGACAAGGGGCAATGGGCACAGACTGGAACCCAGGAGGTTCCACCTGATCAGCAGGAGGAACTTCTTTGCTGTGTATATTGCTGGAGCACTGGAACAGGCTGCCTGGAGAGGCTCTGGAATCTCCTGGAGAAATTCCACGCCCACCTGAACATTGTGATCCTGGGGAGCTGCTGTGGGGGACCCTTCTTTAGCAGGGGATTGGACTGGGTGGTCTCCAGAGGTCCCTTTTGACCCCTACCATTCTCAGCTCCTGGGATTCTGCAGTAGCTGCCTCCCATCTTCCCTGCATGTGACTCAAAGAGTGCCGTGGAAAAGGTCAACCCCAACATGCATCCCTAGGGCGATGCCAACCTGATGGCAAAAGCTGGCAACCATGGGGCTGTGCAGGAGCAGTGTGGTGTGGGGGTCAGGGTAGCCCCAGGGGAGCTGTGCTGAGTTCCTGCAGCACTAGCCAAAGCCCTGGCATCAGCAGGCACTGAGCATCCTTGTGCCATCACGACCTGCTCCTGGCTGCAGGGGATGTGCCAGACACGTGCTGGCCAGCTGTGAGCCTCAGAGATGCAGCAGGTTGAAGGCTTTGAGTTTTTGGCCAAGAGAAAACAGTGGAAAATCAGCACCTTGGCTGAACTTTCCCTGGATTTGCATTTTGTAGAAGAGGCTGAAAACTGGTGCTGGCAAGGCAGCCTCCCACCAATGGTAAAAACAATGCACTGAGGTCTGAAGAACACCTGGGAAAAAGGAGCAGGACAATAAGAAACTGCCTCTGTTCTTCCCCATACCCAGGATTTTAGACCCAGCAAGATGCAGGCGGTGAGCAGCTCAGTGGAAAATTGCAGCAGACACCAATCTGTACCCTGCCCAGGGTGGGATGCAGCACTGCCTTCTCTCTGCTGGGAACTTAATTCAGCAGAGAGGAGGCAGTCCAGGAGATTCCTGGAGCGAATAGAGGATTGCTTCCTGCTGCAGCTGTTAAGTGAGCCTAGCAGGGGACAGGCTCTGCTTGACCTGCTGCTCTCCAATAGGGAAGGGCTGGGGGGAGATGTGACCGTGGGAGGCTGCCTAGGGTGCAGTGACCACGAGATAGTGAAGTGTTCAATCTGCAGGGAGATAGGGAGGAGCACCAACAGAACCTTCACCTTGGACTGCAGGAGGGCAAACTGCAGCCTGTTTGAGAAACTTATCTGCAAAGTTCCCTGGGTACCAACCCTCAAGAACCGAGGGGTCCAGGAGGGTTGGAGCTGCTTCAAAGAGGAGCTCTTGAAGGCACAGGAACTGGCAGTGCCCATGTGCTGAAAGATGAGCCCAGGGGAAGGCTCTGGGCCTGGGTGAGCAAGCAGCTCCTGGAGGATTGAAGGGGAAAAAAGAGGCTGTGTCACCTCTGGAAGCAGGGGAAGGCTTCTCCAGGTATGTTCAAGGAAGTGGTTAGATTATGTAGGAATAAAATTAGAGAGGCAAAGGCCCAGTTGGAACTGAAACTGGGCACCTCTGTGAAAGATAATAAAAGGCAATTTTACAAATATATCAAGGCTAAAAAGAAGGGCAAGAAGAACCTGCACTCCTTACTGGAGCTGGAGGGGAACACGGTGACCGAAGATGAGGAAAAGGCTGAGGTCCTGAACGCCTTCTTTGCCTCGATGTTTAACAGCAAGGTAGGAGTCCAGGATGAGTGGCCTCCTGAGCTGGGTAATAGGGTCGGGGAGCAGTGTGATGCCCTGGAAATCCATGAGGAATTAGTCCGGGACCTGCTGAGCCACTTGGACACCCATAAGTCCATGGGACCGGATGGGATCCACCCTAGGGTGCTGAGAGAGCTGGCAGATGAGCTGCCAAGCTGCTCTCCATCATTTTCCTCCAGCCCTGGCTCGCTGGAGAGGTCCCAGGTGACTGAAACTGGCCAAGGTGGTCCCCATCCACAAGAAGGGACGGATGGAGGAACCTGGAAACTCCAGGCCTGGCAGCCTGACCTCAGTGCCAGGGAAAGTGATGGAGCAGATTCTCCTGGGGGCAATAACTGCACCTGAAGGATGGCCAAGGGCTCAGGCCCAGCCAGCATGGGTTTAGGAAGGGCAGGTCCTGCCTGACCAACCTGATCTCCTTCTATGATCAGGTGACCCGTCTGGTGGATGTGGGGAGGCCTGTGGATGTAGTCTATCTGGACCTCAGCAAGGCCTTTGACACCGTCCCCCACAGCAGACTGCTGTCTAAGCTGTCAGCTCGTGGTTTGGACCGCAACACTCTGTGCTGGGTTAGGAACTGGCTGGAGGGCCGAGCCCAGAGAGTGGTGGTGAATGGTGCCACAGCCAGCTGGCAGCCAGGCCCCAGTGGTGTGCCCCAGGGATCAGTGCTGGGCCCCATGCTCTGTAACATCTTCATTGATGATCTGGATGAGGACATTGAGTCAGTCAGCAGCAAGTTTGCAGATGACAGCAAGCTGGGAGCAGAGGTTGGTCAGTTAGAGGGCAGAAGGGCTCTGCAGAGGGGCCTCGACTGACTGGACAGATGGGCAGAGTCCAGTGGCATGGCATTTAACAAGTCCAAGTGCCAGGGGCTGCACTTTGGCCACAGCAACCCCAGGCAGAGCTACAGGCTGGGGTCAGAGTGGCTGAGAGCTGCCAAGCAGAGAGGGACCTGGGGGTGCTGATTGACAGCTGTCTAAACATGAGCCAGCAGTGTGCCCAGGTGGCCAAGAAGTCCAATGGCATCCTGGCCTGTATTAGGAATAGTGTGGCCAGCAGGAGCAGGGAGGTCATTGTGCCCTGTGCTCTGCATTGGTTAGGCCACACCTTGAGTCCTGTGTCCAGTTCTGGGCCCCTCAGTTTCAGAAGGACATTGAGAGACTTGAAGGTGTCCAGAGAAGGGCAACAAGGCTGGGGAGAGGCCTTGAGCACAGCCCTGTGAGGAGAGGCTGAGGGAGCTGGGGTTGCTTAGCCTGCAGAAGAGGAGGCTCAGGGGAGACCTCATTGTCCTCTACAACTACCTGAAAGGTGGTTGTAGACAGGAAGGGGTTGGTCTCTTCTCCCAGGCAACCAGCACCAGAACATGGGGACACAGTCTCAAGCTGTGCCAGGGGAGGTTTAGACTCGAGGTGAGGAAAAAGTTCTTCACTGAGCGAGTCGTTCGGCATTGGGATGTGCTGCCCAGGGAGGTGGTGGAGTCCCCATCCCTGGAGGTGTTCAAGGGGAGATTGGATGTGGCACTTGGTGACATGGTCTAATCGTGAGGTCTGTTGGGACAGGTTGGACTCGATGATCCTTGGGGTCTCTTCCAACCTTGGTTATACTGTGAGACTGTGATACTGGTGGGTAAAGCCCCTCCTTGGCACACCCCAGCCTGAACCCTTCCTGCAGGTGCTGCCTGCAGCATGGAGAGGGAAAGCTGGCCCAGGAATGGAGGGAAAAAGTTGACCCAAAAATGTAGAGGCAAAGAGGAATGTTCTTATGCCAGCAGTGCTGGGTGGCATGGGAACTCAGGGGCTAATTCCCTCTCTCCCACCTGCCCGTGTGCCCCCATCATAGCCCAGTGGGAGCTGCAGGGAGCTCATGGCTTGTGTTGTTTCCTGTGGATCTGGAAGGAATCCTCTCTGGACGTGAGGGGCCAGGGGAGCTTGGCATGTGCTGTGCCTGGGTGGGTGATGCCAGCCGGCTAGGGATGGTCCTGCTTTTGGTCCTCCCAGTCTTCAATGCACTGGCATGGAGTGTGGCTCTCTAACCAACGTGATCCAGGGCCTGAAAGCTGGGGAGGGACTTTTGACAAGGGCTGGTAGAGATAGGGCAAGGGGCAATGGCTTTGTGCTGGAATAGGGGAGATTGAGATGAGAGGAAGAAATTCTTTACAGTGAGGGTGGGGAGACACTGGCGCAGGTTGCCCAGGGAGGTTGTGGCTGTCCCCTCCCTGGAGGTGTTCAAGGCCAGGTTGGGTGAGGCCTTGGGCACCTTGGGCTGGTGGGAGGAGTCCTTACCCATGGCAGGGGGGTTGAAACTGGGTGATCTTGAAGGTCCCTTCTGACCCAAACCATTCTGTGATTCTACGATCCCAGGGCAATGGTGCTTAGCAAACAGCTCTTTCAGGAATCCCAAAGATACATTTCCCCTTCCATTAGACCCTACAGGCACAGGGTGCAAAAGATTTCTGAAGCTTGCCCAGAGCAGAAAGGTGCAAGCTGGATGCTAGGGACTGGTGTCAGCAGGGGGATGCAGGGAGCTGCTTGGTGCCCCTGCCACTGGACACTCCTATCTGAGCTGGTGGCTCTGGATGTCTCCCAGGTGCTGCTGGGTGTTGGGACTGGCAGAGTTGGCTCAAATCTGGACTCCAGCCCATAGAATCGTGACATGGTTCGGGTTGGGAGAGACCTTTAAAGGTCACCTAGTCCAAACTCTCTGCACTCAGCAGGGGCATCTGCACCCAGAGCAGGTTGCTTAGAACCCCAAACAAACTGACCTGGAATCTCCCACCTCTCTGGGCAACTTGGGCCAGGGCCTCACTGCCCTCTTTATAAACAATTCCTGCCTTCTATCCAGTCCAAATCTCCCTCTATTAGCTCAACCCCTTCCCCGCTGCCTCCGTCTGAGCAGAGCTGGGAATCAGCACAGAGGGAAGAAGGGGCTCGGGGTCCCCCTGAGCATCACTTCCCACACCGGGGGCTCACCCTGTGCCCCGGCCGGGTTCAATGCCTTGTGCAGGAGCATTTTGGGGTTCAAACGGGACAGGTTGGGCTCCCCCTTACCCTGGCTGCGCCCCGCTGCTCTCCCCGGGCGCTGCAGGGGGAGCTCGCAGCGCGCCGAGCCCCGAGCCGCCGCTTCCCAGCGCATCCCGCACGGCTCCTACCGCTGGTCCCGGGGGCGCTCCCGGAGGAGCCCAAGTTTCAGAGCAGACAAACTCAAGAGAAGTTGAGGATGGTGACGTCTGTCTCTCAACGATCCCTGCTGCTGACTGGGACAGCCAGGCCTGGAAAGGAATAGCAGCTGATGGCTGACATAGGACATTGCCCGGAATCCCAGCCAGCATCGTGGGGGTCAGAAGGGACCTCTGGAGATCATCCAGACCAAAACCCGTGCTGAAGCAGGGGCACCCACAGCAGGGTGCCCAGGATCACAATGTCCAGCTGGGTTTAGAACCTCACTAGGGAAGACTCCACACCTGCTCTGGGCAGCCTACTCCAGGGCTCCAGCACCCTCACAGCAAAGGAGTTTCTCCTCCTGTTCAGATGGAACCTCCTGGGTTCCAGTTTGTGCCAATATCTTGTCACTGGGCAGCACTGAAAAGAACCTGGCCCCATCCTCTTAGTTCCCAGCCCCTTAGCTCTAGCTGAGAAGATCCCCTCTCAGCTAAACAAGGAGGTTAACTACCTGTGCAGTTATTTTTCAGAAGGGCTTATAGTGACAGAAGCAGGGGCAATGGCTTTAAAGCTGGAAGAGGGCAGATTTAGACTGGATATTAGGAAAAAATTCTTTACAGTGAGGGTGGGGAGACACAGGAACAGGTTGCCCAAGGACATTGTGGATTCTCCCTCCCTGGACCAGGCTGGATGAGGCCTTGAGCAACCTGGGCTGGTGGGAGGTGTCCCTGCCCACGGCAGGGGGATTGGAACTGAATGATCTTTAAGGTCACTTCTAACCCAAAGCATTGTGTCTCTCTGTTGTATGTGTCTCTGCTTGCTCGGGGGGACCAATAAAAAGAAATGAAGGAGCTGTGAGATACCTACCCACCAGAAACCTGCATCAGGAACAGTGTGGCCAGCAGGAGCAGGGAGGTCATTCTGCCCCTGTACTCTACACTGGTTAGGCCACGCCTGGAGTCCTGTGTCCAGTTCTGGGGTCCCCAGTTTAAGAAGGACATTGAGATGCTGGAAGGTGTCCAGAGAACGGCAAGGAGGCTGGGGAGGGGTCTGGAGCACAGCCCTGGGAGGAGAGGCTGAGGGAGCTGGGGTTGCTTAGCCTTCAGAAGAGGAGGCTCAGGGGAGACCTTCTTGCTCTCTCCAACTCCCTGAAGGGAGGTTGTAGCCAGGTGGGGGTTGGTCTCTTCTCCCAGGCACCCAGCACCAGAACAAGAGGACACAGTCTCAAGCTCAGGGGAAGTTTAAGCGGAAGGTGAGGAGAAATTCTTCCCAGCAAGACAGACTGGCCCTTGGCATGTGCTGCCCAGGAAGGTGGTGGAGTCCCCATCCCTGGAGGTGTTCAAGAGGGGACTGGATGTGGTACTTGGAGCCATGGTTTAGTTGTCAGGAGGTGTTGGGTGACAGCTTGGACTTGATGGTCTCTGAGGTCTTTTCCCACCTTAGTGACTCTATGATTCTAAGTCTCTTCTCTCTCCTCCTCCTGGGTGCCATTTTCATGCAAATGCAAAGCCTCTGTGTGCTTAGGAGCAGAATGCTGGCTCGGGATGCATAGGGAGACATAAAGGGCGCTGGGTAAATTGGAGATCGTTTAGCTGCTCTGTGTACACAACTACAGACATACACATCATTACCCTTTTAGTTCTGCGGGTGTGTTTACACATACAGATCTTCTATTTACATATTTATAGACATGCTAAATGTATTGAATGCTGTCAGGGAGAGCTCCCAGAGAAAGGAAACCCTGCCAGCTAATGAGTGGGGGAAAAAAGAAAAGAAAAGGGAGAAAACAAATAGAAAATAGTGGTAAATCAATAGCCTCACCTTTGCCTTCTGCTGCCAGGAGTAAATCATGTTGCTGAGCAAATGTGGGTTTTTACCCCACAGAGGACTGGTGAGCCAGCTCTTGGTGAATCCTGCTGCTTTCAGAGGGAGGTTCTCCTTTCCCTCTACTCTGCCCTGGTGAGGCCAGCTCTGGAAAATACAGTGTCCTCCTCTGGGCTCCCCAGCTCAAGAAGGAGAGGGATTTGCTGGAGAGGGTGCAGCAAAGGGCTACAGGGATGCTGAGGGGACTGGAACATCTCCCTTATGAGGAAAGATTGAGAGAATTGGGGCTGTTCAGTCTGGAGAAGAGCAGGCTGAGGGGGATCTCATCAATGCTGATTAATAGAACAGGATAGAATGGAATGGAATAGGATAGAATAGAATAGGATGGAATAGAATAGGATAGGATAGGATAGAATAGAATAGAATAGAATAGAATAGAATAGAATAGAATAGAATAGAATAGAATAGAATAGAATAGAATAGAATTAGCCAGTTTGGAAAAGACCTTTGAGATCATGGAGTCCAACCTATCACCCAGCACCATCTGATCAACTAAACCATGGCACCGCACCACAGCCTGGTCTCCAGGCTGGTGACACATGGGTTTGATGGGTGGACCACTAGATGGATAAAGTACTGGCTTGATGGCCACACCCAAAGAGTGGCTGTCCATGGGTCCATGTCCCAGTGGAGGCCAGGGACAAGCAGAGTCCCTCAGGGATCAGTCCTGGGACCAGGCTTGTTCAACATATTTGTGGGTGCCAGGGACAGTGGCACTGAGTGCAGCCTCAGCAGGGCTGCTGATGGCACCAAGCTGTGTGGTGCAGCTGGAGGGAAGGGATCCATCCAGAGGGACCTTGACAGGCTGGAGAGGTGGGCACAAGCCAGCCTCATGAGGTTCAACAAGACCAAGTGCAGGGTCCTGCAGCTGGGTGGAGGCAATCCCAGGCACAAATCCAGGCTGGGCAGGGACTGGCTGGAAAGCAGCCCTGAGGAGAGAGACTTGGGGGTGCTGGGGGAGGAGAAGCTCAACAGGAGCCATCAGGGAGCACTTGCAGCCCAGAGAGCCAAGCAGAGCCTGGGCTGCAGCAAGAGAAGTGTGGCCAGCAGGGCCAGGGAGGGGATTCTGCCCCTCTGCTCAGCTCTGCTGAGACCCCACCTGGAGCACTGCCTCCAGCTCTGGAGCCCCTATGACAAGAGGGATCTGGAGGGGCTGGAAGGTGTCCAGAGCAGGGCCAGGAGGATGAGCAGAGGGCTGGAGCTGCTCTGCTGTGAGGACAGACTGAAGGAGTTGGGGCTGTTCAGTCTGGAGAAGAGAAGGCTCTGAGGTGACCTCATTGTGGCCTTCCAGGATCTGAAGGGGGCTCCAAGAAGGCTGGGGAGGGACTGCTCAGGATCTCAGGGAATGATAGGACCAGGGGGAATGGACTGAAGCTGAAGGTGGGGAGATTCAGGCTGGAGGGGAGGAGGAAGTTCTTCCCCATGAGAGTGGTGAAGCCCTGGGATGGGTTGTCCAGGGAGGTGCTTGGGGCCCTGTCCCTGGAGGTGTTTAAGCCCAGGCTGGATGAGGCTCTGGGCAGCCTGATCTAGTGTGGGGTGTCCCTGCCCATGGCAGGGGGGTTGGAACTAGATGATCCTTGTGGTCCCTTCCAACCCTGACTGATACTATGATACTACTATGATACCAAGTGCCTCATTCAGTCTCTTCCTAAACACCTCCAGTACTTCTAGGGTGGGTGTCAGGAGGATGGGTCCAGGCTTCTTTCAGCGGAGCCCAGTGACAGGGCAAGGGGCAATGGGCACAAACTTGAATGTGACAAGTTTCATCTAAACACGAGGAGGAACTTCTTGAATGTAAGGGTGACAGAGCCCTGGAGCAGGCTGCCCAGAGAGGTGGTGGAGTCTGTGTCTCTGGAGACGTTCCAGACCTGCCTGCATGTGTTCCTGTGTAGGCTGGATGAGGCGCTCAGTGCCATGCTTTAGTTGATTGGATGGTGTTGGGTGATAGGTTGGACTTGATCCCAAAGGTGTTTTCCAACCTGGCTAATCCTCTATTCTGACTTCTGTATTCTGACCTTCTTTAGGTGACCCTGCCCTGGCAGGGGGGGTTCGAATCAGATATCTGGAGGTCCCTTCCAACTCTACCATTCTGTGATTCTGTGATCGATTCTGGCATTCTGGGACTGTACTGAGGGTGGTCCTAAGCAGCCTCCTCCTTCTCCAGCTTGCTGGGTTTCTATTTTCTGAACAAAATATTTCACAGCTTTCCTTGGAAACCAGACTGGAACTCTCTCTTTGTCCCAAGTCTACATTCTTAAAGGTTCACCTAGAGAAGACCACACAGGAATGCATCCAGGTGGGGTTGGAACGTCTTCAGAGAAGGACACTCCACCACCACCACTCTGGGCAGCCTGGAAATAGACCCCCTTGGTGCTGCTGTTTGATGCTGTGGAGGCACTGGAACAGTCCAAAGTCTCCCCCACTGCAGGCTGTGGTGGGGTTGGGATGGGAACTGGAGCAGCCCTCATCAAGTCTCACTTTAGAATCACAGAATCAATAAGGCTGGAAAAGTCCTCAGAGATCATCAAGTCCAACACCTGCTGACAACTAAACCATGGCACCAAGTGCCACATCCAAGCCTTCTTTGAACACCTCCAGGGATGGTGACTCCATCACCTCCCTGGGCAGCACATCCCAATGGCAAATTACTCTCTCTGGGAAGAACTTTCTCCTCACCTCCAGCCTAAACCTCCCCTGGCACAGCTTGAGCCTGTGTCCTCTTGTTCTGGTGCTGGGTGCCTGGGAGAAGAGACCAACCCCCACCTGGCAACAACCACCTTTCAGGTAGTTGTAGAGAACAAGAAGGTCTCCCCTGAGCCTCCTCTTCTGCAGGCTAAGCAACCCCAGCTCCCTCAGCCTCTCCTCACAGGGCTGTGCTTGAGACCTCTCACCAGGAGCACCAGGAGGTCTTTTGTCCAGGAAAGTACACCCAGAGAGGACATCACACATCGATCCTCCCCTTGGCACACTCCTCGCTCATGGGAAGGAGGCTGGAGAATTGGAAAGAGGAATTTTTAGCCCTGAAGTGGAATTTCACACCTTGGCAGAGATGGTATTTCTGGGTTTGCTTTTTTCCTTTTTTCTTCCCCTCCCCCACTCCTTTTTTTCCCCTTTTTTTTCCTCCCCTGCAACATTTCCTGGTGTTTCTAAACCAAACTGAACATGAGCTTTGAAGCTCTCCTGAAGGGTAGGTTCCTATGTCTGGTCTGGAGCTTGACCCCAAACACATGGCAAACTACATGTGAAATTCATAGAGCCACAGAATGGGAAGGACCTTAAAGATCATCTGGTTCCAACCCCCTGCCATGGGCAGGGACACCTCCCACTAGCCCAGGTTGCTCAAAGCCTGGTCCAGCCTGGTCATAAACACTTTTAAGGATGAGGCACCACCGACTTCTCTGGGCAACCTCTTCCAGTGTCTCACCACCCTCATAGTAAAGAACTTCCTCCTAACACCCAATTTAGATCTACTCTGCTCAAACCATTGCCCCTCATCCTATCCCCACCCTCACTACAAAGAATGTCTTCCTCATCTCCAGTCTCAATCTCCTCTGTCCCAGCTCAAAGCCGTTGTCTCTCATCCTGTCACTCCCAGCCCTTGTCAAAAGCCCCTTCCCAGCTCTCCTTCAGCCCCCTTCAAGGACTGGAAGGCTGCTCTAAGGTCTCCCTGAAGCCTTCTCTTCTCCAGGCTTTTTCACCACCATAGCCCCTTGTCCTGTTATAGAATCATAGAATCAATGAGGTTGGAAAAGACCTCAGAGATCATCAAGTCCAAGCTGTCACCCAACACCTCCTGACAACTAAACCATGGCTCCAAGTGCCACATCCAATCCCCTCTTGAACACCTCCAGGGATGGGGACCCCACCACCTCCCTGGGCAGCACATCCCAATGGCCAATTCTTCTTTCTGGGAAGAACTTTCTCCTCACCTCCAGCCTAAACTTCCCCTGGCGCAGCTTGAGGCTGTGTCCTGTCACCACAGGCCCTTATAAATAGTCCTCTCCAGCACGCCTGGAGGCAAATTCCTTAGTGAGTGGAGGTGAAACTCTCCTAGTGTCGTTCAGGCACTGCTCTTTTGGAGTGCCTTCTCTTCCAGAGACAAGACAACACGAGGTGGGATTTAGAAACCAAACAAATACCCTCAGCAGAGCGGAAGGCCATCCTTGGTGGGGCTGCTTGTGCCTGGTCTGCAGCAGCCGCTGCCCCTCGGCTCCTTTGAATTGCTCTCAGTCCATTACTGGGTTTTCAATTTCATCCCCTTTCCTAGGAGCAAGCTCAGCTTTATGTTTCCCTTTTAAGCTGATTGAAATAAAGTATTTGAACAAATGTCATGGGCACTTAGAAATCTCTCCTCTGTTTACCCTCCTCTGCTTTCATTCTGTCCCCCCCTCCCCCTTCTGTGGTACCAGCTCTGAAAGCCTCAAGTGCTGTCTCTCTAAATGAATGCATCCTGCAGGCAGGACACTGCTCAAATTCATTAATTTCCTCTGTATTGGAAATAGGCCTTTATTATGTCTCCCTTCATGTTTTCCCCATGGTTGAATAGCTGAGCTCCTTTATAAGCCATCAGCAAAGAGATGGTGGCTCCTTGAGATCCATTAGGTACATACCTCTGGGAAACTGTTCTGCAGCCAACAAACATTTGTAGGCACTGCAGAAAACAAGCAGGAGAAGTTTTGTGTTCTGCTCAACTCAATTCATTACAGCTGCTGTCATTTGCATGACTCCTGGAGGTCCAGGGGGGCAAATCCAGAGGAGGTTCCACCTCAGAAGGGTTTTCCTGCACCCCAGCACCCCCTGTGCAGCCCCATAGAAGCATTTGGGTTGGGAAAGCCCTTTAAGATCATCCAGTCCAACCATCCTCTAACTCTACCAAGTCTGGTGCTAAACCATGGCCCTCAGCACCACAGCTCTGCACCTAGGGCAGCTCACACAGGAACACATCCAGATGGGTCATAGAAGTCTCCAGAGAGGGAATCTCCACAACCTCTCTGGGCAGCCTGCTCCAGGGCTCCAGCACCCTCACAGCAAAGAAGTTTTTCCTCATGTTGAGGTGGAAACTCCTGGGTTCCAGTTTATCCCTGTTGTTCCTTGTCCTATCACTGGGCACCACTGAAGAGGGCCTGGCCCCTTCATCTTGACACCCGCTCTTCAGGTCTCTCCTCTCCTCTCCTCTCCTCTCCTCTCCTCTCCTCTCCTCTCCTCTCCTCTCCTCTCCTCTCCTCTCCTCTCCTCTCCTCTCCTCTCCTCTCCTCTCCTCTCCTCTCCTCTCCTCTCCTCTCCTCTCCTCTCCTCTCCTCTCCTCTCCTCTCCTCTCCTCTCCTCTCCTCTCCTCTCCTCTCCGGCTGTGCTCCAGGCTCCTCACCAGTTTCATTGCCCTTCTCTGGACACCTTCTTTCTGCTAGGTTGGGAGAGGGAAGAGTTAAGCTTTCAAAAGCAGAACATTTTATTTGTGTAACCCACCATTCCCACTCTCCAGCCAAAGCAGGACTGATGACCAAGGTATATTTGAGGCTGTCAGCTCTGCTTTGCTCTCTGTTGGTAAAAAACCTGCTGCTCCCTGCCTGGAAATGTCAGAGGGAAATTGAAAAATAACATTTTCCCCTCTCCCTGCTTCCACACCTTCTTTCCTGCAGCCGGGGCTGCCATTTCTCCGGGCACCCTGACAAGCTCTGCACCACCAGGTGCTGCTGGGGCTGGGGACAAGCAAGTTTGGGGCATCCTGGAAGCCAGGGGGCACCTGAACCCAGTGGGGTGCAGCTTCTGCCCAAGAGTGTGGGCAAAAGCACAGGATCTCATGTCTGATCACTGAACCCCAGCATGGTGGGGGTTGGAAGGGACCTCTGGAGATCATCCAGTCCAACCTTCCCGCTACAGCAGAGGCATCCACAGCAGGTCACACAGAAACACAGGGAGGTGGGTTTTGAAAGCTTCCAGAGAAGGAGACTCCACAGCCTCTCTGGGCAGCCTGCTCCAGGGCTCTGTCAACCTCACAGCAAAGAAGTTTCTCCTTGTGTTCAAATGGAACCTCCTGGGTTCCAGCTTGTGCCCACTGCCCCTTGTCCTGTTGTTGGGCACCACTGAAAAGAGTCTGCTCCCATCCTCTTGACGAGCGCTGATCAGATCCCCTCTGGAGCTGCTCTTCTGCAGGCTCAACAGCCCCAGGGCTCTCAGCCTTTCCTCCTCACAGAGATGCTCCAGGCCCCTCAGCATCTTTGTAGTCTCTGTTGGATTCACTCCAGCAGTTTCCTGTCTCTCTTGAACTGAGGAGCCCAGAACTGGACCCAGTATTCAAGGTGTGGCCTCACTATTGCTGAGTACAGGAGGACAATCACTGCCCTGGTCCTGCTGGCTACACTAAAGCTGGTCCAGGCCATGATGCTCGTGGCCTTCTTGACCAGCAGGACACATCTGTCAACCACCACCCCCAGATCTTTCTCCACTGGGTGGCTTTCCAGCCTTTCTGCCCCAAGCCTGGCTGTTGTGAATTAAGTGCAAGACCCAGCAGCTTGTGCAAGCTGAGCACCTAAAGCTTAGACTAGAATAGAATGAACCAGGTTGGAAAAGACCTTTGAGATCATTGAGTCCAACCTATCACCCAGCACCATCTGATCAACTAAACCATGGCACCAAGGGCCTCATCCAGGCTTTTCTTAAATACCTCCAGGGATGGGGACTCCACCACCTCCCAGGGCAGCACATCCCAAGGGCCAATCTCTCTTGCTGGGAAGAACTTCCTAACATCCAGCCTAAACCTACCCTGGTGCAGCTTGAGACTGTGTCCTCTTGTTCTGGTGCTGGGTGCCTGGGAGAAGAGACCAATCCCCACCTGGCTACAGCCTCCCTTCAGGTAGTTGTAGAGAGCAAGAAGGTCTCCCCTGAGCCTCCTTTTCTGCAGGCTAAGCAACCCCAGCTCCCTCAGCCTCTCCTCCCAGGGCTGTGCTCCAGACCCCTCCCCAGCTTTGTTACTTGTTGGGGTGCAGCCCAACCACCCAGCCTCACTTATCACATCACCTCATTTGTTGGCAGATGCTCAGTGCTGGAGCTGGGATAGCTCAAATAACAGAATCCAGGCTGGGAACCCATCCAGCTGAGCTAGTGCTTGTGGACCATGTCTGTGATCCAGCTGAGATGGAGCAAAACTAGAAGTGGGTAGATTCAGCTTGGATGTTAGGAAAAGTTGTTCCCCATGAGGGTGGTGAGAGCCTGGCACAGGCTGCCCAGGGAGGTGGTGGAAGCCTCCTGCCTGGAGGTGTTTGCAGCCACGCTGGAGGTGGCTGTGAGCAACCTGCTGTGGTGTGAGGTGTCCCTGGGCATGGCAGGGGGGTTGGAACTGGCTGATCCTTGAGGTCCCTTCCAACCCTGACAGTTCTATGATTCTGTGATGCTTTCCCATGAATCTCTGATGCTTTTCCTGTAGGTTAAGTTACCACTGTCCAGCCACAGAGCTGCCTCATGCCCTCAAGGCCGAGCAAACCAGAGCAGGACCTCAGAAGAGCTTTGGAAGCTCAGGGGGAAGACATTACCCTGCCCCCAGGGAACGTGAAGGCATCTTGGCAATGACTTCAGAAGTGAGCTTGCAAGGTTTTGTGTGTGCTCATCTGAAAGCCTTTGACACATGGTGCTGTGTGCTGCTTTTATGAATATGCAAATCCCAGCAGTGCAATTACAGATAATGAGATGTAGTCAAAACTTTTCAGGAGTGAATGCATGTGCCTGAGTTTGCAGATTTCTGTCACAGTTGTATTTGCAAAATAGATGAGATAATGCTGCTGAAGAGAGCAGCTTCCCTGGCACCCAGGCACAACCCAAACTGCCCAGCTGCCAGCTCCCTTCCTGCCACTGGCAGCCCTGCTGCGGGCTGGAGATCATGCTGAGCTCCTGGGCATCAGTGCCCTGGCACCCTAAAGCAGGGCCAAGCTGCTGGGTGGTTTCAAGGGTTGGACCAAGGCACTGCCATTGGCCCATGAGGTGCACGGTCCTGCTGCAGAGTTGGGACAAAACTCTGCAGGGGAACCAAGAGGGACAGGGGTCTGCTGGAGGGAGTTGAACTGAAAGCTACAAGGATGATGAAGGGACTGCAACATCATCTCCCCTATGAAGAGAGACTGAGCCCTGGGGCTGTTTAATTTGGAGAAGAGAAGGCTGAGAGGGGATCTGATCAATATCTATCAATAGCTGAGTGCTGGGGGTCAAGAAGGGGCCAGGCTCTTTAAGCTGGTGTCCAGTGACAGGACAAGGAACAAGAGGCACAAACTGGAACCCAGGAACTTACATCTCAACAGGAGGAGAAACTGCTTTGCTGTGAGGGTGCTGGAGCCCTGGAGTAGGCTGCCCAGATGTGGTGGGTTAATGCCCATTCTGAAAACAGGGGGGAGGGCTTGCAGGTGCTCTGACGTGGCACTTGGTGCCATGATCTAGTTGTGAGGTCTGTTGGAACAGGTTGGACTTGATGATCCTTGGGGTCTCTTCCAACCTTAGTTACTGTGATACTGTGATACTCTGCCCTCCCTGCAGGGCATTTTCCCCCTGGGAAGCTGAGTCTGTTCCAGTCCCCCCTCTCTGCCCAGCTAGGGTATAAAAGCAGGGCATCATAGCTGTTAGCTCCCCTTTTTGGCTCCTGCCTCCCCTGGATGAGAGCTACTGCAGCTGCCCTCCTGCTCCTCTGCCACGTGGTCAGGCCTGATCCTTCTCCCTGCTGCCTCTGTGCCTCCTCAGAGAGAGACTGGTTTTGTATTCTTCTTTGTCCCCCTCCCAGCCACCCTTGTTCCTTGCCCTTGTGAACCTTTCCTGTTATTGTTATATAGATACTGTTTAAAGACAACTCTTTACCTCTCCACTTCCAAGCCGACTCCAAGTTATTGTTTGGTGGATTTGTTCCTTCCTTTTTCTCCCCTCTCTGCTGGGAGGGAGGACAGGGGA
The DNA here is from genome assembly GCF_014839835.1 of Dryobates pubescens. Classification (NCBI taxonomy): domain Eukaryota; kingdom Metazoa; phylum Chordata; class Aves; order Piciformes; family Picidae; genus Dryobates; species Dryobates pubescens. The sequence goes on from NC_071637.1 coordinate 1,628,101, forward strand.
GCAGGGGAGAGATTCTCAGCTTTGGCCCCATCTGAGCTCTTAACTCCCAGTTAAGGCTCAAACCACCACACCAGAGAAGTTGTGGAGTCTCCTTCTTGAGAGACTCCAAACCCACCTGGATACATTCCTGTGTGACCTGCCCTAGGTGATCCTGCTTCCACAGGAGAGTTGGCCTGGATGGCCTAGAAGTCCCTCCCAATCCCTAGCATGCTGTGATTCTGTGATTCCCAGGAAGGCCAAGCTCAGGAGGGGGATGGTTGCCTACCTGTTTCTCACTCTGCTTTCACTCCTTTCTGAGTGCTCAGTGTGTGGCAGGGGACCTATGCAGGCTGTGTTAGCAAGCTCCATCTCTTTGACCATGAAGGATTTCACTCCTGCAGCACCTGGGCTCCTGGCAATGTCTTGCCCAAGGTCTCTGCCTGCTGCTAGGTCTTCTGCAGTCCTTGGGTTTTTGGCTGGGGGCTACCTCCATCTCATCCTGCTCCCAAATAGTCTAATCATAGAATCAATGAGGTTGGAAAAGACCTCAGAGATCATCAAGTCCAAGCTGTCACCCAACACCTCCTGACAACTAAACCATGGCTCCAAGTGCCACATCCAATCCCCTCTTGAACACCTCCAGGGATGGGGACTCCACCACCTCCCTGGGCAGCACATCCCAAGGGCCAATCTCTTTTCTGGGAAGAACTCTCTCCTCACCTCCAGCTTAAACTTCCCCTGGCACAGCTTGAGACTGTGTCCTCTTGTTCTGGTGCTGGGTGCCTGGGAGAAGAGACCAACCCCCACTTGGCTCCAACCTCCCTTCAGGGAGTTGTAGAGAGCAAGAAGGTCTCCCCTGAGCCTCCTCTTCTCCAGGCTAAGCAACCCCAGCTCCCTCAGCCTCTCCTCCCAGGGCTGTGCTCAGTTCCTCAGCATGCTCCTGTCTCTGCTGCATTCTGCACTTGGCAGTGTTAGGTCAGTGCTTGGACTCAATGATGTTTGATGTTTTTCCCAGCTTTAACAATTCTCTGAGTCTGTGGTTCCCAGTTCATTCCTACCACCAGCTTGCTTTTGATTGTTCAGATGAGGCAGCCTGGGCTGCCCTGGAGGACATCCATCACCCATGGCTGAGGGGACATTTCTTCCTTCTCTCCAGTCTGAATCTCCCTCTTCTAGTTTCAAACCATCACTCCTTGTCCTGTCACAACAGGCCCTTGCTCAATATCTGTCCCCAGCATTCTTCTAGGTCTCTTGCTTTCTGGTCAGCCCTTTAAGCACTGAAAGGCCACCAGAAGCTCTCCCTGCAGCCTTCACTTCATCACCTTCCAGCACTTTCCAGCAAGTGATACCCCCCAGAGGATGCTGGCAGTGGCCTTCCTCCCTTCCCCCTCTTCTTTCTCTTTCTTCTTGCAAACACCTACATCCTTCCTGTATTGCAGCAAACCACAAGACAGTAAGCTGAGAAGCTAACCCTGTCAAACAGTGAGTGGGAAGGTCTGTGGGGGGAGGTGGACCTCTGGGGCTTGGTGGCTCCACCTTCCCCTGCAAATGCCACCGGAAAGCTCTGCCCTCCTCTTGCATACTGGGGTCGGGGTAGGGGGGGGGGGGGGGGGGGGGGGGGCGGTGTGCTCACCCCAAATGGCAGCACTTGCTCAAACCTCTGATCTTCTCCAGCCTTTTTTGGTTACTGTGTCCCTTGCTGCCTCTCCCACAGCCCCAGCAGCAGGACCCAGCAGCGCAGTGCGTGTGGCAGGAGGCTCTTCTGCCTCTGCAAGCTCCTTGCTGGCTCTCACCAGCACTTTATTTAGTTAAGAGCTTTTCCCCAAGCTTTTTCATGGCTCCTCTCCTCCTCCCCTCCCCTGGGATGGCCAACTCCATCCCAGCTGTGTGTTTGCTGGGGGAGAAGGGTTGGCAAGGCTGGGATGAGGGTGCTCCGTGTAGCATCCAGGTCCTGCTCTGCCTGCAGCTGCTGAACTGAGCAAAGCTGCCTGCAATGTGGGGTGACTCCTGGGTGTCCCAGCGCTGCTGTGAGTGTCCCCAGCACTGCCCTGTGTGTCCCCAGCCCTGCTGTGTGTCCCCAGCCCTGCCCTGTGTGTCCCCAGCCCTGCTGTGTGTCCCCAGCCCTGCCCTGTGTGTCCCCAGCCCTGCCCTGTGTGTCCCCAGCCCTGCCCTGTGTGTCCCCAGCCCTGCTGTGTGTCCCCAGCCCTGCCGTGTGTCCCCAGCCCTGCCCTGTGTGTCCCCAGCCCTGCCCTGTGTGTCCCCAGCCCTGCTGTGTGTCCCCAGCCCTGCCCTGTGTGTCCCCAGCCCTGCCGTGTGTCCCCAGCCCTGCCCTGTGTGTCCCCAGCACTGCCCTGTGTGTCCCCAGCCCTGCTGTGTGTCCCCAGCCCTGCCCTGTGTGTCCCCAGCCCTGCTGTGTGTCCCCAGCCCTGCCCTGTGTGTCCCCAGCCCTGCCGTGTGTCCCCAGCCCTGCCCTGTGTGTCCCCAGCACTGCCCTGTGTCCCCAGCCCTGCCGTGTGTCCCCAGCACTGCCCTGTGTCCCCAGCACTGCCCTGTGTGTCCCCAGCCCTGCCGTGTGTCCCCAGCCCTGCCGTGTGTCCCCAGCCCTGCCGTGTGTCCCCAGCCCTGCTGTGTGTCCCCAGCCCTGCTGTGTGTCCCCAGCCCTGCCGTGTGTCCCCAGCCCTGCCGTGTGTCCCCAGCCCTGCTGTGTGTCCCCAGCCCTGCTGAGCCTCGTGTGCATTCAGTCCTGCTGGCAGCAGCTCTCACTCCCTGCTGCTAGGAGCATGTTCCCTGCCCAGACCATTCCAATGACTGGGAAGCACAGTGAAAAGCTGCAGGAGCAGCAGGCTCCTGTGGCTCTCCAGGAATGCCAGCTGAGCACCAGCAGCTCAGGCATGCACCACATGGTTGGGCTTCGAGGAAAACCTTCACTTGGGCTGCTTTGCCACAGGCAGTTTCCTTCAGCTTCTGACATGGAGGCACCTGGGAAGGTCAAACCAACTCCCAGGCAGAGAGCATTTAATGGGATTGTGTACTTGATATGCTTGGAGGTTATCCTAGGGCAACTGCTTCGGTCCTGATAAGACAAGGCAGGGCTTCAAGGCAGCTCAGAGCACTGCTGTGCTTCTCTGCAGCTGATATGCTGTGCTGCAGGGGCTCAGAGAGAAGGGCTGTGACTCCAGGAGCAGTGCTGGGTGATGCTGAGAGCACACAGACCTGGCCATGGCCTGCACTCCCTTCCCTGGGCACTCCACCATCACCTGCAGCTGCAGCACTGAGCATGGACATGGGAATCAGAATCACAGAATGTGAGGGGCTGGAAGGGACCTTGAGAGATCAACTCCCTGCCAGAGCAGCATCACCTAGAGCAGTTCACACAGGAGCACATTCAGGCAGGTCTTGAATATCTCCAGAGAGGGAGACTCCACAACCCCCCTGGGCAGCCTGCTCCAGGGCTCTCTCACCCTCACAGGGAAAAAATTCCTCCTTTTTCCATGGCACTTCCTCTGCCTCAGCTTCCACCACTGCCCTTTGTGCTGGCATTGGGCATCCCCCAGCAGAGCCTGGCTCCAGCCTCTGGGCACTGCCCCTGCACAGCTTTAGCCCCAGCCATGAGCTCACCCTCAGGCTCCTCCTCTCCAGGCTCCAGAGCCCTCAGCTCCCTCAGGCTCTCCTCATGAGGAAGATCTTCCACTGCCTTCAGCATCTTTGTGGCTCTGCACTGGACTCTTTCAAGCAGTTTCCTGAGGTCCTTCTTGAACTGAGAGCCCCAGAACTGGACACAAGATTCCAGATGCAGCCTCAGCAGGGCAGAGCAGAGGGGGAGGAGAACCTCTCTTGATTTACTAACCACAGCCCTTCTAATCCACCCCAGGATGCCATTGGCCTTCTTGGCCACCAGAGCACATTGCTGGCTCATGGTCAACCTTCCATCCACTAGGACCCCCAGGTCCTTTTCCTCTTCACTACTCTCCAACAGGTCAGTCTCCAACCTACCCTGGCCCATGGGGGTTGTTCTTTCTTAGGTGCAAGTCTCTCCCCTTGCCCTTGTTGAATTTCATTCCATTCCTCCCTGCCCAGCTCTCAGCCTGTCCAGGACTGGCTGAATGGCAGCACCACCCTCCTGTGTCCACCACTCCACCCAGTTTGGTGTCACCAGAAAACTTGCTGACAGTGCCCTCTGTGCCCTCATTCAGGTTATTGATGAATATATTGGACAGCTCTGGTCCCAGTACTGACCCCTGAGGGACTCCATTAAGATGGTTTGAAACCCAGGGTGCTCAAAAGTTATCCTGCTACAGCTTCAAGCTGATTTGGTCTGAATTCTTAGGCAGCCAGCACCAGAACAAGAGGACACAGTCTCAAGCTGTGCCAGGGGAGATTTAGGCTGGAAGTGAGGAGAAAGTTCTTCCCAGCAAGAGAGATTGGCCACTGGAATGTGCTGCCCAGGGAGGTGGTGGAGTCCCCATCCCTGGAGGTGTTCAAGAGGGGATTGGATGTGGCACTTGGAGCCATGGTTTAGTTGTCAGGAGGTGCTGGGTGTTAGGTAATAGGTTGGACTTGATGATCTCTGAGGTCTTTTCCTACCTGGTTGATTCTGAGATGCTGTGACTCTGCACACTCCCCCAGGAGCACTGAAGGATCATCTCTTCCTGGCTGTGTATTTTGAGCCAGGCTTGTAGTGCTCAGGCTGGGTCATTACACCCTCAGGGTGAAGTTCTGGCTTTTGAGGAGCAGCCCAAGCAATCAGTGGGGCTATCGATGGAGGCAGTGTGAGCACTACTGAAGGACAGACAGACTCCTGGAGTCTGGACAGCATCTGCTGATGGCTTCTGCTCATTGTGGGGTGTGCCAACACCTGTGCTGCAGATACACTCTCCACCAGGTAAGCCACTCACCTGCTTTTACCCATGCTGGATGATGTTACTGAACCCAGTGAGTGGTGAAGGAGCTGAACTTGCAGGTGGGTTGAGGCTGTGCTATGTTCTGTCCAGTTTCTGCTTTCATATCACAGTATCACAGCATCACAGCATCACAGTATCACAGCATCACAGTATAACTAAGGTTGGAAGAGGCCCCAAGGGTCATCAAGTCCAACCTGTCTCCACAGACCTCATGACTAAACCATGGCTCCAAGTGCCACATCCAATCCCCTCTTGAACACCTCCAGGGATGGGGACTCCACCACCTCCCTGGGCAGCACATCCCAATGACGAACGACTCTCTCAGTGAACAACTTTCTCCTCACCTGGAGTCTAAACCTCCCCTGGCACAGCTTGAGACTGTGTCCTCTTGTTCTGCTGCTGGGTGCCTGGGAGAAGAGACCAACCCCTTCCTGTCTACAACCACCTTTCAGGTAGTTGTAGAGGGCAATGAGGTCACCCCTGAGCCTCCTCTTCTGCAGGCTAAGCAACCCCAGCTCCCTCAGCCTCTCCTCACAGGGCTGTGCTCCAGACCCCTCCCCAGCTTTGTTGCCCTTCTCTGGACACCTTCAAGTCTCTCAATGTCCTTCTTAAACTAAGGAGCCCAGAACTGGACACAGGACTCAAGGTGTGGCCTAAGCAGTGCTGAGCACAGGGCACAATGACTTCCCTGCTCCTGCTGGCCACACTGTTCCTGATGCAGGCCAGGATGCCATTGGCCTTCTTGGCCACCTGGGCACACTGCTGGCTCATGTTTAGGCAGCTGTCAATCAGCACCCCCAGGTCCCTCTCTGCCTGGCTGCTCTCAGCCACTCTGACCCCAGCCTGTAGCTCTGCCTGGGGTTGCTGTGGCCAAAGTGCAGCCCCTGGCACTGGGACTTGTTAAATGCCATGCCATTGGACTCTGCCCATCTGTCCAGTCGGTCGAGGTCCCTCTGCAGAGCCCTTCTGCCCTCTAACTGACCAACATCTGTTCCCAGCTTGGTGTCATCTGCAAACTTGCTGCTGACTGACTCAACCCCCTCATCCAGATCATCAATGAAGATGTTACAGAGCATGGGGCCCAGCACTGATCCCTGGGGCACACCACTGGGGCCTGGCTGCCAGCTGGCTGTGGCACCATTCACCACCAGTCTCTGGGCTCAGCCTCCAGCCAGTTCCTAACACAGCTCAGAGAGCTGCTGTCCCAGCCAGGGGCTGACAGCTTAGACAGCAGTCTGCTGTGGGGGATGGTGTCAAAGGCCTTGCTGCAGTCCAGGCAGACCACATCCACAGCCTGCCCCACAGCCACCAGGCAGTCAGCTGGGCATGGAAGGAAATCAGGCTGGAGAGGCAGGACCTGCCCTTCCTAAACCCATGCTGGCTGGACCTGAGCCCTTGGCCATCCTTCAGGTGCAGTTATTGCCCCCAGGAGAATCTGCTCCATCACTTTCCCTGGCACTGAGCTCAGGCTGCCAGGCCTGGAGTTTCCAGGTTCCTCCATCCAACCCTTCCTGTGGCTGGGGACCACCTTGGCCAGTTCCCAGTCACCTGGCACCTCTCCAGTGAGCCAGGACTGGAGGAAGATGATGGAGAGCAGCTTGGCAGCTCATCTGCAGCTCTCTCAGCACCCTAGGGTGGATCCCATCCAGTCCCATGGACTTGTCAAGCAGACTGTGGCTATTTCTGCCTGCAACTGGCAATATCACACAGTTCTTGCTAACAAAGCAACAGAGTCCCCAGGGAGAAGATCCAGGCATGGAAGGAATGACTAATTTTGTGCTCACTTCGCTCTCCAAGAGCTGGACTGATAGTCTGAGTGGCTCCCAACCTGGCGCACCCTGCAGAGAAGGTATCTCTAGGGTGATGATATCTATGAAAATCCGAGAATCAAGGAATGACAGGGGGTGGAAGGGACCTGCTAGTCCAATACCTTCACCACATCAGGGTCACCCAGAACAGGTTGCTCAGGTAGGTTTAGAGTCATAGAATCACAGAATTGTTAGGGTTGGAAGGGACCTCAAGGCTCAGCCAGTTCCAACCCCCCTGCCATGGCCAGGGACACCTCACACCACAGCAGGTTGCTCACAGCCACCTCCAGCCTGGCTGCAAACACCTCCAGGCAGGAGGCTGCCACCACCTCCCTGGGCAGCCTGTGCCAGGCTCTCACCACCCTCATGGGGAACAACTTCCTAACATCCAAACTGAATCTCCCCACTTCTAGTTTTGTTCCATTTCCCCCCATCCTATCCCTCCCTGTCACCCTCAAAAGTCCCTCCCCAGCTTTCTTGCAGCCCCCTGCAGATCCTGGAAGGCCACAATGAGGTCACCTCAGAGTCTTCTCTTCTCCAGACTGAACAACCCCAACTCCCTCAGTCTGTCCTCAGCTCCAGCCCTCTGCTCCTCCTCGTGGCCCTTCTCTGGACACCTTCCAGCCCCTCCAGATCCTTCTTGTAATAGAGGCTCCAGAGCTGGCCCCAGAGCTCCAGCTGTGGTCTCAGCAGAGTGGAGCAGAGGGGCAGAATCCCCTCCCTGGCCCTGCTGGCCACACTTCTCTTGCTGTAGCCCAGGCTCTGCTTGGCTCTCTGGGCTGCAAGTGCTCACTGCTGGCTCCTGCTGAGCTTCAGGTTGAGTCTGGATATAGAGACTCAACCACCTCTGGGCAGCCTGTTCCAGTGTTCCACCAGCCTCAGCATGAAGAAGTTCCTCCTCATGTTCAGATGGAACTTCCTTTGTTCAAGTTCAGGCTCATTACTCCTTGTCTGGTACTGGGCATCACTGAAAAAAGCCTGGAGCCATACTCCTGACACTCACCCTATAAGTATTTGTAAGCACTGTGTGGTTAGGCCACACCTTGAGTCCTGTGTCCAGTTCTGGGCCTCTCAGTTTAAGAAAGATGTTGAGCTGCTGGAAGGTGTCCAGAGAAGGGCAACAAAGCTGGGGAGGGGTCTGGGGCACAGCCCTGTGAGGAGAGGCTGAGGGAGCTGGGGTTGCTTAGCCTGCAGAAGAGGAGGCTCAGGGGAGACCTTCTTGCTCTCTCCAACTGCCTGAAGGGAGGTTGTAGCCAGGTGGGGGTTGGTCTCTTCTCCCAGGCACCCAGCACCAGAACAAGAGGACACAGTCTCAAGCTGCGCCAGGGGAGGTTTATGCTGGATGTTAGGAAGTTCTTCCCAGCAAGAGAGATTGGCCATTGGGATGTGCTGCCCAGGGAGGTGGTGGAGTCCCCATCCTTGGAGGTGTTTAGGAAGAGCCTGAATGTGGTGGTTTAGGCTGGGTGCTGGCCCAGGTGCCACTGCACAGAGCACCCCTGGGGGTGGTCACAGGGAAGCAGGTGTTCCATTCCCATCTTGCCCTGCTCCCCTGTAGCTCATCAGCGCGGGTGCTTCGCTTCCTCTTTCTTCCCTTGCTGCTGCATAGGTGAAATGGCTGAGCTGCCTCCCCTGGGCCTGCCCAGGCCCAAGGCTGGGCTATGGGGGGAGAAAGAGCCCTGGGGGGCTTGGCTGTCCCCCCAGGTGGGGATGGGATGTTGTTGGGTGTGTTCTGGGATCCCTCTCTGTGTCACGGTGCCTGTGGTTCTCTGTAGAGGTTTCATTGCTTTGTTTTGTTTCTCCATGTGAACTCTCCACCACTGCCTTGCAGTCCCTTTGGCTGAGTCTTTCCTTTTGCCTCTGGGGGGAGAATTGGTCTCCCAAACCACGACACTGGATGAGGCACTTGGTGCTATGGTTTAGTTGGTTAGATGGTGTTGGGTGGTAAGTTGGACTTGATGGTCTCAAAGGTCTTTTCCAACCTGGTCTATTCCATTCCATTCCATTCCATTCCATTCCATTCTATTCTATTCTAAGATCCTCCCTCAGTCTTGTCTTCTGCAGGCTAGAAAGCCCCAAGTCCCTCAGCCTGTCTTCATAAGAGAGATGTTCCAGTCCCCTCAGCATCTTCGTAGTCCTCTGCTACAAAGCAGTTCCCTGTCCTCCTTGATCTGGGGACCCCCAGTACTGCAGATGAAGAGACACCCTCAAAGGGTTTCCAGTCACCCCTCTGGGATGCTCTGCATCCTCCCTTGGCTGTGAGGGAAAGGCTTTGTGTGCGTTGGAGGAACTGAAGAGGAGGCAGTGGAGGTACAGTGTTGGTTGTTTTTTTTTCCATGGGAAATTTCTAGATGGAAGAAGAGGAAGAACAAAAGAAGCTTCTGTCTCATTCTGTATTCACTTTTTCTTTTCATTTTGTGTCTTGAGAAAGAAGAAATTATTCATGGCTCCAGTTCCTCCCTTCTCTCTCTCTCTCGTTTCTCTCTCCCTCTCCCTTGTGTCTCTTGTTTCTCTCTCTCCCTCCCTCCCTGCAGAAAGTGAGAACACAAAGGGCTGGATGGCAAATGTTTACAGGGAAGAGAAGACTTCCTCTCTCCAGGTTTTGGGGTTTTTTTGAGTCTTTTCAACTCTGCAGCTTTAAATACTGCCTGAAACTGTGCAACAAAATGGCAGCTTGAAAGGGGAGAAGTGAAGCATTGAGATATTTCAGCACAGAGAAAGAGAAAAGGAATCAATTCCTGGGTATTTCTTGCTTTAATGCATTCAGTGTTGTGGTGGGGTCAGAGGGAAAAAGAAAACCAGCCTAGAAATAGGAAACGTGTGGCTGAGAGCCTGGAGTTGCTGAGGGGCATGAAGAACCCAGAGCTTCCTCCTCTGGAAGCTGAGTTTGCTTTGCAGGTCAGTTATTCACAATAAGGAGTTCAGCTGGTTCTTATCTCCTCCCCTACCTGATCTGAGCCAACAGTTTGATGCCAGGGATGGGAACAGCCCAGGGAGGTTGCCAGCTCCCTGTGAGCACTGCTGGAACTCGAGTGGGAGAGCTGGGACTTGCCCAGCGCAGTGCTGGGACCATTCATGGGCTGAAGCTCACTTTGCCCATCCTCAGGGCAATCAGTGTGGCTTGCTCAGGGCTTTATCAACTCAGCCTCTCTTCAGAGGCTGGCTGTCCCTAGAGAGGGCAGCGAAGCCATGGTCCTTCACAGTGCTGACTCACTGCCTGAGATCATAGAGTCACAGAATCATTCAGGTTGATCCAATATCATCAGGTCCAACTGTTAACCCAATGCTGCCGAGTCCAGCACTAAGCCATGTTCCTCAGCACCACCTCTGCATGGTTTTGTTGAACATTTCCAGGGATAGTGATTCCACCACTGCCCTGGGCAGCCTCTTGCAGGGCTGAACCACTCCTTCAGTGAAAAAATGTTTCCTAGTATTGAATTTAAACCTCCCCTGGAGCAACCTGAGGCTGTTTCCTCTCATCCTGTTTCTTGTTACCTGGGAGAAGAGACTGACCCCCACCTCACCCCAACCTCCTTTCAAGGGAGCTGTAGAGAGCAATGAGGTTTCCCTTCAGCCTCCTCTCCAGACTAAACAACACCAGATCCTCCAGATGCTCCTCACCAGCCCTGTTCTCCAGACCCTGCACCAGCTTTGTTGCCCTTCTCTGGACCTGCTCCAGCACTTCAATATCCTTCCTGTAGTGAGGGGCCCAAAACTGAACCCTGTATTTGAAGTGCAGCCTCATCATTGCTGAGTTCAGGGACACAATCACTTCCCTGGTCCTGCTGGCCACACTATTGCTAATCCAAGCCAGGACCCTGTTGGCTTTTTTGGTCACCTTGGCACATGCTGCTTCACCTTCAGCTGGTTGTTGATCAGCACCCCCCAGGTCCTTTTTCACTGGGTAGTTTGCAGCCACTTTGCCCTGAACACCTCCAATTCCCTCAGCTGCTCCCCAGAAGCTGACACAAGAAGCTTCCAGGAGATGCACTTGGAGAATCTTAAAATCAAACCTGCTTTGGGTTGGAAGGGACCCTTCAAGGTCATCTAGTCCAAGCCCTCTGCAGGGAGTAGGGACATCTTCAGGGTGGAAAAAGCCTTCAAGTCCATCCTGTCCCACCTTTTCCCCTTGATAATTTTAGAAGCTGAAAGAGCCTCTCCATGTGTCATTCCCAGAGTGCTGGCAGGGAAACTGGGGGAGTGCTGGTGGCCTTTGCCTCTCCAGTTCTGGAACCCCTGTTGTAAGGAAGATCTGGTGGTGCTGGAAGGAGTGCAGAGAAGGGCCATGAGGATGAGCAGAGGGCTGGAGCTGCTCTGCTGTGAGGAGAGAGAGAGTTGGGATTGTTCAGTGTGGAGAAGAGAAGGCTCTGGAGAGACCTAACTGTGGCCTTCCAGGATCTGCAGCTCCAGCTCCAAGAATGCTGGGGAGGGACCTCTTAGGGTGTCAGGGAGTGATAGGACTGGGGGGGAATGGATCCAATCTAGAGGAGGGGAGATTTATATTAGATGTAAGGAGGAAGCTCTTCCCCGTGAGGGTGGTGAGAGCCTGGCACAGGTTGCCCAGGGAGGTGGTGGAAGCTTCATCCCTGGAGGTTTTTAAGGCCAGGCTGGATGTGGCTCTGGGCAACCTGCTGTAGTGTGAGGTGTCCCTGCCTGTGGCAGGGGGGGTTGGAACTGGCTTCCCTTCCAACCCTGACAATTCATTGTATGACTCTGTGATCCTCAGTACCCCCTCTGCCCCATCCAGGTGAGCGGCAGGGCGTGAGCCCTCTGAAGGGCGGCTGCTGCTCCAGCCGTCTGCCAAAAGACCAGCCACAATTCAAGCAGTCAAATCAGGCTCTAATTATAGAAACTCCCTGCCTCACCACAGAAATATTTTCTGTAAATTGCTGAGGGAAGAAGAATTTGCCATAAACCTTGCTGCCAGCCAACAAATCCCCTCGCAGCGGAGTGCCTCCGGCGCCGGTGTGGAGCGAGCGCCTGCCTCCCAGGAAGAGAGGAAGAAGTTCAATATGTTCTGAAATGCCTTTATCCTGCTTCTCTTCCCCCAAGCCATTCTGGCTCCTGGAGGAAATCCCAAATCCCTGGGCCTTCTTCCAGCCATCCTTCTCTATTGTGGGAGTCTCAAGCTCCCCATCAGGAAGCAGCGGTGGCTGCGTGTGACATGTGTTGTCCCGGCGGGATGGGGAGATGAGGGACAGCCAGGTACCAGCTGCCTGCTGCCAGAGCTGCCTGGAGTGCAAAGGGACACTGCATGACCACCTCTGCTACAAGGACAGGCTATGGGAGCTGGGAGTGTTCAGCCTGGGGAAGAGGAGGCTCCAGGGACACCTAATAGGGACTCCTGCCAGTACTACAAGAAGGATGGAGAAAGACTGTCTGCAAAGGCCTGCAGGGACAGGACCAGGGGCAATGGCTACACACTAGAGAAGGGCAGATTTAGACTGGATAGCAGGAGGAAGTCCTTCACTGTGAGGGTGGTGGAACACTGGAACAGGTTTCCTAGGGAGGCGGTTGAGGCCCCATCCCTGGAGATAATTCAAGGTGAGGCTCAACGAGGCCCTGGCAGCCTGATCTAGTTGAGGATGTCCCTGCTGACTGCGGGGAGGTCACACTGGATAACCTTCAGAGGTTCCTTCTGGCCTGGACCATTCAAAAGGGGATTGGATGTGGCACTTGGAGCCATGGTTTAGTTGTCAGGAGGTGTTGGGTGATAGGTTGGGCTTGATGATCTCTGAGGTCTTTTCCAACCTGATTGATTCTATGATTCTGTGATTCTCTGAAGCTGACTGCAGCAGAGATGGCTCTGAAAGCTCATGGGACTCTCTCTTGCCACCCCTCCTTGCTCCCATCAGATTTAGGGTGTAAAAAGTGGTCCTGATGTTCTCCATAGTACTGAGGACAGTGTTTTTAGCCAGGACAAGGGGAGATAGGTTTAAATTGAAAGAAGAAGATTCAGACTAGAGGGAAGAGAGAAGTTATTTTGCACTGAGGCTGGTGAAACCCTAGCCCAGGTTGCACAGGGAGGCAGGAGATGCCCCATCCCTGCAAGCCAGGTCGGGTCAGGCTGTCTGGGGCTCTGAGCTGACTGCAGGGGGGATGGACAAGATGACCTTGAAAGGTCCCTTCCAACCCAAGCCATTCTATGATCCTATGAATTGCAGGCTTGAATCTGGGATGGAGGCAGCCATGTCCCTCAGGTGTGACTGTGGTGAGACAGGACCAGCCAGTGAGTGTCCAGGAGGGAATCTAAGGGGCAGTTGTTGTTTCTGCCTGGGTATTTCTCAGGGACCAACAGGCTTTGTGGGTTTTCTGCCCTTTATCACATACAGGTGGCAGTTTTTGCTTCCCCCTTTGTCAGGAACCACAGGAGGGGTTGAGCAGCAGAAGTGAAGAAGCTGCCCCTCTGAACAGTGTCCCAGGGGTGTACTGTAGGGCAGGGATGATCATCCATGGGGCTGTGAGAAGAGGAAGAGGACACTTCAAACTCCAGAAGAGCCTCTAGGATGGATGTATCTCATGCTTTTCAGTCTGGCTGCTCCTCTGCTGCTGAATTGTCACCAGACCAGTGGTGCCTCTAGCAGGTGGCCTTATCCTGCTCATTTCTTCTGGGCTAAGCCTGTCAATTGCTTCACACCTCAGGGTTTCTGTTATTGGGCCATCACTGCCTTGCCCCTGAGAGGCTGCACTCTTCATCTGCCTTCCCTTCACAAGCTCCAGTCCTGTGGGAGACAGGCAGCACAAGGCTTAGGAGTGTGGCTTCTCTTGGCTTTGCAGAGGACACTGACCTAAACTCTTCATCCCATCCAAACTAACTGCCCTTTTACAGTCCTAACTATCTCCAGCGACCAAAAATGCAGCTGGAAAGCAATGAAATGTCCATTAAGGACACAGTGAGGAGCAGTATAAAGGGTTGCTCCTTCCCACAGCCTGGCAGTGCAGGAGGCTTCATTTGTAATTCAATGTTAAGGTGATATGAGGACAAGGAACCACATCCTGCTGCTCTGACTGAGATGTTGGTGACCTCAGGCAGCTGCAGGTCCCCAGCCTGGCTGACACTAAAAGTGAGGCCACAGGGAGGGACAGCCTTGCAGTATCTCCAGGTGCTTGCTTCTGTCTCTGAGTGAGGGTCCTGGGAGATGAGGGCTGGGGATGTTCAGGATCTCACCAAGGGGTAATCACTGACTCACAGAATTGCCTGGCTTGGAAAGACCTTAAGATCGTTGAGCCCAACCACAACCAGCCATTGGAATGGGCTGATCAGGGAGGAGTCCCCATCCCTGGAGGTGTTCAAGAGGAGATTGGATGTGGCACTTGGACCCATGGCTTAGTTGTCAGGAGGTGTTGGGTGCCCAGGGAAATGAAACAAAACCTGGGCAGAGGCTCCCTGCTGGGTTCTCAGCCTTTTGCTGCTTTGGAGCCATGATGGAACATAAGCACATGCAGAGAAGGGTTGCTCAGCATGGAGAAGAGGAGGCTCAGGGGAGACCTAATTGCTGCTTGCCAGCACTTGAAGGGGGCCTATAAGAGAGCTGGGGACAAACATTTTAGCATAGGATGTTGTGACAGGACAAGGAGTGATGCTTTGAAACTAAACGAGGGGCTAGAGGGAAGGAAGATGTTTGACTGTGAGGGTGATGAAACCTGTTCCAGGTTGCCCAGAGAGGTGGGAGACTCCCCATCCCTGGAACCATTCCAGGTGAGGCTCTTTGGGGCCCTGAGCAACCTGCTCTAATTGCAGAGGTCCCTGCTAACTGCAGGGGGGGTGGGCTAGGTGACCTTTGCTGGTCCCTTCCCACCCAAACCAGTCTTGGATTCTATGATCAGCACATCAATGTGTTGCAGGAGCAATGCTGGGATGGTAAAGGCTGAGCACAGCTGAGCACCACCTGCACAAGTACATAGAATACATACATACATACATAGAATAAACTAGGTTGGAAGAGACCTTCAAGATCATCACATCCAACCCACCAACCAATCCAACCCCACCTAAACAACTAACCCATGGCACCAAGCACCCCATCAAGTCTCCTCCTAAACATCTCCAGTGATGGTGACTCCACCACCTCCTCAGGCAGCCCATTCCAAAGGGCAATCACTCTCTCTGTGTAGAACTTTTTCCTAACAGCCAACCTAAACCTCCCCTGGCACAGCCTGAGACTGTGTCCTCTTGTTCTGGTGCTGGGTGCCTGGGAGAAGAGACCAACATCCGTCTGTCTACAGCCTCCCTTCAGGGAGTTGCAGAGAGCAATAAGGTCTCCCCTGAGCCTCCTCTTCTCCAGGCTAAGCAACCCCAGCTCCCTCAGCCTCTCCTCACAGGGCTGTGCTCCAGACCCCTCCCCAGCTTTGTTGCCCTTCTCTGGACACCTTCCAGCAAGTCAACCTCCTTCCTAAACTGAGGGGCCCAGAACTGGACACAGGACTCCAGGTGTGGCCTAACCAGTGCAGTGTACAGGGGCAGAATGACCTCCCTGCTCCTGCTGGCCACACTGTTCCTGATGCAGGCCAGGATGCCACTGGCCCTCCTGGCTGCCTGGGCACACTGCAGGCTCATGTTCAGCCTAGCATCAACCAGCACCCCCAGGTCCCTCTCTGCCTGGCTGCTCTTAGCCACTCTGACCCCAGCCTGTATCTCTGCCTGGGGTTGCTGTGGCCAATGTGCAGAACCTGGCACTTGGATGTGTTCAATCTCCTGCCCTTGGCCTCTGCCCATCTGCCCAGCCTGTCCAGGTCCTTCTGCAGAGCCTCTCTGCCCTCCAGCAGATCAACTCCTGCCCCCAGCTTGCTGTCATCAGCAAATTTACTGCTGATGGACTCAATGCCCTCATCCAGATCATCAATGAAGATGTTACAGAGCATGGGGCCCAGCACTGATCCCTGGGGCACACCACTGGTGCCTGGCTGCCAGCTGGCTGTGGCACCATTCACCACCACTCTCTGGGCTCAGCCTCCAGCCAGTTCCTAACCCATCGCAGTGTGCTCCCATCCAAGCCAGGGGCTGACAGCTTGGCCAGGAGTTTGCTGTGGGGGATGGTGTCAAAGGCCTTGCTGAAGTCCAGGCAGATCACATCCACAGCCTGCCCTGCATCCACCAGGCAGTCACCTGGGCATAGAAGTTGATCAGGTTGGTCAGGCAGGACCTGCCCTTCCTAAACCCATGCTGGCTAAATCCATATACCTGCAGATGAGCTCAGCAGAACAGACTACCAAAACACCCTTCTAGTAACTTCTGCATTATTTGACCTTCTGTCCTCACAACCAGTGATGGCAGAGCAGCAGAGAGCTCTCTGATGTGCCTGCAGTGTAATCAAGTAACCCCTCCAGGAATAAAATCTGCAGCAATTCCTGTGGCAGGCATTATGCTGATTTATCAAATGGCAGTGGCAAGTCAAGAGGAGTTGAGGATACTGTGATAAAACATCTGACCTCAGTGCTGCCTCTAAATTACCCTTCTGGCCAGCACAGGATTTCACCCAGGAGAATTGTTATTCCTCTCCCTTCTTCAAAACTCATTGTTTAAAGCCATAATTTGGCACTCCAGTATTATTGCTCCACTTATTGGAGTGAGCAGCTTGGCCTGCGCTCTGGGATTAGATGCTGAGGGGATGCTGAGTATTTTGGAGTCCACCTCCCAGCCCCTCCAGGGCAGGGTGGAGCAGATCAAAGGGAAGCAAGATGAATGTGGTTCATCACAGCCAGACACAGCCTCTCTTTTGGGCCTTTCTGTCCTTAGCAAGGTGGCAAAGCTGCTCCATGTCCTGTTTGCTTGACAGGTAGAGTCTTTCCAGCACCTGGTGACAGTGGTGGGCAGAGGACAGGCAAAGAGGGAGTCTAGAGAATAAGACTTACAAGGAGCAGATGAGGGAACTGGGGTTGTTGAGCCTGGAGAAGAGGAGGCTGAGGGGAGACCTCATTGCTCTCTATAGCTCCCTGAAAGGAGGTTGCAGGGAGGTGGGGGTTGGGCTCCTCTCCCTAATGTCAGGTGATAGGATGAGAAGAAATGGCCTGGCCTTGTGCCAGGAGGAGGTTAGGTTGGAGAGAAGGAAAAAATTCTTTGCTGCAAGAGTGGTTAGGGATTGGAACAGGCTGCCCAGGGAAGTGGTGGAGTCCCCAACCCTAGGGGTGTTCAAGGAAGGTGTGACCGTGACACTTTGGGACATGGTTTAATGGCCATGGTGGGGTTGGTTTGCTGGTTGGACTCTGTGGTCTCAGAAGGCTTTTCCAACCAAAGCAATTCTATAGTTGTCTGCTCATGTGGAAGTGCAGCAGGTGCTGCTGAGGAGGCTCCTATCCCAATGTGACCTCTTGCACCATCCAGTAAGGATCTCATCACCCCTATGCCTATGCCAATGGGCTGGGCCATGGCAGAGGTGGAAGTATTTAGAATCACAGAAGCATGGAATGGTCCAGGCCAGAAGGGTCCTGATGATCTGGATGAGGGGGTTGAGTCAGTCATCAGCAGATTTGCAGATGACACCAAGTTGGGAGCAGATGTTGATCTGTTAGAGGGTAGAAGGGCTCTGCAGAGGTGTGATGGGTTAGGGCAGACCCCTCCCCCCCACGGGCAGAAATAACGACTCAGGCAAAGGGATTGCAAAAGCGATGGAAAGTTCAAAGGGAAAGCAGGGAGTGTGTGCAGAGAGCCAGCAGTGAGAGTGTGGAGAGCCAGCAGGGAGTGTGTGCAGAGAGCCAGCAGGGAGTGTGTGCGGAGAGCCAGCAGGGAGTGTGTGCGGAGAGCCAGCAGGGAGTGTGTGCAGAGAGCCAGCAGTGAGTGTGTGCGGAGAGCCAGCAGTGAGTGTGTGCAGAGAGCCAGCAGGGAGTGTGTGCAGAGAGCCAGCAGCCAGTGACAAAAGAAACCCCAAAGCAGACCCAGAAACATCCCATCCCCACCTGAGGGTGCACCCAAGACCACCAGGGCTCCTTCCCCCCCCCCACTGCTAGGCTAGTCTCAGCCGGCCAGATCTGAGACTGCCCATCCCCCCCATGGCCTTGGGCCTAGCCAGGCCTATGGCCGGGAGATCTCGCCCCCAGTTACCAGGTGACGGTGGCAGAAGAAAGAGGAAGGGCCAGACCCCACACTGGATTTTATAGTGGTGCAGAGAATTATGGTAGGAAATAGCTAGCTTCCTATGTCCACCCACTGGGCTGGACTTCTGGACACAGGAAACACCCCTGTAGCAGAGGGCACCCAGCCCAAACTACTACAGGCCACCCCTTATTTCATATCATAATCTTTGCACTCAAACATATCATCAAATCAGAGATCTTCTGATGACATGTCCAGAGAAGTCCATATCTTCATCTGGGCATCCACCCAAACAGTCTCTCATTCAGGCTCAAGTGTCAATCCACTCCAGTTCTTCTTCTCTCATCAAATGGAACCTCCCAGGGATGCAGAGTTCACTCTTCTGCGGTGCAAGTTCTTCATGGATTCGTTGGACATCTTGGCCACCTGGAAAAAGCCTCACAACTTCTTAACTGGACCTTTGTTCTCATCTACATTCACTCAGCGGCATATTCTCCACCCCTGGGGCAAGCCGGTCGGAACAATCAGGCTCCACGACTGCTTTTTTCCATCCACCCAGGGTGCCGCAACCGACCGCTTCCATCCGCGGTCCGAGGCTACACAGATGCACGTCAGAGGTACTCTGCCACCCCCCTGGGCGTCTGCGTACCGAGGCGTGACAACATCCGGCTACACAACTCTCCCCCAGAAGGGGGAGGGGCTGCACTGCAATCCAGTGAGAAGGAGGGAGGTGGAGCCAGGCGCTCGGCGCCATTTTCGGAACTCATCCGAAAAAATCGGGGAAGAGATTAGAGCTGCCCCCAGCATGGCCCGAGCGCCCGGCCGGGCCTGCCGCCGCTGCCACTCAGTATACAGCAGGGCTCAGCCACCTCTACTGCCACAGTACAGAATCAAAATCGCCTCCACCCCTCGGGCACTCAAACGGCTCCCCCAGCGAAAGCCATAAGCGCGTTCTCAGAGCCCTTGAGAATGGCCTTCCAGCTGGGGTCCCCGTCCGCCCCCCAGGGTTTCGGGATCTGGCTCGCCCGCTCGCCGCAGCTGGCTCTATCCCCGCAGCCAGCATGGACCGGACTCTGATCTGCTCGCTGCTGCCCCTCCCCCACTTCGCTCTCTGCCGTGGAGGAAGGGCAGGTTCCGCGTTCTCAAGCGGTACCCCGATGCCGATGGTCGAGAACCACCCCTGCTTGAAACAGCAGGAGGGGCTCCGTACCAGCGGTCGTGCAGCAGCTGTCCCCACGCAATCCACAGGAACTCACATGAGCACCCTGGCAAAAAAGCTTGAGCCCCAACTGCCAAACCAGATCTGAGACTGCCCATCCCCCCCGTGGCCTTGGGCCTAGCCAGGCCCATGTCTGGAAGACATCTCCCCCAGTTACCAGGTGACGGCGGGAGAAGAAAGAGGAAGTGCCAGACCCCGCACTGGATCTTAGAGTGGTGCAGAGAATTGTGGTAGGAAATACTTCGTTTCCTGTGTCCACCCACTGGGCTGGACTTCTGGACACAGGAAACACTCCTGTAGAAGAGGGCACCGAGCCCAAACTACTACAAGAGGGACCTTGACCGACTGGACAGATGGGCAGAACCCAACAGGATGGCATTCAACACATCCAAGTGCTGAGTGCTGCACTTTGGCCACAACAATCCCAGGCAGAGCTACAGGCTGGGGTCAGAGTGGCTGAGAGCAGCCAGGCAGAAAGGGACCTGGGGGTGCTGATTGACAGCACTGGAATATGAGCCAGCAGTGTGCCCCGGGGGCCAAGAAGGCCAATGGCATCCTGGCCTGCATCAGGAACAGTGTGGCCAGCAGGAGCAGGGAAGTCATTCTGCCTTGTGCTCAGCACTGGTGTGGTGGTTTAAACCTTAACTGGGAGTTAAGAGCTCAGATGGGGGCAAAGCTGAGAATTTCTCCCCTGCTCCCCCCTCCTCACTCCCAGCAGAGAGGGGAGAAAAAGGAAGGAACAAATCCACCAAACAATAATTTGGAGTCAGCTTGGAAGTGGAGAGGTAAAGAGTTGTCTTTAAACAATATCTATATAACAATAACAGGAAAGGTTCACAAGGGCAAGGAACAAGGATGGCTGGGAGGGGGACAAAGAAGAATACAAAACCAGTCTCTCTCTGAGGAGGCACAGAGGCAGCAGGGAGAAGGATCAGGCCCGACCACGTGGCAGAGGAGCAGGAGGGCAGCTGCAGTAGCTCTCATCCAGGGGAGGCAGGAGCCAAAAGGAGTTAATAGCTGTAATGCACTGCTTTGGATACCCTAGCTGGGCAGGGAGGGGGGAGTGGAACAGACTCAGCTTCCCAGGGGGAAAATGCCCTGCAGGGAGGGCAGAGCACCTGCAAGCCCTCCCCCCTGTTTTCAGAATGGGCATTAACCCACCACATCTGGTTAAGCCACACCTTGAGTCCTGTGTCCAGTTCTGGGCTCCTCAGCTCAAGAAGGACAATGAGAGACTTGAAGGTGTCCAGAGAAGGGCAACAAAGCTGGGGAGGGGTCTGGAGCACAGCCCTGTGAGGAGAGGCTGAGGGAGCTGGGGTTGCTTAGCCTGCAGAAGAGGAGGCTCAGGGGAGACCTTCTTGCTCTCTGCAACTCCCTGAAGGGTGGTTGTGGCCAGGTGGGGGTTGGTCTCTTCTCCCAGGCACCTAGCACCAGAACAAGAGGACACAGTCTCAAGCTGTGCCAGGGGAAGCTTAGGTTGGAGGTGAGAAGAAAGTTCTTCCCAGAAAGAGTAATTAGCCATTGGGATGTGCTGCCCAGGGAGGTGGTTGAGTCCCCATCCCTGGAGGTGTTCAAGAGGGGATTGGATGTGGCACTTGGTGCCATGGTTTAGTCATGAGGTCTGTGGTGACAGGTTGGACTTGATGATCTTTAAGGTCTCTTCCAACCTTGGTGATTCTGTGATTTTGTGTGACCTCCCTGCAGCCAGCAGGGACATCCCCAACTAGATCAGGTTGCCCAGGTCCCCACTGAGCCTCATCTTGAATATCTCCAGGGATATAACCACCTCCCTGGGCAACCTGTTCCAGTTTTCCACCACCCTCACAGTGAAGAACCTTCTCCTGATATCCAATCTACATCTGTCCCTCTCCAGTTTGAAGCCACTGCCCCTCATCCTGTCACCACTGTTTGATGGTGGCCACCCCCTTATGAAGCACAGGTAGGTCTGGGGTGGTGAGCTGGAGGTGCTGAACAGTCAGGGTTGTGTCTGACATAAACCTCCTTTGCCTGGTTACACAGCCCTGCAGAGCCTGAGCTTGGGGCTTCCAGTGCTGTAGGTGGGGGCTGTCCCGAGAGCTGGCTTCCATGCATGTTTCCTTCACCACAGGTTTGCTCTAGGTCTGATGACTGCTTCCAGCAGCAGCACTGTGAGGACTGCACAGCAGCCCTAAGCCTGGTGGGAACACTTCCTGAGGTGCGAGGATGCCCTCAGTGGAGGACCAGGACCTCGCTGGGGCTGGCACAAGACTTCTGCTCTTATTGTGTGCTGCTGTTGTCAGGGTCCTGGGATCTGTCAGGTAAAGTCCTTTGAGCTCTCCTGTGTAAGGTTTTCTATGCTGCCTGTCAGGGCTGCTTTCCCTTCCACTCCATCATCTTCACAGCAGTAACACAGGTGTAACAGAGACAAATTGGCCTCCCAGTGCTGGCCATGGCCCTCTGTGTTGGGTTTGTGTCCAGTGAGGCTTTGGTAGCAGGGGAGGTGCTATGGAGGTGGTTCCTGAGAGAAGTTCCCTGGCTCCAAGTGAGAGCTGCCCATGGCCAAGACTGAGCCAGGCAGTGATGGTGACAGTGCCTTTGAGAAAAGGTATTTCAGAGGGGAAAATCCTGCTGGGCAAGCATTGTTGTGACCTCCTCCAGCAGCTTCATGTCTGTGCTGTGCTGAGGGCTCCAGAGCAGGTACCAGCACTGCAGGTGGGGTCACAGCAGAGCACAGCAGAAGGGCAGAATCCCTGCCCCTGCTGCCCACACTGCTGGGGATCAGCCCAGGACAGGGCTGGGGCTGGGCTGGCAGTGCACGGTGCTGGCTCATGTCCAGCTTTTCACCCCTCAGCACCCCAAAGTCATTCTCCTCAGGGCTGCTCTCAAAATACCTTGTGCTGAAAGGGTTAATGCTGATGAGATCTTGCTGATGAGGTTTGTTAAACTCTCCATTACATCCTACAGTGCTGTTAATTATGTCTTCATAAACCAAAGCCAATTAGCCAGATCTCTCCCTACCGTGCCTCTCAGCATCCCCCTCCATCACCAGCCCTGGTGGCACTTGCCTGGGTCCTGCCTCCGTGGTGTGCCCTGCCCCAAAGCTGATCTGGGGCCTTTTGAGGCTCTAGTTGGTGCTTTTTGACAGTATATGAAAGATGTTGAGTTGCTGGAAGGTGTCCAGAGAAGGGCTACAAAGCTGGGGAGGGGTCTGGAGCACAGCCCTGTGAGGAGAGGCTGAGGGAGCTGGGGTTGCTTAGCCTGCAGAAGAGGAGGCTCAGGGGAGACCTTCTTGCTCTTTCCAACTCCCTGAAGGGAGGCTGTAGCCAGGTGGGGGTTGGTCTCTTCTGCCAGGCAGCCAGCACCAGAACAAGAGGACACAGTCTCAAGCTGCACCAGGGGTGGTTTAGGCTGGATGTTAGGAAGAACTTCCCATAAAGAGTAATTTGCCATTGGAATGTTGTGATGGTTTGAGCTTTAACTGGGAGTTAAGAGCTCAGATGGGAGCAAGGCTGAGAATCCCTCCCCTGCTCCCCTGTCCTCCCTCCCAACAGAGAGGGGAGAAAAAGGAAGGAACAAATCCACCAAACAATAACTTGGAGTCAGCTTGGAAGTGGAGAGGTAAAGAGTTGTCTTTAAACAGTATCTATATAACAATAACAGGAAAGGTTCACAAGGGCAAGGAACAAGGATGGCTGGGAGGGGGACAAAGAAGAATACAAAACCAGTCTCTCTCTGAGGAGGCACAGAGGCAGCAGGGAGAAGGATCAGGCCTGACCACGTGGCAGAGGAGCAGGAGGGCAGCTGCAGTAGCTCTCATCCAGGGGAGGCAGGAGCCAAAAAGGGGAGCTAACAGCTATGATGCCCTGCTTTTATACCCTAGCTGGGCAGAGAGGGGGGAGTGGAACAGACAAGCCCTCCATCCTGCTTTGCTTTAACCCTCCACAAATGTGCTGCCCAGGGAGGTGGTGGAGTCACCATCCCCAGAGGTATTTAAGAGGAGACGGGATGAGGCACTTGGTGCCATGATTTAGTTGATTAGATGGTGTTGGCTGATAGGTTGGATGAAGGTCTTTTCCAACCTTGTCCTATTCTATTCTATTCTATTCTATTCTATTCTATTCTATTCTATTCTATTCTATTCTATTCTATTCTATTCTACTCTATTCTATTCTATTCTATTCCATTCCATTCCATTCCATTCTATTCTATTCTATTCCTCCTGTCTAGGAGCACTGCCTCCAGAAGTGGAGGTGCTCAGGTGGGAGGAGAGGAGGAGGGAGAGCAAATATCCTTCTTCAAATATGGAAAAAAATTACTGCACCAAGGAGAGCAATAAATTCTTCCTTGTCTTGAAAAGCAAGGGATTTGCTTTGTAGGGAGAGAGATTTAGGTGATCTGCCTGGAATTTAAAGGTTTTTAAAGGGAGGTTAGGCACACAGCGGGGGTTTAAGTAGAGCTGACCCTGCCCTGGGCTGCTCAGGGTGGTTGTGGATGGCTTCTTCAGACCCAGCTGCCACATTTCCTATAGTGTCAGTAACAGGCCAAGGCTTCAGACCAAGGGGAAGCTCACCCAGCCATGCCATTGCTGCCCAGCACAGTGCCCCCAGGTGCTGGTTGATAGCTGCTCTTGGGGCTGGGCTGAACCTCTTAGAGGCTGAATGTATTCCATGAGCCAGCCATGGTGGAGAAGAGAAGGCTCAGAGGGGAGCTTACTAACAGCTATAAATATCTGAGGGGTGGGTGTCAAGATGAAGAGGCCAGGCTCTTTTTGGTGGTGTCCAGTGACAGGGCAAGGAACAACAGGGATAAGGTGGAACACAGGAGGTTCCACCTCAGCATGAGGAGAAAATTCTTTACTGTGAAGGGTGCTGGATCCCTGGAGCAGGCTGCCCAGAGCGGTTGTGGAGACTTTGAAGCCCCATCTGGATGTGTTCCTGTGTGACCTGCCCTAGGTGATCCTGCTTTGGCAGAGGGGGTAAGACTCAATGATTTCCAGTCCTTTTCAACCCCTCCCATTCTCTGATTCTCTGAGTCTCTGGTGGGTGGGAGTCTTGGCTGAAGCAATTCCCTGAAGCAATTCCATGTCCAGAACAAATAGCTAGCAGCTGGGATACAGTTTAAGCACAGCTGCCATCGCACAGATGTGGAGATTAGTACAGATTAAAGTGCTCTGGAACATCTCACCATTTCTCATTAGTATCTCGGACTCTCTAAGAGCCAACTACTCTGCACCCCTGAGGTGGCTCCTGTATCACTGCAGCTGGAGATGTGTCACCCCATGACAGCCATTAGCCCTATGCCCTGCAGACAAACAGAAGCAGCTCACAGAAACACTGGTAGGCTGACTAGAAAGTCTTTAAGAGCATGGGTATGGCTTAGCAGAGTCATGAGGGCAGGGAGGCTCTGCAGAGGGACTTGGATGGATTGGATCCATGGCCAGCGGTACCAGGAGGAGCTTCCACAAGGCCAAGTGCCAGGTCCAGGTCCTGCCCTTGGGGCACAGCAACCCCAAGCAAGGCTCCAGGCTTGGGGCAGTGTGGCTGGAAACTGCCTGGCAGAAGGGGACCTGGGGGTGCTGAAGAGGAGCCAGCAGTGCCCAGGTGGCCAAGAGAGCCAAAGGCCTCCTGGCTGGGCTCAGCAATGCTGTGTCCAGCAGCAGCAGTGAGGGGATTGTGCCCTGGCACTCAGCTCTGGGGAGGCCACAGCTGGAGTGCTGTGCCCAGTTCTGGGCACCTCAGTCCAAGAGAGATGTGGAGGTGCTGGAGCCAGGGCAGAGGAGGGCAAGGAAGCTGGGAAGGGCCTGGAGAAGAAATCTGATGGAGAGCGACTGAAGGAGCTGGGGATGGTTAGTGTGAAGAGAGGAGGCTGAGGGGAGACCTCCTGGCTGCCTCCAGCTGCCTGAAAGGAGGCTGTGGAGAGGCTGCTGCTGGCCTCTTCTCACAGGTCATTAGTGATGGAACAAGAGGGAACAAGCTTCAAGCTGTGACTGGGGAGGTTTAGGCTGGACAGTAGGAAACATTTCCAGCAGGAGTGGTCAGGGATTGGAATGTGCTGCCCAGGGAGGTGGTGGAGTGCCCAAGCCTGGCTGTGTTTCAAGGTGGTTTGGATGTGGTGCTTGGGGCTCTGGTTCAGGGGTGAGCCTTGCAGAGCAGGGCTCTGGGTTGGACTTGATGATCTTGAGGGTCTTTTCCAACCTGAATGTTTCTGTGATTCAGTGAATCTGTGAATCATAAATTGGCAGGGTCATCTTGCCTTCTAGGAGACCTTCTTGCTGGAGAATAGTGGTTCAAAACCACTGTCACAGCAACACAAAAAAGATGCAGCTGGAGGCTGACTGCTGGGGTGCAGGGCCACAGGGCTACTGGGCAGGGGGGTTGGACTCAATGATCTCCAGAAGTCTCTTCCAACCCCTCCCATACTGTGATTCTCTGAAAGCTAAGGCATGCATGAATCATAGAATTGTGGAATCATAGAATGCTTCAGGCTGGGAGGGACCACCAAAGGTCATCCAGTCCATGTCCTCCTGCAGTCAGCAGGGACATCCCCAACTAGATCAGGTTGCCCAGGGCCTCATTGAGTCTTACCTTGAATATCTCCAGGGATGGGGCCTCAACCACCTCCCTGGGCAACCTGTTCCAGTGTTCCACCACCCTCATGGTGTAGAACTTCTTCCTAACATCCAATTTAAATCTGCTCTGCTCTAGTTTAGCCATTGTTCCTGGTCCTGTCCCTGCAGGCCTTCGCAAACAGACTCCCTCCAGCCTTCTTGTAGCCCCTTCAGGTACTGCCAGGCTGCTATTAGGTCTCCCCAGAGCCTCCTCTTCTCCAGGCTGAACACCCCCAGCTCCCTCAGCCTGTCCTTGTAGCAGAGCTGCTCCAACTCTCTGAACATTTTTGTGGCCTTCCTCTGGACCCTCTCCATCAGGTCCAGGTCCTTCCTGTGTTGATGTGTCCAGACTGTAGAAAATACTCCAGGTGAGGTCTCAGCAGAGCAGAGCAAGGTGGCAGAATCACCTCTCTGGCTCTGCTGGCAATACATCTTTTGATGCAGCCCAGGATGTGATTTGCCTTCTGTGCTGCAAGCTCACACTGCCTGCTCCTGTCCAGCTTCTCATCCTTCAGCACCCCCAAGTCATTTTCCTCAGGGCTGCTATTACCTCTTCCCCCAGTCTGTATTGATAGTGAGGATTGTTCCAGCCCAGGTGCAGAACCCTGCACTTGCTCTTGTTGAACCTCATGAGATTCACCTGGTCCCACCTCTCCAACTTCTCCAGGTCCCTCTGGATGCCATCCTGTCCCTCTGGTGCATCAACAGCACCACTCAGCTTGGTGTCATCTGCACACTGCTGATGGTTCATTCACTCTCACGGGGCCATGGATAGAAATATTGAGCAGCACAGGTCCCAGTACAGACCCCTGAGGGACACCACTTGTTCCTGCTCTCCAGCTGGACTTCAATCCATAGAGCAGCACCCTCTGGATGCTACCATGCAACCAATTCATAGAATCAACCAGGTTGGGAAAGACCTCAGAGATCATCAAGTCCAACCTGTCACCCAAGACCTTGTGACTACTAAACCATGGCTCCAAGTGCCACATCCAATCCCCTCTTCAACACCTCCAGGGATGGAGACTCCACCACCTCCCTGGGCAGCACATCCCAATGGCCAATTCTTATTTCTGGGAAGAACTTTCTCCTCACTTCCAGCCTAAGCTTCCCCTGGCACAGCTTGAGACTGTGTCCTCTTGTTCTGGTGCTGGGTGTCTGGGAGAAGAGACCAACTCCCACCTGGCTACAACCTCCCTTCAGGGAGTTGGAGAGAGCAAGAAGGTCTCCCTGAACCTCCTCTTCTGCAGGCTAAGCAACCCCAGCTCCCTCAGCCTCTCCTCCCAGGGCTGTGCTCCAGACCCCTCCCCAGCTTTGTTGCCCTTCTCTGGACACCTTCAAGTCTCTCAATGTCCTTCTTGAACTGAGGAGCCCAGAACTGGACACAGGACTCAAGATGTGGCCTAACCAGTGCTGAGCACAGGGCACATTGACTTCCCTGCTCCTGCTGGCCACACTGTTCCTGATGAAGGCCAGGATGCCCTTGGCCTTCTTGGCCACCTGGGCACACTGCTGGCTCATGTTCAGCCTACTGTCAACCAGTACCCCCAGGTCCCTTTCTGCCTGGCAGCTCTCAGCCACTCTGCCCCCAGCCTGTAGCTCTGCCTGGGGTTGTTGTGGCCAAAGTGCAGCCCCTGGCACTGGGACTTGTTGAATGCCATCCTGTTGGCCTCTGCCCATCTCTCCAGCCTGGCCAGGTCCCTCTGCAGAGCCCTTCTGCCCTCTAACAGACCAACATCTCCTCCTAACTTGGTGTCATCTGCAAATCTGCTGATGACTGACTCAATGCCCTTATCCCCTGACAGTCCACCCAACCCTCTTGGTGGCCAGTGTGTCCCCCCCGAATAAAGGAGAACCTGCTTTCATTCTATTTTCATCTCTTTTATTATAAAGAAAGGTTAAGATAAGCATTGGTGAACCGAGTAGTGCTGGGGGGAGGGTGGGGGAGGAGGGCACTGAAAGCAGCACCCTCAAACCGAATGGGAAATAAAAACCACAAAGAAAAGAAACCAAACCAACACCCCCCCAGCCCCCTCCCCCCAAATGCACCTCAGGAGAAACTGGAATGATGCTCTAATTCTTCATAAATAGAAAACACTTCCCCCTCCCCCCAAAAAAAGAAAGAATGGAAAGAATGAAAAAGAAAATGAAGCCAAAGCCATCCTTGTCAGCAATTTTTGAACCAGATGGACTCATGGCAGGAAAAAGGAAATAATAATAATTAATAATAATAATAATAATAATTAATAATAATCTACTAATTTGCCATACAACATGGATAGAAATTGTCCTTTTGCTGTACAAATAATAGAAAGAAGTTTGGCAGGCCTTGTGTTGGTGGTTGTTGGTTTTTTTCTCTCTGTTTTTGTCTTTTTTTTTTAATTATTATTATTTTTATAGCCATCTCTCTTCTATGTATAACTAAAAAAATGTGCTACCAGCAATATAAAATGCCTTGGAGGGGTTTTTTTCCTCCTTTTTTTTTTTTCCCCTTCCTTTTTGCCTAGAAAGTAAACTACTCCTTATTCATTTCTTTCCTGGTTTGTTTTTCTTTTATCACCAAAAAAAAACCCCAACCCCAAACCAAAACAACCCAACCCCTTCCCCCCCCCCAAAAAAAAACCCCACCCCCACCCCAACCCCAACAAACCCCCCTCAAAATAAAAAAGAAGAGAAAATCTTAAAGATGTCTTTAGCACAGCTCTAAAACACTTAGCAAACTACTTTACAACTATCCAACAAATTATAGGTTCAGCATCTGTCTCACTTGGTTTTTGCTCTTGGAGTTTTGCCTTCTGCTCTCCTCTTCCTTCCCCCCTCCCCCCACCTACCTTAGCAATAGTTTGTGTTTTTGGTGGTGGTGGTGCATTTTATGTTATTAGGTGGTGGTTGTGGTGGTTGTTGTTGCCAGACAATTCCAAGGCCTTTTGCATGTACAATATTCACAGGGACTTCACATTGTCTTGCACACACACACAAGAAAGGTTTAGTGCTGTTAGCAAGTCAGAGGAGAGTGCATCCTCCTACCAAGCTGGCTGAGGTCCTGGGGCACCACACCTGGGTTGATGCTGCATCGAAAAGCAGTTCACTAGGGGTGGGTGGGGGGAAAAAGGGGTTGGAGCTAAGCTGATGGCAAGCAGAAGTGGTGTCCTTGCTTTCTTCTTCTCTATATATTCTTTTTTTTTTGGTGGGTTTTGTGGTTATTTGAATATTTTTAAAAATTATTATTATTTAGTATTCTTCTTCTTCTTCTTCTTCTTTTTTTTTTTTGTTCTTTATGATTTGTGAGGTCTTTGGGTTTTCACAGAAAGCAGACTTGGAGAGTTTAGGAGAGAACAGAATAGCAAAAAAAAAAATAATCAAAAATCAGAGTGGAAAAAAATTGAAAAATGCAAGTAAAAAAAACAGCTAAAAGATAAAAAACAATAGGAAAACAAATCAACAATGGTAGTAAAAGAAATCAAAAATAATAGTAAAAGAAATAGAAAATAATAGTAAAAGAAAAAGAAAATAAAAAGAAAAAAAAATAGAAATAGAAAAATAGAAATAGAAAAATAGAAAATAGAAATAGAAAAAGAAAAAAAAGAAAATAATAGTAAAAACTAAAAAAAAAAGTAAAAAAAAATAGTAAAAAAATAAAAAATAATAGTAAAAAATAGTAAAAAAATAATAGTAAAGAATCAAAAATAATAGTAAAAGAAATCAAAAATAATAGTAAAAGAAATCAAAAATAATAGTAAAAGAAATAGAAAATAATAGTAAAAGAAATAGAAAATAATAGTAAAAGAAATCAGAATAATAGTCAAAAGAATCAAAAATAATAGTAAAAGAAATAAAAAATGATAAAAAAATAGAAAAATAGTAAAAAAGAGAAAAGAAGAGCAAAACATAATAGTAAAAAACTTCACAAAAGAAGAGTTACAAAATCCTACTAAAACCCCCCAACCACCAGCAAAAAAAGCTAATAATAACAGAAGGAAACTGCTCTTGGAGCCTGGAGACAGAAGCCAGCGCCGAGGGGCAGGGGTAGCGCTCTCGTCCGTACGACTTGCTCGGTGCCTCTCTGGGTAGTCTGTAAGATAGACCCTCTCAAGTGTCCTTCATCAGAGCTTCCTCCAAAAGAGATGTCGAGGTTTAGGTGAGGTAGAGTGCCTTGTCCCTTGGCAGCATGCTGTAAGGGAAAGGAGAGGCACAAAGTGAGGTGGGCGAGGAAACAGCCAGGAGGTCACCGCCGGGGAGGGGACATCAGCGTTGGCACAGCTGGGCACGCCTCAGCTGGCTCATAGAAACATGGAATGGGAGGGGCAGGAAGGGACCTCCAGAGATGATCCAGTCCAACTCCCCTGTCATAGCAGGATCAGCCAGCGCAGGTCACACAGGAATGCATCCAAGCAGGTTTGGAAAGTCTCCAGAGAAGGAGCCTCCACAGCCTGTCTGGGCAGCCTGCTGCAGGGCTCCAGCACCCCCACAGCAGAGTTTCTCCTCACGTTGAGGTGAAACCTTTTGGGTTCTAGCTTGTACCTGTTGCCCCTTATCCTACCACAGGGCACCACTGAAAGGGGCCTGGCACCTTCTTCTTGACACCCATCCCTCAGATATTTGTGACCATTCATAAGACCCCCTCTCAGCCTTCTCCAGAATAAACAGCGCCAGGTCCCTCAGCCTCTCCTCATCAGACAGATGCTGCAGTCCCTTCAGCATCCTTGCAGCCTCCATTGGACTCTCTCTCGCAGGTCCCTGTCTCTCTTGAACTGGGGAGCCCAAAACTGGATGCAGCATTCCAGGTGTGATCTCACTAGAGCAGAGTAGAAGGGGAGGAGAATCTCCTTAGTCCTGCAGGGGAATTGGACTGGCTGAGCTTTGCAGCCTTGGATTCTGTGAAGTCCCTCTGCCCTGGATGGTGACCTGTGTGGGTGTTGCTCTGAAATCCAGGCATTTTAACAGGCTTCATCATCTCCACAGACCTGGAGAGAAACAGACCTGAGAGAAACATTGCTGGCTCTATAAAGACACCTTGGCCTTAAAAGGTGGTGAAGAACATTCCAAGGCTGTGGGAGATTCTGGTGTGGTTGTGCTTATGAGTGGAATAATGAGGGAAGAGCAGCCAGCAAGGTAATGCTGTTGTTGATGGGGCTGTCTTCTGAGGGAGCCCAGAAGAGGCTGCACTTCCTTAATCTCCATGTTTTATGCTCTGCATTTAAAATGTGGAGTGTTCCCTGCTGCACTCAGCAGAGATTTAATGCCACCCAGCAGCAGGGAGGTGTTCCAGCACTAAAACTTCATTAATGTTATAAAATATGGCACAGAACATTTCCCAGCTCATTATCAAGCATTACCATAAATAATTGACTCCAAACTAAGTGCCTTTGCTATGGCTGAGCCTTGCCTCTTTATGGTGGTTGCTCACTTGCTTTCTGGTTTGGGGAATTGCTCCATTTGGGGGAGGATCACTTCAGCAGCATTTGGTGAGAGCAGGGGGCGTTAGAAGTGTCTGGCTGAAGTGAGTGTATGTGATTTTGTGTGCCCGGACAAGGCATCCCCTGTTTTAGCCCAAAGGAGAGTGGGAAGAGGGAAGAAATGATGCTAAGTAATGGTGTCCAGGAAGAACCTGGTCCATGCCTTGCAGATGAGAGGGATCTCATTGAAAGATGGGATTTCAGTGTTTAAAGGGACTGATAAGAAAGCTGGGGACAGACTTTTGAGCAGGGCCTGTTGTGGCAGGACAAGGGATAATGGTTTGAAACTAAAAGAGGGAGATTTAGACTGGAGAGAAGGAGGAAACTTTTTGCACTGAGGGTGATGAGAGTCTGGCCCAGGTTGCCCAGAGAGGTGGTAGATGCTCCACCCCTGGAACCATTCCAGGTGAGGTTGTTTGGGGTCCTGAACAACCTGCTCTAGTTGCAGATGTCCCTGCTGACTGCAGGGGGTTGGACTAGAGAACCTTTAAAGGTCCCTTCTTAAAACTTAAGAAGGTCCCAAACTTAAACCAGTTTGTGAAAGATGGCCCCAGCTCAGTGTTGTCACCAAAACATCTGAATGCCAGAAGAGAAATGTAACTGAAAGCCCGGAGACAGCTTCGGTATGGGAAGTGTTGTAATCAGATGAGGGGGCAGAAAACACAAATGAGCTGCCTCAGGGAATTAAGAAAGATTTTTCAAGGGCTTGTGAACCACTCTGCACCTTGACCTAACAGAGCTCATGCCCTTGGAGTAAGCCACAGCAAGATCCAGGTGCCCAGAGAGGTGGTAAAAACCCAATCCCTGGAACCATTTCTGGTCAGGTGGTTTGGGCCTCTGAGCAACCTGCTCTAGTTGCAGCTGTCCCTCCTGGATGTAGGGGTGTTGGACTAGAAGACTTTTAAAGGTCCTTTCCTACCCAAACCAGTCTGGGACTGTGTGATTCAGTGGGTGCCTGGGAAAGAGCAAGAGTGAGAATAAGGCTGTCAGGTGAGGGAGACAAGGGACTGTAGAAGCACTTTGTCATATGATGGCAAAAAGCAATAGCAGTGCAAGCTGCAGCTGCTTGTGGGAAGTGATAGCCAGGGGCTGAGCAGGAACTGAGAAATGCTGCCCAGGTCCTTGATGGCAATCTAGGACAGCTTGGGCTTGTGCCCAGAAAGCGCTGGGAAAATTGGATGGAAGTCAGTAAGCACAAAATCATTGAGGATGGGGAGAGCAAGAGCTAAGAAGCATTGAGAGCTCTCTCTCTAACATGGCTGATGGACAGGGTAGGGAGTGCCTGCTCATGGGACCTAGAATTTGAGGGGATAAGGGAAGAAGAGTCATTGAATGACATTTTAACCAGCAAGCAGCTCCCTTGTTAGATGGAGAAGAACAGAGAGCAAGATGACCTTGTTGCTGTCTTTCAGAACATGCCTGCTTGACAAACACAAAAGCAAATGCAGGAGTGGGAGGGTTTAGCCCAGGTGACCCAGTGCCAGCACCTCTTGCAAGCTAAGGAAACAGCAAGGTCAGACATGGAGCTGGGAAGGGACTGTTTAGAAGGGCTGGTAGTGATAGGACAAGAGGCAATGGTTTCAAACTAGAGCAGGGGAGAGTTAGGTTGGACATCAGGAGGAAGTTCTGCACAGTGAGGGTGGTGAAGTACTGGAAGAGGTTGTGCAGAGAGGTGGTTGAGGCTTCATCCCTGGAGATGTTCAAAGCAAGCTTAATGAGGACCTGGGCAACCTGAATAGTCTGAGATCACAGAATGGCTTAGGCTGGAAGGGACCTCAGAGATGATCTACTCCAACCTCCCTGCCATGGGCAAGGATGTCTCTCAACCAGACTTAGTTGCTCAAGGCCTCATCCAACTTGGCCTTGAACACCTCCAGGGAGGAAGTAGCCACAGCCACAGCCACTCTGGGCAACCTATTCCAGATTCTCACCACCCTTGTACTGAAGAACTTCTTGCTAAGATCCAGGCTAACCCTACGAGATGTCCCTGCTCTCTGCAGGGTTGTTGGACAAGATGACCTTTGAGGCTCCCTTCCAACATGATGCACTCTGTGATTCTAGGAAGCAAAAATCCTGCTGCAGAGCAAGCCAGGAGTGGCAGTGTGCTGGGGAGGCTGCTCTGATCCTCTCTTTCAACCTGGGGCTCTACAGCTGGGCCCCATCACAGCAGAGAAGAATCTTGTTTCCTTTCCAGCCAGTTGCTGATGCTGCTCCTCAGAGTGCTGCTTTAATTGCTGCTAAGCTGAGTGTGGTTTTGAGCTTGAAATGGGCAATTACATGATCCAGAGACTTCCTGATTATACCTCAAAGTATGCTGATGAATCAAAGGCAACAAGATGTGCCTTCAGCACTGCTTTGCCTGGGGCCTGCTGATTGCTGGGGCTGTTGGAGCTCACTGCTCACACCCAGCTCAGGGCAAGGCACCCAGGAGGAGCCCAGCTCTGAAGAGCACATGGAAATCACTGCAGAGGACACTGGAGACAGCAGTGCTGCTAGGAAGAGGATGAGAACCAGACCATCATTCAAAACTTGCCTGGATGTGTTCCTGTGTGACCTTCCCTAGGTGATCCTGCCTTAGCAGAGGAGTTGGACTTGATGATCTCCAGATGTTCCTTCCAACCCCTCCCATTTTGTGACTGTGTGAGCTCTTTCTTGCATGCAGGCAGCACCTGGAGACACATCAGGCTGCAGTTCTACAACTGTGTGAATGCCACAAGCACTGTGGAGCATGCACTTGGGCTACCAAGAGCAGGAGGTGATGGCCTTGCTGATGCACCAGCCTTTACAAGAGTGAGAACAAGCAAGGTCTAGCAGCTGGGCTGCCAGCAGCTTATGTGTCAGAGAATTGCAGAATGGCTCAGGTTGGAAGGGGTCTCAGAGATCATATACTCCAACCTCCCCTGCCATGGACAGGGGAGCCTCTCAACTAGACTCAGCTGCTCAGGGCCTCATCCAACCTGGCCTTGAACACCCTCAGGTAGGAGGCATCCACAACCTCCCTGGGCAGCCTATTCCAGAGTCTCACCACCCTTGTACTGAAGAACTTCTTCCTGAGATCCAGTCTGACCTTGCTCTCCCTCAGCTTCAAACCATTCCCCCTTGACCTGTCTCTAGACACTCTCATGAAAAGTCCCTCTCCAGCTTTCCTGTAGGATCCTCTCAGGTGTTGGAAAGCAGCTCTAAGGTCCTCCTCAGCTCTTCTCCTGTCCCCCAGCTCCTTCAGCCTGTCCTCATAGCAGAGGTGCTCCAGATCTTGGATCATCTTTGTGGCCTCCTCTGGACTCATTCCAATAGCTCTGTGTCCTCCTTCTCCTAATCACAGGAGCTGGAAGATGGAGGTGTCTCTAGTCACAGGAGATGGAAGTCAACCTTCCTTAGCAGAGCCTCTGCCATTTTTCAGTGCACTAAGCCCTCTGCAGTACTGATCCATCTCCACCCGAGTCCATTGTTGTTATCTACCCTAATAACTATCTGTAAGTCTCTGCACAATCTGTCTGGCTTTAGAATGACTTTTTTTTCCCCCCAGGAAGCTGTGCTGAAGCCATGAAATTTGCTATTTCTGCTGTGACAAAGGCATGAAATGCATGAGCTTTGATCATGAACTGCATGGGCCCTCTGCTCACAGCACAGCGCTCCAGCCAGATGTCACACAGCTTGTTTTAGCAACACCAAACTCCAGCCTCGTTCCTCCAGGAGTGTTCCACCTGTTCCTAGAGTGCCCTAAGCTTTCTGCATGGGGCCTGGGCAGTGGGCTTTGCAGGGGGAATCAAGTGTTTGCCCAGCTGATCCCCTAACTAAGGAGGTGTAGTTTCTAGGGGGGCTAATTTCCATGGGAGCTACCTCTGCTCAGCACTGCTGGAAGCTGGGCTGCACACTACAGGAGAGACATTGGGACTGGATGTGGCACTTGGTGCCACGCTTTAGTCATGAGGTCTGTGGTGAAAGGTTGGACTTGATGATCTTTGAGGTCTTTTCCAACCTTGGTGCTTCTGTGATTCTGTGTCCAGAGAAGGGTAACAAAGCTGGGAAAGGGTCTGGAGAACAGGGCTGGGGAGGAGCAGCAAGGTGGCAAAGCTGCTCCATGTCCTGTTTGCTTGACAGGTAGAGCCTTTCCAGCACCTGGTGACAGTGGTGGGCAGAGGACAGGCAAAGACAGAGTCTAGAGAGTAAGTCTTACTTACAAGGAGCAGCTGAGGGAACTGGGGTTGTTTAATCTGGAGAAGAGGAAGCTGAGGGGAGACCTCATTGCTCTGCACAGCTCCCTGAAAGGAGGTTGCAGGAGGTGGGGGTTGGTCTCTTCTCCCTATTATCAGGTGATAGGCTGAGAAGAAACGGCCTGAAACTGTGCCAGGGAAGGGTTAGGTTGGAGAGCAGGAAAAATTTCTTTGCTGCAAGAGTGGTCAGGGATTAGAGCAGGCTGCCCAGGAAGGTGGTGGAGTCCCCATCCCTGAAGGTGTTCAAGAAACCTTTGGTCATGGCACTTGGGGCCATGGTTTGATGGCCATGGTGGTATCAGATTGATGGCTGGACTCCATGATCTCAGAAGGCTTTTCCAGCCCAAACAATCCCATGATTCTAAGTTGGGATCTGTGTGCCATGACCTTTCCAGCAGCACGATTATTTTGCCTACAGTGACTCTCATCAACAGGTCTCTTTTGGGTTGTCTGTAGAGACTTGAGGAAGGTCCACACCCAGGGCTGCTAACAGAGCCTAGTCCAATCCCCTCAGGCAGGCAGACAGCAGCCATATTCTAATGGCTCAGCAAGTTATTTATTTCCCTGAAAGAAATGAATGTCTGTACAGCCTGTGCCCAGCCCAGCCATTGTAAGTGCACTGCTGGCACAGACAGGAGCTGTGCTCTGAAAAGGCTGGGAGCTTGCTATTATCTCCATTGAAAGCACAATGTTCCAGTACTTCAGGCAAATCAAACAATGCTCAGAAGCTCCCATGCCCCCTGCCCTACCTGCTCTCTCCCCGTGAGCCACGTGCCCGATCGACAGGGCACAAGAGCAGGCTCCAAACGGCTCTGAGCCAAGGGCAGCGGATTAGGCAGAGGCTGGAAACAGCTTTCCCCATCCTCCCTCTTCTCCAGCTTGGAGACTATCCTGATGTTTTTATGTATTGGGGAATTCAAGTAGCACTGAAGGGAGAGCAGAGCATGAGGATGATGATGCATTCATGCCAGAGCTTGTAGGGAATAAAGGGGAAGATCTTTGCAGCTGGCTGTGGCCTTCTCCTGAAAGGTGCAGGGGACTCAGGCATCCTGTGGGTCCTGGGACCTATTGTGGTGAACATCAGGAGAAATTTCTTTGCAGTGAGGGTGCTGGAGTCCTGGAGCAGGCTGACCAGAGAGGTGGTGCAGTCTCCTTTGCTGGAGAGATTCCAAACCCACCTGGGAAATCTGCTGGGGGTGACCCTGCTTTAGCAAGGGAGGTTAGACTGGATGATCTCCAGAGGTCCCTTCCAATCCCCACCACTCTGTGATACTGTGAAACCCCAGGGCCAGCAAGGGACCCATTGCTAGAGACAGCTACTTGAGGTTGTGGCCATAGTGACAAGAGTAATGGCTTTAGGAACAGGAGGAGGTTGGTTATGGCCATGGCCACCTTCAACCCCCCCAGGGACTCTGCTTGGGAGCCTGGGCTTCCCTGGCCTGCTCTGAAGGGAAACATTTCTAACTCTTCCATTGTTAATGGGATGGAAACACAACAAAAGGAAACCTTTTCATGCCCAGTGAAGAATCAATCTGAGTTTTAAGCTACCTGCTCCTATACCATCACTCAGGGAGCCTAGCAGAAGAAGCCTTGTACTCTGCTGCCCATAATTATCCTCCCAGCTTGCTGCACATTTTAGGGCAGACTCTCAATTGCTGCACACTGTCACAGGAAGGGCATTAGCAAGGTGCTGGTTTTGTCTACTGGCCTGCAGTGGTTAATGCCACACTCCCTGCTGGGGTAGTCGCTGTCCCACTCAGTGCTTCCCGGAGGGTTCGATGTGCCAGGTGAACGGGGCCCAGCGCCGCTCGGAAACTCAGACGGAATGTGGGAGAAGTCCTGCAGGGTGGAAAGGAGAGGAAGGGTTAGAAGGAGTAGGACCAGCAGGAGAAGCAGCAGATAAAACAAGATTGCATAACCATGTTTACAGGCACTACAGGGAGGTCATTGTGCCCTGTGCTCAGCACTGGTTAGGCCACCCCTTGAGTCCTGTGTCCAGTTCTGGGCTCCTCAGGTCAGGAAAGAGGTTGAGGTGCTGGAAGGTGTCCAGAGAAGGACAACAAAGCTGGGGAGGGGTCTGGAGCACAGCCCTGGGAGGAGAGGCTGAGGGAGTTGGGATTACTTAGCCTAGAGAAGAGGAGGCTCAGGGGAGACCTTGCTCTCTACACCTCTCCCAAGGGAGGTTATAGCCAGGTGGGGGTTGGGCTCTTCTCCCAGGCAAGCAGCACCAGAACAAGAGGACACAGTCTCAAGCTGTGCCAGGGGAGGTTTAGGCTGGATGTGAGGAAGAAGTTCTTCATAGAAAGAGAGATTGGCCATTGGAATGTGCTGCCCGGGGAGGTGGTGGAGTCCCCACCACTGGAGGTGTTTAGGAAGAGCCTGGATGAGGCACTTGGTGCCATGGTTTAGTTGGTTAGATGGTGTTGGGTGATAGGTTGGACTTGATGATCTCAAAGGTCTTTCCATCCTGGTCAATTCCATTCCATTCCATTCCATTCCATTCCATTCCATTCCATTCCATTCCATTCCATTCCATTCCATTCCATTCCATTCCATTCCATCTCCAAAAATGCAGCACAGGGACAGCAGCCAAGCCAAGCCCAGGACCTGGAATGGCTGTGGTGGGACCTTGCTCAATGTGAGCTCTTCCAAGCAGGTGGCCATGCAGCGACATCTTTTACATCTGTGGTAGCTTTAGGCTATGCCTTTCAATTCATTTACTTATTTTTCCACAGATCTTGAACAGAAGAGTAGTAAAATACTAAATAAATCACTATTGGGTGGAAAAAGGAAAATAAAGACAACTGGAAGCAATTCCATTGGAGAGATAAGGAACTTAAACAGGCTGTACTGAAACAATTCCCTCTTCTCTTCTTGCTTCTTTGCTCTGGAGAGATACTAACTTGCCTAACTCCCAGAAGGGAGGTGGTAGCCAGGTGGGGGTTGGTCTCTTCTCCCAGGCACCCAGCACCAGAACAAGAAGACACAGTCTCAAGCTGTGCCAGGGGAAGTTTAGGCTGGAGGTGAGGAAGAAGTTCTTCATAGAAAGAGAGACTGGCCCTTGGGATGTGCTGCCCAGGGAGGTGGTGGAGTCCCCATCCCTGGAGGGGTTCAAAACAGGCTTGGATGTGGTACTTGGAGCCATGGTTTAGTTGTCAGGAGGTGCTGGGCGACAGGTTGGACTTGATGATCTCTGAGGTCTTTTCCACCCTTATTGATCCTATGATTCTAGGACATTATGAGATGAGGAACATCCCATGGGCACCCAGCTGGCACTGCTGGCAGTTTAACAAGGATGCTGTGGGACTCTGATCTGAAAGCTGATTAGCTTTCCCAGTCTTTGGAGGCTGGCTTAATTAGGCAAGACTAAGCAATCTGTATAAAGGAGGAGTCATGGCAGTTACCTGATGAGGAATGTGACTTCCTCCAGAACATCCAAATGAGGGCAGTTGGATTTGTTTGATTGGTTTGTTTGGGTTTTCCTTTTGCATTATTTTTTTATTGGCCAACATGTGGAATGAAGAATCATGAACTGCTGCCCTCAGCACTGCAGCTCCCCCCCAGGGAAAGTGCTTAGAGAATCATAGAATCAATAAGGTTGGAAAAACCCTCAAAGATCATCAAGTCCAACCTGTCACCACAGACCTCATCACTACTAGACCATGGCTCCAAGTGCCACGTCCAGCCCCCGCCTGAACACCTCCAGGGACGGTGACTCCACCACCTCCCTGGGCACTTCCCTGGGCGGTCCAAAGGCTAACAGCTCTCTCTGGGAAGAATTTTCTCCTTACTTCCAGCCTAAACCTCCCCTGGTGCAGCTTGAGACTGTGTCCTCTTGTTCTGGTGCTGGGTGCCTGGGAGAAGAGACCAACCCCCACCTGGCTACAACCTCCCTGCAGGGAGTTGTAGACTTCTCCTAATTTCTGGCCTATCACCATATTCCAGAAGCCAAAGCTCCACCACTGTGCTGGAGCAGTTACTTGGGATACCCTGAACAGGTTGGAAATGAAACTGTGATCAATGATCTGCCCTCCCCCATCTCTGCTGTCCTTTTAGGCTGGATGTTAGGAAGAAATTCTTTATAGAAAGAGTACTTGGCCCTTGGGATGTGCTGCCCAGGGAGGTGGTGGAGTCACCATCACTGCAGGTGTTTAGGAAGAGACTGGATGAGGCACTTGGTGCCATGGTTTAGTTGATCAGATGGCGTTGGA